>NC_081371.1:23894707-24557921 GCF_030684315.1 Stegostoma tigrinum | reverse complement strand
TTCATCAGGAAGCCCCTTATATGATGTTATGTGTGTAGACACCAATGGCAAAGGAACAGAGCCTTCAAATTTATTATCTAATGTTTCTTCAGGCTAGGACTGAGGCCATCTGCAGTGTTAGCCTATTTGCTTTCTGTTGATGTGTCAAAGGATTACAGATGAATTATTCATGATGGCAAACAGCTTCGAATTTTCCACTGACAGAAGCAAAACAAAAGGACACAACTTTATCATATTACTGACTTTTCCAGAGTAAGTGGGTAATCACTTAAATTAATTCTGTTATTTAGACCCATGTGCATAATAATCCTAAAATCTTTATTTCTATATTTCTTCATGGGATGTGGATGTTGCTCGCAAGGCAGCATTTTCTGTCCATCCTAATTGCCCTTGAATGGAGTGGTCTGTTAGACTGTTGCAACTTCATCTAGTTAAGTGTCAATGACATGGATGTGTCTGTGGAGTCAGACATATGTCAGACTGGTTAGGAATGGTAGGTTCCCTTAATGGTCTAGTAATGAACCAGAAGGATTATACTTATCACAATTGATGATAGCTTTATGGTCACCATCACTGAGACGAGTTTTATTTTCCAGATTTCTGAATTAAATTTAAATTCAACCAACTGCCAAGGATGGATTTGAATTCATTGCCCCAGGACACTAACCTGGGTCTCTGGATTGTTCATCTAGTAACAATACCACTATATCTCTGTCTCTCCCAGTCTTAACAACCAAGGGGCAGAATGCTCCCATGACCTCCGAATGAAATGTTAAAAATGTGTGCCGTACTCAACTGCAAAGAAAAGAGGATGGAGGTGCGGTTGGCCTCGAGCTTGTAAAATTCATCCTACCCAATTTACAATCAAGAGTGTGAAGCACAACCCACGTTTGGCACAGCTCATTTCCCAAACACCCAGATTTTGATCAAAAATAAAGTACAGTAAATGCTAGAAAACTAAAACACAATAAGTAGTAGAAACATGCAGCAAGTCAGGTGTTATCTCTGGGGAAAGAAAACAAATAACCAGAATTGAGAAAAATTTACAGTTCCGTTGAAAGGGTCAGACCTGGAACATAAACTGTTTCTTTTCTCTCCATAGACACTGCATGAACTACTTGTTCCAGAATTTCAGTATTTCTATTAGGGTTTTGAAGCTGTGTTGAAAATTGCTGGTCCAATTGGGAGCAACTTTGCGCTGCAATCCCCCTCCCCTCATCTGGTCTTCCAGAATCACTGTTATCGTCTGCATTCTTGAGAATTTATCATTTAGAACGAGTTACTGTGGCATAGCACAGTAAAACATGAAGACAGGTTCAAAGAGGAATCAGTAGCAGTATCAGCTTTAAAAGACACAAGAATAGAAATTATTAGTGATGTTAATAGCAGACATATGGTTAATATCTCTGTATACTGTTTGTCTGGACAATATCCCCAATTCAGCAGGAGCATTTGACATTATTTTTATGCTGCACGCGTCAAACTTGGCCTCCATGTCCATTTTGACTGAAGCCAACAGTGATCTTGACTTTGAAGCAACAATGTGTAGAGCTGGATGAACACAGCAGGCCAAGCAACATCAGAGGAGGAGGAAAGCTGACGTTTCGGGCCTAGACCCTCCTGCTCCTTTGATGCTGCTTGGCCTGCTGTGTTAATCCAGCTCTACACCTTGTTATCTCAGATTCTCCAGCATCTGCAGTTCCTACTATCGTTGTATTTGAGTCAGTTCAGTACTGCAATGAAGAGAGCCTAACAGTAGACATACATTGCTTTGTTTTATTTTCTGTTTGTCCTCACAGCAACCTCACAACATTGTTCAAAGACGGTTACTTGAGAGCAACATCACCAAATTACATGGGGACCAGTTGGACAGAGGGGCTGTGACTCAATCACCACTTGCTGAGGAGTCAAAGTCTCACATGAACAAGGATACTGCATGTTTGAAGCAAAGGAACACACTCAGTGTTTTCTGCAAGGTATGTGCAGCTCCATTACAAATCTAATGAAGTCATTTTTCCATCTAATAACCTTGTAATCTTTATCACTACAGAACTTCCCGTATATTGGTTACACCACTGCAAAGAATACAAAAAGATAATGGAGGGTGACTGGAAAATGTATAATACCCCTGATCACTGTTCAACATAAATCAAGAAATTTAAACAGCTCATTGCTTTTGTTTAATTGGGGTCTCAGATGGAATATCTAGAAGACATAGCTCCAAGTGCTGCAGAAATAAATGTTAAGAGCAGAACTTAATGTCAGCAGCAGGGAATCCATACTTTACAAGAAAATCTGATGGTGTCTCTGGTCTCTGGGAACGCCAAAGGAATAAATAATCCAGATTGACAGCGGGAAACGTGCCATTCTCGCTCCCTGCTCCCTTGTATTAAAATTTTCATGCAATTATGAGACTGGTTAGGTCAGCATTTATTTCCCAGAAGGCAGTTAAGAGTTGACCAGAATAACTCATCCGAGGAACCCTTATAGTGATGTACTGGGATTGAAGTGATTGACCTTCAACAACTCAACGAACTTCCTTTATTAGAAAATACAGTGTAGAGCTGGATGAACACAGCTGGCCAAGCAGCGTCAGAGGAGCAGGAAAGCTGACGTTTTGGGGCGAGACCCGAAACGTCAGCTTTCCTGCTCCTCTGATGCTGCTTGGCCTGTTATGTTCATCCAGCTCTCCACTGTGTTACCTCAGATTCTCCAGCATCTGCATTTCCTACTATCTCTGTAACACCTTCCTTTATTGTTAAGTATGACCCCAAACAGTGGATAGTTTCCCCCACTTCCTGCTGACTCCCATTTTGCCAGTACTTCTTCATGCATGCCCAATCAAATGCTGCCCTGCTGTCAGGGGAAGTCACTTTAGTTCAAAATTCCCCCACTAACAGAAACATCTTCTCACTATCTACTCTGACAAGCTTCCTCAGAATCTTTTGTGCTTCAATAAAATTAGTCCAAATGCATATAAACCCTAATGAATAAAGGCTTAATCTATTTAACTGCTCTTAACAAGTCAACCCCATCATTCCAGGAATCAGCTGAGTGTATCTCTTTTGAATTGCCTCTAATGCCAGTACATCCAGTGTTCCAGGGGCAATCTCACCAATGTACTGCACAATAGTAACAAGACCTTACTAGTATTAAATCCCTTAGCAATAACGGGTGAAAATTCGATTTGCTTTCTTAATGACTTGCTATACCTACATGCCGTCTTGTTGTGCTTTTTCCACAAGAACACTCAGATCCCTATGGACTGCACTTTTTTGGAGTCCCTCTCTAGTTAAATAATAGTCTGCTTTTGATTCTTCCTACGTGACACTTTCCTACATTCAACTCCACATGCCAAATTTTTGCCCATTCACTCAATCTATCTACATTCCCTTGCTGATTCCTTGTGTCCTCATTTAACTTCAGTTTGAATTATCTGTGTATCAAGTTGGTACCATGCACACTGTATTAATTACAAACCAAATCTGCATGTGTACGTGAATGCGGTTCAAAATGTTTGAAATATTTTAATTTCTTTGTTCACACTTTGTAATGATACATTTTAGAATGGTATTTCACTTCTCCAAATGTTAACGCTTTATAAAGATGCTTCCATTATTGACATGTTTTCGACGATGCACATTAAAAGTTGTTAAATTGGTTCATTTGAAAAACTGTTGAGGCATGGTGTTTTGAAAAGGTCACTAAAATGACACTGTGAATGTTTTAAAGTACATTTACTGGAAATCACATCTTAAGCTGGTGGCTTGGACGAGTTTACTGCATGTCACATGATAGGATTTGTGGCTACTTGATACTGTTTGCAATTCAAAAAATGTGTAACCTTTTGATAGAACACACTCAACACACCTTCTACTTGTTTTGAAATATTTTCTGGGAATCCAGCATGTGAGCAGAAAATTGATGGCAGCTGTAATCCTGAAAATCTTTCAATCCAGCTCCTCTTGACATCTCCTGAATGAAGTGCTTTTAAAAATAACCCAGTGACCACCATATGTGTCTGGTGACAACATTGCTTTGAAGGTGCTTTGTATTTACTGTTTGAGGATTTGAGTTTTGAAGTATTGTGGAAAAGTAGATCTATTTCAAATTACATGTGAATATCTGGATTAGGCTTCAAAAAGTCACCAGAAAGTCCTTAGAGTGGAGACTTCAAAACGTAAGAGCTTCACATAATCTTATGGAACTACAAAGCTTTCCTGTTTCTTTTCCTGCTATTTATACCTGGTGCACAGGTAGAGACAGATTGCTTGGGCCCTTTCTGAGATCTGATGACTAGGATCTCTTTGGCAGTAACATTTGGGTTTTGGAGCCCGGGGGGTACCACTATAACCTGTTCCACCTTTGCCTGTGTAAGGGGACACTTCGTCATATGATAGCATATCAATCATTAGCTGATGGGGGATATTAAGGTGGTGGGGTGGGTGGGTGGAAGGTGTACAATGGATGAAAAGTGAAAGCACTTTGAGAGGAGTCTTTATTTGCATGTCTCCTTTAGCAATCTTCTCAATCATAAGCCAACTGTACTTCACTGTTACCACTCTGAAGGAGAGCACTTAGGCGCTAATCTGTGCAGCACCCTAAGGGCAAGGAAAGGACATCTACCATATTAACTAAGATGGCAGTCATGTTGACTATCGGTTGGATATGACTGCTGTCTAGGAGTGCACAGACTCATTTGATGTTTCACAAAGTTGGCCAGTTATCCGTGCAAGAACGTATTGCTGCAATGTCATATAACGTCATCGTACTCATGCTTGAGATGGATCGCTCCATTCTTACTGCAGTCATGATCATTGTGTTTGAAAAGCCTGTCAGTACGTCACACGTTCTCTGCCGCTTCTTAATAATACGTTTCTCTATACATTGAATGTCTGTGGGCTGCACCAGCTATGTCCTGCAGAGCAGCCCTAGCAGAGACCTTCCCCCTCTCACTCAATATCCACAGTTTGCACTTCTTATGATAAACAAGAATCCTCTCATGGTGCATCTTCAGGACAACTCAGCATTTCTAAGGATCTATCATTCAGGAAGTCCATGGACACTTGCTACATACATGAAGGATGTGGCAATGTGTAATGCTATGAATTACTGCTTGCAAGGTAAGTATGTTGTAACAGCTTTATGGAAAAGATAATATCTTATTTCCTGTTGAAAACAGGTCAAGATGACTGATTGTTCCATGGCTGATACCTTGTGCTGACATTTAATTGTGTCACCAGATGGGTGGGAAGCTCCCATTTCCAATTACCAAGGACATCAAACTGCTCCTGAGCCCTAGCTCTTCTTTCTCTGTAGCTGTTAACTGGGTATCGGTGAAGGACCTCCACTGGTTCTTTCACTAATGTTCTGAGCTTTATCTGCAATGTATAAAAGAGCGTGTATGAGATTTCATGACCCTATGGATATAGTGCATTTGGTGAGGATGACTATTAGCGTGAATAGCAATAGTGGACAGATAGATGAGGAAGTAACAAAGTACACAAAAGGAGGCTGGGCATACTAACAAAGTGAGCAAGTGAGAAGAGTGATATGAAAGAAGAGGAATCATAAGACAGAGTAAGTGGATGGTCGTGAATCATACCATAGCACTTACAGGTGTGTGACTTACTCACCTTTCCTAACCTGATTAGGCCTTCTAGAATGAACTCATAAATAAGATGTACATTTTTTCTGGCAGCAGCAGGTTTCATTCTCCCATTGCTAGAGATCCATATTTCTCTCTAGCTCTGCCTAACACCAACAGTGCATTAACAGAGATATCATTGCAATGGAGCATAACCTAAGACTGTTTTGAATCGGTTATCAAATTCATCTTCCTTTGGGTTCTAACTCTGAACTCCTCCAAATTTCATCTTTGGATTGGTCCTTTAGATACTGGCATTAAAAATCATTTCATGCAGGCTCTCTTCATGCCCTTTGCTGTGCAGTGATTGTAAAGCCTTACACTAAAATTACGCTGGCTGTATTAATATTCCATTATCGTACACACTGGACTTACTTTAGGGTTTCCCATGTGATATCAGACTCACTCAATCAAGTATGTCTCTGATAACAAAGTGTGAAGCTGGATGAACACAGCAGGCCAAGCAGCATCTCAGGAGCACAAAAGCTGACGTTTTGGGCCTAGACCCTTCATCAGAGAGGGGGATGGGGAGAGGGTTCTGGAATAAATAGGGAGAGAGGGGGAGGTGGACCGAAGATGGAGAGAAAAGAAGATAGGTGGAGAGGAGAGTATAGGTGGGAAGGTAGGGAGGGGATAGGTCAGTCCAGGGAAGATGGACAGGTCAAGGAGGCAGGATGAGGTAGTAGGTAGGAAATGGAGGTGCGGCTTGAGGTGGGAGGAAGGGATGGGTGAGAGGAAGAATAGGTTAGGGAAGCGGAGGCAGGCTGGGCTGGTTTTGGGATGCAGTGGGGGAGGGGACGAGCTGGGCTGGTTTTGGGATGCAGTGGGGGGAGGGGACGAGCTGGGCTGGCTTTGGGATGCTGTGGGGGGAGGGGAAGAACTGGGCTGGTTTTGGGATGCGGTGGGGGGAAGGGGAGATTTTGAAGCTTGTGAAGTCCACATTGATACCATTGGGCTGCAGGGTTCCCAAGCAGAATATGAGTATGTCTCTGGCTTGATTTTGAAGCCAATTACTCGAGGCAAGGCGGTCTCAAGAAACTGTGGCACCATTACCAAGGGTTGAGAGGCAGGAGGACAAAGGAATGTTCATTCCTTGAGTAATAGAACGATACGGCACAGTAGGAAGCTATTCATCGAGCTTATTCCGGCACTCTGGTTGAGCTATCCACTTAGGCCTATTCCTGTATTCCCACATGGTCCTTTGAGTGTTTTATGTTTTTACCGAATTTCAGTTTGAAAATGATTAATTCCATTTCTGCCACCCACTCACTCACCCTCATTCAGACAGCATAATTTAGATGGCTGCAACTCAGTGTATTAAGATCTAATCCTTGCCTCATCTTTAATTCCTTTGTCAATCACCTTAGATTGCTAAAAACTGAAAGAACGTTGGATGCTGTAAATCAGGAACAAAAACAGAGTTAATGTTTTGGGTCTGGTTCTGAGGAAGGGTGACTGGACCTGAAATGTTGACTCTGTCTTTTCCTTCACAGATGCTGCCAGACTTGCTGAGCTTTTCCAGCAACTTTGTTTTTGTTCCTTAGATTGATGAATAATCTTTCTGCCACTGGAAAGTTTCTCCTCACTTAATTTATTCAAACTTTTCACAATTTGAAAATCTCAGTTACATTTTCCCTTCATCTTTCTACTCCAAGGATAACAGCGCTACTTTCTCCAGTCTCTCCACGTAAGAATTCTCGCATCCCTCTTGCCATTCTAATCAGTTTCCTCTTCAGCCTCTCCACATCCTTGATCCCCTTTCTACGAAGTAGTGTTCAGAACTAAACGGAATATTGCAGCTGAAGTGTAAACAATATTTCACAAGTATTTGTAATAGGTATTATATTTACAATCATATTTATTTTATCTCTATTAATAAGGCCACTGATCCTATTTATTATTTGAATTCACATAGCACATTTCACAATTTTGCAAAATCACTTTCTTGAATTTTAAGGCATTGTTCTAATATAAGGAATGTTTGATAAGTTCACTTGGAAGCTGTGAACAACTATTAAGGCAAATATAGCCAGTGGAACCCACAGCATTTGTTGCTAGGCATGCAAATTCCATTGAAGTGCACAAGGCAAGTTAAGAGTGCTTGAAGTTGCAAGAGAAAAAGAACTATAAAATTGACACCTGAGAAAGAAGAAGTCAGTATTTTGGCAAGTGGATCAGAACATAAAAGCTACAAGATCTTTTCTAGTGAGCAACATGGTGGGTAGCAGAAAGAGGGGTCAGCCTCAGCACAGTTGGATGACGGATGGCACAGAATAATTGCAGGCAAGCTACAATGGATGAGAGAGTTTGGCACAAGGCAGATGAGTGTGACATACGATAATACAGATCCCCGGGTCGGAGTAGCTCTAAAACAGCATTTTTAAAAACTTAAAATATTCTTTAAAATCAAGTTTTAAGTATTCAGGAATTTAACTTACTGATAGAAAAATATAAGATGAAATAACTGAAATATTATATTGACTTTTTATGTACATTCTACAGATTAAATAGTCATGAAGAGTACAGGGCAGAAGACTAGAATTTGGGTAATTATTATTGACATGGAATAATAGATACTACAAATGTCTGAAAGCAGTTTAAAACGACCATAATATAATGCATTCTAAATTAGACTTGCAAGATAAAAAAAAGTAATATTATAATTTTCAAGAAGGCAAACTTGAAAAGAATGGGGAATACTCTAAGAGTAATGAACTATTTTGCACCATCAGAAATGGGATGTAGGTAGGTTAAACGGAGTACATTGTATTTTAATGTGGTGTATCATCAGGATGCTAAGATTAAATGTTGACATTAGAAATGTTCATGTGCTTTACATGTGTTTTAATAATCAAGATAGAAAGATATTGCTTATGCTTTGTTTCTAGTTCCTTTGTATTTATTCTTTTGGTAACTTATGTCCCTTGTTTCCTCAGTGCTGTGACCAAGAGATCAAAGTCACTATCAACACAGGCTGCCAACAGAACACAATCTCTGCCAGTTGCTTGAACAGAATAGGGTAAGCTATCAGTTAGCAGATGAACCACTCTAATTTAAATTAGGAAAGGATTTTCAAAGATGATTAACCTGAAGATCTGCACCCTGATAGAGTAGGTGCCATTTAGATCACAAGGCAGAAAATGAAAATTATGTTATTTTAATCAAGTGCCATCAGTTGGCTGTTAGCTAATTGAATTACTTGTAATAGAACCTTGATTAATAATTAATCATTTTATTATAGACTGCACTGCAAAATTGCTGAACTTCCTGATTGTCCATGCAGGTCACGTTTTAGATTGCTGACTATGCTTCCTTGTAATTCATTCTGAAGCCAAATGGTAAAATGGGAGAGCAGGTGCCAATCTTTTACCTATACATATATCCGCCTTTTCCATCACCACCATGCAGTGTCCCAGAGGTCTCCCCTTCTGACTTCTGTTAGGGAACCCATTAAGTCTGAGTGTAATTTGTTTTCACTCTCATTTCCTTGGTTTTGAGATCACTGACAAGTCCAATGTGAGATCCAGTTATTTTAATCAACTTATTCAGACATGCAGACATCCAGTACAGATGGGACTTGAGCCCAGATCTTCTAACTCAAAGGGAGGCGTACATGGATACCGCTTTGCCACAAGACCCCTCCAATGTGAGACTAACATATTTTTTAATTAGCCTGTTCAACAGTATTGTTACACACCTTTGGAACTTGAATCTTGGCCTCCTGGCTTAGAGGTAAGAACATTACCACTGTGCCACAAGATTCCCTCCAATGTGAAACCTACAAACTCTGCCACATGTGGAGCAGGTGGTGGTTGAGAGGTTGGTTCGGGTTGTTTAGTGCTTATGTGCACCTTCTGATCCCTTGTTCTTCTGCACATTCCTGACAATTCTCTTGATGTATTTGGTGTCTTTCCAGGTCAGCCTTTTCTATTTTGATCCATTCCACACTGGAGACAATGATGAATTTGGTCATCTATATCTGCCTTCATCAAAAAAAGGTTCCCAATATATGGACAAAATCACAGATTTATTATGGTGCATAAAGAGGCCATTCAGCATATCCATTGTGGCTGCACCAATTCTATTGTCTAGCATTAATCTCACGCCTTTTCCCCAAATCTCTGCACACCATTACTGTCCAAATAACCATCCAAAGGCCCCCTGAATTCCTCAACTGAACTTATCTCTACCACGTTTCCAAGCTGTGCATTCCACATGCTAACTACTCGCTATGTGAAAGCTCTCTTTCTCATGTTTCCCTTGCTTCATATGCACATCGCTTTAAATTAATATCCACTCGTTCTTTTCTCTTTTATGGGTGGAAGCAGCTTCACCCCATTTAATCTGTCCAGCCTGCTGATGATTTTGAAATTTTCTATGAGATCTCCACTCAGCTTTCTTTTCTCTAGAGATAACTGTCCCAAATTCAATCCATCTTCCTTGCTGAGATCCTCATATTAGAGCTGTTCTAGTGAACCTGCTTCTGTATTCTCTCCAATAGATTTACATCTTTTCTATAATTCCCACAACTGTCCATAATACTTCAGCTGAGATCTAAAGAGTGCAGTGTACGAGTTCAATATCGCCTCGTTATTCTTGTACTCTATGACCCTATTCGTAAGATCAACAACACTGTGTGCTTTAGTCACTGCTCTGTCCACCTGTCCTAGCACATTTAATGACTTGTGCACATTAACATGCATATCCCTCTATTCCTCACCGCCATTGGAATTGTAACCCAAGTTTTATTTTGTCTCTCAGTATTCTTCCGACCAAAGTATATCACCTCACACTTCTCTGCACTGAACCTCATCTGCTGCCTATCTGCGCACTCCACAATTTGTCAGTGTGTTTTTGAAGTGCCACATTGTCCTCACCGTTTACAATTCTTCCAAGTTTGGCGTGATCTGCCAACTTGGAAGTTGTCCCTTGCACAACAAAATCCAGATCATTAGTATATATAAGGAAAAACAAGAGTCCCAATACTGATCCGTGGGGAACTTCACTATAAACCTTCAGACAGCATTAAAAAAAAACTCCCATTGGCCATTACTCACTGTTTTCTATCATTCGGGCAATTATCCATGTTGCCAGTGTTCCTTTTATACTGTGATCGACATCATTCCTGACAAGTCTGTTATGAGATTCTGTATTAAAGCGTCAACACCATCAACCTTTCATCACCTCTTCAAAAACTTCCAGCAAGTTAGTCAAGCATAATTTACCATTTAGAAATCCAAGCTGGCTCTTCTTAATCAGCGCACCTATCTCCATGTGACTACTAAGGCTATCCCAAATAATTGCATTTTTATATATGCTGATGGTTAATCAGGCAATGCCCATCAACTGTGTATCTTTAATCTTAATAATACAATTAACGTACTTCGAGTATTGCTTGAAAAAAGATACATTTTGTCATTTTTTTTGTTTTGCACTCATCAGGACAATCACCATGTAGAGGGAAAACAACATTTGCATTGTGAAGGGAGAGTGCTGTGATTATTGATTGATAAGTGAACTCTAATTGATAGAGGTGTTGCCAGTGAGAATGTACCTGTTATGTGAAGACTGATAGTTAGCTGCCAAGTTTTAATTACATTTAAATCAGGCAACTTGACTCTGATTGCTAAAGGTATGCCCTGAGAAATGAATCAGAGAATGGCTATTGTATTACATCTCAAGGTTAGTATGACAGTATACTTTTTAGAGACATGTTTATGATATCATAAGTGCACAAGACATGAGACTGTAAAAGTCTTGTACTCCATCTTACCTTGAGACCACATGATGCATGATATGTTATTCAAAACTTGTTCTCTGTTGTAACCTATTAGCTTAATGTCAGCCCAGACACTGATGCACCTGTGAGTATAAGGTTCGTAAATAATTGCAACCTGTAAGAATTGTTAGATTCTTCAATCCGTGCCCAGTTAGTTATATTATGCAGAATAACCTGAGCATTGCCATATCAGGTGAAACAGTCTGCTGGAGTAAACCTCACACTGACTGTCATTAATTCGTAAGAACAGAAGAATTGGCAACAGGAGTAGGCAGTTCAGCCCCTTGAGCCTACTCCACCATTCAGTATAGTCATGGCTGATCACATTTTGGCCTCAACTCCATTTTTCTGCCTGTTCCCTATAACCCTTCAACCTGTTGTTAATTAAAAATCTGTCTATCTCATCAAATTTACTCAATGTCCCAGCATCCACCACACTCTGGATAGCAAATTCCACAGATTCATGACCCTCTGAGAGAAGTAATTCTTCCTTATCTCTGCTTTATATCTGCTATCCCTTGTTGCTGAACTGTAACCTCTTGTTCTAGATTATCCAAATGAGGAAATATCCTCTCTTGTCTTCTTTGTCAATCCCCTTTTGGATTTATATACTTCAATTAGATCTCCTCTCATTCTTCTAAACTTGAGACAGTATAGTCCTAAACTGTTTAATTTGAAACAAGGAATTAAGAGGGCTAAATGGGGTCATGAAATATCTTTAGCAAACAGGGTTAAGGAAACTCCCAAAGCCTTTTATTCATACATAAGGAGCAAGAGGGTAACTAGAGAAAGGGCTAACCCACTCAAGGACAAAGGGGGGATGTTATGTGAGGAGTCAGAGAAAATGAGTGAGATTCTTAATGAATACTTTGCGTTGGTATTCACCAAGGAGAGGGACATGATGGACATTGAGGTTAGGGATAGATGTTTGATTACTACAGGTCAAGTCAACATGGGGGGTGGGGGGAAAGTGTAATGCCTTCTAAAAGGCATTAGGGTGGACAAGTCCCCAGGTCCGAATGAAATCTATCCCAGGTTACTGAGGGAAGCGAGAGAGGAAATAGCTGGGACCTTAACAGATATCTTTGCAGCATCTTTGAGCATGGCTGATGTCCTGGAGGACTGGAGAATTGCTAATGTTGTCCTCCTGTTTAAGAAGGGTAGCAAGGATAATCCAGGTAATTATAGACCAGTGAGCCTGACATCAGTGTTGGGGAAGCGGCTGGTGAAGATACTGAGGGATAGGATCTATTTACATTTGGAAGAAAATGGGCTTATCAGTGATAGGCAGCATGGTTTTGTGTAGGGAAGGTCATGTCTTACCAATTTGATAGAATTTTTTGTCACTTCATCAAAGGTGATAGATGAGGGAAGGGCTGTGGATGTCATATACATGGACTTCAATGAGGTGTTTGATAAGGTTCCCCATGGTAGACTAATGGAGAAAGTGAAGTCGCATGAGGTCCAGGGTGTGCTAGCTAGATGGATAGAGAACTGGCTGGGCAACTGGAGACAGAGAGTTGTAGTGGAAGGGAGTTTCTCAAAATGGAGAACTGTGACCAGTGGTGTTCCACAGGGATCTGTGTTGGGAACACTGTTGTTTGTGACATACATAAATGATCTGGAGGAAGGTACAGATGGTCTGATTAGCAAGTTTGCAGATGACACTAAGATTGGTGGAGTAGCAGATAGCGAAGGGGACTGTCAGAGAATGCAGCACAATATAGATAGATTGGAAAGTTGGGTGGAGAAATGGCAGATGGAGTTCAATCCAGGCAAACGTGGGGTGATGCACTTTGGAAGATCTAATTCAAGAGCAAACTATATGGTAAATGGAAAAGTCCTGGGGAAAATTGATGCACAGAGAGGTCTGGGTGTTCAGGTCCATTGTATCCTGAGGGTGGCAATGCAGGTCGATAGAGTGGTCAAGAAGGCATATGGCATGCTTTCCTTCATTGGGCAGGGTATTGAGTACAAGAGTCGGCAGGTCATGTTACAATTGTATAGGACTTTGGTTTGACTGGAATACTGCATACAGTTCTGGTCGCCACATTACCAAAAGGATGTGGATGCTTTGGAAAGGGTGCAGTGGGGGTTCACCTGGATGTTGCCTGGTATGGAGGGCACTAGCTATGAAGAAAGGTTGAGTAGATTACGATTATTTACATTAGAAAGACAGAGGTTGACAGGGGACCTGATTAAGGTCTGCAAAATAATGAGAGATATAGACAGGGTGGATAGTGAGAAGCTTTTTCCCAGTTACTAGAGGTCATGATTTCAAGGTGAGAGGGGAAAAGTTTAAAGGGAGATATGCGTGGAAAGTTCTTTACGCAGAGGGTGGTGGGTGTCTGGAACGCGTTGCCAGCGGAGGTGGTAGAGATGGGCACGATAGTGTCATTTAAGATGTATCTACACAGATACATGAATGGGCAGGGAGCAATGGATACAGATCCTTGGAAAATAGGTGACAGGTTTAGATAGAGGATCTGGATCAGCACAGGCTTGGAGGGCCAAAGGGCCTGTTCCTGTGCTGTAATTTTCTTTGTTCTTTGTTCTAATCTCTCTACATAAGACAAACGCCTGGCCTTTGGAATCAATCTAGTGACTCTGCTCTGAACTGCCTCCAATGCATCTCTCAGCAGTTAAGGGAACCAAAGCTGTATACAGTTCTTAAGCTACAGTCTCACTAATACCTTACATAGTTGCAGCAACATTTTCCTACTTTTATATTCTATTCCTTTAGCGACCCAGCAGGCAACTCCACTTCCAGTTTACGTGCCTTCAGGATCCCTTGTAAATTCATTAAGGACATCTCTCCCTCCTCCAAGGAAGGTTTTGCAGTTTCTTGCGCCCTCTTACTTTTGATAGTATATGTCTTGGTGTTTCCCCTTATTCCTTCATCACTCACAAACTCCAAATTCAATCTTGTTATCTTTGTTCCAAAATATCCCTGACACGAGTCCTAAACATTATGAAAACTATTTGGGGTACTACGTTGAAATTCCAGCCCCAAATATTCCTGAAGACATCGCAAATTTGAATAGATTAAGTTAAACCATCCAAAGTTTCCAATTTCCCTGACTGATGAACTCAGGTTTCTGTAGTTAACAAGAAAAAAATTGTTTATTAGAAACAAATTGTCTTTAACCAAAGGCAATGAGGAAATATGAATTGCTAACTTACAACTCTTTTCAACTTAAGCACTCCTCCTTTTAAAATCACCCCTTCACAAACAGATTCATAAAAGACAGAAACATTGAGGGTGGAAACAAGGGAAAATAACCAGAAATGGTTCGATTGCGCCAATCTGGATAACAGGAATTGATGAGAGATACTTTTTGCTTTCTTCTAATTCCTTTGTTATTTGCAGTTGATACACAGATGTTTGTACATTGATGGCCTCTTTCATTCAGTGATTACAAATTCATCTTTCCACTGTCACTCAATACATCTTAGTCCTCCTTCAGTAGGAGATTTGCAGAGAAAGGTGAGTAAAAGACGGTTAGCTATTACTGCAGATGTTCTGGTGCTTCACAAAAGGAGAGGGGGAAACGTGCACATTTTTAGATACTTCCTCTTTGCAGACTATACGTTTTCTCCTCCACTAGCCCCACATAAGGTTGCCTGATCAGAAGCCAATCAAAACATTATTGTCATAGAAACGTAGAAAATAGGAGCAGGAGGAGACCATCCAACCATTTGAGTCTGCTGCACCATTCAACATGATCATGGCTGATTATCCAACTCAGTACCCTGTTCCTGCTTTCTCCCCATATCTTTCCATCCATTTAGCCTTAAGAACTACATCTAACTCCTTCTCAAAAACATTCATTGTTTTGGCCTTAACCGCTTTGTACACAATACTCCAGGTGTAGTCACACCAAAGCCCTGTACAATTGCAGCAAAACATCCCTGCTGCTGTACTTGCATCCTCCTGCTATGAAGGTCATCATTCCATTTACCTTCTTCACCAGCTGCTGCACCAACATGTTTAATTTCAGTGAGTGGTGTACAAGAACACTCAGGACTCATTGTGCCCCCCAAACCTTTTCCTACCTATTGCTATTTAGGTAATAATCTGCCTTTCTCTTTTTGCTACCAAAGTCGATAATCTCGTATTTATCCACATTATACTGTATCTGCCATCCATTTGCCCACTCACTCAGCTTGTTCAAATCACACTGAAGTATCTCTGCATTCTCCCCACAGCTGACCCTGCCACCCAGCTTTGAGTTATTTCCAAACTTGGAGATATTACATTTAATTCTGTCATCTAAATAATTAATATATATTGTGAATAGCTAGGATCCAAGCACTGAAACCTGTGATACCCACGAGTCTCTGCCCGCCACTTGGAAAAAAACACCCATTTCTTCCTATTCATTGTTTCCAGTCTGTCAACCAGTTCCCTATCATTACATTAACTCCAGTCCCAAACGCTTCATTTTACAAGATAATCTGTTATGTGGGACTGTATCAAAAGCCTTCTGAAGGCCCAAGTAAACCACATCCTCCAGTACCATGCCCCCTTATGAACTCTATTAGTTGCATTCTCAAAACATTCTAGTAGATTTGAAAAGCTTGATTTCTCTTTGTATAAGTCCATGCTGACTTTGCTAATCTTGCCACTTTTTCCAACTGCTCTGCTGCTAAATCTTTTATACTGGGTTTTTATAATGGAGCATTTCCCTACTACAAATGTCAGGCTAACTAGTCTATAATTCCTCTCTATCTCTTTTTTTAAATAGTGGGATTACATTAGCTACTCTCTACTCCAGAGGAACTGTTCCAGAGTTTATTGAATCTTGAAAGATGATCACCAATGTCTCCACTTTTTCTATATCCACTTCCTTAAGTATTCTGGAATGCAGATTATCAGGCCTTGGGGATTTATCAGCCTTTAATCCAGTCCATTTCCCCAACACCATTTCCCTATTAATTCTGATTTCCTTCAGTTCCTCCCTTTCACTAGACCATGTAACACCCAACATTTTTGGGATGTTATTTGTGACCTTCTTTATGAAGACAGAACCAAAAGATGTATTTAATTTGTCTGCCATCTCTTTGTTGCCCATCATAACTTACCCCATTTCTGACTGGAATGGACTGACAATACCAGGCACCCAGGTTCGATTCCAGCCTTAGGCGACTGGCGTCTGTGTGGGTTTCCTCCCACTGTGCAAAGATGTGAAGGTTGGGTGGATTGGCCACACTAAGTTGCCCATTATGTCCAGGGATGTGCAGGCTAAGTGGATTAGCCATGGGAATTGCAGGGTTATAGGGATGTGCTGGGATGCTCTTTGAAGGGGCGGTATGGACTCGATAAGCCAAATCACCTGTTTCCACACTGCAGAGATTCCATATTCATTTTCACTAATCTTTTTCTCTTCAGATACCCATAGAAACTTTTACAGTTTGAATGTTCATGCAAGCTTACTCTCATATTTGATTTTCCTCTTTTTAAACCCTTTGTCTCCCTTTGCTGAAATCTAAACCCTATCCTCAGGTCTGCTTCTTTGTTGGCTACTTAGTAAGCTTGGATCTAATAGTGATTTCCTTCAGTTCCTTCCTCTCACTAGATCCTATGCTCACCAACAATTTTTGGTATGTTATTTTGTGACCTCCTTTGTGAAGGCCGAACCAAAATACATTCTAAATTGGTCCACCATCTCCTTGTTCCCCATTCTAACCTGTCCAGTATTAGGGATAATACTGTCCTAATTTTCCTTGTTAGCCTTTCCCGTTTCATTGTCAAGCATTTGCTTCCCCTATTTCAGAGCCCATTAACTCCGTGCTGCCTGTTCTTGCATTCACAGTTCCACAGAAAAGCAACATTGTATATGCCTCACAAGTGCGCTCCAGTAAATTTGATTTTTAAAACTGCAATCATCTTTAAAGCAGTATCTTCTATTTTTAATCCACAGTCCAAAAATACAGGAAATAATAAGACATAGTCTTTGCAAAGCACTGAATAAGAAATCTCCAAATTGAATGATTGTAATCTTTAACAGGATCTATTATAGTGTATGATATACTCTACATAGGAATGGTAGTCTGTCTGTTTATAAAAGTCTGTTTATGCCTCAGAGGCATCTGACAGATCATAATTCTTGTAAACACCATCCATGAAGCTTAAGAGAAGGTTCAAATCTTCGTCAGTACCCAACTGACAGACATCCAACTCACAGTATTTTAGTTGAGAAGCAACATACTTTTTTTTCTGTGGAGGAGAAAACAGAGTTAACGTTTCGGATCCGGTGACCCTTCCTCAGAACAGTTCTGAGGAAGGGTCACCAGACCTGAAACATTAACTCTATTTTCTCCTCCACAGATGCTGCCAGATCTGCTAAACTTTTCCAGCAACTTTGTTTTTGTTTTTTTGCTGATTTACAGCATCCTTAGTTCTTTTGGTTTTTATACTTTGTTTTCCCTTTGTTAAGGATTTAACTCATGCCCACATATCCACTCAGTTTTCCACAGCCAGAGGTGGGAAGCCGACAGGGAGATTGTACTAGTTTGGAGAGGTGGTGTGGTTGTCAGAGCTCTGGGGGTGTAAAGGGTCAGGGGAGGTGGCATTAGGGGCATGAAGATTGAGGCAGAGTTTCAGTTTAATAGGAGTCCAGGAATTACAGTTAGTTTGTCATCCACTACCTTCTCCTCAGTATCTATTAGCTTAACTGAGTCAAAACCCTCTGTCTTTAAAGGACTCCTCTGACGGTTCCAGTTGCAGGGGAATTGCCCATTACAATCTTCAATTTCCCAGTAAGTTTCCATTCTACTATGGCTGGGATTCTACATTGTCTTGAAGCACAACTCCAGTCTATTCTGTTGTAAAAGCTCCCTAACACTTGGAATATCACGGCCAATACCTTCCACATTACAAAGCTAGGTGGGGAGATGGTGGTGTGGTGGTAATGTCACTAGACTAGTATCCAGACCACAGGCTAGTTCTCTGGGGGCATGGGTTCAAACACCACTACAACAGCAAGTGGAATTTAAAATCAATTAGTAAATCAAAAATTAAAAGCTAGTCTCAGTAAGAGTGACCTTGAAACCATTGTTGATTGTCATGTAGTAAAACCTTTCTGGTTGACTAATGTGCTTTCAGGGAAAGAAATCAGCCATTTTTTATCTATTCTAGCATACATACATACCCACAGCCATGAGGTTGATTCCTAACTGTCCTTTGAAATTGCCTCTCAGTTCTAGTACAATTAGGTATGGGCAGTAAATGCCAGCTTTACCAGTGATCTCCACATCCTACGATAGAAAAAAAGAAAGCAAGAAGTCCACATAGGACAAAAAAGAAGCTGTGAAGATATATAAACAGGTTTAATACGTGAGAAACAAGATGGTAGATGGGATGTAATGTCGATACATTGTTCAAATTAATATTGTTCACTTCGGTACCAAGAATAGAAAAACAGAAGATTTTTCAAAAGAGGTGAAATGTGTAGATGTTCAGACAGACTCAACTATACTAGCCAAGACTACAAAATTTGTTATATTTCCTTATCAACAATTAGGAATGCACTTTTATTCGGCCTTTATTGCAAGAAGGTAGGAGCTCAGGAATAAAGAATTCTTACTACACTTATATGGGACTTTGGTCAGACCACACCTGGAATTGTGTGTGAAGTTTTTGCTTTCAAATTTAAGGAACGATATTCTTGCATTGAAAGATCAAAGATCATGAAAGTATAGATTCTGATAAAGGTCAAATGGTTTGATATGTTATTTCCCCTTTAATAACAGGACATAGTTACTCAATAAAGCGTTGGGCATTTAAGACTGATGTGAGATTTTCCACTCGAGTTGAGAGTCCTTGGAATTCTCCACCCTAGAGGTTATGTAAACTCAATTATTAAATATAGAAAAGGCTGAGACAGACAGATGTTTGGTCTGTTAGGGAACCAAGGAAGATGGGAGAAGGGAGAAAAGTGAAATTTGAAGCCATGATTATCATAAATGGTGGACCCGGCTTGATCAGCTGTATGGTATAGTCTTGCTCCTGTTTCATACATTATCATAAGGGGTGCTAAGGTTATAGCCCACATTATGGTCCCACACAGACAACCAATTTGTAATGCAAGTTTTTACAATTTTTTTTACAGTATATGGTATTGTAGGCTAGACCAGCAGTTGTTGTCCATCTCTAATTGCTCCTAAGGTGGTATTATTGAGTTGTCTGCTTGAAGTGCTGCTGTCCTTGGGGTGTGGGCACAGTCCCAGTACTGTTAAGGAATGAACCCCAAGATTTTGAAGTATTGACAATGAAGGAGCAGAGTTCCAAATCAAGGTATTGAGAGACTTGGAGAGGAACTTGCAATTCCTGCTGTAAGGTTAGTTCCATGAGCATGGGAATCAAGCTCAGAGTACTTAGGGAAGCACCCGATAATCGACTACCGAAGAAGATAACGACAGCAGAATTTGCTATAATTGATATGTGGATTCGGATTATTTCTGTCTATGACATAGGAGCTTTCAAATTTCATGGTTGGTTCTGTCAAACTTGTGCCAAAAGAATCAGTTGCACATGTCTGGAGAGGTGTTTGCAATGGAATTCCCTGTATCATTGGAATAGTTATGAACATATATTTTCTGTAAATTGGTGCTGATGTGTGATGTGCTGGGATGCTTTGACATTGTAATTAAGTCAATGCTGGCTGAAAAACATGAAGGAAGCAAGTAAGAAGAAACATGTTTAGTTCAGTATGTGCATGGTCAGTTCACTTGAATGAATATCTGCTTACAGCCTCTTGTGCAACTTTACTAAAACATTTATGCACAGGGGAACCAGAAATAGGAAAAGAAAACAGCAATATGTGACTCACAGATGGAAATCCTACAATCATTTGAAGTTATTCAAGATGCTAATAAAATGGCATTTTTAGCTCTTCCATTTTACCTCACGGTATAGATATGAATCAAAGTGTGGAATTAGGAATCTGAGTAACATGGCATGTGGTGAGATTTGAGGCAGAATCATGAGAACTGAGCATCAGAGTGCAGGAGGCCATCCATGACAAGGCATGTAGAGAGACAGGTGGGGCACAGTTAGACCAGAGTGATCGTGCCGAGAAACCTCAGAGTACAACGGGGATCTCGATCAGATGGGCCGATGGGTGGCAATTGAGTTTAATCCAGATAAATGTGAGATGCTACATTTTGGAAAGGCAAATCAGGGCAGGACTCGTACACTTGGTGGTAAGGTTCTCGGGAGTATTGCCGAACAAAGGGACCTTGGAGTGCAGGTTTGTAGTTCCTTGAAAGTGAAGCTGCAGGTAAACAGGATAGTGAAAAAGTATGCTTGCCTTTACTGGTCATTGCATTGAGTATAGGAGTTGGACGTCATGTTGCGGCTGTACAGGACATTTGTTAGGCCTCGTTTGGAATCCTGTGTTCAATTCTGGTCTTGCTATAGGAAGGACGTTGTTAAACTTGAGAGGGTTCAGAAAAGATTTACAAGCATGTTTCCTGGGTTGGAGGGTTTGAGCTAGAGGGAGTGGCTGAATAGACTAGGGCTATCTTCCCCTGAGTATCGGAGGCTGAAGGGTGACCTTATGGAGGTTTATAAAATCATGAGCAGCCTGGATAGGGGGAATAGTCAAGGTCTTCTCCCCAGGGTGACAAGTCCAAAATAGAGGAAACAAGGTGCGGAGCTGCATGAACACAGCAGGCCAAGCAGCATCAGAGGAGCAGGAAGGCTGACGTTTCGGGCCTAGAGCCTTCATCAGCAATGGGGGAGGGGAAGAGGGCTCTGAAATAAATAGGGAGAGAGGGGGAGGCGGATCGAAGATGGATAGAGAAGATAAGTGGAGAGGAGACAGACAAGTTAAAGAGGCGGGGATGGAGCCAGGAAAGGTGAGTGTAGGTGGGGAGGTAGGGAGGGGATAGGTCAGTCCAGGGAGGACGGACAGGTCAAGGGGGTGGGATGAGGTTAATAGGCAGGAAATGGGTTTGCAGCTTGAGGTGGGAGGAGGGGATAGGTGGGAGGAAGAACAGGTTAGGGAGGCAGAGACGAGCTGGGCTGGTTTTGGGATGCGGTCAGGGGAGGGGGAGATTTTGAAGCTTGTGAAGTCCACATTGATACCATTAGGCTGCAGGGTTCCCAAGCGAAATATGAGTTGCTGTTCTTCCAACCTTCGGGTGGCATTGTTGTGGCACTGCAGGAGGCCCAGGGTGGACATGTGTCTGAGGAATGGGAGGGAGTTGAAATGGTTTGCAACTGAGAAGTGCAGCTGTTTATTGCGAACTGAACGTAGGTGTTCTGCAAAGTGGTCCCCAAGACTCCACTTGGTTTCCCTGATGTAGAGGAGGCCACAACGGGTACAGCGGATGCAGTATACCACATTAACAGATGTGCAGATGAAGCTCTGCTGATGTGGAAAGTCTTCTTGCGGCCTGGGATGCGGGTGAGGGAGGAGGTGTGGGGGCAGGTGTAGCACTTCCTGCGGTTGCAGGGAAAAGTGCCGGGTGTGGTGGGGCTGGAGGGGAGTGTGGAGCAGACAAGTGAGTCATGAAGAGAGTGGTCTCTCCGGAAAGCAGACAAGGGCGGGGAGGGAAAAATGTCTTTGGGGGTGGGGTCATATTGCAGATGGCGGAAGTGTCGGAGGATGATGTGTTGGATCCTGAGGTTGGTGGGGTGGTATGTGAGGACGAGGAGGATTCTCTTTTGGTTGCTATTGCGGGGCCGGGGGGTGAGGGATGAGTTGCAGGAAATGCGGGAGACATGGTCAAGGGTGTTCTTGACCACAGCGGGGGTGGTGGTGGAAATTGCGGTCCTTGAAAAACGAGGACATCTGAGATGTATGGGAGTGGAATACCTCATCCTGGGAGCAGATGCAGCGGAGGTGGAGGAATTGGGATAGGGGAAGGAATTTTTGCGGGGGGGGTGGGAGGGAGGAGGTGTAGTCTAGGTAGCTGTGGGACTCGGTGGGCTTGAAATGGACATCGGTTTCTAGGTGGTTGCCCGAGATGGAGGCAGAGAGGTCCAGGAAGGTGAGGGTGGTGTTAGAGATGGTCCAGGTGAACTTGAAGTTGGGGTGGAAGGTGGATGAGCTGTTCGAGCTCCTCATGGAAGCACGAGGCGGGCCAATACAGTCATCAATGTAACGGAGGAAGAAGTGGGGTTTAGGGCCAGTGTCGGTAAGGAAGAGGGATTGTTCCACGTAACCTACAAAGAGGCAGGCATAGCTTGGGCCCATGCGGGTACCCATGGCCACCTGCTTTGTCTGTCGGAAGTGGGAGAAATTGAAAGAGAAGTTGTTGAGGGTGAGGACGAGCTCGGCTAAGCGGATGATGGTGTCAGTGAAGGGGGATTGGTCAGGCCTGCGGGACAGGAAGAAGCGGAGGGCCTTTAGGCCATCTGCACGAGGAATGCAGGTGTATAGGGACTGGATGTCCATAGTAAAAATGAGGTGTTGGGGACCAGGGAATTGGAAGTTCTGGAGGAGGTGGAGGGCGTGGGTGGTGTCATGTATGTAGGTAGGGAGTTCCTGGACCAAGGGGGAGAAAATGGAGTCCAGATAGGTGGCGATGGGTTCGGTGGGGCAGGAGCAGGCAGAGACAATGGGTCGACCAGAGTAGGCAGGTTTGTGGATTTTGGGAAGGAGATAGAAGCGGGCGGTGCGGGGTTGGGGAACGATGAGGTTGGAGGCTGTGGGTGGGAGGTGATAAGGTTGTGGATGGTTTGGGAGATGATGGTTTGGTGCTCGGGGGTGGAGTCATGATCCGGGGCGGTAGGAGGTGGTGTTGGAGAGTTGGCGTCTGGCCTCAGCAATGTAGAGGTCAGTGCACCATACTACAACTGTGCCTCCCTTGGCTGCAGGTTTTATGGTGAGGTTGGGATTGGAATGGAGGGCTGCACATTCCCACCTCAAATTGCACCCCCATTTCCTACCTACTAACCTTATTTCGCTCCCTTGACCTATCCATCTCCTCCCTACCTCCCCACCTACACTCACTTTTTCTGGCTCCATCCCTGCCTTTTTGACCTGTCTGTCTCCTCTCCACCTATCTTCTCCTCTATTCATCTTTGATCCTCCTCCCCCTCTCTCCCTATTTATTTCATAGCTCTGTTCCCCTTCCCCATTTCTGATGAAGGGTCTAGGCCTGAAATGTCAGCTTTCCTGCTCCCAAGATGCTGCTTGGCCTGCTGTGTTCATCCAGCTCCACACCTTGTTATCTCGGATTCTCCAGCATCTGCAGTTCCTATTATCTCCAAGGTAGAGGGCATCAGTTTAACGTGAGAAGGGTAAGATTTAAAAGGGACTCAAGGGGCAACTTTTTCACACAATGAACTACTAGAGAAAGTGGAAGAGGCTGGTACAATAACAACATTTAAAAGCAAGGGAATATGAACAGGAAAGGGTTGGAGGGATATGGGACAAATTCTGGCAGATGGGACTAGATTAGTTAAGGGTATCCAGTCAGCACGGACGAGTTGAATCAAACGGTGTTTCCGTGCTGAACATCTCTTTGACTCTATAAATTCTACAGTCAGGGGAATAGACAGATACTACATCCCCAAATGAGGTCCCAAATGGTCATTTTTCTCCCCTGGGCAGAAGGAATCGTATCCCATAATGTATGACATGTTTCTCAGGGGACAAATGTAGAAAAAGTAACCGGGCTTGGAAAAAATAACACGGATGCAACATTGTTTATCGAGTTAAGGTTAATTTTGAGTGCTGGTGGGAAGCAAACCTCAAAGTGATGAATACCCAGATTGACTTATGATGGGTTTCTGAGGGACAGAAACAAAACGCAGATTGCAAGAGCACAAGAAATTGGAACAGAAGTCCGTCACTGGTCTGTCTTGCCTACTCCACCATTCAGTAAGATCATGACTGTACCTGGGCTTTAGTACACTTTCTCTCATGGCCCTAGAGGGATATGGGCCAATTGTAGGCAATTGGACTAGTTCACTTTGGGATAGATACGTTGGACCAAAGAGTCTGTTTCCATGTCATACAACTCCACACATCTGAGGGCCATCTGGGTCAGGAACAAACTGCTGTATTTTTTATGCATTTGCCAAGCAGTGAGGTGAGTTTCTCACTAAGGAGCAGCAAGTTGCAATTAAAGGGAGATTATAGTTTATTAAACACCTTAATAAAACTACAAGTCACCTCACTAATACGCAGCTCCTATCTTATCAAACGTGCCGAATAAGCAAGAATAGGAGTGCTGGATATGGGAGTCAGAGCAGAAACCAGGCAACTTCAGTACATACCTGGCTTAACCGGCCTCCAAACTGAACACCAGGCGCTAACAATTTATGGGGAGCTGTCTCACACATGATCTTTTCAGGACGTATCAAATAAATTGAATATTGCAGTTTGTGTCTACTGAAGACACACTTTAAGTATCCTTTAACTGTCTGACAATTGGAAATTTTGAAAAGTAGTCAGTCAATCACCAGGAGAAAATTGTCGCCATGTTTGGACCAATGGGATCATGGCCCTTTGTAATGCTAAAGGTTACAATTTTCTCAATGCTTTTGTTGATTCCTGTCTACTACATGGTATCCTGTCCAAGTGTCTTTTTCACTTTATGCCCATGTGTTCCGATGAAACTGTTACAATATGCCTTGCTAAACAGTGTTAGGTTCAAGTAATTGTTTTCCTTTAGGCTCCTAAGATGCTGCTTGGCCTGCTGTGTTCATCCGGCTCCACACTTTGTTACCTCAGATTCTCCAGCATCTGCAGTTCCCATTATCTGTGACACAGCTTCTGAGGTAGTTCACCCGATAATGTTTGGCACCTTTTGATTACATCAGGCCATCTTTCTATGAAAACATTCTACCGTCAGTGGTAGATCACTAGGTGTTTCTTCTGGAAGTTGGTTGCATTTGTGTTGACTAAAAGTATAAATCATCCTTCAGCACATCTTCATCCTCTGTCTATACGGTCTACGTGTAGACTTGTAAGTGTAGTGGAATTTCTATATTCTTATGCAGATTTTATAATCTGCTCAAGGTGTCTGAGTTTAGCATTTTAGTACTAAGTTTGCAGCAGACATCAAAGTTGTATCTTTTATTATAAACCATTGTAGTCCAGGTGATGCACTTGTCAATGGTTTGTACCAGATAATTTTCACTAGATTTGATTTGTATGCAGTGATTTGCACACTGAATGGTGTTGTGATGCCAAATACTAGAACCAGTATTTAATGCTAAATGTTGGAATAATTGGACTGTGCTTTGTAATAGACTTCTCAATGCAAATGCGATTTTTAAAAATCATCTTACATGATAAAATGCTTCGTTTTTGAGACACGTTGATTTCTAGGATCATCTTCCTAATTGGTTTGTTGTACTGTAGGATGCCCGTGTCTGCTGCCATAGCTTGTTTAAGAGAGATTCACATGTGTTGATGGCCCCCTGCCAAACATATAGAATGTCTTTCCTTAAGTAATCTCTTAATAATGATGCCTCGTTGGAAGAAAAAAATGGTATAAACGGTTCTAGTAAGTTATAAAATCTGACACATCTTTGCAGGTCTTCCTTGTCTTGGGAAGTAAGTGTATATATTGTACTTCAATTTTGACTGGGTCTGGATGATTTCCAAAATCTGAATAAAAACAAAGAAGTTGATCTGGTGCATTCAACTGTCATTTATTTTTATTTTGAAGACAGGTTGTTAATGATGAGCTGCCACCAGTGCAGATTTTGTTTGTGCTTTTCATTAGTTTAGCCCGTTATGACAAAAATCATCGTGCACACGCACGCGCACACACACAGACACAGACACAGACACAGACACACACACACAGGAACAGATCCTGGCTAAAGAACGGACTGAATGGTTATCTCTGGAGGCAATACCATCCAAACACTGTTCTGAAAGAATGAATTTTTTGAGATTCCTCTGTCAAGTACTGACTAAAAAATATACTTTGTATCAAGTTTGTAAATGAATTTACCTCCTGTGAATGTAGGATTCAGTTCTACTAATGTTGGAATCTTGAATGGTCATTTATTTGGAGAAAGATTAATATGTTTTGGGACCAAATATGTCCTGATTATGCCATCTTTCTTTGGAATTGCACCCATCTGCAACATGACAGATAATACACAACAATAATACCATCGTGTTCCATACCATTCAGTTCTCTCACACTTGAGTTATTGGTGAACACTACACTTTCTGGGAGGATTGATTGAATTGCGTCTTCTGGAGCTGCAAAACAGTATCACCTTTGAAGGTTCCAATGGCATTGAATCTGTCCAGGAATTTTTGTGTGAATCCTGGCCTAAATCAGTGCATGCATTTTGGCCTCTTTTTCCTGTAATTGGTATTTTGTTAATTTCAAGAATGTTTAAAATGTTGAATTCCTTCCATACTGGTTGTCCTGCTTGTACTTGTCTATTTATGTTCAGCAGGTAAAATACTTGTGATTGCCACACAGAATTGCCAACAGCTGCATTTGTCAATTTGCCAATGCATGGGATAGGTGACACATTATATGCAATCAGTTTCGTTGTTGTAGGTTTACCATTGACATTAAAATGATCCAGATAATAATCCTTAAGTATTCTGACTGGTCGATGTTTCCATTGGCTCCATGTTGACTTTGATCTAGAAATGTGTGTTTGCCAATTTTCATGTGATATTAATAGAGGCTTCCAGTCTACTTTATACACACAACATGTATTTTCACAACATAGAACCCTACTTTCCTTTTTTAAAGTTCTTTCACTCTGAATCTTCATTCTGGTCTGTCTTGCAGCTTGTATCCATATATGTGCTTGTATTTTTGTGGGTCTCTAGTGCTCACATGCTTTTTGTACGGTTATGTCTTGTTACAATCTCTGGGCGCATCTCAGGTATCAGATTTCTTTTTGCACTGGCGAGTCCATTGTTCTTTTGCTTGTAAACTTGTAAAAGTTTTGAAATATAAAAGGTAGCTTTACAGTGGCCACAACAGACCACACTCCACACAGCATGTTTGCTTTCTGCATCACGGTTACTACATTTAATACACGTAGATGTTGTCCAGCTACAATTATTTCACATTTTATCATCTTTTAACAGTTTGTTGATGTTTCCCCAGAAGTCTTTATGAAAAGCTCCAATGGATGGTGAAGCCATAACGAACTCCACTCTGACAGCTCAGCCTATGAAAAATCATCTTTGTCTTATTATAACACCTACCAATGAACTGATCATTAATTGTGTCATATAACTCATTATAATTCACTGCCTGGAGCTAAAGTTTGTTTTTACATGAAGCAGATCCTCCAATTTTTCCCAGCTTAGCAGGATCTTTCTGGTCTGCTTCAGACAGACCTGAACTGTTGACTCTCTGCAACCCCTCATTTCCGATGGTCATCTTTATTTTTGCAGCTGCTTATCTGGCTCTGCAGTGGCTAAATCTTAAAAGTCAGAAGTGACTTCACCTGATGAAGGAGCAGCGCTTCAAAAGCTTGTGATTTACAATAAACCTGTCGGACTATAACCTGGTGTCAACTGACTTTTGACTTTGTCCACCCCAATCTAACACTAGCATCTCCGCATCATAAATCTTAAAAAACATAGCTCCATCTTTTGTTTAAAAAGAACTAAATTCAGAAAGTATTCCAATAACAGGGGTATTGAATTAAGATTTTATAGAATGACCATTTGTTTCCCTTAAATCAACTTACTTAATGCACAAATTTAAAGTCCATTCTTCCACCTTCACTTGGCAATATCACCACATCTTTCATTCAGTTCTCCCTTGCTAGTTGTCACTCATTCCTCAAATGCTAGCCTTTTCCTAACTTACTACATTTTGCAAGAGGAAATAGTATAGAATACACATCACAAAGTATTCTGCTCTTCTAGTGTGAAATGGTGAAATCACAGATACGCTGATAAGGTCACATAAGTGAAGAACTAAATAACCGAAAAATTGTGATGATGTGTAGCGGAGAAATAGTAGAATCTCATTGACTTTGAAAGTGTGAACATAGAATGAGGCTGGACAAGATTCTTGAGGAATATCAAATCTGTAAGGAGACACAGATTAGTTTGTAGAGAAATGCAAGAACAGACAAGATGATAATAAATAGGACCAGGAGAAGGTCATTTGGCCCCTTGAACCTGATCATCCTTTCAACTGAATCATGGCTGCTCCGACCATCCTCAAACACAATTTCCTGTCCTTTTTCCCCTGACCTTTGATTCCCCACATTGATCAAGAATCTACCCACCTCAGACTCAAATATACACAGACTCTGCCCCTACTACACCTGTCTATATTAAGGAGTTTCAAAGACTCACAACACAGAGAAAAAATTCCTCCTCACCTCAGTATTAAATTTGTGCTCCTTTATTTTGAGCCTGCGCCCTCTGTTCCTAGACTCTCACATGAGGGGAAACATCCTCTTAGCGTTTACCTTATCAAGCCCCTTAAGAATCCTACATATTTCAGTGAGATAATTCTTACAGTAATGATTCAATCTTTATGCTTCCTTTTTTCTAATTCTTTGTTAGGATTTGAAATTTGAGGAAAGGGCCCAAAATTTCAACTGGAGGCATTGGTAAAGTTTAGTGACATCTTTTTATAGTTTACAAAGCATTAGTAGCCATCTAAAGAGGGTATCAATGTCGTAGTAAAATGTGAATAGCCTGTATAGTGAATGTAATTACAGGCAAGTTCAGATTACTTATTTCTTTTGATACAATTTCTTGTAGTTTGTGTTTGGATGTATTTAACCTATAATCCATTTCTTCAGTTTAAAGAAAATGTCTGCAGCAAAGGGTGAAGACTGTGAAGATAACAGATTCAAGCATAGTTCAAAAACAATGGAGCAGGTGGAGGTGTTAGAAATTATGTTGGGGAAAGAAAAAGTAGAATGTTCAGCTCTGGTAGTAGGTAAGAACCTCTCCGTATCTTTTCCGTAAACTGTAGTAGATTCTGTAATTAACTATTTGATATGCTCATAGCCTATTATGATAACAACTGATTTATGTTTGAGTAAATCAGGCTAATGTTAAAGGAATTCCTGCATTTAACTCTAAACATCTAGATTTGACTATTCTAACACATGCTTGGCCAGCCTGGTTCCTTATATCTTAAGGCCAATTAAATTGCTACTGCTGACATTGTAAGTTGCACCTCACTAGTACCCAGAAACAAACAGTGAAACGCTCGATACGGTCCTGTTAACTTGTCCCTGGTGATGTTTTCTCACAGTGTTTGTAGTCTTTTCTAGAGATAGGGAGGGTTGAGGCACAAGAGTCACTTGACAAAAAATGAGGATTTTGAAATCAAAATTCTGCTTACCCGAGAGGGAGGGCAGGTCAACGAGCACAGGATTGCTGGGTGAAAGCAATTTTGATGCAAGTTAATACATAAGCAAAGTTTTGGTTGGCCTTTGATTTCTGAAAACTATACTTGTGGGAGGCCAGCCAGTTAGCAAATAGTGTATTTGCATTCCTGAATGTTTTCACTTTTCTATCCTACTTCGTCTCTTTTCCCCCCCCTAAGTAATAGGAGGAAGTTGCATTTTTCTTGCTACATCTCATTATTCATATTGAAATTAATTTGTTCATTGTGTACCCATTCTGAAAACTTAATATATTGTACTTTGTAGCATCCCTATTGACTTCACCCTGAAATTGATTTCATCTCTAAATTTAGAACTTGTGTTTTTGATTCTGAAGTCTTAATTGCCAAAATAAGTTGTGAACAACAGTAACCCCAGCACCGATCCTTTTAAAATTTCACTTGCAACGTTCTACCACAAAATAACTGTCCTTTACTCCTACTCTATCATGAAGCTTGCGATCCATTCTAAACCCTGTCTCCTGAGGTTCTCTAATCTTAATTGTGTGGTTCCCTATTATAGTCCTCTTTTACAGTCCATGTAAGCTAATCTTGTGGCTAACTCTTGTTCTCCCTTGCCATGCTTTTTGCTGTTGTCCTTGTATCCAGTATACACCTTGTTCCTCTTCCTCAATTTTTTCCTTCTGTCTTTGCTAATCCATGGTAACTCATTAATGTTTAGCTTATGTCGGTTTCAAGAAGGTATCAATGGATGTGGTCCTGGGCAGTAATTGAGTCAAGTAGACAATGTCAGGTAAAAACAAAAATGTCCCTAAAAGAGACTATAGTATTTAATGCTAAGATTAGCTATGGAAAAAGACAAGGGACATTCTAGAACAAAAATACTTAGAAAGGAGCGGAGCTAATTTCAATAAATTGAGAAAGCACAAAGTAAATTACAGTCAAAAACAGGCATACAGAAAGGTAATGCAACAATAGGTAGTCTTCAAGAGAAAATGGTTCAAGTACAACCTGGCTAAATTACTAGAAAAGGGAAAGGGAGGACATCCAAACCCAAATCTGCTTGAATGAAATAGAAGTGAGAATAGAAAAAGAATTCCAAGCTCTGTTGGCTCTGTTGCTTTTGTAAAAAAGATTAATATTGAGTTCAGGCCTACAATTAAAGGGGGAAGAATGCCAAGCCAAGCTGACAATGATTGTTTAATACACCCGACCGAGCATGCTTTCTCCTCAAGTCATTGTAAACAGATATAACCCATTCATTTTAGTTGACCTTGGTTAAAATAGTGGGACAAGTTTGGACCCAAGGTGCAAAGCAATCCTAAATATCCTGACTGACTTACATTTTAATATAATCTAAGACAGTTCAGTCTATCAATACTGAACAGTTTTCAGCTCTGATAATAGGTCCTAGAAAGGAAGCACCACCCAATTAATGTGGATATCTCAGAGCTAAAGTTCACTTTTACATATAGATGCAAATATGATCAAGGCTTCAAATCAGGAATGTGCCTGACCAGGGTCAGAGAGACACATGAGGCAGTGTTCTCAACAGGTTATACTTCAGCCCTGCAAAACATTGCAGTGACCCAGTTACACTTCACATCCAGCTATTAGCTCACAGTACTTTGTTACTTCTACTCACCCAGGTTGCTTTTGTAAACGTCAGCTGGAACTGTTTTTAATGGCTACATTATCTTTGAAGAGGTCTTTGTTCTTCTAAATTCTGAAAGCGAAATGTCCCCCAATATAGCATTTCATCAGTTGAGGAATTTGATGAAGCAAGAAGCAGAGAGGTGTGTAGAGAGCATGTGCTGACCTTTTCACTTTGAGGCCCTTTCTGGTGTAAAAAAAATTTGCAAAGGCTGGTTGAAATAACTCCAGAGGTTGGTTTCCCATCACCAAGTCACCTTTTATTTACACATGGAGAATCCTTGACACTGATCTAGCTACCTCAGAGCCATCTGAGTGTAAAGAATATCTGCCACTCCTGTTTGTATTTGTCAGCCAAGGCTCCCTGATTGGAACAGATTAACAGCCCCAATCAGGGCACTCGTATTCTGAGGTCCACTTGGCTGACCTTGTTACAATCACTATAGCTCCCCTCCTCCACCCTCCCAACCAATCTGAGGACATAGGCTCATTCTCTTTTTTTTGTATTTCCTCTTGGGGTGTTTTATTGCCCGGTGTTGTTAGCTTTCTTCACTGCCTGCTGTACCTGCATGCTTGCTTTCATTGACTGATGTACAAGAACACCTAGATCTAGTTGTCCTTCCCCTCTACCTAACTTGACTCCATTTAGATAGTAATCTGCCTTCCTGTTCTTGCCACCAAAGTGGATAACCACACATTTATCCACATTAAACTGCATCTGCTATGCATCCGTCCACTCACCTAGCCTGTCCAAGTCACCCTGTATTCTCATAACATCCTCCTCACATTTCACCCTGCCACCCAACTTTGTGTCATCAGCAAATTTGCTAATATTACTTTTAATGCCTTCGTCTATATCATTAATATATATCGTAAACAGCTGCGGTCCCAGCACCGAACCTTGTGGTACCCCCCTGGTCACCGCCCGCCATTCCGAAAGGGACCCGTTTATCACTACTCTTTGCTTCCTGTCAGCCAGCCAATTTTCAATCCAAGCCAGTATTTTGCCCCCAATACCATGTGCCCTAATTTTGTTCACCAATCTCCTATGCGGGGCTTTATTAAAAGCTTTCTGAAAGTCCAGGTATACTACATCCACTGGCTGTCCCTTATCCATCTTCATAGATACATCCTCAAAAAATTCCAGACGATTAGTCAAGCACGATTTCCCCTTCGTAAATCCATGCTGACTCTGACCTATTCTGTTATTACTATCCAAAGGAGTCATAATTTCATCTTTTATAATTGACTCCAGCATCTTTCCCACCACTGATGTCAGGCGAACCGGTCTATAATTTCCTGTTTTCTCTCTCTCTCCTTTCTTGAAAAGTGGGACAACATTTGCCACCCTCCAATCCGCAGGAACTGATCCTGAATCTATAGAACTTTGAAAAATAATTACCAATGCGTCCACAATTTCTAGACCCACCTCCTTAAGTACCCTGGGATGCAGACCATCAGGTCCCGGGGACTTATCGGCCTTCAGACCTAACAGTCTATCCAACACCATTTCCTGCCTGATATAAATACCCTTCAGTTCGTCCATTGCCCTAGGTCCTTCAGCCACTATTGCATCTGGGATATTGCTTGCGTCTTCCCTAGTGAAGACAGATCCAAAGTACCTATTCAACTCTTCTGCCATTTCCTTGTTCCCCATTATAAATTCACCCGTTTCTGACTTCAAGGGCCCAATTTTAGTCTTAACCTTTTTTCTCTTTTTACATACCTAAAAAAGCTTTTACTGTCCTCCTTTATATTTTTGGACAGTTTTCCTTCATAGCCCATTTTTTCTCTGTGTATTGCCTTTTAGTTATCCGCTGTTGCTCTTTAAAAGCTTCCCAGTCCTCCGGCTTCCCAATCATCTTTGCTATGTTATACTTCTCTTTTATCTTTATACAGTCCTTAACTTCCCTCATCAGCCACGGCCGCCCCTGCCTCCCCTTAGGATCTTTCTTCCTCTTTGGAATGAACTGATCCTGCACCTTCTGCATTATATCCAGAAATACCTGCCATTGTTGTTCCACTGCCATCCCTGCGAGGGTATTGTACCACTGAACTTTGGCCAGCTCCTCCCTCATAGCTCCATAGTTCCCTTTGTTCAACTGCAATACTGGCACTTCCAATTCTCCCTTCTCCCTCTCAAACTGCAGATTAAAACTTATCATGTTATAGTCACTACCTCCTAATGGCTCCTTTACTTTGAGGTCCCTGATCAAATCCGGTTCATTGCACAACACCAGATCCAGAATTGCCTCCTCCCTGGTTGGCTCCAGTACAAGCTGTTTACGAATCCATCTCGGAGGCACTCTACAAACTCCCTTTCTTGGGGTCCAGTACCATCCTGATTCTCCCAGTCTACCCGCATGTTGAAATCTCCCATAACAACTGTAGTGATTCCTTTGTGACAGGCCAATTTCAACTCCTGATTCAACCTGCACCCTACCTCCTGACTACTGTTTGGGGGCCTGTAGATAACTCCCATTAAGGTCTTTCTGCCCTTAGAATTTCTTAGCTCTATCCATATTGACTCTACATCTCCTGATTCCATGTCCCCCCTTGCAAGGGACTGAATATCATTCCTCATCAACAGGGCCACCCCTTCCCCTCTGCCCGTCAGTCTGTCCTTTCGATAACATGTATAGTCTTGAATATTCATTTCCCAGGCCCTGTCCACTTGAAACCACGTCACAGTTATCCCCACAACATCATACTTGCCAACTTCCAACTGAGCCTCAAGCTCATCCACCTTATTTCTTATGCTTCATGCATTCATATATAATATTTTTAATTTGTTTCTTCCCTCACCCTTCCTGTCAATCCCTATTTCACGTGGCCATACTGTACGATCCCTTCTTGAGTTTTCTGCTCCATTGATTCTGTTGTCTTTCTTAACTTCTCTTATTCTCACTTTCCCTTTAATTTGATCCTTAAATTTCCAGTTTGTCTCCTCCCCCCATTACTTAGTTTGAACGCCTGCCAGATGCTGGTCCCCCACCTATTAAAATCCTCTTGTACAATTTATTCTTACCCCAAAACATACCCCAGTGATCCAAGAATTTAAATCCTTGCTTCCGGCACCAGTCCCTCAGCCACACGTTCAAGTTCATTATTTCTCTTTCCTGCCCTCTCCAGCCCGAGGAACTGGAAGCAAACCGGAGATAACCACCCTGGAAGTCCTGCTTTTCAGCCCTCTTCCGAGTTCTCTGAAGTCCCACTGTAGAATGCCCCTCCTTTTCTTCCCGACATCATTAGTGCCGACATGCACCACCACCTCTGGTTCTTCACCTTCGTCCTTGAGGATTCCCTGCACTCTATCAGTGATGTCCTGGATCCTGGCACCAGGAAGGCAACACACCATCCTCAAATCTTGCCTGTTGCCGCAGAAACCCCTGTCAGTCCCTCTCACTATGGAGTCCCCTATTACCACAGCTCTCCGTGATGTCTGACTTCACGGCTCTGCCTCTACACCAATTTTTGACTCGCAGACCTGTTCACCTCTCAGACTGGCAGTGTCGTGTGTCTCGACAGTTTCCAAGTCAGTCAGCCTGTTTACAATAGGTGCTTCCCCTGGGGTCTCTTGTACTTCATTCATGTCTTCCTTCGTCATCGACATCCCCCTTCTCTCTTCAGGTATCCTCAGTGTAATGACCTCGCTGAAGGTTCTCTCCCGAAAATTCTCGTTCTCTCAGATGAGCCCGAGGTCATCTAGTTCTTTCTTCAGGGCTGCAACAACCTCCTTCAGAAGCTGAATGTGTACACACTTCCCACAGCTATAGGAGCCAGAAGCATCATCAGTGTCCCTGACCTCCCACATCATGCACGCAGCACACTGAATCAGCTTGGCAGTCATGTCTTCACCTCTTCAACAGTGGCGTAATCTCCTCACTGAGCCTCTTCGCTGAAAACTCGCACTTTGCTCACCATGCACTTCCCTCAACCCTTGTTTTTTGCTGTGAGTCTGTGGACTCTTAGTTAGGTTAGAGGAGGAGTGTGGGAGGGAGGCCCCACTGAGTAGGACCTGGGGCTGAGAACACACCTACTTAAATAGCACTCACTTACCTTCCCAACTGCCTCTCTGCCCTGACCTCACGCCCGCCTGGCTCGCGCCGCTCTCCGCTGCAAAAAAAGTGTCCACTTCCATCAGAATACCCTACAAGCCATATGCTCAACTTGCCACATTTTACAGTGATAAAGCCAGTTGTAGAGCTTGCTTGAAGCCAAGTTAGGCCTCAGCTTGTAGGCACTTTTGCATGGTTACATCATTAATCTCACTTACCAAATAGGGCTTCAGAATCTCATTAAGGGTTGAACCAAAGTCACATGCCTCTTCTAGTCATTGCAGAAGGACAGCAAGATTGGGATGGATCGACATAATATTTTCACAATAAAAGTAACAGTTTAAGTTAGGATGTAGGGATGAAGATCATCTTGGTTTCGCAATTCAAGCTTATGTTGTGGGTAGCATATAAAATGTGTCATTTGTTATCAAATTGTCTCTTTACACTGTACTTTCAAACCCCTAGATCATGCATTGGAGAGAAAGATTAAAGCACCCTTTATACTATCCTTAAGGGTAACACAGAATTTAGAGGGAAATGATGTTTCACTTCTTTTAAAATGACTATTTTGCAGGAATGCCATCTCTAGCGAGCAGAAGGAATGCAGAAATACCTCTCCTGGCATGTTACACCATTGCCAAGCAACAGACACAACTGCTTTTCAAAGGGAAGGATAGTTTATTTAGGCAATCCTCAGGCACTCAGCAAAGCACTGGGGAATGCCCTCAGTGTTTTTAGTGTTTGACCTACTCTTGTATGCACTACATGCCTTGTTCAATTCAGTTTATGATGAATGGTAACTTACAGGTTGTTCATAATGGGGAACTCAATGGCAATGCCTTTCAATATCTAGGGCCATATTTGATTCGCCCCTGTTGGCAATGGTCATCACTTGACACTTGGCACCAACATTATTTGCCACTTATCAGGCCATGCCTGAATGTTCTGCAGGACTTGCAGCATATGGACATGGGCTGCTTCAGTATCTGACAAGTCACACTTGGTGCTGAACATGATGTAATCAGTCTCCATCTCTGATCTTATGATCGTAGGAAGGTCATTGATGTCACAGCTGAAGGCAGTTGAGCCAACGACAATATCCTGAGGAGCTTCTACAGAGATATGCAGAACTGAAATAACTGACCTCCTCCAACCACAATTACCTTTCTTTAAACTAGGTATGAATCAAAGCAGTGGGGAGTTCTCTCCTTGATTTCTATTGACTCCAATTTCATTAGGGCTCCTTGATGCCACACTCAATCAATTTGTTGTGAAGGGCAGACACACGCACCTCACCTCTGAGGTTCAGCTCGTTTGTTGGGGTGGCCAAACCTAGGAGCTAAAAAATTGGAGCTGTATCTTTGAGTTCTGGGTCTGTATGTTATTAAAGGTGCAAAGATAGCTTTTAGAAGAGTATTGTGCTCTCCCTGTTGGATGTGGGAGATTAGGGAGAGTTTACATGTTACTGACAATTTTGTCTGCAGGAGGTATGTTTTAGTTTCAAAGTCTGTTGGATCGCATGGATCAGTTGGATCAGCAGTTAGACACAATGAGGAATTTATAGGAGCTGGGGGTGTGATGGATGGCAGTTGCAGGGAGGGAGATAAACCAAAGATGTAGTCAGGGAGACAGATGACCTCCAGAAAAGGTAGGAGGTATAGGCAGGTAGTGCAGGAGTCTCCTGTAGCTATCAACATCTCAAAAAAGTGTGCTGTTTTTGTAAATGTAAGGGTGATGTACTCTCAGGGGAACATAGCATTGACAGCCAGGTTTCCGGTACTCAGACTACTCTAATGTAACCGGGGTATACCAGGTCCTAGCGATCAATTGTGATAGGGGATTGTCTAGTCAGAGGCACAGACGGATGATTCTACAGCTAAGTGAGACATCAGAATCATGTGTTGCCTCCCTGGAACCAGGATTAAAGTTATCTCAGAGAGAATGCAGAATACTCTCAAAAAAAGCGAGGAGGAACCAGCAGGAAGTCATTGTACACATTAGTACTAATGACATGGGAACAGAAAAGGATGAGACTCTGATGAGGGAATATAGGAAGTTAGGCAGGAATTTAAAAAGTAGACCCTCAAGGGTAGTAATATCTGGTTTACTCGCAGTGCCACGAGCTAGTGAGGTTACAGCAGATGAATGAGTAGCTGAGGATCTGGTGCAGGGTAGGATTCATAGTTTTGGATCATTGGAATCTATTCTGGTGTAGAGGTGACCTGTAGAAGGAGGACGGATCTCACCTGAATTGGAATGGGACTAATATACTGGCAGGGAGATTTGCTACAGCTGCTTGGGAGAACTTAAACAAGTAACGGGGGTGTACCCAGGCAGATAGTGTGTAAAGAGATCAGTCTGAGACTGGTACAGAAGGGAAAGGGCTTAGGTCAAACAGAAACAAAGCTGAGAATGAAGTAGGACTGATGAACTACATTTATTTCAATGCAAGAGGCCTAACAGGTAAGGCAGATGAACTCAGGGCATGGTTATGAACATGGTACTGGGGTATCATAGCAATTATAAGACATGTGGCTCAAGGATGGACAGGACTGCGCGCTTAATGTTCCAGGGTATAGACTCTATAGGAAGGATTGAAAAGGGGGACAAGAGGAAGGGGAGTGGTGTTTTTGATTAGGGATAACATTACGGCTATATTTAGGGAGGCTATTCCTGGGCAGACATCCACAGAAGTTATTGGGTTGAACTGAGAAGAAAGAAAGGGATGATCATGTGCTTGGGATTGTACTATAGAACCTCCAACAGTCAACAGAAAATTGAGAAACAAATTTGTATAGGGATCTCAGTTATCTGTAAGAATAATAGGGTGGTTATGGTAGGGGATTTTAACTTTCCAAACATAGACTGGGACTGCCAGTGTTTTAAGAGCTTGGATGGACAGGAATTTGTTCAGTGTGCACAAGATAAATTTCTGATTTAGTATGTGGATGTACCTACTGGAGAAGGTGCAAAACTTGACCTGCTCTTGTGAAATAGCAGGATGGGTGACTGAGATGTCAATGGGGAGTACTGCGGGGCCAGTGACCATAATTCCATTAGTTCTAAAATAGTAATGAGAAAGGATAGACCGGATCTAAAATTTAAAAAGTTCTTAATTGGAGAAAGGCCAATTTTGACAGTTTTAGGCAAGTAGTTTCAAAAGTTGATTAAGGGTGAATGTTCGCAGATAAAGGGATGGCTAGAAAATGCTAATCCTTCAAAAAAAAAAGAGACAATGAGAGTCCAGAGACAATGTCCCTGTTAGGGTGAAGGACAAGGCTGCTAAGTGTAGGGGATGCTGGATGACTAGAGAAATTGAAGTTTTGGTCAAGAATAAAAAGGAAGCATATGTCAGGTAGAGACAGCAAAAAAATCAACTGATTCCCCTGAAGAGTATACAGGCAGTAGGAGTATGCTTAAGAGGGAAATCAGGAGGGCAAAAAGGGAACATGAGCTAGGCTTGGCAAATAGGGTTAAGGAGAATCCAAAAGGATTTGAAAATGCATTAAGGACAAAGGGATAACTAGGGAGAGAATAGGGTTCCTTAAAGATCAGCAAGGCCACCTGTGTGTGTGGAAGTGCAGAAGATGGGGGATGATACTAAACAGATATTTTGCAGTGTTTACTGTGGAGAAGGATTTGGAAGATATAGTGAATGTGGGGAAATAAATAGAGACCTCTTGAAAAATGTCCACACAACAGAGGTGGTGGTGTTGAGCATCTTAAAATGCATAAAAGGTGGATAAATCCCCAGGACCTGATCAGGTGCATCCTAGAATTCTGTGGGAAACTAGGGAAGTGATTGCTGGTCCCCTTGCTGAGATATATGTATCATTGATAGCCTCAGGCAATGTGTCATAAGTCTAGTGATTGGCTAACATGATGCCACTATTATATTATAGTATGTTATGCTGCAGCTGTACAAAACTCTGGTGCGGCTGCACTTGGAGTATTGTGTACAGTTCTGGTCTCCGCATTACAAGAAGGATGTGGAAGCTTTGGAAAGGGTGCAGAGGAGATTTACTAGGATGTTGCCTGGTCCGGAGGAAAGCTCTTACGAGGAAAGGCTGAGGGACTTGAGGCTGTTTTCATTAGAGAGAAGAAGGTTGAGAGGTGACTTAATTGAAACATATAAAATAATCAGAGGGTTAGATAGGGTGGATAGGGAGAGCCTTTTTCCTAGGATGGTGACGGCGAGCATGAGGGGGCATAGCTTTAAATTGAGGGGTGAAAGATATAGGGCAGATGTCAGAGGTAGTTTCTTTACTCAGAGTAGTAAGGGAATGGAACGCTTTGCCTGCAACTGTAGTAGATTCGCCACCTGATGTCACCAACCCAAGGAAACTTAACCAGATAAATAGAAAGCGGGACATAACACCAGCGCTTCGTCGGAGGCTCACTGATGATGTTACCCAGAATGGTGACAAAACGTCTGAAAACCTTCCAGCTCAGCGAGCAAACTCACATCCAGAACCTCAACCTGAGCTACAAATCTTCTCAAAACTCGCTATATGGAGAACTAGCTGGAAAACAATAAAACATGAAGCAAGAACTGTCTATTAAGGAGTAGAAAAAAAAGTGACAGAAATCATTTATAAAGAAGCTTATTTGAGCAATCTCTTGTGGAATTAAACATGCATCCAATTTTTATCATTGGAACATGACAATATTTTAGACTTAGAAATAAAGGATTTTAAATTGCCTTAAAATGGTTACTTATTTCCATAGAACTATATCACAAAAAAACTCAATTATCTTCCACAAACAGGTTAAAAAAGAATCGTACAAGAAAATCCTCAGTGTAACTGCTCGCACATCAGCAGTTTTGCACGAAAGACTTCTTAGTGAACAGAATAGAGCCATAACTGTAATTAAAATTATAGCTGAATGAGGAGTAAAAAGACATGGAGGCATTGTAAATTATTTGTTCAACATTGATGAAAGCCGTCTGAAGTGTACCATTTTCGACCTTACTTATTTTAACACATATGTAAGAGATTTACTTTTGCATCTCATTTCTCCATACTGCGTACCATGGTATCTGTATACAATAGGTGGTGAACCTCTGCCAACAATAATTGCTCAGATAGTACACAAGCTACGTCAGGGAAAGATCATGCTCAGATTTCATCCACCACAGTTGTGGTTTTAGGAGAGAGCTGGCACTCATTGTTCTACAATATCACATTAAAACTCAATTTTCCATTCCATAAGCACAGAGCCGTCATACAATGCTGTACAACTCCATTCTGTAAATGAGAAACATTTTTGTCCTTGTGATCTTCCAGAATATATGTTCCAGACTCATGGCAGTTAGTGATGAATTTGAAGATCATGGTTGGTTAAAAGATGAAAGAATATTTCACCTTTTATGTTACCTTGTTCAGTAATAACCTGGAAAAGCAGTATTAAATGATCTAAATTTGTACTTTCCAATGTTGTGCATTTGTTTTGCAGAGAATGATGCTTGTGAGCTGTCCCTTGGTCTGCAGACACTGCTATCTCTCAAAGTGAGTAATATGTCTCTGACTGTCTCTATTTTTATTTTCAACAGTCCCTCTTGTGACTCAACCTCTGGGTCAGAAGATCTAGTTTCAAGTCCCCACTAAAATTTGTTGGCAATGGAAGGAATGTTCATGACGCAGTTCAATAGGCTGATAATAAGCCTGCAAATCCTTTCACTGCTTTGTCATTGTTGACCAAAGAGGGAAAAAGTGTGAAAATATGCAAAGAAGAATTACAGTCAATCATGTAAACCTTCCCTACTCCATGTTCCTCCCCTACTGCACCATTCTTTATCAGTTTTACTCTTGCCTGTATCAGAGTCACCAGTAGAGTACCAGTAGATTATCTTCCACAATAGCGGTGCCTCCCATTTCAGTATTTTGGCAATGTCTAAACATCTATTTTTGTCAAACCTTACTGATAACTGTTACTTTATGCTGGTGCAGCCAGTCAGTCAATCAATCTCCACTATCACTTTCCCCAACCTCACCCCACCTCTAATTCTATCTGATTCTCTACTTGCCCATTGCCCTCTGAATTAACACTTGAACATACTTGCCAGTCAACACTCCCCAGTGCATTTCCTGCCTTGTCCCCAGAGTACGACTCTGAAATTTTCATTCTCCCCTGGTATTTATGTAGTGTCCTGCTTTGTATTCTCAGGACATCTCAAAGCATTTTATGACGCATTACTGTATAACAATTTTTATTCAAACAGATACAGCCACAGGACAATGACTGAGGCTAATAACATGTTCTAAAGAAGTGTCATTAAACTCAGGCATAACAGTATGGAGCTGGAAGAACACAGCAGACCAGGCAGCAGAGGAGCATTGGAAGCTGACATTTCAGGTTGGGACCTTTCTTCAGAATATATATCTCTCTTCAGAAAAGTTTGAGATATACAGCATGGAAACAGACCATTCAGTCCACTCATCCATACAAACTTTTCTGAAGAAGGGTCCTGAACCAAAATGTCAACTTTCCTGCTTCTCTGATGCTGCCTGGCCCACTGTGTTCCTCCAGCTCCATATTGTGTTGTCTCAGACTCCAGCATCTGCAGTTCTTACTATCTCTGACTCATTAGACTCAACTGTTTCTCTCACCATAGATGCTGCAATGTCTATATTTATTTTAGATTTCCAGCATCTTCAGCATTTTGCTTTTAAATAATTCAGTCATACAGCATAGAAAGAGACCCTTTAGCCACCTCATCCATGCCGCCAGGTTTCCCAAACTAAATTAGTCCCATTTGCCTGTGTTTGGCCCATATCCCTCTAAACTCGTCCTATTTATGTACCTTTTAAATGTTGTAACTGCACCCACCTCTACCACTTCCTCAGCAGTTTGTTTCATATTCACACTCAATGGTGAAAAGACTTCCCGTCAGGTCCCTTTTAAATCTATCTTTTCTAGGTTATCTCTGCCTCACATGATTTTATGTGCTTTAGCTGGTTTGATTTGAGGGAGCACTGTTGGTTTGTATGATCGAAACAATCTAAATTTTCCAGTGCCATGGTTATTTTCTGACAAGCCAGACAGATATTGGGGCTGTAATTTGACATTTCACATGCAAGAAAGATGTTCAACATGCAGTTCAGTCTCCAGAATGTTGGGATTTGAACCCATCATGTATTCAGAGGCAAGAATCACGCTAAATTACAATACAGTCTCCAGGTTTAAATTCCTGCCATCTGCAACCTGTCAAAATATGCGCCCCCCCCCACAACGCTGCCCTACCTAACTTACAATGACATCTTGCTCATCCTGAAAACACTTATCCTTATTACAGAGTCCACGTGTTTCAGTTCTCTAAACATTGCAAGCTCACTAGATATTTCTGTACCCTTCACTTTTCCACTCCTGATGAATAGGCTCCTTAAATCATCCCATCTTTCAACTTTCTCAAGGGCCTCTTCAAAATTAAGTTTCCCTCAAGCTTGCAGTTGCCTTTTCTATTTGAATGATTTCTATTTCTAAAAAAACATTTTTACCTTTGTGATGTGCCTAAGGGTATATTTATTATGTGAAAGTTGGTGAACAATGCAGTTTCCTCTCAACTTTACTAGGAGCAAATCAACAAATCAATTACTTTCACTATATTTATTACATTAAGTGAAAAAAATGTAATTTCTTACCCACAGTGTGTGATTGACTTGGACAGAGGAACACTGCTGCTGGGAAAGTCAGAAACTCAACTACCATTTCTAGATGAGTCACAGGAAGAGGAGAAAGATGAAGAGGTGGAAAAAGAATGAAAAAACAACACTAGAATCTAGTGTTTTGAACAAAAAAAAGCTCATATGAAAGATTGACAACATGAGGTTTCTTGGTCTCTCTTTTTTCAACCCCTTGTGTCTGCTGTAATCTTTGGCTTGTCTCACTGCAGCAGAAATGCTAGCTGAGATAGGGAAAGGACAGTTGTATAAATTGCCTCCTTTCCTGCCGTCATCCTGTCAAATCACCAAAAGATTTGTCCATGTCAGGTTTCAAAATAGTATTGGGAATACAAGACTTGTTCATTTTGTTGTCTGTTTTGTTGCTCTGAGCCTTGTGTACTGTGGCATGAAAAAGTAACTTTTTTTGCTTCTTATCAAATAGCTTCAGCAATTGGCAATAAGAAAAATAAACTATAACAGTAAATCACTGGAACAGCTATTTCCTCTTATGGCTGTTTTTGGTTGCCCAGTCTAATTGTGCTCTTTGTACCAAAATGTACAACAGCCTACCTGGATTTTTTGAGGAGTAATCAATCTGATAATTCAGAAATGAAGTAACAGTGAGCAGAAAGTTCCTGGTAGCAGTTCTTACTGTAATAGAAGTGATCAATGACAAATGTGAATATATTTTTGAATGACACTGATATTTCTATACAACGCGGATTTGCCTCAATTAAAAAAGTATATTGGAAAAGGATTTCTCTAACATTTTCTATTTAAAACAAAGAAATCCAATGCTCAGGTGCAACACAATTTCTAAAGTAAGTACTGCAGCCTGTCAAAAAACTTGAAAGATGTTGTAAGCAGTTTCCAGCATCTGAACGTGATTCAGTTCAGTGGTCAAGAAGTTCTTCCCTCAGATCAATGACCAACAGATGGATAGAAGTTTTCTGTTTGTCACCTTAAACTGTCGCCAGTTTCATGTAACTAAAACTCCATCAAATAAATCATTTCCCATTCACTGCTATTTACATGCAACTCCTGTGAACTGAATTTTTCTTTTATTTCACTCATTTAGAATTCCAGCACATCAAACTTGGCCCCATTTATTTTCCTGACTAAATCTTTTACCAGTAACTAATCTGGACTCCAATAGGCATAGCCCTCTCCCATTTACACCCATTGTGTGAATTAAATCCATTACCTTACATTCTTTAAATCGATCACTTTGACTTCAGAACAACATGGGAATATTGAACCTCAGCCAACAAATATTTCAGATTAACACTGACAGTTCATCCAAATGTAAAAAATAATCGAAAATACTCTTACCTTCATATTTTTTGAACATTTCGGAAGTCGGCAACTATCAATAGTGAGATGGTGCTCCCTTCTGCACAGAGCCAGTACCAAACAATGTATAATAATTTTTAAAAATCTGTATTCTTTTTGCCCCCGTTACTCACATCTCCCTTGACAACATGTTGTTGAAGCCTGCTATGGTTAATGCAGCTGTTAGGAGCTGTGCAACTGGTTAACCTCTGGGTGATTTCACTCCCTTTCTGTGAATAAATTGTCCAGTATTGACTTGAGATCAACGCCTGATGCCCCCATGCAAGAAGTTGAAGTGGGAAAGTGGGGTATATTACAGACCTGAGTCCTAACACCATGTACAGTAGAGTTTTGGTGGAAACTTGGATTTCTGTTATTGAAATTACAATTTAAAAGGTTGTTAACATTTATCAATACAGCATGTGAAACCTAACACACTCAAAAAAGTTAGTAATACAGACAAAGAGCTACATATACACACACCTTCATAGCATGAACACTTCAATATACAATATTTATAAATTGTTCACCTGCGAAACTAATTTAAGTATTCAAGCTTATCACGTTCCCTATGCATATACAGAGTTTCCAAAGTGAAACAAATTTCTGTATTACATTGCAGCTCTTAATGAGCTGCCACTGTAATCATCAAAACAATGACAACTTCCTTGTGACTTCTGTGCCTGAAATGGACAACTTTTCTGCAAACAATAAGAAAAATGTTTCCCCATTTCCTTTAAAGTCTTTGCTTCTTTTATACAATAACAGATTGGAGTGCAAAGCAAAAGATCAGAATTTACTTTTGGGATGGGAGTTGGCGATCAAGTCCAAACTATTTGTCACTCATTAAATTGGCTTATAATAGTAAGTACTGAATTTAGAAAAACCAAAATCAAATTGTGTAAAGTCAAAACATTCTTGCCACTTGATTTTGGAGATACACATCCTTTTTGAAAATGCTTTGAGTGGTTTGTTTCATTTTGCAATACTATACAAGATCAATGTTATGAGCACTCCACTACAACATTGCACTATTCCAGGGCAGACATTCCAGCAGTAAGCACGCATCAGCTAATAATGTTTGTTGATCAATGTCTTCTTGTACGTTACCTTGTTATTCTAGTGTGCCCTTTATTATTCACAATAAACTGGTGTAAAACAGTACAGTGTAACTGGGCTTCTGATTCTCAATTGAAATAAATCCATCAGCATGTGCAGAAAGTAATTCACTCCAGATTGCTCTTGGGATTTCACAACAAGGGGTAGATTGTATGGAAAATAAAATAAAATCAGACACATTAGGCAGAAAAGCATACAATTCAGATTTGATCAGGATCATCTCAACAACAGGCAGGCAAATCAACTGGAGAGATGCAAAGCATTACTCAGTTGCATGCTGGCATTATCAGCAATCCCAAAATTATGCAGATTGTCAAAGCTCAAGTCCCAGGCCTGTGGGAGAGAGGATTGGGTTTGGTGATATCTGTAGAAACATCCATTGTTAACTGCAAACATAGCTATGCACAATGTAATATTCAAATATAACTAACAAAAGTGTGGGTTTTGATTGGATCCAGTGAAATCTTTTCTGTATCTACAAGCAGCAATACATGAACAGATGGGCTAGCTCAGTCAGCAGTCTTTTAGGGCTTCAGTGACCTGAACAGTTGTCTTTTTATTGCCATACATTCTGGTGAGCAGATAGAATCATGTTTTTCATTTTTTTTTTGCTACATTTTTGTTCAGGTCACTAAGAAGGTTGCAGTTAATATTCAGTGACTTTCACTGAACATAAGCTTGCACTTATTAACATTTTTTTCCCAGTAAGCTGCAGCTGAATCTCTGCCAATGCTGCTCAGTTATCAGTCACTTAGAAGCAAAGACCAGACTGACTCATTAATACTTTCTCCTTGTACCCCTTGAAGTGCTGAGTATTCAGTATGGAGCCAATCGCAGGCGCAGGCCCACATCTTGAGATCCTGCACCATATTATGGCATCCTCCTTTACCTGGGGCAAATTTTTCTGTCTTTGTGCATGGAGCTGATGGATCGCATGTGGCACTGACTGAAGAAAATAGAGCACATGTACATAAGAGTATCCATAATCCATTAATTTAAAGAAAAAAAATCAAAATATTGGTGGGCTCCACTGGCATCGCTTCCACCCTTACTGTAATCACTCAAATGATCCAATAGACCCAAGTGCAGAAAAAAAAATGTAAAAAGATCTATCATTGACTTTTAAGACCTAGACATTTTAACAGCATGGAGATCAGTTGTGGTTGTGCAAATGCTTCGGCTAGAACCAGCAGCATTGAAACTTTTGAACACATTTTGAATGGCTATGAGTGAGTAATATACAAAAGAGGAATGACTATCAGCTGGAGAATGTGTTAGAGGTGTTTAAATTATTACAACAATAGAGGAAGACAAATAAAAGGAAAGTAAGGCAAGAAAAGACCACGATTGATGGAGAGAAGTCTGTTATCTCCGGCATTAGTGCATTGAATTCAAATGCATTTGGCTGGAAGGATAATTGGATTCCTAAATCACAAGCTTCCCTGAAACAAGAATCCACCGACACCCTCATCCGCCTAGCCGAACTCGTCCTCACCCTCAACAACTTCTCTTTCAATTCCTCCCACTTCCTACAGACTAAGGGGGTGGCCATGGGCACCCGCATGGACCCCAGCTATGCCTGCCTCTTTGTAGGTTACGTGGAACAGTCCCTCTCCCGCACCTACACAGGCCCCAAACCCCACCTCTTCCTCCGGTACAGTGATGACTGTATCGGCGCCACCTCTTGCTCCCCAGAGGAGCTCGAACAGTTCATCCACTTCACCAACACCTTCCACCCCAACCTTCAGTTCACCTGGGCCATCTCCAGCACATCCCTCACCTTCCTGGACCTCTCAGTCTCCATCTCAGGCAACCAACTTGTAACTGATGTCCATTTCAAGCCCACCGACTCCCACAGCTACCTAGAATACACCTCCTCCCACCCACCCTCCTGCAAAAATTCCATCCCCTATTCCCAATTCCTCCGCCTCCGCCGCATCTGCTCCCACGATGAGGCATTCCACTCCCGCACATCCCAGACGTCCAAGTTCTTCAAGGACCGCAACTTTCCCCCCACAGTGGTCGAGAATGCCCTTGACCGCGTCTCCCGCAACACATCCCTCACACCCCACCCCCGCCACAACCGCCCAAAGAGGATCCCCCTCTTTCTCACACACCACCCCACCAACCTCCGGATACAACGCATCATCCTCCGACACTTCCGCCATCTACAAATCGACCCTACCACCCAAGACATTTTTCCATCCCCACCCTTGTCTGCTTTCCGGAGAGACCACTCTCTCCGTGACTCCCTTGTTCGCTCCACACTGCCCTCCAACCCCACCACCTTCCCCTGCAACCGCAGGAAATGCTACACTTGCCCCCACACCTCCTCCCTCACCCCTATCCCAGGCCCCAAGATGACTTTCCATATTAAGCAGAGGTTCACCTGCACATCTGCCAATGTGGTATACTGCATCCACTGTACCCAGTGTGGCTTCCTCTACATTGGGGAAACCAAGCGGAGGCTTTGCAGAACACCTCCGCTCAGTTCGCAATAAACAACTGCACCTCCCAGTCACAAACCATTTCCACTCCCCCTCCCATTCTTTAGATGACATGTCCATCATGGGCCTCCTGCAGTGCCACAATGATGCCACCCGAAGGTTTCAGGAACAGCAACTCATATTCCGCTTGGGAACCCTGCAGCCCAATGGTATCAATGTGGACTTCACCAGCTTCAAAATCTCCCCTTCCCCCACCGCATCCCAAAACCAGCCCAGTTCGTCCCCTCCCCCCACTGCACGACACAACCAGCCCAGCTCTTCCCCTCCACCCACTGCATCCCAAAACCAGTCCAGCCTGTCTCTGCCTCCCTAACCTGTTCTTCCTCTCACCCATCCCTTCCTCCCACCCCAAGCCGCACCTCCATCTCCTACCTACTAACCTCATTCCACCTCCTTGACCTGTCCGTCTTCCCTGGAATGACCTATCCCCTCCCTACCTCCCCACCTATACTCTCCTCTCCACCTATCTTCTTTTCTCTCCATCTTCGGTCCGCCTCCCCCTCTCTCCCTATTTATTCCAGAACCCTCACCCCATCCCCCTCTCTGATGAAGGGTCTAGGCCCAAAACGTCAGCTTTTGTGCTCCTGAGATGCTGCTGGGCCTGCTGTGTTCATCCAGCCTCACATTTTATTATCGTGAATTCTCCAGCATCTGCAGTTCCCATTATCACTTTGTTAACTGGTGGCCTGATAACTGCAATTTGTTTTACAAGTTTCAACAATTCAGTCATTGAAGTTATTGCATATTCAAAACTAATTCAAAAAGTGTATCTTTACCACAATGGCAATATTGGTGGAGCTATGAGTTCTAGTGGAATGGGGAGTGACCAGCTGTCAAATGACAGTGGATGTTGTTTGGCTGGAAGGAAGACACAGTAATGTCACTTCAGATTTTACCAATAGCAGGAACAAGAGGAGGATCGGATTTTGACAACAAGTTGGTGGGTTGTGAAAGCACCACCAAATGGTCCTCATGTCCTGCTGCAGTGACAGCAATTGGCTTGTTGAAGCTGGGGTTTCCATCCATTGTCCAGCATCAGTTGTCTCAGCTTCCACCAGTTACTCAGGTGCATTTGTGTTATGCTAACTAGCTTATCACCCTGATTCTACAAACCAAAACATTTCCAGAAATGCAAGAGTACCTGCACTTGTGCAGGGTGCAAGGAATGTCATGCTGCAGTTTCTGAGGAATATAGAGATACATGAACACCAACTAGCCACCAAAAGGCATGGCCAATTCTCAGAGAGATAGCAAGAACTGCAGTTGCTGGAGTCAGAGGTAACAAAGCGTGGAGGAACACAGCAGGCCGGGAAGCAGCAGAGGAATAGGAAAGCCGACGCTGCCGGTCAGGACCCTTCCTCAGAAATGGCAAAGGAGAAGGGAGCTCAGAAATAAAGAGAGAGAGGGGAGGGGATGGGCTGGGGAAGACTAATTCTTACTCGCCTCACTACACATGTACAACGAGGGACATGAATTCGACTGGGAGAACACGTTGATAATCGCACAAGCCAAACAGAGGTGTGCCAGGGAATTCCCATAGACCTGGTATTCCAACCGGAACACAACCAACAAACACATTGAACTACACCCTGTGTATAAATCACTGAAAACCAGAAGTCATACCAACAACCCCAGCAAACCAAGACAATATAAAGAACAAGCAGGACGGAACACTGACCTTTCACCGGAGGCGCAATGACCACATTACCTAGCAGAGCGACAAAATGTTTACAATGAATCCCACCGGCTTGGCAAGCACATCTACAACCTCAAGCTCAATATCATTCAAATCAAAGCCATCTGCATGATTGGCGTTTCCCTCATTGTGTTAGAAATTCACTCCCACTACTACCAATGTACAGTGGTAGCAATGTGCACCAAATTCAAGAATGATTGCAGCAATTCACTGAAGTTCACTGAGAAGGAAAGTTTATGGGAGATATGCGTGGAAAGTTCCTTACGCAGAGGGTGGTGGGTGCCTGGAACGCGTTGCCAGCGGAGGTGGTAGGCGCAGACACGATAGTGTCTTTTAAGATGTATCTGGACAGATATGTGGATGTGCAGGGAGAAAAGACATACAGACCCTTAGAAAATAGATGACAGGTTTGGACAGACGATCTCGATCGGTGCAGGCTTAGAGCGCCAAGGGGCACGTTCCTGTGCTGTAATTTTCTTTGTTCTTTGTTCTTCAACATGCCCTTCCACACAGTCCTAGGGCTGGGATTTAGTGATCTCAGGGCACATTTTAAAAAGGCTACTACCAAATGTACCTGTAATCTGTTCTACAACTGTCAGGGCATAATTCCCAATTTTAAGTTTTTTTAAAAAATACAAAGACCTTGCATTAAAACTAATTATATTCACTTTCTACTACATTCAATGTCAGTCATTCTAGAATTCTAATCCTCAGCTGTAACTCTGGCGGGTACAGAAGATGGCTTTTACCAACTTTAATATTTAGAAAAGCATAAACAAATCACTGAGATTCCCACTTCAAGATATTGAAACAAGATTTTACATCTTATAGATGTAAAATGGGTAGCGAGTTTTGAGAAGATTTGTAGCTAGGTTGAGGTTCTGGATGTAAGTTTGCTCGCTGAGCTGGAAGGTTAGTTTTCAGACGTTTCGTCACTTTTTTTTATTTGAAAAAATACACTTTATTCATAAGATGTACAAAAAATAAAACACATTTATACACCTACCCAGTCATGCAAGCCGCTCCGGGTTACCCAGGGGGTACGTACACCAACTAAAAGGAAAAAAACAAAGCAAAGAAGAAAAAAAAGTAAAGAATATACCCCGGCAGTCGTCTCCCCGCACAGTCCCTGTTGGCCCCCTGACCAGTTGGGGAAGGCGCCAGCTGGGCCCAGTTACCGGATAGGGCCCTTTTTTTCTATTCTGGACGGGGGGGTTCATACGGTGGTCTTTCCCCACCGCGCCTTGGCGGCGGCTACACCAAGCTTTAGCACGTCCCTCAGCACGTAGTCCTGGACCTTGGAGTGCGCCAGTCTGCAACATTCGGTCGGGGTCAGTTCTTTCAGCTGGCAGACCAAAGAGCGTCTTTCAACGCATTGATGGTCCTCCAGGCGCAGTTGATGTTGGTCTCGGTGTGCGTCCCGGGAAACAGCCCATAGAGCACGGAGTCCCGCGTCATGGAGCTGCTCAGGACGAACCTCGACAAATACCACTGCATCCCCCTCCAGACCTCCTGCGCATAGGCACACTCCAGAAGGAGGTGATCGACAGTCGCCTCCCCCCCGCAGCCACCTCGAGGGCAGCGTACAGTGACGCAGCGATTCCGGGCATGCATAAAGGATCTCACTGGCAGAGCCCCTCTCACCGCCAGCCAAGCAATGTCCTTGTGCTTGTTTGAAAGTTCTGGCGATGAGGCATTCTGCCAAACGACTTTGGCAGTCTGCGTGGGGAACCACACGATGGGATCCACCCTCTTCTTTTCCCGAAGGGTCTCGAGGATACTACGTGCTGACCACTGCCTGACGGCCTTGTGGTCAAAGGTGTTTCCTTCCAAACATTTCTCCACGAAGGACAGGTGGTACGGGACGGTCCAACTACTCGGAGCGTTCCGCGGCAACGAGGCCAGGCCCATCCTTCACAACACCGGGGACAGGTAGAACCTCAGTAAGTAGTGACATTTGGTGTTTGCGTACTGAGGATCTACACACAGCTTCATGCAGCCGCACACAAAAGGTAGCCGTCAGGGCGAGGGTGGCGTTCGGTACGCCCTTTCCCCCATTTTCCAGGTCTTTGTACATGGTGTCCCTGCGGACCCGGTCCATCCTCGACCCCCAAATGAAGTGAAAGATGGCCCAGGTGACCGCAGCGGTGCAGGTCCAGGGAATAGGCCAGGCTTGCGCCACATACAACAGTACCGAAAGCCCCTCGCACCTGACAACCAGGTTCTTACCCGCGATGGACGGGGACCGGAGCGTCCACCTGCCCAGCTTCTGCTTCACTTTGGTGATACGCTCCTCCCAAGTCTTGGTGCACGCCCCAACTCCACCAAAGCAAACACCCAGCACCTTCAGGTAGTCTGTCCTGACGGTGAAGGGGATGAAGGAGCGGTCATCCCAGTTCCTGAAGAACATGGCCTCACTCTTACCCCTACTGGCTTCGGCACCCGAGGCCAGTTCAAACTGGCCGCAGATGTCCAACAGCCTACTCACCGACCGACGATTGGTGCAGAAGACGACGACGTCGTCCATGTACACGGAGGTCTTGACCTGAGGCCTCCGCTGCCTGGGATAGTCACACCCTCAGGCTCACGTCCTTCCTGATGGACGCGGTGAAGGGCTCCACACAGCACACAAACAAGGCAGGAGAGAGCGGGCAGCCCTGCCTGACTCCAGATCTGACGGGAAAACTGTCCGATTCCCACCTGGTGATCGAGACTGCGCTAATGATGTTGGTGTAGAGCAGCCGGATCCAATTGCGGATGCCCTCCCCGAACCCCAATTTGGAGACGACGTCCCTCACGTAAGCATGAGAGACCCTGTCGAAGGCCTTCTCCTGGTCCAGGCTGACGAGGCAGGTGTCCACCCGCCTGTCCCACATGTAGGCGATCGTATCCCTGATGAGCGCGAGGCTCTCAGCGATCTTCCTGCCCAGCACAGCACAGGTTTGGTCAGGGTGAATCACCGACTCCAGGACAGACCTAACCCGGTTGGCTATGACCTTGGCCAGGATTTTGTAGTCCACGTTCAATAGTGAAATGGGACGCCAATTCTTAATTTCTTCCCTCTCCCCCTTCGTCTTGTAAATTAGGGTGATGATGCCCTTCCTCATGGACTTGCACATTCCCCCTGCCCGAAGTGCACTATCGTACACCTCCAGCAGATCCTGGACGACCAGCTCCCACAGAGCGGAATACAGCTCGACGGGTAAGCCATCGCTCCCGGGAGTCTTATTCCTCTCCAAGGACTTGAGAGCTCTGGTCAGCTCGTCCAGGGATATCGGCCAGTCCAGCCACTCCCTCGTGCCGTCGTCTAAGACCTCCGTGATAGACGACAGGAATGACTCGGAGGCTGTGCTGTCCGTCGGCTTCACGTCGTACTGTCCGGCATAGAAGGATCTGCTGATCCTCAAAATGTCAGGCTGAGATGACGTCACCGAGCCGTCGTCCTCCTTCAGCCGGCTAAGCACAGAGCTCACTTTGTGCACCTTCTGAAAGAAGAAACGCGAGCACGTCTTGTCCTGCTCCACAGACCGGACCCTGGACCGGAAGATTATCCTGGAGGCCTCCGCGGCGAAGAGCGAGGCTTGCTAGCCCCTCACCTCGCGGAGGTCCTCTGCGACATCGACTCCCATCAACTGCAGAAGGAGCAGGTTCTGCACCCTTTTCTGGAGTCATGACACCTTTCCGCCTCTCTCTCGCCTTCCGAATACCCTTGAGGACAAAGAACCTCTTGATGTTCTCCTTCACTGTCTCCCACCAGTCGCCCGGAGACTCAAAGAGGGGTTTCACGGTTCTCCAACCAGCGTACTCCCTCTTAAGATCCCCAACATTCTCTGGGGTCAACAGAGTTGTGTTGAGCTTCCACGTCCCCTTGCCGGCCTGCTGGTCGTCCTGTAAGTGACAGCTGGTCAGCAGGAGGCCGCGGTCAGAGAAGAACACCGGCTCGATGCCGGTGGACCTGACCGAGAACGCCCATGACACAAACAGGAAGTCTATCCTTGAGCGGATAGACCCGTCTGGCCGCGACCAGGTGTATCTCTGCTGCACTCCATCTGCAGGGGCGCTGAAGACGTCGAGCAGCTTGGCGTCCTTCACCGTGCCCATCAGGAATCTCGACGTGACGTCCAGTTGACTCCCCCGATCCACTGTCCCCACGCCGGATCTTCCATCTGCATCGATGATGCAGTTGAAGTCTCCGCCTAGGATGACCGGCCTGGATGTAGCCAGCAGGGGTGGAAGCCGCTGCAGGACAGCCAACCGCTCACTCCGTACCGCTGGGGCGTACACGTTGATCAGCCTCAGGGGAGCGTTCCTGTAGGTGACATCAGCCACTAGCAGGCGTCCCCCCACCACCTCCTGAACTTGAGAGATGGTGAAGTTGCGCCCCCGCAGCAGAATAGCCAGGCCTGAGGAGCAACAGTCGTTACCCCCCGACCAGATCGAAGGCCCACAGGTCCAGGTGCCCGACCATTTCCCGTACCTGCAGAGGTGCGGTATCCCGCACTCCTGCAGAAACAGGAGGTCTTGACGGTGGTCAGGTAGGCCAATGTGGACACACATCATGCGGTGGACTTGACGCTGCGCACATTAATGCTTGCAACCCGTACCCACATTGTGGGCAGTGACCGCAGTACCCTCCCCAAGTCCAAGGTCCAGCCCCTCTATCTGTCCCTTCATGCCCATTGCCCGGACTAACTGCTGGACGCTCTCCGGGCTCAGGAAACCGTCCGTGCTGCCTTCCGGGTGGCATCCCCCTGTCGGGGATACGGAGGCAGGAGAGTCCGGCTCTGGATCAGGCTGGGGACACGCTGTTTCATCCTTCCCACCTGAAAGTTGCGGGGGGCCCTCCAGGGCCCCAGCGGCACATGGCTGGATGTCGGAGGGAGCCTCAGGACACCCCCCATCACCTGGAAGCGGGGTTCTGCTTTCCTTCTCTCTTGAGATCTTTAGCTTCTGCTTTGGGCGGGCCTCCTCCGAATCTCCCTCGTCAGAGGAGCTCTTATAGCCCCCCTGTAGCTGCCTCTTCCCGCCTGATGGTTGTGGTGCCTGGGCCCGCCGGCGCGCCTTCCTCCTCGCTTTCCGGACTGTCGTCCACTCCCCTGGGTCACCTGTCGCCGCCTCCATCAACTCCGGGTTGTCGGGGGGTGGGGGGGGGGGGCGGGGGAGCGGACCTGGAGGGGCGCTTTGCTGTCCTTGGGCCCATCCTGCGGGGCCAGGGCCTCCTGCACGACCTGGCCCTCCTGCACATTAGTGGGGTCCTTGCAGGGTCCTGGTGCCTTCCTCTCCTCCGAGGGGGGGGGGGCTGGCCCCACATTGCCCCTGCTGGCGACCTGGGCGTAGGTGGTCCCCCGCCGCGGGCATGCCCTATAGAGGTGGCCCGCTTCCCCACAAAGGTTGCAGCTTTTTTCTTGTGGGCAATCCTTTGCAAGGTGTCCCTCCTCCCTGCAGTTCCTGCAGATGGCGGCTTTGCAGTCGGCCGCCACGTGACCTGACGTACCACAGGCATGGCAGACTTTAGGTTGCCCTGTGTATGTCAGGTAGCCCTTGCTCCCGCCGATCGCAAAGTTGGACCGTGGGTGTACAATGTTCCCGTCCGCGCCCATCCTCAGCGTCACCTTGACCTGCCTCTTACTAGTCCAGATGCCAAAGGGGTCCATGATGTCAGTTAGGTCCCCTTCCACCTTCACGTACCTTCCAAGGAAGGTCAGGACATCAACTGCTGGCACATGCGGGTTGTACATATGTACAGTCACCATACGGCTCCTCTGTGCTGGCATCACGAACAGCGGGACAGCGGTCAATACAGAAAGGGGGTCCTCACCTCCTTTCTCCTTGAAAACCTCTAGGAAGCGCTCGCAAAGCTTGGCACTCCTGAAGGTTACATCGTAAAAACCTCCTTCGGGGAAATCCTGCAGGCAGTAAATGTCCGCAGTGAACCCATAACAGTCCAATAGGACCCTCTTCACGAAGAAGGTGCGGTCCACAGGTGCACCTTCATCCACCTTCTTCACGGAAACACGGATGGTGTTCCGGACCCCCTGACCCGGGGCACGAGCACTCGCCGCAGCTATCGTTGCAGGTTGGCTGCTCCCCTGAACCAGCGTTAGGCCGAAGCCAACATTAAGATCCACCGGTTGCAAAGGTGCACAGCCAACCCGACGTCTTCCTTCCACCTCCAACACAGCACTCTCCTCCTCTCGGTCCACAGAAGGGTGGGTCTTTATTTTGTTCCAGATGTAAGCTGGTTCACTGAGCTGTAAGGTTTGTTCCCAGACGTTTCATCACCATTCTAGGTAACATCATCAGTGAGCCTCTGGTGAAGCGCTGGTGTTATGTCCCGCTTTCTATTTATCTGTTTAGGTTTCCTTGGGTTGGTGATGTCATTTTCTGTTCTTTTTCTCAGATGATGGTAGATTGGCTCCAAATCAATATGTTTGTTGATGGAGTTCCGGAACAGGAAAAAGAACAGGAAATGACATCACTAACACAGGAAATGACATCACCAACCCAAGGAAACCTAAACAGATAAATAGAAAGCGGGACATAACACCAGCGCTTCGTCAGAAGCTCACTGATGATGTTACCTAGAATGGTGACGAAACGTCTGAAAACTAACCTTCCAGCTCAGCGAGCAAACTCACATCCATGTAAAATGGGTAATATAAAATGGATTAAAAAAAGGTAATTTTTAGCACATTGAGGCCAATTTCAGACTTACAGTCGTCCCTCAGCTGCATTCAACTACCTCCGCACAAACTGAAATTGAGTCTGACACACAAAAGAAAATTTCAAAAAGTGAAACTGAACTTGAAACATTAGCGGTATTGGACTCAGCCCCAAACTGGACACTTTTTATTGATTGAGCCATTGAACAATAGAATGATCCTGTTAACAGTCAACATATTAAAATAATTGTTTGTTTACATGGCAGCAGATTTGCTGATTGAGCTGAAAAGTTTTACTTGCAGTGATCTGAACCATATGGCTAAGTTAATTACCTGATGCTACACTTATCTTGGACAATCTTGTAACACCATATTGTAGATCACTCCAAATCAACATCTATTTTGGTAAGAGAAAAGTGAGATATTGCAATGAAATAACTGCACAGAGGACAGTATCCTGTCATCAAGTCACCCCTTATTCACATGTGCGCAATGCACTAACTATGGCCAGTCAGCTCAGAGTCAATCCCCGAACTGAGGGGATTCTGAATCCCCTGTTTATCTTGGCCAGCTAGGGCTTCCTGATTGGCCCAGGTTAACAATGCTAATCAAGGATCTTATAGTCAACAAGGTCATCCTGGTTCCAAACACTATTTGCTGAAAATTAAAAAAAAGAAAATGCTGGAAACATTTGGCAGATCAGACAGCAGTGGCCAGAGAAAAAGAGTGACATTGAACTTTGATGCCATTGTGATGAGACTAATTAACTGTATCTTTCACATTAAGCAAACGAAACGTCAGCTTGTGTGCTCCTAAGATGCTGCTTGGCCTGCTGTGTTCATCCAGCTTCACACTTTGTTATCAATGAAGAAGGGGTACTTTTGGTTTCAATATTGTAAAATATGCATTATTATGATAATGATTATATTAGGATCAGAATTTCTACTATTGAAAAGAATGAGTTGGATAATCCAGATACAGACAAAACATATTTTTAGAAAAGTTTTGCCATTGGGCACTGACTCTACCCCCACTAACCAAGCTTTAATTTTCTTGCATGCTCTGGCATTTTTATGTGTGTAGGATTATCAGACTTGGCCATTAAACAGCAATATTATAGCCTGAATTTTGATTTATGCTCTGCTTTTTCCCCCTCGTTGTTTACAAGTTTAAATTGTTTGCTGAAATGAATTGCTAATTACAATGCTAATTATCATCATAATCATACCAATAAGTTACTTCTAATATATTTTTTATGCAGCAGTGTGATACCTTTTTATAGCATTTCTAATGTCAAGAAGTTCAGAGCTTTTAACTAAAAACAAAATCGAAGTATGGAGAAAGGGCAGGGTCTGAAAAGAAAAGGAAAAGGTCTCCGTAATAAATCTCAGTGACAGCACACTATTTTCGATTCCTGAAAAAGATAGATGGAAGCAAATGCTGTATTCTGAATTTTTGTTCTGATCAACTGTTCTTCTTGGTCATATGAATAAGATGTGGCAGCCAGAGGTTGGAAGGGAGCTCTAGACTCAATCATGGATTTTTCTAGAAACAGTTCTTTCATTTAAGGACATAATCAGACTAAGAACAAATAATTTTCATCCAAGAACACTTCTGCACAGTTACTTTGGATATTGACACAGAAATGAAAATTGTTATTGATTTTTCTTTTATCTTTTCAAAATGAACACAAAAATTCTACTTTTGACAAAGTAAACTTTCACATGGTCCAGTATTAAGTAACTATTTATGAATGTAGCAGAGCGTTCATTGATCAACAAAATAAAGCCACAATATTTATTCATGGAAAGGCTTCATTAGAAAAAGAATTCAAAATGGATTAGTGAAACAGCTGAAAAAATTATGGCCTATGGTACAGCAAAACAACAAGTAGAATCAGGCTTACAAGATGGATGGGGGAATTGTCAAAACTTGAAGACTACATCCTGTCAGAGTTTGGTGTTCCAAATAGAATACGGAATAGAAAAATTACCACAAAACTAAAATCTATAAATGTCAGAAAATATAAATATATATGCAATGTTTTCAAAACTTGACTTATTTTTTGGTAACAGCATTAAAGACTCAAAAGCTATCAATTTAATAAGCTGTGAAGCAGTGTGGATTATCCTCCAGAGATTTTTGGATGTTCAAGGAACTTCATCACAATCCTGCAGTATGATGTCATAACTGCAACTGTCTTGAGTGGAAGTTCCGAAACAGACACCTTCAAAATCCAGAACTAGTATCAATCAATACTACATGACAGCCTCTATACTATTTTCAATCTAACTGACTGTGGTTATTCACCTCAAAAAATATCATTTATCCTCTGGTGAGAGTATTAAATGTTGGTTAGATTGAAACTCTAACCCGAGATACCTCCTTGCCAAACCTAAGCTGACCACCACATTGACTGATCAAGTAGGTTCAAAAGCTGAATGGCCTACTCCTGCTTTTATCTTCTATGTTTCCATAGATATAAATTAACAACATTATGCCAATGACTGTGTATTGCCGATTCTGCGCCAGATTTACAAGCTACTCACAAAATTTTTAATTCTGCATACAATTTTTAATTCTGCGTACAAGAGATTTGTCCCTGAATGTTGGCAAAACACTATATCAAAACAGTCCTAGTTAGCCAAATGTTTCACCTTCATATATCGAAGGAGAGATTTTTGAATATGTTCAGCATTTTCCATATATTAGCAGCCAACTATCTCACAAGGCCATCATTAACAAGGAGGCCAAATGCAGTATTAACTGTGCTAGCTCAGCCTTCTATAAACTATGCCAGGAAATTAGTTGACAACAAAGACATCCACAAGTCAGCAAAAGGCCTTGAGTCCAGAGCATTTTCATCTTCGTGTTCCTGTATTAGAGCGAGACCTAGACTCTATCAGTGATACGTAAACACACTAGAGAAGTTCCATCAGCAAAGCCGTGACTGCATTCTATGGAAGAACCATCAAACAAATGTTAACATTGTTCTTGAAGCCATATGTACAAACAGTCCTGCAAAACTAACTACAATCAACAAGATACTGCGCCTGGATGGTGAAAAACATTTCCCCTACCAAAATTTTTTAAAAAAACTACTCTCAAATGCCAAGTGTTCCAGGGAGAACAATAAAACGATATGACGACACTCTGAAGCTATTCTTAAAATGTAGCAGTACTGACCTTAATTACAGAACTTGCTATATATTGTTTAAAATGGCAATAACTTGTCCAACAAACTTCATTATGTTTCCAATCCAAATACTTCAATTTGAGGAACAATGGCAGAAGTGGAGTAAATTGATAAAATCACGTACACCAAATCTCACTGTTCATGAGCCATCATCCCTTAGTTCTGCAGTTCAAGAATCAGCCTGTTCAATCGCAAACGATCCATGGCCACATCTTACAACATTAAATAGATATCACCCTTGAATCCTTTACAGGGAGGTGATGGCCTAATGGTATTATTGCTGGACTGTTAATCCAGAAACCCGAGTAGTGTGCTGGGGACTTGGGTTCAAATCCTAATATGTCAGATGTTGGAATCTGAATTCAATAGAAATCTGGAATTAACAGTCTAATTGAGTCTATTATTGATTATTAGGAAAAGCCCATCAGTTTCACTAATGCAGAAAACTGCTATCCTTACTTGGTATGGACTACATGTGACTCTAGACCCACAGCAATTTGGTTGACTCTTAACTGCCTTCTGAGATGGGCAATACATACCGTTATAGCCAGTGATGGCTTCATTCCGTGAATGAGCAAAAAAAAAGTCAAAGCACAGCCAACACTTTCATCCAATCATTTATCTCAGTAAATTATGTATCAAGCTTCAATATTAAATACCCTTTCCCAGCCTTTTACCTGAAAATATCAACCCATCATGTTCATATATCATGTTAATTCTCGATCATTTTCTCAATAGCAAGAAGATCTTGCCTGGCAAAATACACCAAAGCAGAACCATTCTGCTGAGAATACACCCACTGTACATATTAAAGTCTCCTATGCACTAGCTCCAACATTGAAGTATCGATACTGTGCAATATGCCAAAGTGCTACAGAGGTTTATATACGATAAAAGACTGAGGACCAGTGGATAGCAACAGCCACTAGAGGCAGGGGCATCTCAGATTGCTGAAGGGCAAAACACAGTCAATGAAGAGGATTTCAGGATACTGGCAGCTATTCAAGTTATTGAAATACATGACGATGAATTTAGCATTATGAGCGAGACTTTGAAAATCAGCTTCCAATCTGGGTCTTGTTACCTTGCAGCACAGCTCTGCTGTTTAAGTATAAAGAGTATAGTTATCTACAAGATTTTATACTCAGGGCCTCCCAACAAATCATTTTTGCATGCTTTGTGGCTTTGGTGAAAGTTTAGATTGGTTGCCATTATCATGGCCCACATCGAAAAATGCATTGATACTTGAATCCCACTTGTCATCACACAATAATGATTTTATCAAATTACATAAAGTCCTCAATGTTTCTGTCTAATGAACTCAGTTAGCATTAAACATTCACCAGGCTTCTGTACTTAACAAGAAACTACTGTTTATTACAAATAAATAAACTATAACTACAGGCAAACAAACATATGAATTATCAGCATTAACGTGACCGACTGACACTCTAAACTCCTTCTTAAATTGCTGCACACACCCACAGATAGACAGACAACCAAATAAGGGTTTTATGGATGAAGAAAAGGTATGGGGACACAGTTCAAAAGCACCAGTCAACAAGATTTGATGAGACGTCCTTTTGCTTCCCAAGTTATTCCCATTCCCGTCCTCAACAATGGAACAGCCCAGCACATCAGTGCAAAAGATAAGGCTGAAACTTTCATGACAATCTTTCAGTGAAGTGCCACACGGATAATCTATCTTGGCCCCTTTCAAAGGTCCACTGCATCACAGGTGCCAGTCTTCAACAAATTTGTTTCACTTTACATGATATCAAGAAATAGTCGGTGGGGGGGGCACTGGATACCATAAAAGGCTACGGGTCCTGACAGCTTCTGAAAATAACACTGAAGAGCTCTGCTCCAGAATTTGCCACATCCTAAGCTGTTCCACTAAAGCAGCAACATTGTAATCTACTCAATAATGTGGTAAATTACCCAACAATGTCATGCACAAAAAGGAGGACAAATCTAATGCTGCCAATTATTGCCCCATTAGTCTGTTCTCGATTAGCAGTAAAGCAATGAAGGAGTCATCAACAGTGCTATCAAGCAACACCTGCTCATCAATAACCTGGTCAACGATATCCGTTCTGGGTTCAGCCTGGGTCACTCCTGATCTCATTACAGCCTTGGTTCAAACATGGCCAAATGAGCAAAGTTCTGAGGTGAGGCAAGAGTGACAGTCCTTGACATCGAGGCCGTATTTGACTGAGTGGTGAGTCAAGGTAACCTAGCAAAACTGGAATCAATGTAAATCAATGGAGAAGTTCTCTGCTAGATGGAATCATACTTGGCACGTAGAATGACAGTTGTGGTTGTCGGAGGTCAGTCATCCAGTTCGAGGACAATTCTGCTGGAGTACCTCAAGATTGGGTCCAAGGCACAACCATCTTCAATTGCTTCATCAATACATTCCCTCCATCGTAAGGTCAGGCTGTAGGTGCTCACTGATGATTGCACAATGTTCCACACCATTTATGACTCCTCAGATACTGAAGCAGTACATATCCAAATGTAGCAAGATCTGGACAATATCCAGGCTTGTGTTCTAAGTGGAACATAACATTTGCACCACACAAATACCAAGTAATGACCATCTCCAAATAACATACAGACAATATAACCATTGCTCCTTGACATTCAATGGCATTATTTTCACCGAAAACCCCCACTATTAACATACTGGAGGTCACCATTGACCCAGAAACTGAACTGGACTATCCATGTAAATACAGTGTCTACAAAAGCAGGTTAGAAGCTAAGAATAATATAGCAAATAACTCACTTCCTGATTCTCTAGGCCTGCCGTAAAAGGATCAAGTGGGGAGTGTGTTAGAAGATACCCCAATCCCTGAACAGGTGTGGATCCAACAACACTCAAAAAGCTTGACATCATCCTGCTTTATTGGTGCCATGGAGTCTGCCATACAGCATGGAAACTGACCCTTCGGTTCACTCGTACATTTACTAAATAGAGGTTTCAATTTAACCTATTCTTTAAATTTTATTTTACGTATTTACTATTTTATACATACATACTAATTGGATGAGAAGATGTACTGCACCAGTAGATAAGATCATAGCTGATCCGTTTGGAGAAGCTGAGGCTGTTTTATTTTGAGAATATGTGGACTATGATTCATCTGAGTAATTTGTCCAAGAATTGCGTCCATTCAGATTAAGATTATCTCTAAGGCATATCCACAAACATCCACTTCCTCTATCACTAATGCTCAGTGCTTACAACTTAAATAATCCGCTACAGTAATTCACTAAAGATCCTTAGATAGTACCTTCCAAACCCATGGCCACTTCCATCCAGAGGGACAAGGATAGCAGATACATAGGAACACCATTACCTGCAAGTTCCTCACCAAGCTTCTCACCATCCTCACTTGGAAACATGTCTCCATTTCTTCAGTGTCAGTTGATCAAAATCCTAGAATTCCCTCACAAACATCATAATGGATCTCCCTATATCAGATGACTGCATCAGTTCAGGAAGGCAGCTCACCACCACCTTCTCAAGGGCAACTAGGGACAGGCAATAAATGTTGACCCAGGCAGTGATACCCATTTCTCACAAGTGAATAAAAGAAATCCTTTTGACTTCCTAGCAGCTTCTTTCCAAGTTCTTTCAGTTCTTTGCTGCAGACATAAGGTAATTGGCACACCATTTGTTCTGTCTTTCAATTACTGGTTCAAGGCAACAACTTACAGCAACTGGTAGGACAAAGTAGTTAGCTATATTCCATGTTTGATTACTTCAATGCAGAGTGTGATGGAGAAAAAAAAACATATTCCCTGTTGCAGTTTGGAGGTTACTCCCTTTTCTAATTCTTTACACACTTTCTGTCCACCTGTCCAGAGACAGTTGTCATGCTGATGATTTCTGGCTTCCATGACTGGTCTCAATTGCACAAAATATTCAGCAATCGGGACTTGGACAAGTTTTGCTTTGCACACACCGTAGTGCCTTGAACCCCTTCTCCCACCTCTTAAACAATGGAAACACAACTTACAATGAGTTCCAATGACTTGTTTTCAAAAGTGCAGAAACTCCTTCCACAGATTTAAAGCAGCATCCTATCCTCATTTTCATTTACAATCCAAAATAAAGAATAATGAAAAAGATGTGGTCTCTATGCCATTTAGGTTCATGGAGAGGTTGGATGTCAGATATACTCAGGTCGCATTCATGTATTATACCTAGTGTAGTGTAAAACTAAACTAACAAAATTATCTTGGTTAAGAGAGCATGAGAGGTATTTACAAACCTCTAAACCTTTCCTATACATGTATCTGTCAAAAGGTCCTTTAAATGTAACTGTACCTGCATCTACTTTATTACTATTTTACTTGACCAGAAAGGGAACTTGAATAAAGCATTGATTACTCATTGTAGGAGGAACGTCCTCATATCACTTTAAATTTACCAAATACAGGTTTCAATTTGACCCATTCTTTAAATTTTATTTTATGTAACATTACACATTAACATGTTCATTTCCTTCACTTTTTATATAAACATGCAAATTAGCAGCAGAGGAGGTCTACTTTGCCATTTGATAGGATCATAACTGATCTGTTTGGAGAAGCTGGGGCTGTTTTAGTTTGATAATGTTTGAATTGAGATTCACCTGAGTAACTTGCCCAGGAATTGTGTGTGTTAGGGTTAAGGTTACCTCTCAGGCCAATTTTCTCTATATATACTTCAAGTGATGGTTTTCTCCCCTGACCACATTTGGAAAAATCATCCATCTTAAGATAAACCATCTTTTTCTAGCAGGCCTTACTTGTCATCAAATCTCAGAGATCTACAGAATTCTAAGAGGGCTAAACAGAGCAGATACAGGATGTTCCTGATAAGAAGGCGTCCAGAGTCAGGAATCAATTTTAAGGATAGAAGTTAGGCCATTTAGGGCTGAGATGAGGAGAAATTTCTTCAGCCAGAGAGTGGCGAGCCTATGGAATTCTCTACCACAGAAAGCAGGTGAGGCTAGATCATTGAATGTCCTAAAAAAGTAGTTATATTTGGAGTTCTTAAGGATAAAAGGATATAGGAAGAAAGGGTATTGCATTGGATGTTCAGCCATGATCAGACTGAATAGTGGAGCAGGCTCAAAGGGCCTACTCATGTTCCTATTTTCTAATAAATTTTCTCCCCTGCAGATATCATTCCATTTGTTCACTAATGGAAATTCTGCACTCTGCATATTCTCAAATGCTATTTTCAATATTTGATTGTTCTCCAAAAGATGTATTCATACTGTAACGAGATCAGATAAGACTGAAAAGAAGTTGGGGATGTATTACAATGGCAGAATACTGAAAACTTTGGCCCTTCATATGTTGTTACTCTAGAGTAACTTGACATCTTAAGTGTTAGATCTACAACCTACTCTCCTTTGCACTCCATTTATTGCTAAACCCATCTTGGTCTGGACATTCATTTAACAATCCTTAGATCAGAAATTTCACAATCACAAAGAGATGGAACTGGAAGCAAAATTGGAAACTTATGCATCAAATGGGTTCTCTAGAGTTCCTGCTTCCATGCAGTAATGCTGGAGGTGGTGTCAACGGAACAATTAGATTAATGGAGGCAAATTACTGACATTGCCAGGATCTTCCTGATGTCAGATTAACTCCCCCATTCAGTTGAGAGGCTGGCAGCAATCAGCCTCTGTCAATGGTCACATGAACATGCAGAAGGATAAAGATACAGCTTCATTCTCAACCTTTCCTGTATAAGGGGTTTTCCCTTCCACAGCTCTACAGGTTACCGGAATTCTGAAATTTTAAACACTAATTCAGTTTCTCAAGGCACCTTCATATTAGAGGCCATTGGGTTCCACTGTCGGTCTTGGCAGTTAATACCTCTGTTAGTGGGCCAAGTCTTTGTCCAGTGCCCTGGGCCTTCCAGCTCAGGAACCTAGCCACCGTCTTTATTTTGAATGATGAACACAGAAGTTGTCTTTTGGAAGATTCCAACAGTTGGCAATATCTGAACAAGGTCAAGACTTGGAAACAGAGCATTGCATTTCGCAGAGCACCTTAAGGCTTTGTGGTTCATTAAAACTGCATTGCAAGCCTTGTTTCTTTCTCCTGTCACATGCTCTCTGCTAGGACATACACAATTCATGGCACTCAGATGTTTTAAATTGGGAAATAAAACGATAAAACATGCTATTCACTTTTATGAATCTATTTATAACAAGAGAAACATTAGTTCAGGCTGCTATTCCTCTGCAAATATTGACATTGATGTAGAATTCAGTTTTATTTACTTGTTGCATAACCATAATGTACTTCTCCTTTGGTTAAAATTGTCCTTAACTGTTTATCCATAGGTCTCAGCATTGTGACATGGAGGAATCAGAAGCCAGTCCTGTTAGTTTATCGATGTAGTTAATACATCGGCAGTTAATTGCCACTTTTCACCTCAATAGTTTAAGATTCAACAGACAGTCCAAACTAACATGGTTTGTGCAGCTTATCCTCCTTGTTGGCATGTCCTGAAATTTGGTCAGGAAAGTAGAGTGTCTGGTGTAGCATGGCTTGAACAGCACTGCTGTTATTTACATCTGAAATACATAGAGACAAAAACAGTTCTTAAATAATTCCTTTAATTTGCTTATCATGCTTTCAGGAAGACAGCCAGTTTAAGAAGGTTACAGTTTCAATAACAGAATAAAACATCTTTTTAACATAATTAGACAGTTAAAGATTAAAATCTGATACCATCTAAATCCCACCCCAAAACTGTAAGGCCGCAAATAGATTTCTGGAACCAAAAGTCCCAGAAGCAGAATTTATTAAAAGTGCACAGAATAAGCAATGCACAATGAGCAATGCGATTAGTTGACCTTTATAAATAATATGAGAAGCTTCACTTTATAAGGTTCATTGAAATGTTTTGTTGTTGTTAGGGAATAGAATCCTCTCTGGTCTTTTTGTGTTATGTTTAATTCTATTTTATCTTCTTTTTGTGTAATAAAATACTGTTTTATTATTAAAATCAAATCTGCAGGATTACTAGCTTGTGTTTCACTGAAAGACCACTTCCTTAAAACCAAACAAAAAAATATGATCTACCAGCTAGGTTTCAGTCTGATATCTAAACTATCCAGTAATAACATCAGCTGGGAACATAATGTCCTTACTATAGCAAAGTCACTTCACACACTATTCCTTGCTGAGGTTTAGGTAGGTTGAAGAACTGCCTGCAGAGCACCCTGGGTGGTTATGATCTCCTGCCAAGGCTCATTCTCCCCTCCATCTTCACTAAATTTGTGCTGCTAATTCTTCTGGCTATGTTTTATTCCAAAGGAGGATCCTATTACATCAGGAACGGCTGGACTAAAATGGTTTGTGTGGAAGCTGAGACAAATCCTTCAGCATCTGTCACCCCAGACCCTATACACGTTTTCAACTTCAGAGACTACAAAATGCTTTTGTAAAAATGCATTTGGCTCACTAATGTTGTTTAGGGAAGTTCTGACCTAATTATGATGCCACGCTCACAGTAAAATAGTTGACTCTTAACTACCCTACGAAAAGGCCTAGTAAGTATCTCAGGATGAGGACAGGTGGAATAGACAACAAATTCTGGTCTCATCAGTGACACTCACATTCCATTAAAGATTTTTAAAACTGAGGTGATGTAAGTTTGAAACATTGTTATGATCTGCCTACTGTGTGTACCTCTGGTGGACATGCATAACATCCTCAGCAAAAGATGTCCAGCCTAACTCACTGCAAAAATTGTGTGCGCATATTGTGGGCACTGTTTTGAGCTCAAAATGCAGGAGCCACACATCTGAATTTTGCACTTTAAAAGAAATCATCTACATTTATACTCTCCATTTGGTCACTCAAAATTAAATCAAATTACTTTCTATAGGGTCAAAACAAGAGAATGATCTTTTGAGCTTAGTGGCACACCAGTCAGCTTTTTGGAAAATCTCCCATGTCTTGATGTAAGTTGACGGCAGCATGCCTGGAATTTTCCAGTAAATTGCTCCACAGCTTGTTTTGCAAGTAGTCTCAGAAGCTGTTACCATATTTACTAAATGATTGCTTGAATTTTCCCAGTTCTTATTTCAAATCAGACAATACCACGTTCCTTACCCAATGCCTAATTGGGTTTGGTTTTTTTTCTGGCTCCCAATAAACAACATTAATTACTTTAACATTGACCTTATTTGGGCATTCCTACAACTGACACCTTGAATTTGATCACCAGTTTCAGACTCAGAAAAATGATCAGACTTATCCTGCTAGCTAGAAATCTTAACTCTAGAATGGGCATTAAGTTTTAGTTCCTTTAAAAGGATGATAAATTGCAATCATTTCATTCAGACCCCTTCATTTCAAGGCAGGAGTCAATTATTTGTCTTTTCCACGATTTGTTTGACCTTTCTATCTATTTCTATTTGCTGCTTAACCCTTTCAGTCTTGTCAACCTTCAATATGGCTGTCCATGGATTGAAATGCCTTCAAATAAACTAACAATGAACACATGTAGGACAGGATGTCAAGGAAGAAACAATAGAAGGTTGTCAGAAATGATTATCACAGCAGATTTTAATGTAAAAAAGACTAGTAGAGAAGAAATCAGACAGAAAAATGTAATCTAGATGAATTAATCAAATCTTTTCAGGACATTTTCTTAAATCAGCATGTTTATGCATCAAACAGAGAGCATGCTATACTAGTGATAATGGGAACTGCAGATGCTGGAGAATCGAACATAACAAAGTGTGAAGCTGGATGAACACAGCAGGCTAAGCAGCATCTCAGGAGCACAAAGCTGACGTTTCGGGCCTAGACCCTTCATCAGATGAAGGGTCTAGGCCCGAAACGTCAGCTTTTGTGCTCCTGAGATGCTGCTTGGCCTGCTGCATTCATCCAGCTCCACACTTTGTTAGCATGCTATACTAGACTGGGTTTCCATCAACAAGATATGATTGATTACTGACTTCATAGTGAATACACTGCAGGGTAGCAGCAGTCATAATACGTTTGAATTTGACATACTGTTTGAGGGAGAGAAATGTGGGTCCACGACGACTATTTTGGATTTAAAAAGGACAATTATGGAGGCATGAAAGCAGAGCTAGCAAAAGCAAACCACCAATTTAGGTTAAGGAATAGTCAATGCAGATGCAGTGGCAAACATCTGAAGGGAAATTTCAGAAGGTGTAGTATAAATGCATTAAACAAATGAGAAAAATTCTGAGGGTTGGTCCCATTATGCATGGTTAACTAAAAAAGGCAAAGTCAGTATCAAACTCAAAGAAAAGATATATATATCTTCAAAGATAAGCAACAGGTCAGCATATTGGACAGAACATGAAAACAAGAGCAAAGATTTACTAAATAATTAATATTGTGTGAAAAATTAGAGTATGAGAGAAAATTATCCAAAACTATAACAACAGGTAGGAAAATTGCTTCGGATTTTTTCAAAAAGAAAAGGAAAAAAAAGTTAACAAAGCACGTGTAGGTTCAATAGGAAGAGAGTCTGGAGAACTAGTAATAGATGGTGAGGAGATGGCAGACAAAACGGACAGATATTGTATGTTGGTCCACACTAGAAAGCATATAAGTAGCATCCTGGAAATAGCTGTAAATTGAATTGAATGGGAGGAAACTTAAGAAAATTACAACTGCCAGGGAACTAGTAAAGTAAATTAAAGTAATGAATAACTTGTTGGAACTGCAAGTTGACAAGTCCCCAGGTCCTGGTGGATTTCAAAAATAGTGAGATAGTTGATGCGTTGGTTTAAATTTCCTAAAACTCATGGAGGTTCAGAGAAGGTTTCTTTGAATTGGAAAGTAACTAACATAACTCAGAGTCTTAGAGACATACTACATGGAAACAGACCCTTTGGTCCAACTCGTCCATGTCGACCGGATATCCTAAATAAATCTAATCCCATTTGCCAGCATTTGGCCCCTATCCCTCTAAACCGTTCCTATTCATATAACCATCTGGACACCTTTTACATGTTGTAGTTGTACCAGCCTCCATCACTTCCTCTGGCAGCTCATTCCATATACTCACCACCCTCTGCATGAAAAAGTTGCTCCTTAGGTCCCTTTTATATCTTTCCCCTCTCACCTCAAGCTCTCTAGTTTTGGTCTCCCCCAACCTGAAAAGCCCTTGCCTTGGAGGTATACAAGATAATGAGAGGCACAGATAGAGTTGATAGCCAGAGACTATTTCCCAGGGCAGAAATGGCTAACACGAGGGGTCATAGTTTTAAGCTGGTTGGAGGAAAGTATAGAGGGGATGTCAGAGGCGGGCTCTTTGCACAGAGAGTTGTGGGAGCATGGAATGCGTTGCCAGCAGCAGTTGTGGAAGCAAGGTCATTGGGGTCATTTAAGAGACTGCTGGACATGCATATGGTCACAGAAATTTGAGGGTGCATACATGAGGATCAATGGTTGGCACAACATCGTGGGCTGAAGGGCTTGTTTTGTGCTGTACTGTTCTATGTTCTATCAACCCTACCCACGCCCCCTCATGATTTTGTAAACCTTGATAAGATTTCAGCCCCTGATGATCCAGGGAAAAAAGCCCCAGCCTCTTCAGCTTCTCCCTATAGCTGTAAGGCCCCAAAACTGGCAACATCCTTGTAAATCTTTTCTGAACCCTTTCTAGTTTTCACAACAACCTTCCTATAGCAGGGAGACCAGAATTGCATGCAGGATTCCAAAAGTGGCCTAACCAATGTCTTGTACAGCTGCAACATGACCTCCCGGCTCTTATACTCAATGCACTGACCAATAAAGGCAAGCATATCAAATGCGTCCTTCACTATCCTAACTACCTGTGACTCTACTTTCAAGGAACTATGAACCTGTTAAAATGTTAAAAGCTGTTATATAAGACATTATAACATGGCAAAGCAGTTTAAGTAATCAGACAGGGCCAATATGGTTTTGACAAAGAGAAACCATGTCTAAATAATTTAATGGACTTCTCTGAAGTGCTTTGGATAAAAGGGAAACAGTGGATTTACTGTAATTAGATTTCCAAAGGAATTTGATAAGGCGCTAGATCAAGGGTTTTTGCAGAAAATAAAAACTGATGGTATTAACATATATTCAACGTGGATAGACGAATGGCTGGCCAACAGGATGCAGAGAATAGGAGTAAATAAATGTTTTCAGACTTGCAGGTGATAACTAGAGCTGTCTTATAGGGATTGGCGCTCAGGCCTCAACTGTTTAATTCAAATCATTTACATAAATTGTAAAGCACCAAAGGTGTGGTGGGTAAATTTGCTGATGACACAAAGATACGTTAAGGAACATGAATTGTGAAGAGGACATAAAGAGCTGACAAAAAGATGTGCATAGGTTAAGTGAGTGGGCAAAGATCTGGCAAAAGGAGTATAATGTGGGAAAGTGTGAAATTGTCCATTTTGGCAGAAACAAATTTTTTAAAATGCACATTATCTAAATGGCAAGAGGCTGCAGAACTCAGATGCGGAGAGATTCGGGAATACTCCTGCAGGAGTCAAAGAAGGTTTGTTTGTGGGTACAGCAAGTAATCAGGAGAAGTTAATGGAATGGTATGTTTTATTGGCCAGGCTTTTGTATTCATTCTCCCTACACAGCACATGGGACTACAGTTGTTCAAGGCAGCACACCAATATCTTCTCAAAAGCAATTGGGGACAGGCAATAAATGGCAAGCCAGTGGTGCTCACATTCCACTTGCAAATTAAAAACAAATTTTAGGAGGAGAATTGAATGCAAGAATAGGGAATGTAAACTTCAGTTAAACAGCAAATTGGTGAGACCCATCTAGCACAGAGAGGGGAAAAAATATCATAGTTTGGAATTCACTTTCTCAAAAGGCAGCGGTTGCAGAATTTTTAAATATTTTTGAGAGAGAGGGAGATACATTCTTGATTACCAAGGGCTGAAAAATTATTGGGAGTATGCCGGAATGGACGGTTGAGATTAAAATTAGATCAACCATGCTATTATTTAATGGTAGTGAAGGCTTGAAGGGCTGAGTGTACACATGTTGTAAATGCTCTCCAAAGGCTTTCTGAATTTTTTTCCCCTCTACTACGAAATTCACTTTTACTTATTTCCAATTACCACGTCAATGCATGATGTGAGATGTGAATTCTTTTTTTTCTTATTTTATTGTCAGATAGTCACATAGCACGGAAACAGACTCTTCGGTCCAACCAGTCCATGCTGAACATAATCCCAAACCAAACAAGTCCCACCTGCGTTCTCCTGGCCCATATCCCACCAAACCTTTCCTACTCATGTACTTCTCCAAATGTCTGTTAAACATCGTAATTGTACCCACATCCACCACTTCCTCTGGAGGTTCATTCCACAGATGAACCACTCTGTGGAAAAAAAAGCAAGAGAAAGGACACAGAAGAGGGACACAAATTAAACACCTAGTGTAAACCATCTTCATTATCTAGATATGCTCATGATTTATGTCTGTATATTTTCTAGAACATGTAACTGGTCTTGGTGTTAATACTGATAAGTTGTATCCCTTCTCAGATTGAGACTAATCCGTGAAGCTGGCGAATGCAGAAGCATTGGTGGGTTTGAATAAGGTGCTACATCATTCACTGGATAAACTGAAGAAATTGTCTTTATGAGCAAAGGTTAAACAGGTTGAGACTCCATACTTCGGATTTTAGAAGAAAGAGAGGTGAGCTCATTGAATTACACTTCTGTATTTTGAAGGTTGTCCAAGCAAGAGAGACTGCCCAGTTTAATAACTGAGTTGTGCACAGTGAGGTACAGTGACACCTGGACAGATCATGCCTGGCTTTTAAGGCCACCGCTTGATAAGCTAGCCAAAGCTAACCTCATCATGAATGTGGCCTAGAACAATGTCACTTCCTTAGAACATACTCTGAAGCCATGAGATGCCTGGGTTCAGGCAACAATAAACTTTTGTAAACTCAAGACAAAGGAATAAGACTGAGATTTTGGTGTATGTATGGCTTCTACAGGTAACCAGTCCCCAATGTTAGCAATAGTTGTGACAAATTTGTTGAAGAAAAACATGACTTCCAAACAATTAGAGTCTTACCAAATGGCACTCAAGAAGTTGAAGGACATTTTGATAAATGAGCCAGTTTTAGTAAATCATTCAAAGTGACTAATGGCACCAATGACACAGTGATAGGAACAATGCCGCGAAAGATGAACATCCAGATGTGGAACAGCCAGTTAGCTATTTCTCTAGGAGGCTTAATATAACTTGAAGAAATTGCCTGGCTGTTGAAAGGGAGAACATAAGCTTGCTGCTGACTTTTCAACAGTTTGAAGCATTTGCAACCAATCGTTAGGGGAAGTTAGTAGTCTCCAAAGACCACAACCCACTTGTGTTCTTAGAAAAGATCAGAATATAGAACCACAGAGTGTTCCATTAGAGTTTCAGGTTATAACCACTTACAATAAAGATTTTTCTTTTTGCCAAATCCACAAGTAATAGCTAATACTGAGGTTGTTGAATTGCTTGCTGAGCTGGCTTGTTTTCGTTCAGACGTTTCATCACCATGCTAGGCAACATCATCAGTAAGGTCTCTGATGTCCTTCTACTCCACTTGAAATTTATACTGTCCAGTCTGTTTTGGCGAGCTGTATCATTTCCAGTTCTGTTCTGTATAGGCTTGTATATGGAGTCCAATTCTATGTTTGTTGATTGCATTATAGGTTGAGAACCATGCCTCTAGGAGTTCTCGTGTATGTCTATGTTTGGCTTGGACTACTAAAGTTACATTGTCCAGTTAAATAGATGGCCTTACTGTCTGGGAGTACTGATATTAGTGCTTTGTGTCGTTCTGCTGCTGGCTGATGTTTGTGTGTTCTGATGGCTAATTTCCTTCCTGTCTGTCCGCTGTAATGTTTCTGGCAGTCGATGCATGGTATTTTGTAAACTACATTGGTTCTGCATGTTGTGGGTATAAGGTCTTTAATCCTTGAGAGTGTTTGTTGTAGTGTGGCTGTCAGCTTGCGTGCTACTGTGATTCCACAGGAATCTCTCAATTTTAAATAGTAGATATGTTCCTGGAGACCTCCACTTACATGGAACAAATTATCCATTCTTTATGTATGTAACATCAAGAGATGCATTCACAACCTGAGATTTTTGATTGCAATATGTAACAAAAATGCAAACAACATAGGTAAAACAATATCAGGAATACTTCTACATTCCCAGTAGTACAGCAAAGAATTGACAACATGCTAGAAGGGATCAATGTATGTTTTGCTGACCAGGTTACTGATTACCTCCTCCATTGGTGGACAGCTTCTCAGCCCTCTTCTTCTTATACAGCCAATGATCCTTGTCAGCACCAGCTTTCTCATGGCACCCTACTTCAACATCATGCTGGAAGTCACAGAGCTCCTCAGCAAGCTTGAAGTGATCCAGGCACAGTGGTGGTAGTGGTTAAGGTTGGTGAGCCCTGTTCAAACTCTGAGCTCTGTTCTCCAACTTGGAGATGTGCAAGTCATCTAATTAACAACCTGGCCATGTGATGCTCCTCTGTCAGTGCCACCAATGCTGTGGAATATGTACAGCCTCCATGATAGGTATGGTAGAATGTGTTCTTGGCTGGAAGGTCCCCAGCCTGAAGTCCTATTGCAGGCTCAGGGTCAGGAATGATCCCAGGGAAGGGAGGGAGACAAATTATTACAGTACAAGGACAATTACAGCTGACAGAATGTTCCAATAATGGGATGGGATGGGATGAGCCCAAATCCTAAGCTGAAAGTTTCAGAGAATGAGGATGCAGCAGAAACAATGCAGTCAGATACAAAAACAGTTGTATATCCTGTTCTGAGCTAGGGCACCTAGGATATCCAAAGAATAAATGGGTAGTAATTTGTTGACGACTTCATGATAAAACTATTCAATTCCAAGTGACTTAAAATGGAATTTAGGTATCAAAACAACGATGATTACAAGGCCTAGTGTAAAGTTTTCATTGCGTAGCTATAATTATGGCAACAAATGAAATATTTCAAAAACAAACCAGTGGAAAAACGTAATTAAAGAAAGGTGAGCTCAATTAGAACTGACCTATCCATTTAGTTTTATGTAAATAGGACATTAGTTCACAGAATCAATATTAGCAAAAATGAAAACTTCAAAATATGGCCCTTTTGACAAGTTAATGTGTGCAAGGATCCTAGGAGCAGCAGTAGCTATTCAGTCCATCGAGCTTGCTTAGCCACTCAATTAGATCATGGCTAATCATCTACGTCAATGCTATTTTAAAATGTTATTTTGTCTTTCTCCCTCTAACACTGTTTACATTAAAAATATAATTTGAAGGCTCTCAAGGGAAACAATCATGGGCACAGCTGGGTTCTGAATTTAAAGAGGTAAATGTCAAACAACAAACTTGTTCCCACAGTCAATATTTTTAGATGAAATAGGAATCTCTCACGTTACTGCAATTCTACCAAATTAGTAAAACATCTAGGGACTGCCTGAAAGAACTATGTGCCCTTAATATAACCCTGTGCCAACCATTTCTGTTCTGAACTCAGTACCTTTTAAAATATACAGTTACAAAAACATTTATGAACATTTTGGATATTGACGAATGTTATTTTCAGCTGAAAGAGAGTCAATTTTGACACTAAGTGCTTTTCCAACATAATTCATCTGTCAGTTGCTGAGAAGGGGCTGTGGGGGTAATTTTGAACTCTCAGCCTCATTTACTTTGAGCTGGAAAGTGAGGTGTATATCTAACATTCCAGGTTCAGGTCATCTGACTACTCCCGTCCAAATTCTAGGTTCCCTATCTAAAAGCAAAGTAAATCATCGTTTCTTTGGAAAGGGCTTCCAGATTGGTTGTGGCTCAGGCTATGTCAGGGTAAAGCATTTATAACAATCTTCAACCAGAAATGCTGAGTGGATGATCTAACTTGACCTCTTCCAGAGGTCTCCAGCATCACCCATTGTCAGCCTTCAGCTAATTCAATTCACTCCACGATAGCAAGAAACTGTTGAAGGCACTGAATATGGGTCCTGATAACATTCCAGCAATGGTATTGAAGAAGTGTGTTTCAGAAATTGCTGCACTACTGCACAAGCTATTCCAGTCCAACCTAATATCTGCCCAACAATGTGGAAAATTGCCCAGGTATGTCCTGCACACAAAAGCTGGACATGTCCAATCCAGGCCAAGCAGCATCAGAGGAAGCTGTTTTTCCTAGACTCTTCTTCAGAAAAGACCCTTTTCCCAAGAAGGGTCTAGGCCCAAAACATCAGCCTTCCTGCTCCCCTGATGCTGCTTGGCCTGCTGTGTTCATCCAGCTCTACACCTTGGTATCTCAGAGACTAGGTGTCCTACCACAAGTAATTCACCTTGTGACTCCAGAAAGCCTGTCCACAATTTACAAGGCACATGTCAGGAGTACGACGGAATAAATTTGGAGCTGGAAAAGCACAGTAGGTCAGACAGCATCCAAGGAGCAGGGAAGTCACGTTTTGGCCTGAAACATTGACTTCCGTGCTCCTCAGATGCTGTCTGACCTGCTGTGCTTTTCCAGCTCCACATTTTTTGACACTACCTCCTTGCATTTGCAGAACTATTGTCTCCAATATGATGGAATGCTTCACAGGTGCCTGACTGAGTGTAGCTCCAACAAAACTCAAGAAGCTTGACACCACTCAGGATAAAACAGGGCGCTTGATTGCCACCACATCCACGAACATCCACTCCCTCCACCAGTGATGCTCAATAGCAGTATTGTATATCATCTACAAGGTACACTATAGAAATTCACTAAAGTTCCTTAGACAGCACCTTCCAAACCCACGCTTACTTTCACCTACAAAGACTAGAGTAGCAGATAGATGGAAACACCGTAAGTTCCCCTTAAAGTCATTCATCATCCTCACTTAGAAATATGTTGCCGTTCCTTCACCATTGCTGGGTCAAAATCCTGGAACTGACACCTAATGGAATAGTGCGTCTACTGACGTCAAATGGACTGCAGCAGTTCAATAAAGCAGATCACCAGGTCTTTTCGCAAGGGCAACTACAGACAAGCAATAAATGCTAACCCAACCAGTGACACCCATATTCCCTGAATAAATTCACAAATATTAACCTTACATAGTCTGTTCTACCATTCGGACCCCACAAAACAATTATTTCAAATTTATCTTTGCTATACATCTGTAATTACATCACTCTGACCAGTTTAATTCTTTACATAGGTAACTGGATGCAGATAATTCGGGAGCAGCAAAATAGTGAAGACAGTCCTGGTAAGTGGTAAGTTAGACGTTAAGGCTACGTAGTCAGGAGTTTCTGGTGGGCACCTATAAAAACTGGGATTTACTGCAAAGTTGCTCTGCAAAAATTTTACTTAGGTTTCATGGTGTACTGAAACATTATGCCAAAACCTCCCCTAGCTTTTCCCAAGTGCCTCACTGGAGTGGCCAAACACAAATGGCAGGCTCAGAGAGGGCACCATCACCCTCCTAAATTCCTCAATTGTTCCCCTTTGCCCTGGAGAATATTCATCCCTGTTTAAAAAATGTAGGTTTCCAAGAATGATTCTAATAAGGTGGAAGTATTTGATCAAATGAACCCTATTCACACATACAGCTTGCAAATATTTTGCCATAGATAAATTCGAAGTTTTTGAGAAGACTTGTTGCTCAGGTTGTTGATTTTCTCGCCAAGCTGGTTAAGTTTGTTTAAAAACATTTCATCACTATCACAGGTAACAGGCAAGGAGAACACAGAACTAAGGTCACAAGTTGGTAATTTAGCCCCTTGAACCTGCTCCACCATTTAATACGATCATGGCTGATTTCATACACCTCAAATCCACTTTCTTACCTGCTCGCCATAACCCTTCAACTGTTACTAATTAAAAATCTGTCTACCTGTTCCTTAAATTTGCTTAATATTCCAACAATATTCTACAGATTCACCAACATTTGAGAGAGGTAATTCCTCATCACTGTTTTAAATCTGCTACTTATCCTAAACTTATGACTTCTTGTCCTAGATTACCCCATGAGGAAACATCTTCACTAAGTCTACTTTGTCAACACCTTTAGCATCTTGTATACCTCAATTAGATTTTCTCTCATTCTTCTAAATTTCACTGAGCATAGACCTAATTTGCTCAATCTCTCCTTGTAAGACAGACCATTCGTCTCTGAAATCAATCCACTGAACATCCTCTAAACTGTCTCCAAAGCAAGTACATCTCTCCTCGAGTGAAGGAACCAAATTTGTATGCAATATTCCAGCTGAGGTCTCACTAGTGTCTTGTACAGTTGCTACAACACTTCTCTGCTTTTATACTCTTGTTTACTTCACAATAATGGCAAATTTCTATTTGTTTCCTTAATACCTACATATTAGATTTCATGATTTGTGCACAAGGACACCCAGATCACTCAACACTGAAGCACTCTGAAGTTTCTTTATATCTGGATAACTAGCTGCCTTTCTCCTCCTCCGACCAAAGTGGAGAATCTCATGTTTATACAGGTGAAAAGAGAGACAGAGAGAAACGGGCACATGGGGGAGAGAGAGGGCAAAAGGGAGAGTGAGGATGCGGGAAAGCAAGGGCAGGTGACAGCGAGGGCAGGCAAGAGCGAGTGTGAATAAGAGTAACGGCAAGGGTGGCCACAAGCATGGTTATTGGAGAGCGAGGGCTGGAAAGCGAGGGCAGGTGAGCATGGGGAGGCAGGAAAGGATGGAGAGAGAGCGAGAGAGCACGCGAGAGAAAGAAAGAGAAGAGAAAGGGAGACAGAACATGAGAGCATGAGAAAGGGAGAAATAGCATACACTCAAGAAAACACAACAGCAAGAGTGTGACTGAAAGGAAGAGAGGAAGCATTAGAGATAGCAAGCAACAGTGACCAAGCGTGAATTAGTATGACAGAGTGACAGAGCTTGAGAGAGAGAGAAGAAGAGAGTGAGAGAGAACATAGAAACACAGAAGATAAGAGCAGGAGGAGGCCATTACCCGCTTTGAGCCTGTTTAGTCATTCTTTCATTCTCATGGCTGCTCATCCAACTCAATAGCCTAATCCTGCTTTTTTCCATAACCTTTAGTCCCGTTCACCCCAACTGCTATGTCTAGTCACTCTTCAATGTTTTGGCATCAACTACTTCCTGTGATAATGAATTCCACAGGCTCACCTCTCTTTGGATGAAAGAAGTCTCATCTCCATCCTAAATAGTCCACCCTGCGCCCTCATACTGTAACCCCTGGTTCTGGACACAGCTACCATCAGGAACATCCTCCCTGCATCTGCCCTGTCCAGTCCTGTTAGAATTTTAAAAGTCCCTAATGAGATTCCCCCCCCATACGTCTGAACTCTAGCAAAAACAATACCAACCTACTCAATCTGTCCTCATACGTCAGACCCGCCATCCCCGGATTCAGCCTGGTAAACCTTTGTCACACTCCCTCGAGAGCAACAGCATTCTTCCTCAGAAAAGCAGGCCAAAACTGCACACAATATTTGATCTCGCCAATGCCCTGTACAACTGTAACAACACATCTCTGCTCCTGTACACAAAGCCTCTCGCAATGAAGGCCAACATACCATTAAGAGGCCAGAGTTAAAGACTATGAATGCCAAGAGAGTTCTAACCCAGATGGTAGGACCTAAGATGCTGATTTCACTTGAGTTAAACTAGAAGACATTTTTGCAATCCATTTATAGGAAGTGGCTTCTGCTGGCTTGATTAGCATTTATTGTCCATTCCTAATTGCTCTGCAGAAAATGGTAGTGAGCTGCCTTCGTGAACCACTGCAGTCATCGGAGGATAGGTATATTCAGAAGGATTCTGGAGAGAGAGATCAGTAAGTAGTAGGGAAGACAGGTGGAACATAGACTTTTGTTTCAAAGGGAATGAAATATAAAAATAGGGAAATCTTGTGAAACTATATAAGGTACCAGTTAGATCATACCCAGAATACTGTGAACATTTTTGCCCCCATCATCTAAGGGAAGGTGTACTAGCATTGCATTATTCCAAGAAGGTTCACTAGGTTGATCCTGAGTATGGAGAAATTTTCTTATGAAAAGAGATTGAGTAGATTGGGCCTGTATTTAGTGAAATTTAGATAATCAAGAGACAGCCTTATAGAAACATATTTGATTCTTTGGGGTCTCGACAAAATGTGGAGAGGTTGTTTTTTTCTTGAGAAAGAGACTAGGCCTCAGAGCATTGGGCCATCTTTTTAACATAGAGATGAGAAGGAAACTCTTCTCTCAAACAGAAGAGAATCTGTGGAATTCTTTACTGCAGCTGGATCATGAAGTATATTCACAGCTCAGAATTACAAATTTTTAATCACTAAGGTAATCAAGCGTATGGGGGAAAAAAGAGAGGAAAGTGGAGTTAAGGATTATCATATCATCCGTTATCTTATTAAATGGTGGCACAGACTTAATGAGCCAACAAGAGCTACTTCTACTCTTCTGCCTTATGGTCACAGTATTGCTATGATGGGTGTTCTGGAATTTTGACCCAGCAATAGTGAAACAATGTCAATGTAGTTCCAAATCAGCATGTAGTATGACTTGGAAAGAAACTTCAAGTAGTGGTGTACCCATGTATCCATCACCCTTCTTCTGGATGTCAGAGGTCAAGGATTTAGAAGGTGTTATTCAGTATCCTGGGGAGTTGCTGCAATAGACCTAGTAGATGGCACACATTGCTGCCAGTGTGTGTCAGTGGTGAAGCAATAAATGTTTAAACTAGGGTGCCAACTTGGTGGACCAGGTTTCCCTAGGCACTATCAAAAGTCTTGAGCAATGTTGGAACGGCATTCATACAGGCAAGTGAGTATTCAAGCTACACAGAGCTGTGCTTTCTAGATGACAGACAGGCTTTGGGAGTAGGTTATGACTTAATTATCTCAGAATTCCTAAACTCTGCCCTGGTAGCCAGCATTCATAGGTCCAGATCAGTTTTCAGTCAATGATAAACACCAATTTGTCGATAGTGGGAGACTCAACAAATGCTAATCCCATTAAATGTCAGAGATGGTTAGATTCTCCCCAATTGAATGTGTTAATTGCTGGTCCTTGGATGGAATGAGTGCAACTTGCCATTGGATATTGTTCAGGTCTTGCTATATACGGGCATGGTCTGCTTCAGTATCTAACAGGTGGCACGGCGGATCAGTGGTTAGCACTGTAGCCTCACAGCACAAGGGACCCAGGTTCGATTCCAGCCTCGGGCGACTGTCTGTGTGGAGTTTGCACGTTCTTCCCATGTCTGCATGGGTTTTCTCCGGGTGCTCTGGTTTCCTCCCACAGACCAAAGATGTGCAGGGTAAGTGGATTGGCCATGCTAAATTGCCGTAGTGTTCAGGGCTGTGTGGGTTACAGGGGGTTGGGTCTGGGTGGGATGCTTCAAGGGCCGATGTGGACTTGTTGGGCCAAATGGCCTGTTTCCACACTGTAGGGAATCTAATCTAATCTAAGGAGTTGCAAATGATGCTGAACATTGTCCTATTATTGATCACTTCCACTTCTGACATTATGGTGAAGAGAAAGTCACCGATGAAGCAGCTGATCATTGGGCCCAGGACACGACCTTGACAAGCTCTGGCAGAGATTTTCTTGGAGTGAGATGAAAGACCTTCAACAACCATAACCATCTTCCTTTGTGCAAGCTATGATTCTAAATCAGTGGTGAGTGTCCCTGCTGATTACCATCTACACTTCTTTGTGAGAACTCCTTGATGCCACACTCCGTTAAATGCAGCTTTGATGTCACGACATTTACTCTCACCCCACCTCCGGAGTTCAGTTATTTTCTCTATATTTGAACCAAAGCTGTAACAAGGTCAGGGACTGAGTGGCCAAGGCAAACCTGGGCAGCTTATTACAAAGCAAATGCTGTTTGATAGCACCATCGACACCCCTTTGACTACTTTACTCATGATTGAACAAAGATCAATGAGGAGGTAATGAGCTTGGTTGGAGTTGTCCTGTCTATTGTGCACAAGATATACTTAGATAATTCTCCATGTTGCAGGCTAGATTTAAGTATTGTAGCTGTACTATAAAAAGCTTTGCTAGAGGTAATTGTGAAGCACAAGTCTTCAGTACCCATAATGTTGGCAGTGGCAACATCTGGAACCGTTTCTTGATAACATGTGGAGTGAATAAAACTTGCTGATCCACAGGGTATCTCCTCCTTATCACAAATTGCTGACTCATTTTCATAACATGAATGGTATTCCTTGTTTACATGCATTTTACAGTTCTTAGATGATTTGCTCACGTAGTTTTTTTTAAACAGATATTAATAAGTGTAGAAACTCAATAGATCTAGCAGCATCTAGCAGAGAAGGCAGAGTTAATGTTTCAAGTCCAGTAACCTATCCTCAGAACTGATGTTAACCCTGCTTTCTCTCCTTAGATGCTGTCAGACCCGCTGAGTTTCTTGTGCTATTTCTGTTTTTGTTTTATTGAAGTAAATATGTTTGATTTGGATTGTTTGGTTGAAGGTTATTTATAGAGGGCCTATTATAAATCACCAAACAGCCAATTTCTGTAGCTTGGAAGGCAAGGATATAAACATGTGCTCATTAGTTAGAAGCACTGAATCATGCTATTTTCTCATACGTAAGGAAGTGGTAAACTTAGTAACGACTGTAATTGTACGCATTTTTGATCTTGCTTTGATATTCTTTTCACTTTAGTTATTTTTGGCATTATAAAAAAGTTTGACATTAGAATTATCCAGTTATCTCTGGAAGACATTGGAAACAGCTTTGAAAGAGTATATACAAATGTTTTATACAAGAACAGGTGCAGTAGGCCACCTAGCCACTTGAACTTGCTCCAACATTCAATAAGGTCATGGCTGATCTGATTATAACATGAAATCCACAATCCTGTCTACTCCAACAACTTTTCAATCCCTTGCTTAACAAGAATCTATCCAACTCTGCCTTAAAAGTATTCAAGGACTCTACTTCTACTATCTTTTCAGTGAGAAAATTCTAAAGATACACAATGCCCAGAAAAGTTCATTAACGAGAAAGGAAAACAGAAGATTAAAAAAGGGGTGGCGCTAGAGAAAACATTTTAGGGAATGAGTAAAGAAATGTCATGGGGAAGAACATCACTGACAAAACAAAAATAATCAAGTATGTATTCTCATTAATATTTGCCTTGGAATGTGTCCTGGGATATTCTTTTAGCAAATGAAGAGCAAAGTTATATGCAGTAATCATTTGTTGTTGGCTGGAGAATGATACATATCATGCAGCCTTACTATGGGACAGAAATTAAAATGCTTTATATGGTAGGATAAGTGTAAGAGAACAAAAATATTTCAGACATTCCAAGCTCATTCAGCTCATTCCAAACCTTTTTTTTTTGCACTGTTCAAATTTTCTTATGCGCATCATCAAAGCAAAACAGTCCTTCCCACCAAAGTCAAAGATGAACATGAAAATACTAACCCACTGATGTTCCTTGTAGTAGGTTATGGAACTCATTGGTCTCCAACACCTTTAACATATTGGTAGATTCCATTCTCTCCAACTCTACCCTCCAGTAGACATAGATTTTGTGGTTGAAGCTGACATACACCAGACAGGGACTATTTCGATCATTTTTACATGCATAAATGCCTGGAAGGTGAGAAAAAGACACATTAAGCAATGGAGCACTGTTAAGCTTAAGAAACCCACTTCATGGTGCATGAACAGTCTGTCTCTTTCCAGTCAGTCAAATCTATTTCTAGGCTTACTAGAATCTTCAGTTACTGTTAGTGTGTGTTAATAGCTTCCAACTGTCACAGTAAAAGTCAATTCTATCAAACTTACGTCAAAGCCACAAGTGAGAGGCTAGAAAAGCACAGCAGGTCAGACAGTATCCGAGGGGCAGGAAAGTCACCGTTTTGGGCTGAAATGTTGACTTTCCTGCTCCTCGGATGCTTTCTGACCTGCTGTGCTTTTCCAGCCTCACACCTATAGACTCTGGCTTCCAGCCTCTACAGTCCTTACTGTCTCCAACGTCAAAGCTATTTTGGATTTTATTAACAAGAACAATTTTTATCTGTGTGGCATTTTTCATTCAACAAGACTGACTAAATGACTCCAGGGGCAGATTTTGAGAAGGCTTTTGTACTTACATTTTGAAGCTAAATCTTCTTTGGAGGTTAACAGACAGTGAAAATCTAAAGGAATGTGAAGTAGAAGTTAAGGCTCTCAAACAGAATTTCCAGGAGCTTAAACTTCAGAACAGCACATCTGGATGGCTTTGCAAAGGTTGCTATCCTGGGAAAGTTCTCCATGCATCTGGCCATAATTACTGTCATGAATCATCATTGAGCCACTGGTCCCAAACAAAAGTCTGGTACAGTCTAAGTTTAGACCAGATTGTAACCAATAGGATTTTTTATATGGTTATATATTGCATATATTTCAGTAAAACTACCAATCATTTCAAATGAATTGGTTTGAATCAAATACATATATTTTGAAGCTGTATAGCTCAAAAAATTAAATGTAAGAATCAAGAATAACAAATAATAAATTATTATTGCATACTTTCTTTAACTTTTGAATAACTTCTCATCTGGAGAAGTTACTATACTTAGGAGATTAACATCAACAATTACAACCCTTCACCAGAATGGGGCTTTACCAAATTGGTCATTAAGTTCCTCACACTGTCATGCTAAGTGACACCAGTCCAAGCATCTAAGACATCCGTCTGAAACAGGCCGTAAGTTCCTAATAAACATTAATCCAGTACTCCCACCCATTTAGGATGCTACTCCCCCAAGGCAGGGTTTACAGAGATTAGCACTGTTCTACATCTGAATCACAGCATGAGAAACCACACCATCAATGTCAATATTAGCAAAATATTACCCATCTGTATGACTCCAGGAGTTGGCTGGGAGGCAGGGAAGAACATGAGAAGGCATGAGATAGACAGCACGTTGCCTTCCTGTGTCATCCACATGAGGTTTGGGACATGGAAGGTTAAAGTCAGCCTCAAGATATTTCAGACACAAACAGACAATTAATGGCCACTTAAAGATCCAACACCACCACTACTGATGATACCTTACTAGACATGAAACCTTCCCTCTGTGCCCAATGAGGAGTTTTGATGGTGGCATGGCCCATTCATAGGGTGATAAAAACGCCCAGACCCTCCAAGTTAACACCCTCTCCACCTGAACAGCGGGGATAACACAACTCCACTCAGCTGTGTCCAGGGCCTCCCGCAGTACCAGTAAAGGACCTCTCTTCTAGCAGCAGATATCATCCCAGTAGCACTGCTGGTACCGAAGGGCTGCAGGCCTCTGACTCTTGCATGGAGGCCCCATGAACCTTGACAACCGGCATTTGAGTACCTGACTTATACACAATCATATCAGGATTCTTGGAAAAGTCTGTGGTGGGTTTATCACGAGTTCTCCATGCTAGAGGTTCTCAACTTTTCCCCACATGACCCCATTTTAACACAAACACTAATGTGACCCAAGACACCAAAAAAAAAGCAATAAAGCTGCATAGAGACATGCCATATACAATTACTAAAGTTTGCTTGTTACAGTCAATATATAATATGCAGTGAAACACAGAAACCAGGAGCAAAAGTACACAATTCAGCACTTTGAGCCTGCTCGCTATTCAATCTGATCGCAACCAATCTGCTACTTCAACAGCATTTTCCCACTTAAATAAATCACAAATACAAAGAGCTTTTTTTTAAAAAAAAGCCAAGCTTTAAAAAGTACTTTGGAAAAATATTATAAGTTTATTATTTTATGTACTCATGTAGATTTCAACAAATCTTTCCTTATTCTCTGGTGACAGGAGACCCACTTTCCCCATTCCCAAACAGATATTGTAATCAACCCTTCCCCCTTCCCATTATACACAAATGCACATACACACTTCTCCCCCCACCACATTACACAAATCTTCCCAATTTCTTGTGCGTCACCTTCACCAAGTGCACATAGTAGCCCCTCTTCCCAGCTTTGTTAACCCACTCAATCAGCAGTCTCTCTCCTCAAACCAGCCCTCCATTTACTCAACAGTCCCTCTTTCTAAACACCCTTCCCCTCACAAACATTGATTCAGCAATCTTTCTCCCAGGCACCCAGCCCACTCATTCATTCACCAGCCCCTCTTCCCTGAATCAATTCTGTTTTAGAGTTTTGTGGATGTTTAGTTATGGCCTAAGTTCAAGGTAGAGAAAAAAATAATTTCAAGATATTAATGACATCAAAGGATATGGAGATAGCACGGCGAAACTGTTGAGGCAGATGTTCAGCCATGATCTAGAATGGTGGAGCAGTTTCAATGACTGAATGTACTGTTTTTGCTCCATGTTTCTAACTGGGACAGCTGAGCAAACACACAGTAATGAGTGAAACCACCACTGAGCTACCCAGCTCAGCCACATGATCTCCTATTTTTTCTCCACTCTGGACATATTCAGTGCCTGCGGGCCTCTGTCTACATCAAGGTGCTCACAAACATACTAGGTCTACTTGAATTCATCACTGAGTGAAACTAAAGGGCACATTGGGTTTACTCTCCACCTCTTGTTATTTAGTGCAATGATCTAGAATGTTTAGAGTTGTCCATGTGAGCCACCAGACTGGAAGGTCTTCTTTCCACCATCATCATTGCTGCTCAGATGAGGGGCAGTTCATGACTTTAAATGGGACCACTGCAATGCATAATTTGGAAACCCTTGTCCTAGCCAAAATAAAAAAAGGACCTTCACCAAGGTCACAAAGTTATTAGATTTTTTGGCATGGTACTGTCATGACTTGTGGTGTAGGAGTGGCCTCATGTACAAACCATATAATTCAATCAGACTTTCTCAGTGCCAGTTTAGTTTTGCTCCATTTTTGTTGCTACAGACAAAGTAACATAGCGCCATAGATGTCACCAATATAACTGTTACCGTAACATAGTGAGAACACACATTTTAATACTGTCAATTATGTGGCATGCTGATGCCTGCTATCCTTTATATTTTGTAAATAATCTGGTAAAGTAAATTGGATTAAGTTCTTCATATGGTGGTAATATAAGCAATGATCAGAGAATAAACACATTATCCACTAATGAACTGCCCTATCTCAGAAACCCAGACATTACATTTACTACCTTGGATAAACTGTTGCTTATATGTTAGGAATCGGGATTTTTAAGTAGAAAAGAAAGACTGAAAATTACTGAAGCATTACTCAAGATGATTTTCATTTCAATATCTGCAGTCCCTTAAAATGTGTAACAAGCGATGAAATACAACAGAAATTTAAACAAACAGAACCGTCAATGGAAATAAATGTCCAGAGATGTAAAATCAGCTGTCAGTTCACAACCATTTATTTAGTACTGTCACACAAAGTTTAAAGGCTACCCTAGTGAAACAATAAATTTTTTGAAGAAATGCTCATTTCATGATTTTACTCATTGATTCAGCCATATCAAAGTGTTGGGATTTGGATCTTGTTATAATCTAGAGAGAGATACAAGTTTTAAAAAGAGAAATGAATTTCCCAGTGACTGATTTCATGTTTTAAGGTTTTTATTGTAGCAATCAAACTAAAATCAACCATGTCTAAATAATACCTAATAAACAAGTAATAAGCTAAAGGTATGGAAAAGATACACCCCATTAACTTATCAACACAACCGTAAACCCAATGTCACGAGGTTTAAAGTTGAGTTTAAAGTTTCAATCTCCTCCCAGCTTTAACAGGTTGTTGAGTGAATCTTCTATTGTCCTATCAAGTAAGGTTTAGTTTATTCAATCTCTGAGCGTGAGTAACGAAACATCTCCTCAATCTGTAACTCTCTACTAGCTTTGTTATTTTAGAATCTGTTCTTTGCTGACTGTTAAACCAAAAAATTATTTACTTCTGCATGTCAACACAGCACTTGTTATAGGGATTCTTCCCTAAAAATCTCTGAGTGACTCCAATGGTCTGTTGGACTGGCCTTTCTATTCAAGTGTTAAACTTTGCACATTAATTTTAAAATGTTTTGAAACAAGCAGGTCACAAGGACATGTCTCCAGGCAGAGTTCAGATGAGATTACATCCCTTCACCAAACTATTCTATTCTACTTTGAATGAAAGGAGACAGCTTAAAACATCTAATAAATTCCAGCAATGCAACAAATCTGCTCCCAAGTAGTTCACGGCAGATATTAATTTAATCGCACAAATAGTTAGACTCAGATAATCCAAAAGGTTTTATATCAGTGACTCACCACATGAGGTTAAGGGCTGGATTTCTGACCCAGAAGTGGAGACAAACAGAAACTAAAAAAGCCTAGCTATAGGTCCGGTTCAATCCAGCCTTAAGGCAAATGTTGAAGAGATGGACAGCAGCAGCTGACTTGGCTCTTTAAGAGCAACTTGAATCCAATAAAAGGAGATCAACTGAAATTATTGATGGGCAAGAACGCTGTAGACTCAGCTTTCTTTCTTATCAAGACAGAATCTACATTTATGCAAATATACCAGACTAATCAAGATGTACATAGGGAAGAATAGTCCTACAATAAGCAGCAGGCCACACACTACATTCAGCATTACTGTGATGAATGGTTGACATATCTGTGCCTGGGGCAACAAATGTGGCTAGACGATCTTAGTAGGAAAGGTGCCATCGTTCAAGAGGTCAAGAACAGTCCCTCTTGCACAGCTACACTGACACTATCCCCCACCTCTTCCTCCGCTACATCAATGACTCAAGTTCACCAGGGCCACCTCTGATACTTCTCTCTCCGTCCTCTCTGTCGACCACCTCGAAGCTGATATCTATTTCAAGCCCACCAACTCCTATAGCTACCTAGACTACACCTCATCTCATCACCTTCCTGCAAGAACGCGATCCCCTACTCCCAATCCCTCGCCTCTGCCACATCTGCTCCCAAAATGAGGCATTCCACTCCCGAACATCCCAGATGTCCTCTTATTTCAAGGACCACAACTACACTGCTTCAGAAGTCGAAAGTGCCCTCAACCGCATCTCTTGTGTTCCCTGCACTTCTGCCCTCACAGACTTCCCGCAACAAAAAACAAAGACTGAACCCCCTCCTTGTCCACATGTTTCACCCCATTAACCTCCAGATTCGATGCATCATTCTTTGCCATGTGCGCTACATGCAATCTGACCCCATTATGAAGGATATATTTCCCTCCCCACCCTTATTTGCCTTCTGGAGAGACCGCTCTTTCTGCGACTCCCTCATCCGCTCCACACTCCTCACTAGTCCCACCATCCCAGCACCTTTCCCTGCAACCGCAGGAGGTGATACACCTGCCGCTACACCTCCCCCCACACCCCCCCCCCCCCCCCCCCCCGCCCCCGTCACTCTCATCCCAGGCCCCAAGAAAACCTTCCACATTGGACTGATGATCACCTGCACATCCGCTAATGTGGTCTACTGTATCCGCTGTCCCCAATGTGGCCTCCTCTACATCAGCGAGACCAAGTGGAAGCTTAGAGACCACTTTGTAGAGCACCTGCACTCGGTTTGTGACAAACGACCACACCTCCCAGTCACGAACCACTTCAACTTCCCCTCCCACTCCCTAGGCAACATGTCCATCCTAGGCTTCCTCCAGTGTCACAACAATGCCACCAGAAACTGGAACAGCAGCACCTCATATTCCGCCTTGGGAGCCTACAATCCAATGGTCTCGATGCAGACTTTACTAGCTTCAAAATGTCCCCACCCCTGGCCTCATCCCAAGACCAACCCTCCCTCTCATCCCGCCTCCATGACCTGTCCATCTTCTCTTCCACCTATCCATTCCTCCCACCTCACCTGACCAATTCCCGCCACTACCTACCTGCACTCACTTATCGCCATCGCACCTACCTTCTCCAGCCTGACCACCCCTCCCCATTTATTTCAGAGCCCCCTTCCCCTCCCCCATTTCTGAAGAAGGGTCCTAACCTGAAACATCAGCTTTCCTGCTCCTCTGATGCTGCCTGGCCTGCTATGTTCCTCCAGCTCCACACTGTGTTAATTCTGTATCCATGTTTGTATTGTCCTGTCTATTTCATGATCTTTAACTTTTGTCACATGTCTACTGTGCAATACTATCAAATGCCTTCTGAATGCAGGACCACATCCATCTTCCTATTCATGTGGTTGGTACCGATGTGGACCATCATCTCTGGCTGACCACTGTATGGCAATCCAATATTGTACATCCAGCAAGTGGAGTTGTATGAAGAATCATAGGAAGCTCATTCCGCCACTACTTGACTGCAATGAACCCAATAAAGAATGTTGTCATAAAACTCCAAGACCTCACACTGTAAGGAATGGAATCAAAGTCAACAGATTTCAACTCTAAGATCTACCAATCTTCCAAGGGTGCCAGAGAATGGGTTCTGGGAGAACAGTAAAATACAGACTACCTGAATTTATGATTTCCAAGATTTGAGGAACGATGGGGCAGTGGCAATTGTAACTGTATGCACAAATGTAAAATATTAATAATGAGAAGAAAGCTTCTGGGGGGGATATATTGTTTAAGACTGCACGTGTCTAAAAGGGCTAATACTGATGAGTATGTTTGAGACAACCCACTATTATGATGGCAAATGACTGGAGAGAAAAATGACATGATGTGGAAAGAGTAAGGATCTACCATAACAATGTACCTTATAGGCCCTCCTCATGGTATCTATAATGATGTCTACCATATCAGTATAACTTATATTTAGTTGCCAACATACAACAGACAACATCTTGTTTAAGACCAAAGCCCATAAGACACAGCAGCAGACATAGGCCATCAGCCTATTGAGTCTACTTCACCATTCAATTAGATCATGGTGGTCTGATAATCCTGTACACCATTTTCCTGTCTTTTTCTCATAATCCTTCATTCCCTTCCTGATTAAAAATTCCTCTCAGTCTTGAATATACCTCTTCTCATTTGACTAAAAAGTGGTTTACCTCTGCCACGCCAGACCAAACTGGCCCTCAAGATCCCTACCCTAAAAGTATTTTTCTCAGCCAACATACCCCACAGTGAGCAATAGTGCAGATAATTCAAGGCAGTCTGTGATGTTGATTCTCAGACAATAGTCCATAGCTGAAACGTTAACTTATCTGCCCTCTTGGTTGATACTGACTAGCCTACAGACAGGTTCCAGTATTTACCTTTATTAAAGTTAATAATGGCTTGTTTCTAAAACTGATTCTATTTCACTTTCACAGAAGTCTATGAACAATTTAATAATTACTTAGTTTGACACTTACCAGCACAAAACGCACTGACGTTCTCATCAAACTGAAACCGGACAACAGATCTATTTTGGTCAATGATATAGGTTTGACCATCCCAAGCACAGGCCACTACTTCCTCTCGTCCATCACCCTGAAGAAAATGCACAACTCAATTATGCTCATCTCATGACACATACATCACCAAATGGCTATTTTCTGTGCTACATCTGGTCACATTTCACAGAAATATTACTTTTTAATGGGAAGATCTGGCCTGAAATCATGCAAAATGTGGCCCCCACAGCACTATCCATTTTAGATAATTGTTTATTACAAAGTCGACTATTAATTTAACTAGTGGTTTGAATGACACATGCCACTAAACTACGCCTCACATTGCTGGCAATATTGATGCCTGTGTAGCTTTACCATAGGCTCAGATTTGGTCTAGTAAGATTAACCCAAGAAGACTTTAATCATAAATATTACCTCATTGACAACTCTGTTAAATAGAACAAGTCTATTCACAGCACTCCTTTTTAATGATTTACCCTGGTAGAGTTTGCATGAATTTTTCCCTGTTAACAATGTTAAGTTTAACGCACACTTTTTTCAAAAATGTAAAACTTTACAATTCTCCCTCTGTCTATCACTTTTAACTTTCTCATCTCATTCTCAAAGCCATATATAAGCTGCACCTGATATGGTAGCAACCAGATTTCTAATCACACCACTGAAGTAAATTTTCTAAAGGCAGACAAGAGTATCTGTATCAGGCTGGATTTTATGTGAAATTGCCTGTGGCTTTCTGTTCAAACCCTCTCAGTTTAAATAAACCCAATCTTTTCTTCAAAACATACTAATCTTCCACCTCCAGCATTTAACTGACCCTCAAATATTTCAGGATTCTTAATTTCACTACTTATCCTGAAGACATTCCAGACAAAAACTACATGGTATTTGATGAAGTGTCTCTGCCACCAGTCCAATGCTTGCGCTTCAATCTGTATTTATTTCTCTGGTCCTACTTAATTATTCCAGTCCAATTTTCATCCTCGTCAACGTTAAAGTTAAACCAACACATTAATTTTGAAATTTGTGCACTGCCTGCATGAGTGTCAATTGGCATGTATAACTTGCACAGCACCAATCTTGTGCATATTTTCACATGTAATTGAATTTCTAAGCCATTGTATTTCACATATCTTTTGAGGACATGGATGAAGTAACGACTTCAACTTGTTATTATCCTACTACTAGGCGTTAGGTCTTAAATGTAGCTGTTTTAATCTGGTCCCTGTCCTCCATGATTAGATCAGTCTCTGATTAATTGCCAGAATGATTAAATTGAAGCCCCTCTTTTAAAAAATTCCTTTTGGTTTCTGCTCTGATCTAAGCGAATTACCTGAACCTTTTATCGCTCCTGGAAGAGCCTTCTTAGTTTTTGTTTGCAATACAAATGTGAATCAGAGTTGAATCAGCCCGTATTGTCTATACATTTCTTGGCATTCTTCAAAAGGGTGCATTGAGGTTCCAGTCAAATGTTTTCTCATTACAACGATCCAAATGACCCTATCTTCCTCCAAATGCAGGATTTCACTAATGGATAATATTTAATTTTTTAAATTTCCCATCGTAATAGTGATAGAAAAATAGCTGTAGCAATTATAAATACAAATCAACAATCTAAGTTAAGAAAAACAACTTACTGCAGGAGTCAGACTGTGAAACCTATGGGTGGCTGTGAATTTTGGAAAAATTGTATACTACAATTAAAGCTTTAAAGTATTTAAGTATCATCATTTAAATTTCAAAAAAGTCTTTGCTGATTTTCCTCAAATTTACCTCGCCTTTTAGAAAGTTGTACTTTCCTCCCTACTGAATTTCTTCTATTTTACAATAGTTGAAACAAATCAGCAATATGAACAAACATTAATTTGTGTCTATAATTCTATTTGATAAATGATAAGATTGCTGGGCTCCACTCCCAACTCCCTATTATTCTTGAAACTTACTGCATCTTTGCTTTCAGTGATTCCTTTGTTCATTATCTCTTCCATCAACCAGAGTTTTAAAGACCTATTGGTATACATCATCATAAGTTTTCCCAAAGTCAATTTTGAATGTTGCTTCGTTAAACTGTGAAATTGGATTTCAAAATGCTACACCAGTACACGGCAGCTTGTAAATAAACGTATTCAGCAAGTCCTGATTTGTGGAGTTGAGCTGGAAATAAAGCTGTTCCTTCATGTGCTTGCAACCTGTTATCACACTGGCTCTCTGTTACAAGAATCACCGTAGGAGAAAAATACTCAAAAAATCCTGCATAAAATAATGAAGAGATGATTTATAATTAAAGCAATATTCCCAAAACAAGTAATCCTCTTTTTTAAAACTGATACCCTTATGAGTTTTATTTGAATGTGGATCGTACTAGTGATGCTCAGAATACTTAATTGCATTCGAAAACAGGCATAGGACCTGAATTGACAGGTCAAAGTATGCCTAATATTGTTTCCTCTGAAAATTATCAGGCCTAACCAATATTGTATTAGTGATAACATCACTTTTTTGCACAGCGCAGACTTGACAGCCATTTTTGCCTATACTAATAGGCCATGTGCATACCTAGGTCCATAACATTATCTCTGCCTACTGCATGAAGGCTCACACCCCTATTTAGCACCACTGTATTTTTGACCTCAATCTTTTAAGGTTTGTGGAATTGATATCATCTAATATTCAAACTCAATTTACATGAATAGATTTAAGACTTGGTAGTTTGTGACAGATGTTAAAAGAAAGCAACATAGAAACAGTGTCATGCAGAGATTTCAGTGACTACCACAGTAACACTCACTGTTACATCCAACTTTTCCAAAGCAAATAGCTGATGATCCACTTGAACAGACCACAGGAGTTTGTCTGACCCATCCATCAACTTCAGGGTACCTGTGCAAACAGATAATAAATCGATTAATAAGATTGAGTAAATTTCTATAAGATTCCAACTAACTACATATACAGCCTTTGGTGGAAAAAAAGGCTTAGTAAACTAATCAAGAAACCAACAGGAGAAAGGAAAATATTCTCACAACCCTTAAGACAGAATTAATTTTCTTCATTTGCTGTCAATTTGACATACATAGATTTCAATTTATCTTTCCTACAACATTTTTTGATAGGGGGTAACTGAGTTATGGTAACTTCATTATTTCAGTACAATGCATCCTTTCCCCTCTCCATTCCCTTTATTTGCTTGCTCCTCCTGCAGAATGTGGCAGTTGGGAGATGTGGCACACGTCTCCGCTGGCTACATCTGCGGGAAGTGCACCCAACTACAGCTCCTTGAAAACCGTGTTAGGGAAATGGAGCTGGAGCTGGATGAACTACGGATCATTCGGGAGGCAGAGGGGGTAATTGAGAGGAGTTATCGGGAGTTGGTCACTCCTAAGGCTCAGAACGAGGATAGATGGGTTACAGTTAGGGGGAGGAAAGGGGACAGACAGACAGTGCAGAGATCCCCTGTGGGCATTCCCCTCAGCAATAAGTATACCGTTTTGGATACTGCTGGGGGGGATGACCTACCAGAGGAAAGCCATAGTAGTCAGTTCTCTGGCACTGAGCCTGACACTGTGGCAAAGAAGGGAAGGGGGCAGAATAGAAAAGTACTCGTGGTAGGGGACTCGATAGTTAGGGGAAACGACAGGAGATTTTGTGGTCAAGATCGGGATTCCCGGAAGGTATGTTGCCTCCCTGGTGCCAGGGTCCGGGACGTCTCCGATCGGAAATAAGGTTCTAAAAGGGGAGGGCAAATAGCCAGAAATCGTGTTACATATTGGCACAAATGATATAGCCAGAAATAAGATTGAGGATATAAAAAGTGATTTCAGGGAGTTAGGATGGAAGCTGCAGAGCAGGACGAACAGAGTAGTGTTCTCTGGTTTACTACCGGTGCCACGAGATAGCGAGGTGAGGAACAGGGAGCGGGCGCAGCTGAACACGTGGCTACGCAGCTGGTGTAGGAGGGAGGGCTTCAGATATGTAGATAATTGGGATGCCTTCTGGGGAAGGTGGGACGGGTTGCATCTGAACTGGAAGGGGACCAATGTCCTGGGTGGAAGGTTTGCTCGAGTAGTTCGAGAGGGTTTAAACTAGTATGGCAGGGGGGTGGGAACCTGAGCTGTATACCAGAGGTGAGCGTTGATGCAGGTGAGGCAGTAGCAAGAGGTAGACCAGCTAGTGGGAAGTATTTTCCTGGGAAGGAACCAAGGGATCGGTTAAAGTGTGTTTGCTTTAATGCAAGGAGTATCAGGAATAAAAGTGATGAACTTAGAGCATGGATCAGTACCTGGTGCTATGATGTTGTGGCCATAACAGAGACATGGGTTTCTCATGGGCAGGAATGGTTGCTGGATCTTCCAGGGTTTAGAACATTTAAAAAGAATAGGGAGGGGGGAAAAAAGAGGAGGGGGTGTAGCACTACTAATCAGAGAGGGTATCACAGCTACAGAAGCTTCCATTGTCGAGGAAGATCTGCCTACTGAGTCAGTATGGGTGGAAATTAGGAACAGCAAGGGAGTAGTCACCTCGTTAGGGGTTTACTACAGGCCCCCCAATAGCAGCAGGAAGATTGAAGAAAGCATAGGTCGGCAGATTTTGGAAAAGTGTGGACGCAGTAGGGTTGTTGTAATGGGTGACTTTAACTTTCCTAATATTGATTGGAACCTCCTTCGAGCAGAAGATTTGAATGGAGCTGTTTTTGTAAGGTGTGTTCAGGAGGGTTTCCTAACGCAGTACATTGACAGGCCGACGAGGGGAGAGGCCATTCTAGACTTGGTGCTCGGAAACGAGCCGGGGCAGGTATCAGATCTTATGGTGGGAGAGCATTTTGGTGATAGTGACCATAACTGCCTCACATTCTACATAGCTATGGAGAAGGAGAGGATTAGGCAAAATGGGAGGATATTTAATTGGGGAAGAGGAAACTATGATGCGATTAGACATGAGTTAGGAAGCATGGACTGGGAGCAGTTGTTCCATGGTAAGGGAACTATAGACATGTGGAGACGGTTTAAGGAACAGTTGTTGGGAGTGATGAGTAAATATGTCCCTCTGAGACAGGCAAGAAGGGGTAAGATAAAGGAACCTTGGATGACGAGAGTGGTGGAGCTTCTTGTGAAAAGGAAGAAGGTAGCTTACATAAGGTGAAGGAAGCTAGGGTCAAGTTCAGCTAGAGAGGATTACATGCAGGCAAGGAAGGAGCTCAAAAATGGTCTGAGGAGAGCCAGGAGGGGGCACGAGAAAGGCTTGGCAGAAGGAATCAGGGAAAACACAAAGGCATTTTACACTTACGTGAGGAATAAGAGAATGATCAAAGAAAGAGTAGGGCCGATCAGGGATAGCATAGGGAACTTGTGTGTGGAGCCTGAGGAGGTAGGGGAAGCCCTTAATGAGTTTTTTGCTTCTGTCTTTACGAAAGAAACAAACTTTGTAGTGAATGAAACCTTTGAACAGCAGGTGTGCATGCTGGAATGGATAGAGATAGAGGAAGCTGATGTGCTGAAAATTTTGTCAAACATTAAGATTGACAAGTCGCCAGGCCCGGACCAGATTTGTCCTCGGCTGCTTTGGGAAGCGAGAAATGCAATTGCTTCGCCACTTGCGAAGATCTTTGCATCCTCGCTCTCCACTGGAGTCGTACCTGAGGACTGGAGAGAGGCAAATGTAATTCCTCTCTTCAAGAAAGGAAATAGGGAAATCCCCGGCAATTATAGACCAGTAAGTCTCACGTTTGTCGTCTGCAAGGTGTTAGAAAGGATTCTGAGGGATAAGATTTATGACCATCTGGAAGAGCATGGCTTGATCAAATACAGTCAACATGGCTTTGTGAGGGGTAGGTCATGCCTTACAAACCTTATCGAGTTTTTTGAGGATGTGACTAGAAAAGTTGATGAGGGTCGAGCTGTGGATGTGGTGTATATGGACTTCAGTAAGGCATTTGATAAGGTTCCCCATGGTAGGCTCATTCAGAAGGTCAGAAGGAATGGGATACAGGGGAACTTAGCTGCTTGGATACAGAATTGGCTGGCCAACAGAAGACAGCGAGTGGTAGTAGAAGGAAAATATTCTGCCTGGAAGTCAGTGGTGAGTGGGGTTCCACAGGGCTCTGTCCTTGGGCCTCTACTGTTTGTAATTTTTATTAATGACTTGGATGAGGGAATTGAAGGATGGGTCAGCAAGTTTGCAGACGACACAAAGGTCGGAGGTGTCGTTGACAGTGTAGAGGGCTGTTGTAGGCTGCAGCGGGACATTGACAGGATGCAGAGATGGGCTGAGAGGTGGCAGATGGAGTTCAACCTGGATAAATGCGAGGTGATGCATTTTGGAAGGTCGAATTTGAAAGCTGAGTACAGGATTAAGGATAGGATTCTTGGCAGCGTGGAGGAACAGAGGGATCTTGGTGTGCAGATACATAGATCACTTAAAATGGCCACACAAGTGGACAGGGTTGTTAAGAAAGCATATGGTGTTTTGGCTTTCATTAACAGGGGGATTGAGTTTAAGAGTCGTGAGATCTTGCTGCAGCTCTATAAAACTTTGGTTAGACCGCACTTGGAATACTGCGTCCAGTTCTGGTTGCCCTATTACAGGAAAGATGTGGATGCTTTGGAGAGGGTTCAGAGGAGGTTTACCAGGATGCTGTCTGGACTGGAGGGCTTATCTTATGAAGAGAGGTTGACTGAGCTCGGTCTCTTTTCATTGGAGAAAAGGAGGAGGAGAGGGGACCTAATTGAGGTATACAAGATAATGAGAGGCATAGATAGAGTTGATAGCCAAAGACTATTTCCCAGGGCAGAAATGGCTAACACGAGGGGTCATAGTTTTAAGCTGGTTGGTGAAAAGTATAGAGGGGATGTCAGAGGCAGGTTCTTTACGCAGAGAGTTGTGAGAGCATGGAATGCGTTGCCAGCAGCAGTTGTGGAAGCAAGGTCATTGGGGTCATTTAAGAGACTGCTGGACATGTATATGGTCACAGACATTTGAGGGTGCATACATGAGGATCAATGGTCAGCACAACATTGTGGGCTGAAGGGCCTGTTCTGTGCTGTACTGTTCTATGTTCTATATCATGCTCTCAGCATGGAGTGGACAATGCCAACGTAGGTACAAACAGGTGGAAGTGCCCTGTGAATTGACATAAATGTAACAAATGTTGCTCAAGTTGTCAAGTCATCAGTGTGGAGGGTACCATTCACAGAAGTCTCTCAAGGTATTTAAATACTCCCAGTCTTCAATAGGACACCAGTCTGCTATCCAAAAGATTCAAGCAACAGACCAATTTGGCTGCAAGTAAGGACTTATTGAACCGATTAGCTACCCAACTCTGTTGGGCAGGTAGCTGGTGCTGGTTCCTCAATGCAAGATTGTGTGTCTGGCCCCACCTCCAAGGGCCTTGATAACCTCTATCTGTAAGTGCCTCTCTCTCTCTCTTTCCACAAGTGGAGTCTGGATTATCTAAGTATTTTCTATTTATTACATGATTCTAGACTCCTTTTTGAAAAACATAACTCACAGGTTCTAACAATATTTATATAATCATTAGCATCAGTGGATTAATTAATTTGTGGAATCTGCTATTTTGTAAACTTAAGGGTTCTTGGAATACCTTACAGCCCATGCATGCATTATCATTTAAAACAGCCACGTTGTTCTAGAACATTAGGTCAGAATTGACTGGACACTTGCCTTGAAGTAAAAAAGTGTACTTATTGCGCACACCATTACCATTTGCAAAAAGTTATGCCAAGAGTGAGTCAGGCCTTTACTGGGGCCATTGGAAAATTTGCTGAAAAGCTTTGCCATAAACACGGCCAAATCAATGGCAAAACTGATTTGCTTTGATCAATGCAGCAACTTAAACAAAACCACAATGGCAATAGTGATCTGGCAGAAAAGATCTTCAAGTGTTTTGAGGTCGATTTCCTTTCAGAAATGTACAACTGAGGTTTGTTGATTTATTTAGTTCACAGAAAAATAATTTTCATTTGAACGTACTAGCTGGCCAGCATGTTTCTATTTAAATAGAACTGAATTTTTGAAAATTATTTAATGTTTGGATAAACTGAATGACCTCATGTCTGTTAAAGCATCAATCACCAATTTTCACATGGAGTGTCAATAAAAAGACACGTCCTTTAAAATTCTCCTTGACACATTTAATTCCACATCAATTGAATATAGTACTAACAATTTTGTTGAGGAAATAAATATAAAATTGGTCCATTTAAAGAATTAAGATGACTGTAAGTGAGCATGCTACAGCCACTCCTGCATTTCTCCTTCAAAACACAGAATATGTGCTTTAAAATTAAAAATGGTCATCAACAGTTTTGTAATTTGGAAACTATCAATTGGTTCAAGTATCTGCAGCAGTGCACACTGCTTACATTACACCTGAAAACACGTTGGGACAACAGAATAAATAATCCGATTGATGTGACAAATTCTTGAAAACAAAAACTTGACCCAAATTTACACATTTAAAAATGAGCAAAGAAGAAGGAATGAATAATGTATTACTGTTCAAGTGATTGAAATTGGAATTAATAATAAGCAGTTGTCAATTGCCACTGGCTGCATGCTTTTGAATCATAGTCCTAGCTGTGGCCTACTCAAAGAGCAACTCTCTAATAAATTACGGCCATCGAATCATCTCTGAAGTTATGACACACCCAATAATCTAATAGTAACCAAAGCCAAATATGTATTATTCCACCAATTTCTGAACAACATATTCTTCAATTTAAAATTACTGCAGGTGAGTTATGTGACATCAAAAATATGTTATTCCTGGAAGGAAATGTGATTTATACACGTTATAGCTGCTGCAGATTTTCAACCCCAATATCACTTTCAGAAGTTTGTTCATTCAACTCCCGACAATAATCTACTTAAGACAATCAGGCAGTGCCCCTGCTAATTTTTCTTCTGTCTGCGCAGTGACTTTTAGAATCATAAGTCAATGCTGTGAATGGCGTCAGCATGACAGCTGCCATGTGCAGACCTACAGAAGAGTTGCAAGTGTATCTTACAAAGAACATTGCTTGTAACATTGGTCATTTAGATTTGGTAGAAGTGAGCATATATTCATATGCAAGAATCCGATCTCTGCAACCAAAAGGAATGGGTTCGAGCTTTGTGTCTTTTCTGAATTCTCAGGAACTTGGAGAGCTGTTAAGTCATTGAATGGCATGGAGAATGTAGCAATCAGAATCAAGTTGTCAAGCAATCTATACATTTTATTCATGTCATATAAATCAATGTGAATATTTGAAATTTGTCAGATTATTTTTCCCCTTTTGTCCCAGTGAGTGTTAGATTAAATGCTTCAGAAATTTGTCTCTCTTTTCCTGATTTCAGCCTACTGCAATAAATGCAAAATTCTCCTTTTACAATTTACCCTTATAAGGTATATGGCCCCTTAAGAGTTTTCCTGTGTATAGATATTATGGCAGCTTCCAGGAACAAGCAGTAACTAAAGTTCAGATTGCAGATGGTGTGGAATCCAGGATGAGTGGTGATACAGTTCTTGTTGGCAACAAGAGTTTTAGCTATTAGTGTTACATGCCAACAGTTTAAATAAATTTACTTGTAGCTATAATCTACTTACTTATAATAATTGATTGGTCTTTGGACTAGTGACAATTTTTGATCACAGATGCCTTTTACTTATCAATAACAGTGTATGCCACCCAGGTGACTGAGCAGCTTGGGAACAAACTACAGAGACACAAAAAAAGACAGAAAAATAAGTATGCATAACTTTTCCCAGCCCAGAAGCTGTCTGTTCTCTGCAGTCAAAAACTCACTTTAATCTGAAGGAGGCCAGTTGCCTTTCCTGCAGCACTTGCTGTGGTTTTTAAATTACAAGTCAGGTACATTTTCCAAGTGAATCAGATACTCTGTACTTCTTAAAAACTTTTGAATCATTCAGAGAAAGGCAAATGAACAACATGGGGTTTGGCCAGGCCAAAAACGAAGACTCAGTTGTGGTCCTTGCTTCCTGGTTCTAATGTTGACTTTCCAGTTTTCTTACCTTCAAGTCTAACTTTCTCATTTGTTTTTGTTTTAGGACAGGGTGGGTGTGTGTGCACATGCACCCACGCATGAGTGAGAGCATGTATGAGTGAGCTGTTGATAGGTGGATTCGAGTTTTAGCTATTAGTGTTACATGCCAACAGTTTAAATAAATTTACTTGTAGCTATAATCTACTTACTTATAATAAATAATAATTAGTATTGAGAAACTTGGTCTGTGCTTTCAATCAATCTTGGTTTGAAAGTTAAGTAAAATCAGAGGACTGTGTGCGTTTGGACAAATTCTGCAATGAAATCTGGAGCAGACTGATCCTGATGGAATACAGTGAGCTTCAGTGAGCATGTTAATGTGGAATACGTTTACCTGGCAATGCCACCTTCCATTAGTTTGCTAATAATTAAGGGTATATTGATAGATGAAGCAGTAATTAGCAGATCATATTTGTCTTACCTTTAAGTGTCTGGGAAATTTTCCCATATTTCATGTCAATGGTAGTATTGTAATATTACTGGAACAATTTTGTTGTGGCAGTTAGGTTATGGCACAATTAGATTTGAAATACATATTCAGTATAACAACCAGAGCACAGAGGCCAAAGTTATCATTGTGCTTTTACCCTCGTGCACTTCTGTGGCAGCTTCCATTTTGGTTCTTTGATATTGGAGCTCAAACACTGGAGATGTAACGCAAAAACACAACTCATCACTTAGCTTTGTTTCCACGGGTACCTGCATGTTGAGGTCAGAACAATAGTGCATACATGGTGTCCGTGCCTTTTATTTTCACTCTGATCACTTGAATTATGTCTAACACAAAGTAGCAATTGCTGAGCATAAAGTGGGATATATTCTGCTTACAGCTTTGCCCATCACCATAACACATCATGTGTGTACAGGTTGATTAGAAGTATCTACAAACAGCAATTTTTCTTCTATTTAGAAGATGTGGCACATCATCATCTATGTAATTATTGTTCCATTGGCTCCTGACTACAAAAGACGTAATTGAACTAATTGAGGTGCTTAAATTGAGCAATGAATTACAGGCCGTAATACTAGTGTTCATATGAAAGAAGAGAACTGTGTAAAGCCAGGAAGTGATCAACGAAACAGCTCATTGATATGGGAGGACAATGTCAAAATAAGCTTGCAGCCTGCTGTGTCATCAGAGAAAGGCGCTTGCCCCCGCTGTTCTAACACCTCTAATTATTCAAAAGCTATACAAGCAGACTTTGGTTGATATGTGGAGGGAAAAAAAAGCCTTTTAAAGAAGTTAAAAACATATCTGCAGTTAGCTAAAACTGTACACACAAAAGAGAGATTTCAGGGTTTCAAAATGTTACTTGAACTGAAATATATAAGCAAGAACAATTTTACCTTATAATTTGTTAAATTATAAAGTAAAACTGAATCATTAAAATTTACTTTCTATAGGCCTAACTCTTTCATCCAAAAAAAAACCCCAAAATTCCAGTTTTTATTGCAAAACAAAAGATATACAAATCTTAAATGGATACCAATTACATCTGAATTCCCAATTCAATTTTCTCTCAAGAATTAAAGCTATTGTTTGAATTTCTTCAAGTACTGATTTGGATTTTAGAAATTCTTCTCTGTTTCAAGGATACTTTTGAATACTGCACGCATTTGTTGTCTGAAGTTTAAGTGCTAAAACTTTATTTGTAAGATCTCAGGTTTCATTTCCCTTATTCATTTGTTGTACTCCACCAGCAGGTGCTTCTGGGGGGCATGAAATATATAAATATTACAGAGCCCTGGAATGTTATTTTTAGCAGTGCAAACTTCCCTGAATAGAGGCTGAGTAGACAGCATCAATTATCTTATCAGAATCAACAGAATATATTGGAAAAGCAATTAGGTCCCGAACTTCGCCCAAAATAAATTCCACAACAACTAGAAAACACTTGACTATAAAACTTATTCTCATTTTTCCACCATTGATGATCTCAATTCTTGAAAAAAATTAAATATAAAATTTAGTAATTGATGGCTACCTTGTACAAACAAAAATTTGGAATGATTCCTATAACAATAATCATCATCAGTACCCTACAATAAGCTATTCTAACACCTAGCTGGGTGAGATAGTTGATGCATTGATTTTAGATTTGGGAATGGTACTTTAGCTTGGAAAATAACTAACATAACTCCTATTCAAAAAGGCAGGAAGGCAGAAATCAGGTATCTATAGCAGAACATCTGTCTTACGGAAAATGTTAGAAGCTATTATAGAGTCATAGTCATACAGTCATACTGCATGAAAATTGACCCTTCGGTCCAACCATGCCATACTTAACATAATCCCAAACTAAATTAGTCCCACATGCCTGCTCCACGTCCAAATCCCACCAAACCTTTCCTATCCATATATCCATCCAAATGTCTTTTAAACGTTGTAATTGAACCCGCATCCATTACTTTATCAGGACATTCATTCCAAACGCAAATCATCCTCTGTGGAAGAAAATTTGTCTCTATGTCTTTTTTTAAATCTCTCTCCTCTCACCTTAAAAATGACCCCCCAGTCTTGAAACTCCCTGTCAGACGTCTCCAACTCTACCTCACAGCCAGGGACCTTTTTTTCAAAGATGTAGGGGAGCAGGTAAATTACGCATTGGAACATCAAACTTCTAAGGAAACTCCCAATGAATCAATACGTTGGAACTTCTAAGAGATCCAAGCATGCATTTCCAGGATGCAGCTGGTCTTTGACCATCCAGAGATCAATGATGTTACCCTTTCCTATTTTCCCTCATCTATCTTTCCTGAATACATTGCCAGTAGGTTTATGAATTTCTCATTTTTTTGCCTTTTGAGCTAAGACTCTTACTGCAACTACATCATCAGTGCGTATCTGTAGCTCAGAAACTTTATTTACCACTCTCCACACTTTTACGAGCTCACCACTCAGACAAAGCCGAGGATAGTTCATCAAGGAAATCAGGCAACACTGGTTTTTCTGTACCTGGGGCTTTGCTAACTCAGAAATTATAAATAGAGAAATTTCTGTGTACCTTAGCACAGTGCATTGGCAGTTGGATGAGTGAGGGAAGGAGGGGATGGAAGTGTTCTTTTCTTTGCGTTTTCTAACTTATTCACTTTCCAGGAATCATATCTTATCACAGGGAAAGAAGTCAGCATTGAGTTGAGTCTCTAATAGGGAATTAAGGTTGACTTTATTCCTAAGGTTTAGGAACTGGTGGTAAGGTCAATAAAATATATTTATAAAAAATATATTGATTAATTAATTAGATAATAAAATACATTAAGAATTGCAAGACAATGATGCATCATGGGTCAAAAGAGCATTTCCTCCAATTTACTTTCTGGCTGTGTGGGCCTCTGAGGTCCATGTATGGCAGCAACGTCTGGAACCAGGAGTCAGTACTGCAATCAAACTGTCAACATGCACAGCACCATACAGCGGCTAGACACATGCACTGCCAAACAGTTTACAGGAATAGCGGGCTCCTGCATGTTGTCTAGGGCGGCTGCTTTCAATTTATTTCTCATGGGTAAAATGGGAAAAGCTGTCCTATTGCTTGACAAGTGAAGAAAACAAAGAATACATTTAAAGTACTTTAGCTGCTGACATACCAGCTCTTATGGAAATATCCATTAAGTGAAACACTGTACAAAGGCATCCTGAAGATAGTAGACACATTGAATAGTTATCTACATTCCACTCATTGTAGAATAATGCAATCTCTTAGAAAAGGGAGGTGAGAAAATGTAACGATTGACCTTGCTGATTTGAAACAAGTACAGGAGAAAAAAATAAAATTTCTTAAAAGGATCATTGCAAATCAATTTATTGCTTTAAAATAAAGAATGTATGAAAATTTGTTAAGCATCCCAATATGAAATATGGAAGTTTTTGACTTAATTTGTTTCAAAATTTGGTGGTGCACATGAAATCTACATTTTAGAGAGAGGGAAGAGATTCTATTAATTGTATAGTAATCATAGGCAGGTATGGGCATTAACTAAGGGTTCACTTGAGCCCTGTAAACTAATACAGATTAAAACTATGGTTGTGGGAGTTTGTGGAAGTTTTCTGTGTGTTGATTGCTGCCATGTTTCCTATACTGCAACAGTGACTGGACTGCAGAATACTTCAATGGTTGTAAAACGTTTTGGGGCATCTAGTTGTTATGAGATGCATACTTGTACTATGTAACTTCATAAAATAAATTAGCTCCAGCTCTGTCCTAGACCAACAGGTTTTCTGGAATGCATTAATAATTTACCATGTAAATTTAAATTACATTTTATTTGGTTATGGCTGAATAGCTATATACTTTGTTGAACCCAAAAACCATTAACTGTTTAGCTTTGAAATAATTACAAGTCCTTACCATCCAATGTGCAAAGAGCAAACAAGCCAGACTTGGATGAATCATCACTGGATCCTGTAGAAAAAATTAGAAAATGATTTTTTACTTGTTTATATTGAACATTTGATTACAATAGCAAGCCATTCAGTTGTACCTAACTAGTACAAAGTCTGGTAAGGGGAAAGAAACTGAATGGCTCACATCACATTTACGAAGGCAACAGAAACAGTCTAGGCACAAACAACTCTATTGACCTTCAAAAAATGTTCTTGCTAATATCTGGGAGCCTGAAACAAAATTGGGAGCGTTCTCCCACAATTCAAGCAACAGCTTGACATCATCTGGAAAGTATGATTCCAAGAGAAAGACCATGACCCAGACACTATCATCACCATTCCTAGGTATCTTCTGTCCCCCTGACAAAGCAGACCCACCAAAGATGGTGGAATAGTAATATACAAAAGTAAGGAACATAGGAACAGATATAGATCATTCAGCCCTTCAAGCCTGTTCTTCCATTCAATGAAATCATAGTTGATCTGTGGCTCCAAACTCCTAACTTCATATGGCTGCCTTTGGCCCATATCCCTAATACCTTGCTTAACAAAAGTTTATCTATCTCAGATGTAAAATTAACAACTCATCCATCACCCACTGCCAGGTAAAGTTTACTGATTGCATAATGTTCAAGACCTAAGATGCTGAAGTATGATTACTAAGATACTGAAGCAATTTGCATCCAAAAGCAACAGGCTCTAGTCCAGGCTCAAGTTGATAAGCGCCACGCATGTGGTAGGAAATGTCCATCTCCAACCAGGGAGAATTCAACTATCTTGTCTTGGCATTCAGTGACATTACCATTGCTAGCTCCCTAACTCTACACATCTAAGGGGTTACCATTGATCATAAACTGAATTGGACTCACCAGACAAATGCTGTGGCTCTAAGAGCAAGTCACAGTCAACTCCAACACCACAAAGCAAGTTAACCATCTACAAGAAACAAGTCAGGAGTGTGATAGAATATTCAACACTTGACAGACTGAGTGTAGCGCAAAAGGCTTGACACTATCCTGGACAAAGCAGCTATTTGTTGGCACCCTCTCTTACAGCTTCAACATTCACTCCCCCAACCACCAACATATATTGGTTGCATTGTGTACCACCTATAAGATGCATGGCAACAACTGTTCAAGGCTCCTAAAACAATTCATTCTAAACTCATGATCTCTACCACCAGGAAGGACAAGTCCAGCCAATACACGGCAACAACACCTCTAAGGAACATAACCTCTGGGTTAACACTTTGGGTTTACCTAACCTCAGTGTGCTGTAGTGGTTCAAGAAGGTGGCTTTCCAACATTCTTTCACTGGTAATTAAGCATCAGCAATAAATAATGGCCTAGCCAGCAATGTACACATCCAAATGATAAAATTAAAAAAGGTGTTTTAAAAGATTTGCTTCTGCTAAACATTGCTATTACACACAACCAAGCTCAAAATTACAACCATTACTCAGTCTGGATACTTTTCCCTCTGCAGATAATCTGTTGGTTCATTTTAAGACTCCTAAAGTTAGTAACACTGAAGTCAGGTCATAACTATAATCAAAGTTCATGTTAAAGCATGCAAACCTATTAAGTAATTAACCAACTATCCACATTATAATCATGTGTATTGATTGGTTACAGAGTATATTTAAAATCTCAATTGGATTTACCTGCTTCAGGACTTAACAAATAAAGATTATGAAATCTTCAACTGAAGACAGTTCTTTTTGTCTTCTTGAACTTATACCCTCTTTAGGATATCCATTATTACTTAGAAAAAATAATATCGTTAAACATTGGGTAACATTATAGATCTATTCCTCAACAGAATGAAACTTCAGCATAAATCCAGCAGGGGCATGTTACATGTGTCCTATTGTGCCTGCTAGGTTTCTTGTTCATTAATTTGAATAGAAGAGGGGAGGATTTCTTCAGTGTGATTCTTCACAATATATTTTCCTTTCTGAACCTAATCTAGGAAATGATTCAGATCAAAAATAAATACACCTGTATACATGATTGTCCAAAGTATTTTAAATATAGCAGCAGCTTGTTAGCTGACAAATATCACAATAGCACTTCAAACTGCAGACTATTCATGAACAGAGCTGTGGCCGATCTATCAATTCACATAAATATTTCCTAAAGTGCATATCACTTCAGTGCAGTTCGTATAAGATCGGAGTTAAAGTAGTAAAAACCAAAATTTCCACACCCTGATAGTTGCAGGACTTAATTCCCTGAATTATAAGATCCTTTCTAACTACATTGCTTGCCCAATAATGCACATATTAAAACAAGTAACAAGAAGGACTGTAATGTTGCACTTTTAATTTTTGTTTTTATATTTTACCTTTATATTCTATGCCTTGGCTCTTTTGTCTGTGTTTTTAAGATGTTGCCTGAGAGTGGCAACATTATACCACACATTTCACTGTGTGTGTTACAAATACATACAACAAGTACATGAGACAATAAATAAATCAATCAATATACAGCTCAGAATATAACTAGTTTTGAAATATGAAATCAAAATCAAGTGGATGCTGTTTTGCACAACTCAATCTTAAACAGCACAATAAAAGTTAAATATATCTCTGCCAATTTATATCACCCATTCACAAATCAATAATCCTGACCCATCTTCTTAACTTATTGGCTTTATATTTCTATAAAACCATTAATCACATATAACAAGCCAGCAGCTGCCCATGTTAAATATTTCAATTCCACTCTTTTCTTCAAGTATCTTGCCCTGCTTTGCACTTTATCTACTTTTCTGAGCACCATGCTCAATATGACAAAACAAATTTAAGGAGCACTGTTGTTCAAAGTGTCATTTTTCAAAATAGACATTACATGAGGTGCTCAGGTTTATGTTCAAATTATGGTAAATGGTTCAACAGCACAAATTGAAGCAAAGCAAAGATTTCTTCCAAAATACGGATTTTCATCCTACAGCTAGCACAAGTAAAATAGATTAACTGACTCTTTTTCAACTGCTGATAGTGACAATTGGTGAATGCAAAACTGGTTTAGCTATTTACCTATAAAACATGATGATTGCACAAGCAAAATAATTAATTTCATTATTATGCAGCAATGTGACAGCCTGAAGATTTTGGTAACAATCAAGACAAAGCAGCCTCTACGTAAAAGTGATTCAAATAACTATTACAAAATGCTCAAAACCTCTCTAGTGATTTAGAATGTTGCTCTAATGTTCTATTTGATTCCAATAACTCATTCTCCAGACAAATTCAATTAAGTTGCATGGATGTGATTATTCGAAGAATTTTTCATAAATTTCAGAGATCATGCTTAATATCACAGCACATTTTTGGAAATTTTAGGGTTAAATAGCTGCTAAATTTCTGGATTTGCATAACTGTGAGAGTACACTAGTTACCGCACACCAAACATCTTTCTCAAAAAGGTACATCTTGTCACTTTATATTGTCACAAAGGTTTTAGTTTTTTTTTTAATAAATCACATGCCTGAACTACTAAAAGTATGAAGTCAATTAATATAAAAATGTGCTAACTTCAAATCAAAGCATTCCACCCATATTATAGATGCATACAGATAAAAGGTAGTCATTTGCCTGCTCAAAAGATCATTCATTACTACTCAAGATTTGTGAAGAACTTAAGGAATAGGAACCACAGTCAGACATTCAACTTTTCCATCTACTCTGCCATTTAATTTTACTGTGGCTGACATTTTACCATAATTTTGCCTTTTTCTTATGTTCCAATGAAGTAGATGACTGTGCTAATAGCTGTACAATAACTGCACAAATTAGAAGGTAAGTTAACTTGGAATCTCTTCATTACAATTTTAGCTCAATTACTGATGAAGGCATTCAAGGATAGATCCACATACCTCTGTTGATGCTACCAATTAAATGAGTGGAAACATTTTTATTGTGAATTCTGCCCGAAGTCTGGTGAAGGACAACATCCCGAATGAGACCCTCACTACACAGAGAAGGAAAAGAGAAAATGTGGGAGCTGAATAGAGAATTAATTGTATAAACATGGTTCTGGAAAAAGCAATGTTGCCAAAAGGAGGAAATTAGCACATTATGTATTTATGCACAATTAAAATAATATTTGCTAAATATATTTTAATTTTCCAATATCAACAACATCCACTTGTCCTTCAATCAGGCAGCAGTCTCATTAGAGATGACAAAATTTGAACAGTCTCAGTGTATCAAAGTTAAAGGTATGCTAGAGCTAACTTCTTAAAATCAAAGAACAGAATGTCTTCCCATAGTTAGGTAATTAAGTAGCTGAACTACATTGTCAAAAGAAAGTTAAAATTCAATTCCCAAGAGGCTCTGAATAACAGAAGCCAAGAGAGATGAAACAGTAACACTAGCTTCTGTACTACTTGCTAAGGAAAAGAAATCAACTAAGCTCCTATTTCAGATCACCATGAAAGCTTCTTTTACGATGCATACACATTAGATAGAGAAAGGTTTAGACTTAGATGAAGCATGTCCAATTGGCCAGTAAATTCCTGAAACTCATTATTCTATACTTATATCAAGACGATCACCAGGCCCCATTGTTGAAACAAAAAAGTCTACCTATGTCTTAAAAATATTCTATGACCCATCTTTCACTGCCTTCTGAATCAAAACGATCCAAATTCACACAGCCCTTGAGGGGAAAAAAAATCCCCTCATCTCTGTCTGAAAAGAATGAAGCCTGAATTCAAAATGTCCTTGGAGTTCTGTACTCACCCACAAAAGGAAACATCCTATGACTACCTTGTGAAAATCATTCACCTCTCATATTTCTAAACTCCAGTGAAAACTAGCCCAGCCTGTCCAACCGTACTCATAGGACCACCCATTCATTCCAGGTATTGACCGAGTGAACTTCCTCTGAATGACCTGCATTTACATCCTTCCCTAAATAAGGACAAAAACTACACAATATTTGAAATGTACCCTCACCAATGCCTCGTATAAAGAAGTGTAACTGTGAATTTGGATCGTTTTGATTCAGAAGGCAGTGAAAGATGGGCCACGGAATATTTTTAAGACATAGGTCGACTTTTTTGTTTCAACAATGGGGCCTGGTGATCATCTTCATACAAGTATAGAATTATGAGTTTCAGGAATTTACTGGACAATTGGACATGCTTCATCTAAGTCTAAACCTTTCTCTACCTAATGTGTGTGCATCGTAAAAGAAGCTTTCATGGTGATCTGAAATAGGAGCTTAGTTGATTTCTCTTCCTTAGCCAGTAGTACAGAAGCTAGTGTTACTGTTTCATCTCTCTTGGCTTCTGTTATTCAGAGCCTCTTGGGAATTGAATTTTAACTTTCTTTTGACAATGTCGTTCAGCTACTTAATTACCTAACTATGGGAAAACATTCTGTTCTTTGATTTTAAGTGTAACTTCCTTACTTTACATTCAGTTCCTCTGGTAATAAAGAACAGTCCTGCATTAGCCTTCTTAATGACTAGCAGTATCTGCAAACAACTGTCGTGTGATTCATGCATTAGAACACGTAGATGCCTCTGCACCTTCCAAAGAAGAAGTGATCTCCTTATTCCTCTAGCAAAATGAACCCTCTCACACTGTGCTATATTGAATTTCAGTTGTTTGTTCTCCTCCTCAAGTAAGCCAGTTATGTCTGTGTGTTTTGGGAGAGTTGCACCCCATTATTAGCTGTTTTCTCTGTGGAAAACTTCTCTTAACTCCTCCGTTACATTTCTTATTATGTAGCCATCTTTCAAGCCATTCAGTATCTGCCTATTCCCAACTTCAGGTACAAAATTTATCATGAAACTCTTTCAAAGGCCTTCTGAAAGTCCACACATATCATACTCACTACCCTTGTATACTGTCTTCTTTTCAAATAATTCAGTAAGAATGGTTTAACATGGTCAGCCTTTTCAAAATTTGTGCTGATCATTTTAGAGTTATATTCTGTTGTTTGGTATTTTGCTTTCTCATCCTTCAACAAAAATGTAAGAGTATTTTCAAACACTGATATGAAGCAAAAATAAAATTGTGAAATAATGGAAAAAAAACTGAAAGTCCACAAACATTATCTGTTTTTCTCTCTCTCCACAAACACTATTTGATCTGCAGAGCTTTTCCCAGGATTTTGTTTTATTTCAGGTTGCCAACATCTGCAATATTCCACTTTTTAATTGGTATGACGTTAATTGGCTACATCTCCATGGATTAGCTCCATAGTAAGACAACTATGGGAAGCAATTCTGACAGAACTATTTTGCATTTGGAGAAGGACAGATTAATCAAGAACAATCAACATGGTTTTGTTAAGGGGAGGTCATATTTGACCATCGAGACTGAATTTTTTCAAGAGGGGACCAGGCGTGTAGATGAGGACAATCCTGTTGATTTAGTCCACTTGGACTTGAGCAAGGCTTTTGCCAAGGTCCTACAAAGGTAAGAGCCCATGGGATATAAGGGCATTTTGCAAATTGGACAAGCTGGAGCTAGAGGGTGATGTTTGAAGGATGGTTTTCTGATTCAAAATCTTTGTCCAGTGGGGTCTGAAAGGAATCAGTGTTGGGCCCCTTGACGTTTGTAGTTATATAAATGATTTTTACTTGAGCGCAGGAAAGTTAACAGTTCACAGATGATACAAAAATTGGTAGGGTAGTAAATAGTGAGGGGGATAACCTTGGACTACAAGAGGATATAGGTGGAATGATCAGTGGCAAATGGAATTTACTCTGGATAAATGGGAGGTCATGTACTTGGGCAGGATGAACAAGGCAAGGGAATACATGATGAATGACAGGACCCTGGTAAGCACAGGTTGGAGCAAGAAGACCTTCGTCTAATTGCCCACCTGTCCCTTAGGAGTGATTAAGGGGGCATATGAGATATTTGCCTTCAATAGTCGAGTCATAGAGTTTAATAGTAAGGTGGTTATGCTGGATAAAACATTGCTTGAGCCTCAGATACTGTACAGTGTGCAGTCCTGGAATCCACCCTGTAGGAGGGAATCTGCAGCTAGGCAAATTCATATTGAAATTTAAGTAAATGGTGACCTGAGGCAAATCTTGCAAAATGTTCTCCGTCATCCACTGAAAAAATTGAACAGGCTGACGATACGCTGAATGGCAGTCTTGTTTATTAGTACAAGCTGGCATAGGTATTAATTGTAGTATACTTCTGAGAACCCTGGCAAAAATGCAATTGCAAGTAAGGGTGGCTCATGTGAAGTTTCATGAAGCACAAACCTCCTGCTGTACAAATCCTCTACATGAAGGATTGAGTATTTATCCAACTGCAAGAAACAATTTACTATTTGTTCAAATTCCCTTCAAAGGCAAACTGATCCTTTGGGCTTCAAAATTGTTATGACCGGTGCGCATTCTGTGAATTGGACTGGTTTGAAGACTTTTTTCACTTTCCAGTCTAACTTCTGCTTCCACTTTTCCGTTAAGGCAAATGGCACTGGACAAGCTTTGCAGAATCATGGAATCATTTGTGGTCAACATGCAAAGTTGCTTTGGCTCCTCTGATATTTAACCAGATGTTTATCTTGATGGAGTCTGATTTGGATGTTGCTAGGCAATTTATCTGCCCCAAACCAGAAGAAGGTGGCGTTTGCAGTGTATGAACTCCCCTGGTCACCATCCTGGATATTGGTCTACAAATGGAGCAAGGTAACTTCAGTGTATTAGGGCTTTGTTGCTTCCTAAATCTGCATATCAATAACAATTACCATGTCTTACCAGGTGTCAAGGAAAATTGTAACTGTTTGACAGAGACTTGGCTTGGTTTTGGATTTTGCTGTGTGCCGACCTACAGTTATTCTTATCAAGATATTTCCTGAATGAGGCTATGCAGTTGCTGGCACTCAAATGGTATACTCCAAGCTCAGGCGGGCTGGCGAAACTGTCCACTTCCACTGGAATACCTTGCAACTCAAGTTCTACTTGCTGCATTTCCAATGATAAAGCCAGTTATAGCGCTTGTTTGAAGTCCAGTGGAGTTTCAGCCAGTAGGCATTCTTTGCATGCTTACATCAGTAATCCTGCATACTAGATGGTCTCTAAGCATCACATTAAAGGTTAAACCAAATTCACAGTGTTCTGCCAGTCATCTTAACCTAGTTAAAAACCCCCTAATTCTCAAATTGCCAAGAGAAAACATTAGCATCTTAGAAGTAAAGGGCTTTGGTTCATAATATTCCTTAGCTAAGTCAATCAATTCTTGAAAGGTTTCAGTATCTGGTACCTCAGGAAACTCCTAATGAAAGGAAAGCTACAGTTCCACAAACTGTCAGGAGAATTACTCTGATTTCTAAAAAAAATTGTCACAACGTTGTTTGCCCAGAAAAGTAACTCATCACTTCCACACACTGGGTCTTGTCCTCGAGAGCAGGTCAAACGAGTCAAGCTTCCCAACCAGAGGCATGATGCAAGAAAATGCTTACTCCCAACTTCAAAACAACAGTTGCAAGCAAGTTTCTTCAGAATCATGCTTTACTCTCATTTACTGAAATAACTCTTCAGAGGCCAGCATCCCATCTCCAATCATCCTTTATTCACAAATACAGAGCCTTTGAGAAGAGCACTGCCTTTCACTGAGACAGGCATTTAGTCCCAATACCTTGACACACCCAACTGCATTTAATTGATTTCAGCCAAGTCTCTTGACAGGACCAGATAAACAGCCCCAATCAGGGAACTCAGTTCATGCGATCCAGCTGACTGACCTTGTACAACCACAGCAGGGAGATTTCCCAGGGATTCAGTTTGTACCCCGGGCTGGAGAATTTCAGTTATGTAGAAAGATTGAACAGACTGGGAAAGGGTTTCTCACAGCAAAGGCAAATTTCCTCTTGATGGAGGGTCAAAGACAGGGACAAAGATTAACACAAGGTCAGTAGGATTAGAGAAGATGTGAGGAAAATGTTTTTCTACCTAGAGTGTGGTGGGAATCTAGAACTTGTTGCCTGTAAGGGTGGCAGAGGCAGAAACCCTCATAATAAGTGAGTAGCATTCAGATGTGCACTTGCGATGTCAAGGCAATAAACAAAGTTGTGGTCCAAATGCTGGAAAATTGGATCTGGATAGTTAGGTTTTTGACAGGCAGAGACAGTGCTGAATGATTTTATGACTCTATCTTCACTTTTGATGATAAGAATTACATAACTGGTTTAGCAAGCCTCTGGCATTCTTTCTTCTTCTATTTAATGTTTAACCTAGACACTAGTGCTGCGAATCTCTCATCCCTGATCTGCTGAGAATCTGTATGTTCTATCCATCTACATTCAATTATCTTCACACTCTCCTCCAACATGTTACTATGCCCCAACTTCCCATGTCCTCAGCCTCCAACTCAGCTCTACTTTCCAGTTCTAAAATATTTCAACTGAAAACGGACTCAAATGGTTTTTTTAAAATGTACATAGCTAAATGAACATGGCCACTGAATACACAGGCATTAACAATTCACAATATTTATACCCGAGTGGTTTTTCTTTTATATATTTTCTTTGCCTCTTGTACCCTCAGCTACAAATTCTTGAGTCTGTCTGAGATAATTCCAAACATTCAGCTTGTCTTCCTACATTACAACAGTCACTAAAACTTTAAAAGTATTTTATTGATTATAATGCACTTCTCTAAATCTAAAACCATGAAACATGCTACATAAACACAAGCCTTTTTTGAAGACTGACTGTAAGCAGCTCTGTATGAACAGTCCCCGGGGGAACTGTCCAGCTTCCTCTGATAAAATTCATCACTTCAAAATTTTCACATGGAGAGAATCACAAATACAAATCTGTTTCCTAATCCTACATACTTCAGTAGATTTTTTTCCAAATCATTCATTTATTTGGGCAGCACGGTGGCACAGTGGTTAGCACTGCTACCTCACAGCACCAGGGACTGAGGTTCGATTCTGGCCTTGGGTGTCTGTCTGTGTGGAGTTTGCACATTCTCCCCATGTCTATGTGGATTTCCTCTGGGTGCTCCAGATTCCTCCCACAGTCCAAAGATGTCCAGATTAGGTGGATTTGCTGTGCTAAATTGCCTGTAGTATTCAGGATGTGTAGCTTAGGTGGGTTACGGGGGAATGGGCCTGGGTGGGATGCACTGAGGTTCGTGTGGACTTGTTGGGCCGAAGGGCCTGTTTCCACACTGTTGGGATTCTATTTCTAATTCTGTTCTGCAATAAAACTAATACTAAAACCACTAGACCATTTCACAACTGTGGGGAATTTCATTCTAGGCAACTGGAAATAGATGAAAGGGCAATTTCACACATTCAACTGACCAAATCATCCCCTACTTCAACAAACCAGTACAATACATTCAAAATATTCTGAGAATTACTCCTTTAACAAACATACTCAACGTGTACAATTAAGTGCCTGGTTTTGTCCTTTACATCTTTTAAAATACTGCATATCCAATCCCCAATGAGAGATCTTTCCTGGCTTAATCCCAAGTTTATACCATACCTGCCAGTATGGCAGGAGTAGCACTAGCCAAAATACACTTTAAAAGCAACCTTTTTGTCTTTCTCACAGACAGCCATAGTCCGACCCAAAACAACTCATGATAGTAACAGCACTTTGACGACATGTTGCGGCTTCTGAATGCTACTGCAATTTAATAGTTACTGTTGATATCCAAGTTGTGTGCACAGGATGGAGGAAATTGTGATGTGTAAAGATCAACTTTCATGATTCTCAACAGACTCCCACTGTCAATTTTAAGTGAGATTCAGTTCAACATAACAGGAGCACACAGTGAGGAGATAAAAACTTTAATAGTAGGAAGGAGAATCTGTGATTTAAATATTACAGCGTAAAAGGTGCTGAATGTATTCTTCACCTACTGTTAGTCCCCAGACTCTTCAGTTCCATCTGATATTTGCCCACTTTCATTCCTGCTTCAAAGTCAGATTAGGTACAGGATTTACAAGTGAAAAAGCTTTTCTTTTCGGCACCAATGAATCCGTCAAGAAATCCTAATGCAGGTCAACACTAATTAACTATTCTAACATGAATCCAAGATTTATTTTTCAACACAAGCATGAAAGACATGAGTGGATGAAGGTCTCAAAAACATTACATATTAACCTGGAATCCAGGATATTTCAGATGAAAGATCATTTTAGATGGCACAAATGCTGATAGCAAGCATTTTTAGGCTATTTATACACAATCTGTTTTGTTTTGGTTAAACCCCATGCCCTTGCCCCATCAGATTTTCTGGTGGGTGTCTTCCATAATTACTTTGTCTCTAGCACCAACAAAAATTTGCTGGACAAGTGTGTTTTGAAGAGGAAAACCAAACTAGCGCGGTACTGATATGTGAATTGTCCTTTTAGTCCTTTTGTCAGCATCTATAAACTTGTATCAGGAAGGGAACGTGAAATTAGACATCATCTGCAGATGAAATGATGGTAAAGGGGCCTCAAGAAGCAGTACCAATAGATTTCAAAGACAACTACAATACTGTATTGCTTGAAAAAGGGGCTCTGTTGGCAGACTGGTAGTGTTGCTACCTCTGAGCGAGAAAGCCTGGGTTAAAATCTGATCTGCTCTGGATGTGAGTCATACCTTAGGGTCAAATATTGTGCCTTCTGCTAAAAGAACACATAGTAAGCACACAGCACCAATAAAGGGCAAGACAATTAGTCTGGCCTGAAATTTGATTGTCCTACCCTGTAGGCATGTACAGTACTAACTTAGATGGTTGGTACAATATAATTAAGTCGTGCAAAGTGTTAAACTTCTTACAAGTAACAGGGAATTCAGTGCTTTGTCACTCGCATGCAGATTTGTGCCAATACCTGAGTTTCTTTTCCTTTCATTTTATTGCCTGGTACTTCCAATCTCCTGTTTTAATAAAATCTACTAAAAAAGTTAACATTCTTTGGAGCACTTCAAAAACTCACTAAATTTTTGTCTCCTGTTATAATATTACAATCCTAACTTCCGTAACCTTTTATATTTTATAAATAAGTAATATTCCTTTCTCCTACTAAACGTACTCAATAGGTCTGTCTGATTCTCTATCTGGCACAGTGAATAATTATGCAAATTACAGACAGCAGCACTGCAAGATGGCGGGTCACCACCACCTTCTCAAGAACAACTAGGGACAGGCAATAAATGCTGGCCAGCCAGTAACACTCACAGCCAGAGCAGAACTTGTGCCAGATCTTGCTCAGTTGAGAATTAACAACCAAAGAAAACTGAGCTTTTTATGTTTGTTTACTTGAGGGCAAAAAAAGCTTAAAATGTGTTTTATTGTTCAATTTTTAACTCAAAACAATCACCCATTTAACAGAGACAAAAGACCTGGGAGACATAAAGTAAGACTTTAAATGTGTTCATAGATGTTGCAAATAATGCACAAAGGAAATGGTTTTACCTGACCACAAAAACTATGTTTTTTTCCAAACTAAGTTCTAGCACTGCAAAGTCTCACAATTTGAGTTATTTCCCTGATAGACTGTCTTTTGACATGTTGAGGTTGTACATGACATTGGTGAGATGTCTTCTGGAGTACAGTATCCAGGTACAGTTGCCCTGTTATAGGAAGGATAGCATTAAGCTAGAGAAGGTTCAGAAGAGATTTACCAGGATGTTGACAGGTATGGAAGGTTTAAGTTATAAAGAAAGGCTGAGAATTCTTTTACTGGAGTGAAGGAGGTTGAAACAGTGACCTTATAGAAGTTTAAAAAATCCTGGGGGTATAGATAGGGTTAATGATCGGTGTCTTTTCCTCAGGATGAGGGATTTCAAGACTTGGGGGCATATTTTTAAAGTGAGAGGTCAGAGATTTAAAAAAAAAGGGGAATTTTTTTTACACTTGGGCAGTTCCTGTGGAATGAAATTCCTGAGGAAGTCGTGGATGCAGGCATAATTATAACATTTAAAAGATATTTAGAGAAGTAGATTAATAGGAAAGGTCTGGAGGGAAATGGGCCAGGAGCCGGCAGGTGGGACTAGTTTAGTTTGGGATTATGTTTGGCATGGACTGGTTGGACCAATGGGTCTGTTTCCATGCTATATGACTCTATTGTACCAACGAAGTTTCATGCTGCATTGTAAATATAAAAAGTTATGGACATGGCCTAGTTTTAATGATGCATAATCCCAGAAAAAAAATCCTAGTAATCAACAGGGTGCTCTGCAGCCCCAACCAATAGCTTGAATTAGCCACCTCCAGTTTGATTCTCTGTGCAGTATAAATCTACAGCTACCATCAATTCCAATGCACGTACATTGGGTTACTCTCTATTCGCTTGGCCACTGAAGGCCATAACCCTAGTGGTGACAATGCTCAAGAGTTTTCAAACAAGTAACAAAAATTATATTTAAAAGAGCCAAAACATTCTTCTAACAACTGGGGAAACTTCCATATACCACTGCAATTAAAGCTTGTATTCTACAATGATTGGTAAAAACAAGACTGCAACATAAATCAAACTCAAGGATTTTTTACTTTATTTCATAGAACGTGGCCATTATTGGCAAAGTCAGCATTTGTTGCCTAACTGACTCTGGTGTGTTCAGCTATTTCAGAGGACAGTTGAATCAACTGCAGTGTCATGGGTATGGAGTCACATACACAGATTAGGCCAAGGGTGGTAGATTTCCTTCCAAAAAGGACTTTGGTGAATGAGGTTGGATTTTATAACAATCAATGACCACTTCATGCTTACCGTTACTGAGACTAGCTTTATATTCCAGGCTTATTAATTAAATTTAAATTCCATCAGGAATAAAGGGTAGGATTTGAACCCATGTTTCCAAACCATTAGCCTAGGTATCTGAATTACTAGCATTGTGTTGCTCAAGAGCCTGGTCCAATGTAATATAATATATGATCAAATAACATTACCAGTATATCCTGCTGTCCCCATAATATGTTTGAACGAATATTTATAGCCTTAGTCTTGTGCAGAGAGCAAGGCTAATTACAGAAGCAAGTAGTATAATCAGCAGGTCCACGTTAATGGCGTACAGGCACTTAAAGCTTTGTCCATCGAGTCTTATCCTACAGCATCACATGACTCAAGTCTCAAGCATGGTTCTTGAGTTTCAGAGTCAAGAGATGAGGGACTTTAGAATTACTTGAGACAATAAATGAAGAACAAAATAGGGTCTCTAGATACTGGGTCCTTGGACTGGGGCTCAAACCCAACTCTTGTGACTCTGAAATGGGAATGCTAACGGAAGGTTCACTTTGAAACTTACAGCTACTTGGGTAGTCATAATATTACAGCCCTTATCGAGTTTGAAGATAGGTTTTAAATGTTTGTCAAGGCTAGGATTAAAATAGCACAGAAAAGAATCCTAGTGGGAGTACAAAACAAATAAGAAAAAAAAACAATAAATTAGCGTAGCAGTCGACTTCTGATGAATGTCCTATTTGATATTTCAAAGTATTCTCCATGAAATACTTTTTTGATACTTTGTGAATAAAATGGACATGTAACAAGATTAAAGGCACCACTGAACTTAATGTTGAAATTGTTCTTGTAGTGATATAAATTTTATTTGAAATTTTACCTGCTAGAGACACCAGATGGATCTCTTTCTGGTATCCTCTCTTGATCCAATCGCCAGGTACACAGCAGAACTGCATATCCACAGCCTGGCTGTGAGACCATTAGTTCTGGGGTCCCATCGGATCCTGGATTCACAGTAAGACTATCTACCTGTTGCAAAAAAACGTGAATCACAAAATCAAGTAAAACTATTTGCTGTGCAAACATACTTTTCCAATATCCTCATTATTCCCCAGCTGCTCTCTCAGCTTGAAGAGCAAATCACAAGGTAATCTCGCCCCAAGACTGTCTAAATTAGTGTACCACATAGGGATCGGTTCTGGATCCTTTATTGTTTTTCATTTATATAAATGATTTGAATGAGGATATAGAAGGCATGGTTAGTAAGTTTGTGGATGACATCAAAATTGGTGGCATTGTAGGCAATGTAGAAAGTTTTCTAAAGGTACAAAGGGATCTTGGTCAAATGAGTCAATGGGCTGAAAAATTGGAGATGGAATTCAATCTGGACAAATGCGAGGTATTACCTTTTGGTACAACAAACAAGGGTAGGGCTTATACAATTAATGGTAGGGCCTTAGGCAATATTGTAGAAGAGGGGCCTGGGGTGCAGATACATAATTCTTTCAAGTTTGCATCACATATAGACAGGATGGTTAAAAAGGCATTTGACATGCTTGCCTTCGTTGCTGAGTCCTTTGAGGATAAGGACTGGGATGTTATGTTGAGGTTGAACACAACATCGGTGAAACCTCTTCAGAAATCCTGTGTCCAGTTCTGGTCACCCAGTTATAGGAAGAATATAATCAAGGGATTTGCCAGCATGTTGCTGGGTATAGAAGGTTTGAGTTGTTAGGAAAGGCTGGATAGGCTGGAACTCTTTTCCACTGGAGTGTATGAGATTGAGAGGTAATCTAATAGAAGCTTATAACATAATGAGGGGTATAGACAGTGTTGATGGTAACTGTCTTTTTCCTAAAATGGGGAATTTCAAGACAAGGGGACACATTTTAAAGATGAGAGGAGTGAGATTAAGAAATACATAACTGGCAATTTTTTTTTCCACATAGGGTGGTTTGCATGTGGAATGAACTTCCTGGTGAAGTGGCGGATGTAGGTACAGTTACATTTGGATAGATATATGAATAGGAAAGGCTGGAGGGATATGGAACATGACCAGGCTGGTGGGACTAGTTTAGTTTGGGATTATGTTCAGCATGGACTAGTTGGATTGACAAGTCTGTTTCCATTCTGTATCATTTTATGACTCTCCTCAAATTTGTAATTGTATTTAAATCTTTTCAGTCTTCTACTTTTAAAACTTTTGCAACCTTTAGTTTGCCATGCTCAAAACTTACTCATCTTTCTTTCATTCATTTGCCACTTACTTGCACTCCTCTATTGGTGATCATGTCTTCAACTGGCTGGAATTCTCTCATCAAACCATTTGTTGCTCAGCTATTTCCTTTTGCTAATTGTAGGACCTAGCTCTTTGCAAATTAGCTACCATGTCTCTTACATTACAACACTGACTGCAATTCAAAGGTGTTCTGATGGCTGTAAAGCATTTTGGGCTATGCAAATCTTTCTTTTTATAACCTTCATTAAAACCTACCTCTTTGGCTAAGCTTTTGCCTGCAACTCATCTTTTTTGGATTATCATGTTTATTCTCCATGAAAAATTAGATCATCAACATATTCAGCTTTACACATGCACACCTGTCCTTCCAGAAGCCACTTTTTTAGTAGCACCAGCTGCCCAGAACCATCAGAGGAATCTTCCCAACGGAATGCTCTCACAACACGGTCCGTGTAACCTACTACCATTTCACATTTTCCATCTCCATCTGCAAGAAGAAGTCATTGAAAAAAAATTCTAAAATGATAATGTTAATTTTTAGAAAAATTATCTTTTTACTTCTCTGGTCGAGGCTTGGAAAACAATAGTTTCACTGTGCACTGCTCTTATTAATTTGATTGAGTGATCCCATCTCGTAAGACTTAAGCAAAGTAGCTCAATTCCATCCCATGGCTCCTCCCTAAATAAAACCATTGACATCAGCAGCTAAACATATGAAAAGATTGTGAATAAACATCTAAGCAAACATGTGCATTACTGTCCTATTTTCAAGTATTAAATGATAGTTCATCTACTGGAGCTATAAAGGGTCATTGTGTACTACATGTCATATTATTAACTCTATTTCATCAAATCAATAATCAATAATAATTCAGTGTATCTACATCCTGGAACTGTAAGACTGCATAAAGTGACCCCACAGTTCCCAACGAGAATGGAGTTGAATGGTAATTTCTGATCAATCACATGAAGACTACATGGGATTGATTCTATGCCATAACTTGTAGATAGCTACACTTTAGTCACATAGCTTCAATGAAAAAGTAAAGGGTGAAGGTTATTGTTGACTCAGGTGCTTGGGCTGGAGGTAAGGGTAGAAGACCAGTAAGTTAGTGAGAATGGCTGGCAAGGGCAAGTAAGGCCAATTGAAGGGTGGTGGGCAGGGAAGAGAAGAAAAGTTAAAGTGGCAGGGTTAGAAGAGACAAAATGTAAATGTAGCAACAGGAACAGCTGAGTGTCAAGGCAGGAAGTGTCGGTTGGCAAAGTCATCTAAAGGATGATTGATAAATAGAACATAGAACAATACAACGCAGAACAGGCCCTTCGGCCCTCGATATTGTGCTGACCTGTGAACTAATCTAAGCCCTACACCCTACACAAAATAAAAACCAATGCAACTACAAAATTAAAATCAGAAACCTCAATACCTTTTGCTCTATGCGATGCAAGATAATTTTGGAAATGCATGCTGAAGTCTGACACAGTTATTTTAAAATTATTTAATAGCTTAACAGTTTCACAACTAGGATAAGTTGCACATATTTTCAGGTAGATATTGTTCCTTTACATCAAAAGCTCAAGTGTCAACCTTGAGCAAACAAACACATTGTTACTCTCTAATTTCACACCCCTGTCTCAGTTTTCCCATCATACTGCATATTCCTTCAACTCACCTATATCACTGATGAGCATCACTTTGGTGTTAGCGGGGATGTGCTGTGTGAAAAATGCTTTCTGTTCATCGCCAAAGAGGAAGTCATGGTGACTGGAAGTCTCTGATTTGGTTGATATCCCACTGAGATCAAAGATATGGAACCAGCCCTCAGCACCAACAGCTACAACAAAATTCTACATGATAAAGAAAGATATATTCCTTTTTACAAATACAGTGGTTAATTATCATAACCATATACTATTAAAAAGTTCACAAATATTAATGCTACTATTTTAAGGTTTGTCAAAAGTAATATATTTTAATAAACTATAATTATAAAATCACCATACACTGGTTCCCAAAACAAACAGACATACATATGTAATTGTCAGGCCTACTTGGGTAGCCATTACAGACTAAGTCCATGAGATCTAAGTTAAATTACTGCACCGAAACCACTGATACATATTTCCACCAACATATTGAGATTAGGCAGCAATGCAAATAATACCAAGTGAGTTTTGTTGCACAGCTACGCCACCCCCATCCACACCCCCTCCACCATCCTCACCTCACATTTCATCCAAGCTGGCAAGGATATATTGTGAAATAGATATTTACAAGAGATGTACAGAAGAGAAACAGGCCAAACAATCCAGGCAGCCCACATTGGTATTCCTGCTCCTCTGGAGCCTCCTCCTGTCTTTTCACAGCTAAATCCATCTTCAAAGCATTCTATATTCCCTTCTTCATATGTTTGTTTGGTTTCATCTTAGCTGCCTCTACACTATTTGTTTCAATCTCCACCTCCCGTAAAGAGTGTCACTTTCCCCCCCCCCGCTATATCTATGGCCCTTCATACTTGGCCAGTCAGCTGCCAGAAACAAATCTACCCAGCTCTGAACTTACATAATTTTAAGCACCCAAAATTTACTGTCCTTGTGTTCACAGGTTTATTTCATGAAAACTGTGTCTTAACAGTAAATTAATTAATGCAAAAACAATTAGATTTACTTTGGCACCCCCCCAAGTATTGTGCTACATTCACTCTACCTTTATCTCTTCTCAGTGTTTTCCCAGGATGGTTGGTATTCTGCTGCATAGATAGCTACGTTTTAATAAACCTCAGGAGAAGGCTTGAATAATGAGGGAAAGGTTTGTTTATATTCTCATTTTGAAATATTTTTCAAGAGTGCAGCTCAATCAGTTGGTCAATGTTTTTCAGCAAACAAACTTTTCGCAAAACAAGAAAATGTCCTGCCCTTGAACACAAACATCAGCCGTTTATACTGTCTTGACTGGTTTTCCAGGTAATTATCTCTAAAACGAAGCCTAACCCAGACAGATTACAAATTCACACAACATAATATTTTCCAAAGAAAGACTAAAAAATTGTACTGGGCTTCATTTAACTCTAGTTAAATATTGCAATATTGCACTGAAGTTCTGATTAATGTACACTGTTGAAAATTTTTGGCCTGGTCAGCAGGTGGATTTAATACCAGGTAGAGCTAGGTGATGAGGCAAATTTAACAGTGTCAGTTAGATATGATTCAGAGTATGACTATGGTGCTTGCCTCATTATGACACAGCTCAGTTAATTTTGACACAAGCCCTTAAACATTGGCAAGCAGGACTTTACAAAGTTGACAGAGCCGGGTTTGCCTTTGTTGTTTCTAGTGTCTATGCCAATGCCAGATAATCCATCTGGTTCAAAGTCTTTTTCTTTGTAAAGTTCGATAGCACTGAGTAACTCACTGGGCGAAGTGAAGAGACAACCACAGCAATGGAGCCACATGTAAACCAGAGCAGTTAAGGACAGCAGATGTTTTTCCCTCAAGTGCTTGAGTGAACCAGACATATTTTTATGACAATTGACAATAGTTTCATGGTCACCACAGGAATTGTTCTCAATTCCTGATATTTACTAATTTTGCCAAGGTGAGATACAATCCCATTATGTCACAGCATTAGCCTCTGGATTATTGGTCCAATGGCATTACCACAATGCTACATCCTCCCACTAATGATGGCAGAGGTAGCACCAGCAATCAGACTCAGTGAGAAAAAAGAGACGGGGTTTGACTCTCAACTATGTGTAATAAACCATTGAGAACTACTGACAAATAGTACATATACCAGTCAAAGTAGCCACATTATTGGACATCATGCCAGTACACAAGGGTAACAACAGCAAGTTAAGGCAGAGGTGAATAGTCAGTTTGGAGACCAAATTAAACTCAAGGTCAGGCTTCTCCTGTTTAGGGAATAGCTAATGCAGGAGTTCCAAGTTAATGAATATGTTTATTTATATACTTATGAGGCAATACCACCATTAAATGAAGCATTGTTGTTCATGAGCGCAAAAGGGTAGAGTGTTGCACCTGACTGGATACTATAAATCTGCTGCATCAAAATTCATTCCAAGCAGGAAAAAGTAGCCAGACCACAAACATTTCTTAAGTTACAATTTAAAGTAATTGCTCAATCTGGAAAAACACAGCAACTATCTATAAATTTCTTTGCAAAGCGACATTTCTATTACACCAGACTAAATTACACTACATTCTGAAATGAGAGTACCTTGACAGCATTTAGGACATAGAAACATAATGAATACAGAAGGGTCCGTACCTAAAATAAGATAAGGTCAGAGCCTGCTATGTCTTTTATTAATGCTAAATATTGCTATACTTGGTAATGCACCATAAATGGTGCTAGCTTGAAGTCTATACCTGAAGACAGTTCTTGACTTTGCCTTCTCATCAACCAATAGCTCTTGAAACCAAACTCAGTGGTATTAGTCCACATGATAAAATACCCTTCAATGAAGGCAGACTCTTTTCCAGCAAAGAAATTTACAAACTAATTATAATTGTGTTTACCAAAATCTTACAACTAATTTAATGTTGTGTTGTCATGATGTGTTGGGTGCAACTGCATTTGCACAGATGAACAGCAGCAGTTGTTTTAGTGATGGTAACATACACTCTGATAAAAATCAATATTCTTAACCAAAACAATTTTATGCACAAATAATAAATGTTAATAATCAGATGGTGGATAAATTATGACTGAATCTCAAAATTACATGGCTATTAAACTATTAAAAATCAATTGAGTGATTAGATATTGAGCAAAGGAAGTATTGCTTCATCTTGGGTTTGTTGCAATAATGACAAAACCAAAACTTGGTAAATAAAACACAACACAGTAACACATAATAAATTTTGGCTTTTGATTACACTTGATTTGATTAATCTTGATTTTTATTTCCTATGATTACATTCAGAGGTGTGGCATCTCAAATTGTGATGACTACCATTCAAATGCAATACTCTTCAGAGTGAACTATATGCAAGGCTTGTACATATAGACTCTTAGACCATTTTTCCAGCGAAAGTCACCTTAGCTAGGAATAAACATTCAGATGAAAAGTAGACCTGAAATGTTAACTGCTTCCATCTCAACAGATACCTGATTTGTTAAATGTTTCCATCACTTCTTGTTTTTAATCTTAGAAGTTCATAATTTAATTCATCTTGTGGACAGAAAGCATTCTCCAGTTATCTTCATCTCTAAAATCAAACTGTAGATCTCAAAATTGTATCTTTTGTAGAAAAGCTATTGGTAATCAATTTAAAACATCAATGCAATGATATCATACCTTCCCTTTGTTGCAGATGTCTCCTACACCAACACAAGTAACCTTCAAAACAGAAAAAAAAGCTAAACAGATCAAGTCACACTTATACTTTCACCTAGCAATATTAATTAAGCACTGCACATTTAATTAGTATGCTCAAATTATTTCTCCATTATAAGTAATTGGAAATCCAAAGAGAAGTCATTCACAATGTTATCAAGTGGCACTTGCTCAGCAATAACCTGCTCATTTGGTTCCACCAGGACCACACAGCCTTTGACCTCATTTGCTTCATGTTTGCAAAAGGGCTGTAATGAGCTAAAACAGAGGAGATGGAAGTAGATAACAAAATGTGGAGCTGGATGAACACAGCAGGCCAAGCAGCATCTCAGGAGCACAAAAGCTGACGTTTCGGGCCTAGACCCTTCATCAGAGAGGAAGTAACCGACCTTGAAATCAAAACAGCATTTGACAAGTATCGCAGCAAGGTGCTCTAGTAAAACTGAAGTTAATGGGAATCAAGGGACAATGTACTGCAGGTTAGAATCATACCTAATGTAATAATCTCAAATCAAGCATTTCAGTCTCAGAACATCACTGCAGACACTATTCAGCATGTATCTTGACCATGACACTGTCACTTCCCCATAATATTGCCACTGGACTAGTAATCCAGAATTCCATGTTCTGGGAATGTGGATTCAAATCTCACCATGGCAGATCACGAAAATTGAATTCAACAGAGTCTGGAATTAAACGATTACCTAATAATGATCACATTTCAATTGAGGAATTCAGAAGGGCATTTATCATCCACCATAATTAGATGATTATTGGGATAAAAATAATGTATGAAGAAAAACAGGAGATTGACAGTAGGTAACAATGCTCATTTAAGAAGCTGGTATAGACATGATGGGCCAAATGGCTGCCTTCTGCATCACACAACTTCTATTAATGATTGAAACACCTCTAAAGATCAGTACATTCTAAATTCTTAAGTTTTCTCTCTGTTCAATTGAAACAAAGAGGGATATGAGATGTTTTACATCCATAAGCAAACAAAGTCTGTCGCTGAAAGAGTGGGTCCTCGATAAGGAAGGCAGAAACAAACTGGTTAATTTTGTGTTGAAAAATGGTGTGTAACAAGTAAGAAAATAAACATCAGAACCAAAAAAGGAATAAAATCATAAGACTCAGCTAATGGGTCTGAGGTGAACCATGTATTCAGAAAGGAAAAAGAAATGAAGTTTACTCCTTTTGATCCACCTATAGCTATTTTTGATCTTACTAACCTTTGGTTTCCCTCTGCAAATATTTCAAATAATGTGAAATTTATCATGGAACAGGAGGTCAAAAAGATATCCTGGAACAAATTATTGCCTTCTGCTTTATTCTCCCCATAAGAGCAGGACTGCAATTTGATCCTGACAATGTGCAATTTATAGATAATAATGCAAATTCAACCATGCTTAGCATAAAGAAAATCAGTAAAGTAAATAATTGATGCAGATATCTTTCTTATTTCAGACTTCTAAATTTCTGCATTTTTTATACTTAAATGAGTAGAAAGAGAAGAAAAGATTAAAATGAATCAGCCTGTTCTAGTAACAAAAAAGAAAATCCAACAGCAAAGGTTAAATACATACCATTCCTATACAAGATCGGGTAAGCCATGGCTTGCAGTCATCACTCTTATACACGTAGAGTTTCCCATTGGTATCCCCTACCACAAGCTCATTCAACTGTAACAAAATCAGGGTGAATTTTTTTTAAAATGAATAATTTATTGTCATTAAATTACACCTAACAATGATTGTGCTTTAGGTTCAAACTTTAGGATGAAGTTCTTGGAAAACAAAGGCCAAGATGCTGACAGTCTCAATTAGAACTGAATCTATGAGGTCTTTTTTGATAGTGTGTTTGAAAAATGTTTAAAGCTATGCTTCTTGGCCAATCGAGGCTCTCAATTTTAAAAGTTTCTATAAATTATGTTTCCATACATCCCATTTGTCACTGCTACAGCTCCTGTCACTTGAAAGAACCTCAGTTCATAAATAGTACAATTCTTGTAAATAGAAGAGGTCCCATCCTAGCACTATTCCTTTAAATAGGTTCACCAGTGGCACAGACCACCCAATGGTACAGTTCCTATAGATGCATCCAGCCTACAAGTGGAGGTATGCCTGATCTAACCCTGGTAAATAAAAGTGATCTAGCATCTCATGACCAATTTCACAAAATACAGCTATGGGTCTGGCCCATCAATGGCACTGTTGCTTTCAATACTTCCTTTGGGAGGCAAGTGCCCCTAGTGGTGTTATCACTGCACTGTTAATCCAGAGACCCAGGTATTGTTCTGGGGGCCTGGGTTCAAATCCTGCCATGGCAGATGGTAGAATTTGAATTCAATAAATACCTGGAATTAAGAGTCTAACGATGACTGTGAATCCATTGCTGATGATCAGAATACCCCATCTGGTTCACTAATACCCTGTAGGGAAGGAAACTGCCACTCTTACCTGGTCTGGCCTACATGTGACTGCAGATCCACAGCAATGTGGTTGACTCATAACTGCCCTCTAGGCAAATAGGGATCAGCAATAAATGCTGGCCTTCCACCCGTAAATGGAAAAAACAAAAGACGAAACTAGGGAGACATTTTTATATTTTATCAAACACAAATTGTCCTGGCATCCTGAAAAGTGATGGGATTGCTGCACATTACAGGTACAATTCCTGTAAAATATGCACATATTGAGTTTTCTCTGATATACCTATCACTGCTGCAGAAGCAGTCAGTGGAAGAGATGTCAGCCAGTCACTGAAATATTCCCTGTGAACTTGCATTCACGGCTATCACTAGTCCTCTTCCTGTCAACAGAAAAACTTCAGGCTTGTCACTATCATACTCCCTATAAAACAGAATCCCAGCCTATGGCAAGTACAGAGATAATGGGAACTGCAGATGCTGGAGAATCCGAGATGACAAAGTATGGAGCTGGACGAACACAGCAGGCTAAGCAGCATCTTAGGAGCACAAAAGCTGACGTTTCAGACCGAGACCCTTCCTGAAACGTCAGCTTTTGTGCTCCTAAGATGCTGCTTCGCCTGCATCTAGCTCCACACTTTATCATAGCAAGTACAGTCTGGTCAACAAGTCCACGTCTATCACAGTGGAGCTCCACTAAACCAAACTCCCAATTCGTTCCAGTGATAATGGGAACTGCAGATGCCTGAGAATCCAAGATAACAAGGAGTAGTGCCGGATGAACACTGCAGGGCGAAGGCACCTTTAAGGGTCTAGGCCCGAAACGTCAGCTTTCTTGCTCCTAAGATGCTGCTTGGCCTGCTGTGTTCATCCAGCTCCACACCTTGTTACCCAATTTGTTCCTGTTGAGTTGTTACAAAAGGCGGCGCTACCCGGAACTGCAACCATTTCTGTAAATAGTTGGACCTGCCTTGTAACGGACACAATTTCATAATACCACCGCTATACAATTCACATTAATAAGAGGAGCTCCCAGCTGGTCATTGGTGCAATGCTCGTTAACAGAGAGGAGAGGGGAAGGGGGTTCAGTCTGTCGCTGACATATTTCCTTTTAAACGGGGTGTCGTTGGCCTCGTTTGTTGTGCTTTAAGTCCCACCTGTTCCAGACGTGTGTAACAATATCGCTGAACAGGCTGATTAACCACAGTTTTTGGAGTGTTAACAACAAAATAACAACTGCCGTGGCCATCGTCTGGAAATACGGACGCAGGGATATACCACACCACCTACCCCGTCGTTGTCGGTGTCTCCCAAGCAGATGGCCTGTGTGAACAGGTTTCCGCTGAAGTCCAGTGCCACTCTCTCCACGTAACTGACCGACCTCATCCCACGGCGCAACCCGGCTCGAGCGCGATGGTTTCTGGCTGTCTCTAGGGTAACAGCGAAATCGCACGACAGGGTCCGGCATTTGTTTTTACAGCAGCACATCCGGCAGTGTGAATTACGGCAGGCGTCAAAGCAGGCGGAAGGGAAGCTGAGATTCTGAACGTTAAGAATTGATGAGAAGTGGATTGATAGGTACGAGAGGCAACATGGTTACGTTTGTATGTATAATAACGAAGATGACACAACGTTGATTGAGTTGGCTGAGTGTACAATGCGGACGTAAAATGACAATTGCTGCTACTGTATGGCTGCTTTGGGGTACTAGGCTTAAAGCTTCCCTGAAGCTTAGAAGAGTATAAGATATACATAGCAGAGTCCTACATTTTTAAAATATTTCCTCAAAAATCTAGATTTTCTGTTTTAGTCTTAAAGTTTGAAGTTAGTTTTCCATTGATTTAATTCTTCCTTTTGTTCCATCTCCTCATACCAACGTCTGTGACTATTCAGACACCCTACACTACGGTTTCCAGCTCCCTGGCTCTGTCTGCCTCTTTTTTGCCTTTAATATTCAGCTACTTTACACCTCCCAGGCTCCACCCAAAAACAGGATCGTCTGCGAGCCGATTGCTGCATTGGATGAGTTCTCCTTTGGATTATTGAGGAAACCCTGCACTGTTGGTGTTGATGTCTTTCGGATGAAATATTTAAATCCAGGCTATTTCTGCTGTTGTTTGGTGGATATAAAAATGCCATTACACTATTCTGAAAGAGGAGCAGTGTCATTATACCTGATGTTCTGGTCACTATTTATCCCTCAGATCAACATAAGTTGAAAAAGCAAACCGTTTACCTGTGATATATTGCTGCTTGCTATGTAAATTGCTACATTCTACATTGTAAGAGTCATTCTGCCAATTAACATCTTGTGATGTGTAAAGGGTTTTGGAGTACACGGAGGTCAAAAGAGGCTTTGTATGAATATAAAGCTTCCTCTCATTGAAATGACTTCTTTGATTCCAATCACGTTCATTCAATGAAAGTCTCACTAAGATCCTGCAGGACTCCCATGTATACATGATTTTTGTCACGAAGTCCTTTTCTCAAAAAGTTGTCTCCATAACCTCTTTTCCCCACACATTGACTGTATCAATGTCACTCTGTACTAGAAAATCTCATTGACTTTCCTTCTGATTGCCACCTTTCCCTCATCTTTCAATGGTTCATCTTGGATTGTTCCCTTCTCTTGCTTAAGTTTTTTTTAATCTCCATTTCTGGACAGTCAGCCAATTTTCATATGTGGTATGAAAACATGGAGCACAAGTAAATATCGAGACCCTCAAGCCTGCTACATCATTGAACAAAATCATGGCTGATCTGATTGTGAAATCAAATCTACATTCCTGTCTGCCCTGAAAACTTTGATTATTAAGTATCTATCTGTGCCTTAAAAATAATTAAGGACTCTGTTTTCATCTCCTTTACAGGAACAGAAAGTTCCAAAGGCATATGACCCGCGGAAACAAATTAATATCCTGTTTTAAATGGGTGATGCCTGATTTTTAAGTGGTGACTCCTGGTTCTAGATTCTCCTGAAGAATAAACACATTCTCTCCACATCTACCCAGTCATGACACCCAGGACTTATTTGTTTCAATCAAGCTGTCTCTTATTCTTCTAATCTCCAGCAGATACATGTCTAGTTTATCCAATGTTTTATTCCCAGTAAACTTCTCTAAATTGCTTCCAAAGCATTTTACATCTTTCCTTAAATAGGATGCACAGTGCTCCATCTGTTGTCTCACTAACCCTCAGCATAATTGAAATATAATCTCCCTACTTTTGTATTCAGTATCCCTCATGATAAATGATAACTGTTACTTTACTAAGAATTTGCTGTATTTATATACTAACATTGTGATTCATGTTCCAGGACACCCAGATCCGTTTGCATCGCAGAGCTCTGCAATCCTTCACTGTTTCAATAAGATGCTTCTTTGTTAAGCCTCCTGCCAAAATAGGCAGTTTTGCTTTTCACCACATTATGCTTCATTTGCCATATCTTTGCCCACTCACTTTATCTATCTTTTTGTAGTGTCTGTATGTCCTGTTAAAAACGTGTTTTCCTATCTAACTTTATGTCATGTGAAATTTTGCAATTATACATACACACCTGCATCCAAATTATTTGCATAACTTGTAAACAGTTGAGGTTCCAGCACTGATTTCTGTGGCACTATGTCTTACCGACCTGAAAAAGACCCATTTATGCTTACTGACTTGCTGGCTAATAGAAAGCAATTTTCTATCCATGATAGTGTGACAATCCCTACAGCAAAAAAAAAACACTTATTTTCCAAATTAATTTTTGTGCCAATTTATCAAGTGTCTTCTGGAAATAAACCTGTTTAGACATGCTATGATATACCTCTGGCCTAGAGGTAGAGATGCTAACACTGCACCACAAGAGTCCCAACTCTTTGGAATATATTCTGTATGTTCTTAAATAGCCCCTTAAATGTCTGCTACAATATCTGTATTGACCTTTACTTTAATCTCATTTGCCAGTTCTTTAACAAGCTGAGCTTTCATGCCCTCATAATTATCCTTATTTAATTTTATTTTAAAGTAGTTTCAGATTCTTATGTTGCACAATATCACAGCATGTTCTCTGATCAGCTCCAGAACATTCTCTTCTAAAGAAGCTATTCCAGAAAATTGTTGAGCGGTTTCCTCCTGAACTTGGGTTATCCCTCACTATTGTACTATTACCATAATTAGCTAACAGAGCCATTCATTCACCTTCTCTTAGCTTGCTGTCCTTGCGTAGCCTTTACCCTACAAGATTCTGTTCCAGTTAATGTCATCTTGCAGCCATTTCTCTGTAATGGCTGCCAGACCATACCTATTTATTTCAATTTGTTATGCCAGTTCACCTGTTTTGTTCACGATGCTCTGTTCATTCAGTTCTAGTACTTTTAGCTTTATCCTTTATTTGTGACTTGTAGTTTTATCTGTTAGTTCAGTTTTAGGTTCAGACCTTGCCAGGATAGGCTACAGAGTATATTTGTCATTTCCCATATTAATAGATTTCTTTTTGTGGCCAGCCAGTTCAGAGTCAGTCACCTGACCTGAGGAGATTTAATCTCCTGGTTTAATTGGTCAGCCGGGGCTTTCCTGATGGGACTTGTTAACCTGACCAATTGATGACTTCAGTCAACAAGATGAACCTGGTTCCAATCACTACACCTTTATACTTGCCTAGTTATGCAGTTGGCAAGAGCATCAGCCTGAGCCTGTTTCAGATTGACACTGGCCTGTTCAGATCTATCTGTACAGATCCTACTTTCCCCAGTACCGGTAGCCAGACCTCTTAAACTAGCAGTCCTCCCATACCAGTCTTTGAGCTATGCATTCATGTTTCTAATCTGATTTGCCAATGACCTTTTGTCAAGGCCAATTACTTCTACACCTACCATGATTCCACTTCATCCTACTTCACATAGGAAAGAAGAAACTGGCCTTCCATTATCACATCTATTCTGGCACATGAATGCTTCCAATACATCCTCCTTTTTCCTAAATTGAAATTCCACACCTACCCTTGATTCTCTGTCCAGTCTCTGACACTTTAGCTCTTAACTCTCCCCTTCCCTACCCTAGGGGTCCCTTTGACTTCACGCTGCAGATCAGCAGTCTTTGTACTCAAATCATCAAAAGATGTAATGGAGCATCTGAATTGAAATGTTACTTTGTACTGAAGAGGAAAAGCTAAATTGCTTCAAGTAACCCAGAGTTCCAGCTAATGTTCTTGGGGCCTGGATTTGAATCCTACCATGGTAGATAGTGGAATTTAAATTCAATAAAAATCTGAAGTTAAGAGTCCAAGGATGAAACAAAGAAACAAAGAAAATTACAGCACAGGAATAGGCCCTTTGGCCCTTCAAGCCTGCACCGACATGCTTACCATCACAACTAAAATTCCTGACCCTTCTGCGGGGCTGATCCCTCTACTCCCATCCTATTCATGTATTTGTCAAAACGCCATTTAAAAGTCACTACCATGTCTGCTTCCACTACCTCTCATGGCAGTGGGTTTCAGGCACCAACCACCCTCTGTGTAAAAAACTTGCTTTCTACATCACTTTAAACCTTGCCCCTCGCAATTAAACCTTTGGCCCCTAGTAACTGACTTGTTCACCCTGGAAAAAAGCTTCTGACTGTCCGTTCCGCCCATGTCCTTCATAATCTTGCAGACCTCTTTCAGGTCACCCCTCAATCTCCGGTGTTCCAGTGAGAACAACCCAAGATTCTCCAACCTCTCCTCATAGTTAATGCCCTCTATACCAGACCACATCATGGTAAATCTTTTCTGTACCCTCTCCAAAGCCACCACATCCTTCTGATAGAGTGGCGACCAGAATTGAACATAATATTCCAAATGTAGCCGACCTAAGGTTCTATAAAGCTGCAAAATTACCTGCCACGTTTTAAACTCAATGCCCTGGCCAATGAAAGCAAGCATGTCATAGGTCTTGTTGATACCTTCTCCACCTGCATTGCCACTTTCAGTGACCTGTGTACCTGTACACCCAGATCCATCTGTCTGTCAGTAGTCTTAAGGGTTCTGCCATTTACAATATATTTTCCATCTGGGTTAGATCATTTAAAATGCATTACCTGCATGCATTTTCTGGATTAAACTCCATTTGCCATCTCTCTGCCCAAGTCGCCAACTGATCTGCATTCTGCTGTATCCTTTGATGGTCCTCATTGCAGTCCACAATTCCATCAACTTTTATATCATCCGCAAACTTACTTATCAGACCAGTTACATTTTCTTCCAAATCATTTATATATATTGTAAAGATCAAAGGTCACAACACTGATCTCTGAGGAACGCCACTAGTCTCAGCCCTCCATTCAGAAACATAACCTTCCACTACTACCCTCCGTCTTTTATGGCTAAGCCAGCAATTTTCAATCTATCTTGCAAGCTTAACTCTGACTCCATGTGACTTTAACTTCTATATCATCCTCTTATGAAGGACCTTGTCAAAGGCCTTACCAAAGTCCATGTAGACAACATCCACTGTCTTACCCCCATTGATCATCGTTGTCACTTCCTCAAAAAAAGTCAACCAAGTTAGTGAGACATGAACTCCCCTTCACAAAACTATGTTGCCTCTCGCTAATATGCCCAATTATTTCCAATTGAGAGTAAACCTTGTCTCGAAGTATCCTCTCCAATAATTATCATACCACTGAATTAAGGCTCACCGGCTTGTAATTAGTTGGATTAGCCTTGGGTACCTTATAAACAAAAGAACAACATTGGCTCTTCTCCAATCATCTGGGGACCTGCCCTGTAGCCAGTGAGGATGCAAAGATTTCTCTCAAGACCCCAACAATTCCCTCAGAGACAGTAGGAACTGCTGACGCTGGAGTCCGAGACAACAAAGTACGGAGCCGGATGAACACGGCAGGCCAGGCAGCACCAGAGGAGCGGGAAAGCCGACGCCCCGAGTCTGGTCCCATCTTCAGAAAAATAAAATTCTGAAGAAGGGTCCAGACACGAAACGTCAGATTTCCCGCTCCTCCGATGCTGCCGGCATGCTGCGGTCATCTAGCTCCGTACCTTGTTACCCTAGCAATTTCCTCCCATTGTCTCTCTCTGTATTCTGGGGTATATCCCATCAGGGTCCGGGGACTTATCCATCTTAATGTTTTTCAAGACCCCCAATACTTCCTCCTTTTTATGTCAACATGACACAAACTATCTACACACCTTCCCAGACTCATCATCCACCAAGTCCCTCTCTATGGTGAAGTCTGATGCAAATTATTCATTTAATAACACACCCATTTTCTCTGGCTCCACACAGAAATTCCCTTCCCTGTCCTTGAGTGGGCCAACCCTCTCCCTGGATACCTTCTTGGTCTTTATATATGTTTAAAAGCCTTGAGATTTTCCTTAATCCTATTGGCCAATGACTTTTCATGACCTCTTTTAACCCTCCTTATGCCTTGCTTAAGTTTCTTTCAACTTTCCTTGTATTCCACCCTTGCTTCATGTGTTCCCAGCCTCTGAACCTTGATAAATGCTTCTTTTTTTCTTTTTGATTAGGATCACAATATCTCTCGTTATCCGAGGTTTCCTAAACTTGCCTTCCTTATCCTTGATCCTTACAGGAACATGCCAGTCCTGAATTCCCATCAGCTTACACTTGAAAGCCTCCCGCATGCCAGATCTTGATTTGGCCTCAAATATCTGCCTCCAATCTACATTCTTCAGTTCCTGCCTCATATTGTTATAATCGGCTTTGCCCCCAATTTATCACTTTCATTTGACAACTACACTTATCTTTATCCATCCGTACCATAAAGCTTACTGAATTGTGATCAATATTCCTGAGCTGCTTCCCTGTTGAGATGTTGACCACCCAGCCAGGCTCGTTCCCCAATACTATGTCCAGTACGGCCCCTTTCCCAGTTAGACTATCTACATACTGTTTCAAGAAGGCCTCCTGGATGCCCCATCCATGCTCCGAGCACTAAGTGAGAACCAGTGGATATATGGGAAATTAAAATCACCCATGACAACAACCCTGTTACTTTTACATCTTGCTAAAATCTGTCTAGATATTTGTTCTTCTATATCTAATCTCATCTAATCCTGCTGGCTGTTGGGAGGCCTATAGTAACCCCCAAACATTGTGCTTGTGTCATTTCCTGTTCCTGAGTTCTACCCATATTGCCTCACCGGATGACCCATCTGAGGTGTCCTTCCACAGTATAGCTGTGATATCCTTCTAAACAAGTAGTGTAATGCCACCAGCCCTTTTACACCCCCTCTATCCCACCTGAAATATCTGTATCCTGGAACATTAAGCTGCCAATCCTGTCCCTCCCTTAACCAAGTCTCTGTAGTAGCAAGAACAACATCATAGTTCTAAGTATTAATCCGAGCCCTAAGTTCATCTGCCATACCTGTAACACTTTTCATTGAAACAGATGCTCTTCAGTCTACCAGGCCTGCTTTGGTTGCCAACCACACCCTGTCTGCTCTTCCTCTGAATCTTACTGGCCCTATTCTCTAGTTTCCAAAAGTTAATTAGATCAGATCCTGTCCGTCGTCCCTGGCTGACCAACCCCCCACCCTAACTCCCCACTTACTGGCTCTATCCCTGCCTCCTTGACCTGTCTGTCTCCTCTCCACCTATCTGCTCCTTTATTCATCTTCCATCTGCCTCCCCCTCTTTCTCTATTTATTTCAGAATCCCCTAACCCTCCCCCATTTCTGAAGAAGGATCCAGGCCCAAAACGTCAGCCTTCCTGCTCCTCCGACGCTGCCCGGCCCGCCGAGCCCATACAGCCCCACACCCCGCCATCTCAGATTCTCCAGCATCGGCAGCTCCCACTATCTCTGAATCAATTTTAACCCAACTGCAAAGCCTCTTCTAAGGATGCCTGCCTTGAAGAAGTTAACCTCCTCCCTCCGGAAAGACCTCAGTGGGTCTCTCTCCCACTGCAACACTCTTGTAATCTCTTTGGCCCTGAAAGTGCTCAACCACGTCCTGGTACTACAGTCACATTGCTTTTCTCAGTACCTGCCTATGGAACTGGATCATCCCCAATAGACTACAGTCTACATTCAGACCTTCCAAATCTGGCCCCAACCATGATGACCACTACATACAGAACATCCAGATTCTTCAAAAACGTTTTTCTCTGTGATTCCTCAAATGCACACTCGCAGCAATGCATTGGCATCTGCTGGCACGACAATCAAGCCCACCCCAGCTCAGAGACTCCCTCTCCCAAGCCTGCAAAAGACCTCTCCTGTTTTTCATTCTTCACTGGATCCACAGCCTGAACTCATGATTCTACTCTGCTTTATTGGACACTAAAAACTGTAAGTATACTAAACTTACTGGTGCCTCCCACCCAACACAGTCCTCTTCCACCCCCTAAATCCCAACCCTACCCAGGATCTTCCTCATAATGTGCCCACCTCCACTGGCCATGTGGCTACTTTTGGGGAACCCTCCGATTCCACGGATGGCATCACATCCGCCGCTGCTGGGTACTCCACTTCTAGTGCAGTGAACGCCATCGACACCGCTGCTGATGCCGCCGCCTCTGTTAGCAAGGCCAAAACTACTGACATCAAAGACACACCTGCCAACACCACTGTCGCTGCCAACATCGACAATTTACCTACCAACACTGCTCTGCCCATCGCTGATGCCAACTCCACTCTGCCCACCGCTGACTCCACTCCACCCACCGCCAGCAGCAATGCTAATCTGCCCACCACTGACTCCATTCCACCCATTACCAACGCCGACGTCGCTCCACCCACCTCCGACACTGATGTTGCTCCACCCATTGCTCCCACAGCCAGCAACTCCAGAGTATACAGTAGCACCCAGCCCTGCTGGGTTTTCACTATCCCCCCCACAGACCTCCCCCTCACTGAGGACGAATGGTCAGACCTCAGTAAAGGAGTCACCTTCATCCTTTGGGGTCATTTAAGAGACTGCTGGACATGCATATGGTCACAGATATTTGAGGGTGCATACATGAGGATAATGGTCGGCACAACATTGTGGGCTGAATGGCCTGTTCTGTGCTGTACTGTTCTATGTTCTTGTCGGAAAAACCTATCTGGTTTACTGATATCCTTTAGGGAAGGAAATTGGCCATCCTTACTTGGTTTGGCCTAAACATGACTTCAGACCCACAGCAACATAGAGTATGGAAACACATTCCTCAGTCAAGGAGAAATCTGGGAACTGTAGACCGGTGTGTCTGATGTCAGTGGTGGGTAAACTGTTGGAGGTGATTCTGAAAGATAGGATTTATATGCACTTGGACAGTTAAGGAGTGATTAGGGATAGGCACGGTTTTGTGTAAGGGAAATCATGTCTCACAAGCTTGATTGAGTTTTTTGAGGAAGTCACCAAGAAGACTGATGAGGGCAGAGTGGTAGACATTCTTTCTTTAGTTCTCAAGCCTTTGACAAGATTTTGCATGGTAGACTAATTTGTAAAGTTAGATCATATGGTGTTCAGGGTGAACTTGCCAACTGGATACAAAATTGGCTTAATGACAGGTGGTTTCTGCCCAGCTGCTTTGCACCACCTGTTTCCCATTTTCTGTTTCTCACCCTCTCCATCCTCCAGGTGGTGGAGGGTTGTTTTTCAGACTGGAGGCCAGTTACCAGTGGTGTCCTATGGGAATTAGTGCTGGGTCCACTTTTGTTTGTCATTTATATAAATGATTTAGATCAGAATATAGAAGGCATGGTTAGTAAGTTTGCAGATGACCAGTTGGTAGGGGTAATGTTTGGCTTGTTTCTCTACTTATCCCATTATCACTCACGTTTACTTGCACCATTTGTTCTTTTTCCTCATTTAACAACTCGTAGCTTTCAACCTGTTACAGACCTTCCATTTTATTAGTTGTTTTCCTTGCTCAGTACTTCCTTAAAATATTGTGCACCTCTTTTGCTTACTCTGACTCTTGGTCAATGCGAGTTGTTCTCCTGTAGATGTGCTTGACTTATTGAGCATTTCCGACATGTTCCGTTTTAATTTCAGTCTTTCCTTGATGCTACAGAATGTCCCAAGCAAGGTATGCTCTCTTCTCTTTAGAAGTAAAATCAAAACTTGTGCACAAGTGAACAAATGTACAGAGCGGCTGTTGCCACCACCCTCCTGCAGTGAGATTGACTGGTCAGCAAAACATAAGAGTACCAGAAAAATTGAGAGTCATGAAACCTCTGGATTCAATAGGAGAACTGTCTAACAATTTCTAATGCCCTTCTTGAAATCTACTCCAAAAGTGGTATGTCAAAACTCCTGTAAAATAAACTACGTTGGACTGGATATTGTGACTGGATGGATGAAAAGCATTTGCTTCATCAAATCCTGTTTTCTCAACTCTCAAATTATCAGTATCCTGGGGGCGTGGGCAAAGAACAAGTGTCCAACACTTTCCTTGAGGTGCAGCAGCATATTAGTGACTGCAATAGTTTGCTGCCAGTTTTTCAAAATGGCAACATTAATTGAGCTGCATCATGCTTTGAATCACAATGATGGAGAGTGGTGGCAGGGAACAAAAGGAAGTGAAATCCACCATTTCCAATCCATCCTGTCCTAGGATCCAAATTAGTTTAGAATCACTGATATGATGAACTGTGACAGAAATGTGGAACCTTGAGTAATCAACCTGTCTTGGAGATATAACAATTTGAACCCACCTGGGCTGTCAAGTTCAGAGGGAGAGACAGTACCACTGTGCCACAAGAGCCCTGCAACCCTAAGCGTGTTCACCACCCTGACTCAAAGAACAGTGTTACTTCTTTTGCTAATTACTTAAATTCTGTGCCTTCTGATTCTCCGTCCTGCCACCGTCTCCCTATCTGCTCTGCGTCTATCACATCTCTTCTCCTGAGTGAACAAGTCCCAGCTTCTCTAAAGTAAAATAACTAAAGTCCCTTAATAAAATGCCCTTAAGTAGGGAGGTCTCAGAACTGTATCTTAGGGACCGGTTGGAGAATGCAGCATGACTAAAACCTGCTGAATATTTCCAGTATTTTCGTTTTTAATTTATTCGAGTGTAAGATTTGGGTTGGCTTTATATTTTGAACCAAGTCATAGGGACTGCGCGTAATGACCAATTCGTCAAGCTGCCATCCTCCGGTGATGAGGTGTATACAGTTCCAGCCGCAGTGGAGAAATTTCTAGAGAGCCAGAAGAAAGCCATGTGCTAGAGGCGGGAAAGTAGGCGGATCATTTGCAGCTTTTTTTCTCTCTGGAAAGTTCTGTGACCCGCCTCCCTTTATTACATTCACAAACGGTCGAGTTTCGGCACGTTTCTTCTGGCTGTGGAAGTCTACAGACATTTAGAGTATCGTACTCGCCCTCGTTTCTAAATAGATTATTATATTTTTGCGAAACAAACAGTTTTGAACGGAACAATGACCGCAGGAGAAGAGAAAACCGAGCAGCAGATCCCTATTGAAGGGGAAGATATCAGCCCTAAGAAAGATGGAGGAGTTCTAAAGGTAAGAGCCGGATTAAGCAGCCAGCAAAATCTCCTGTTTGAAAAATCGAATGAAATCAATATTAATTCATTAACTCCTGTCAGCATTGGACGAAGGAAATATTCACACGTAGTGACTAGTTTCGGAAAGCACTCAAAACATGAGACTAATCCTAGGCTATCTAAAACACGAGGTGCCTCTAGTGTTTTTATCTAAGACATGAAAGCGTGTGCTGTGTTTGAGGTGAATTTGCCGGTGTTCTGAAACAAATAATTCCGTGGTGTGGAGTTGTGTCTTATATGCAGACAGTGATTTGTGATTAATTACTCCCTGCCTTGCGCTCCAATTCACTCGGGCTCCTGGGTGGACGCATTTTATATGGTACTGGGTTGGTTAAATGGTAAGTCTAGGCCCGAAACGTCAGCTTTTGTGCCCCTGAGATGCTGCTTGGCCTGCTGTGTTCATCCAGCTTCAAACTTTATTATCTTGGATTCTCCAGCATCTGCAATTCCCATTATCACTGGTTAAATGGTAACAAGGCGCCACTGCAGAGGTCACCGTATGTACAGTGCAAATGGCCCCACTCCACCCAGACCCCCTTCCTGCTATACACTGCAAACACCCGACACTTCTCCACAATGTCCATACAACAGCCAGCATCGAATGCAGGCCCTGGCGTCCACGGTTTTACATTAGATTCCCTACAGTGTGGAAACAGGCCCTTTGGCCCAAGAAGTCCTCACCGCCCCTTGAAGCATCCCGCCCAGACCCATTCCCCTATCTCTCACACACACACACACCTGAACACTACGGGTAAATTAGCATGGCCAATCCACCTAGCCTGTACATCTTTGGACTGTGGGAGGAAACCCACGCAGACCCAGGGAGAATGTGCAAACTCCACACAGACAGTCGCCTGAGGCTGGAATCGAACCCAGGCCCCTGGGGGTTTGTATTTTTTCCTCCGCATTTGAAGCCGTGGGTTGTATGCTTCCATCAATTCGATTCTGCGTTTCAGACTCTAAAAAGATTTTACTGTATCATAATGAAACAATATGTTTTAGCATAATAGTGGTTTATGAAGGAATAAAGCATAGTGAAAACCAGTTCATCTGGAAGAACTTGGTACACAGATGATGTTAAATTTGCAGTAGTTGAGTGAGAATTACACAAGTTGTGACAAGCTTGACATCTGTTGGCTTTCCTACATTTTAATTTGAAAATTGAAGTTCAGATTTCCTGTTTTCCCCATGTGCTCAACCAACATAGTGAACATTGGTATTTATAGCTAAAATTCCATTTGTACTGTCCCAAAGTTAAATATCACAGACAGAAGGCATATACTTGAACAAATTTGGAACAAAACTTGCCATTTTCTCCTCACTGGAGTTTGCATAACCAAGTGTTACTCAAAATTTTGTTTCCTTAGCATACTTTACATTATTCAGTTGTCTCTGTTAAGTTGCGATGAAAGGGCTCTCTTGTAGAATCTGAAAATCTTCTCCGGTCAAAGCCAGTTTGTTCTTTGTAATACATCTATTGTATTGCCACTCTTAATTGATGTGGTACGCTTCACTATTGTTTTTCTTTCATTTTCCTATCTAATTGCCTTTATTAAGAAAATTTGTCACACTGCTTCAGTGACTTAGCTTTATTTTTTACTTTTAATGTGTTCCCATTGCAGCTTCCCTAGCTACCATTATAGGCCTTGAAGATTTTTTTTGTCTAAAAGTTGAGAAGCCACTCAAAACAATTCGCAGCTGTAATCTAATCCTTCATAATATCCTGATGCATTTACATTGAACTTTTTTCCGTTATTTTTGTGGGCCTTGTCTGTAGTCTCCTGCTCCAAGAGAATGAGGGAGAGTCATTTTGAATATGTCTAATCTTCTATTATAAGAAACAGGAAAGAGAAAAATATCCAAAGCTCAAAGTGCAAGCATTCTTCTAAACATTGTAAATAGGTCAACATTACGGGGGTATAGGCAAAGTCCTAGAGATATACAGCTTGGAAACAGACTCCTCTGTCTAACTTGTCAACACTGACCAGATATCCTTTTCTATGTATTTGTGGGATGTAGGCGTTGCTGGCTGGCCAGCATTTATTGCCTGTCCATAGCTGCCCTTGAGAAAGTGATGGTGAGCTCTCTTCTTGACCTGCTGTGGGTTGACCCACAGAGCCATTAGGTACGGAATTCCAGCATTCTGATCCAGCAACCATGATAGAACAGTGACATATTTTGAAGCCAGGATGGCGAGTGGTGTGGAGGGGGAATTTGAAGCTGGTGGTATTCCTATGTATCTGCTGCCCTTCTCCTTCTAGATGGAAGTAGTTGTGGGTTTGGAAAGTACCTTTTGATACGATAAATTCAAAAAGCTGAAGGATAGCACTTAAGCTAACTTTTTTAAACTTCAGTTTGCATTTCTAATCAGTTTGGCCTTGGTATCTAGTTTTTTAAGGGCACAATGAATATCCAGTTAATGCCCACAAAATAAATGTTATTAATGCACAGTTAGTTGTGGCTTGTGAGAGCATTGGAAATGGTAGTGTAGTTATGATCAGACACTAGTTTTGGGTACTCAGTAGTCTTCAGTGTTCTGTTTCTGAGGATAAGCATCTTCCTTTGGCAACCTCAAATCAATCAAAACTATTGTCTTTAAAAGCCACTTCCTATGTGATACACGAAAACGTGAGAAAGACAAAAAACAGAACCGGATATCCCACATATTGTATTAAAACATTTTAAAATTCCAGTGACCTTTGACTTGCAGTAATCTATAAACTTCAGATGACTTGTACCCTCAGTCATAATATTTTGAAGTGTTAATCTGCCCCTTTCTTCTTTACAGCTGATAAAAAAAGATGGCACTGGTGAAGACACCCCAATGACTGGTGATAAGGTCTCTGTCCACTATACTGGAACGCTGTTAGATGGAACTAAATTTGACTCTAGCAGAGACCGAGATGACTATTTCACATTTGACCTTGGCAAAGGTAATATTCTTTTGATTCTTTGTGCTCTTTGAATTTTTCTGTCTCTAGACCAACAAGTGTTCCAAGTTTCTCCATTTCTGCTCCATTGCTGTAATTTCACAAATGAAAACCTCATATACATGTGTTTGAAATGAACAAGAGGGGTAGATCAAAATAAATTCCAAAGAACAGCCACGATGGACTCGATAGATCTCTCCACGTGCTTCTGGACCTGCTGAGCTTCTCAAGCCCTTAGTTTTTATTGGAAATTTGGTGAGCATCTTTTCAGTTTATGGGAAGGAGGTTTTATGTAATGGCTTTTCAGAGCTATTGTACTGTCTGTGCTGGAATTTCGTCAATTTTGATTTTGCTGTTTTAAATTATTAATGTTGATTTTGGTTATATCTTGAATCTTGTCTGATTCTTAATCCAAACTACAACAAGCAGGAATTTGCCATGCTGAAGCTGTACTATCTTCACATAGATCAAGGAGAATTAGGTGGGAGAATTGTCTGCATAATATTCATATGTTGTTTTGTTTTCCCTTGAAATCTCAAACAGTATATTGTTGCAGACTAGGTATAGGTTGTGTGCAATACGCTTAGAGTATTCGTTATTGAACCTATATGGCACAGTTGATCAAGAAGCTCTTGAGGGGATAATAACATCTTAGCAATGCAGCATTTGGTGGAATGATTGAACTTCTTACTGAAAGACATTTTTGATGAAATGGAGTTAGAACTTCAAATGCAGAATTTCGTAGCATGAGTTAGAACCACATATAGTATCATCTTCGCATTTAGTATCCCCAGATACCAGTGCACACAATGTAAAATAACTTCATTTGCAGGAAGATTTAAGTTCTCCCAAGCAAGACTTAACACAAATTATACTAATGGAAAACCTAGTAGTGTCTAATAAGCGGTCCTCAGAAATGCTTGAAATGTTGTGCCAATATTTCTTTTCATATTAGCCAAGAATCAGCAGCAATAACAACTAAACTCAAAATACTGGGAGCTAGATTGAAACGGGGTCCCTCTGCCATCCTTACTAATTCATATGGCACCCTTGCACCTTTATATTGTCATCATAATCTGGCAGTGTTCATGCTGAAGTCTGGAAGTGCCATTTGTGTTACAGCCCTCTGATTTCCCAATGAAAGTTAATTTTTAGACACATATGGTAGTCTTTGGAACAAGTGAGTTGGGAGCCAGCTTCCATTGATGTGGAATTCTATGCAACATGGCTTAATCTTATCAAGAGGGTGCTTCATTTTTTTGTTGTTGTTGATGTTATAATTGCACATTATTGACAGGACTGAAGTATCGACTTTTCCTTATTTTGAACAGGGCAAGTTATTAAAGCATGGGATATCGCAGTGGCCACCATGAAGATTAATGAAGTCTGTCAGATCATCTGTAAACCAGAATATGCTTATGGCTCTGCAGGCAGCCCACCAAAAATTCCACCCAATGCCACACTTGTGTTTGAGGTACCCACTGTTGTTTTACAAAGCTTCTCTCCCTTTTCACTGGTGGTCGTATCTAAATCTTTGTCCCCATCTATTTGTTTCAAATTATTGAAGCTTCAATTATTTTCTTGTCTGAAATTGTAATTTTATTGATAAAAGTTAACTGTCTTGATTTTATATAACAATACAATTGAGGAAAGTTGAACTGGCAGAATCCATGTATGCCATATTAATTTTCAAGTAAACGCTTGTCTCATTGTCACTATGTCAATCACCTAGCAGTTTATTTCTACTACTATGCAAGGCTTGTCAGTACCATAATATATCAGTGATGAGAATTTTACTGTGTGCATAATGAAATGCCCCGTACATTCAACAAGGAACAGATCCATGATAGAGAGGATCACGAGTGTTTAAAGTATGTAATACATTCTTGAATTGTTATAAATTCTTTATGAAGGTGACATAGCATATAATATTTTACATTTGCTTCTGTTGTTGTCACTTTTTAAGATTGAGCTTTTTGAAATCAAAGCAGAAGATCTGACAGAAGATGAAGATGGTGGAATTATTCGCCAAATCCGAAAGAAGGGAGAAGGTTACTCTAAACCCAATGAGGGAGCATCTGTTGAGAGTAAGGCACTACTTTATGCCCTTGTTTCTTGCACCTGTTTATATTTCCAGCATATTTACAAGTCATATCAGCAATCCTGCTGTGTATATATTTCCTAGTGGAAGGTGCCAAGCCTGAAGGTCATGTCATGCTCCCACGCTGACCTCATTTGGTGGTGCGCATGGATCACTCCAGAACCTGCATTCTGACCCTGGGTCAGCCACCATTAACCAGGGGAAATCTTAGAACTTGGGGATGTGTGTGTGTGTATGGAAGGTTTAAAAACATGGGTGCAAGAGAAATGTGGAAGAGAGAAAAAGAGCCCATAATTCTGTCTTGAAAGGGCAGAGTGGCGATGAATGCAGGTGTCAAACTGGGAAGAGGCCTGGAACTCTTGGGGTAGAGCACTGAAGGCCATGACATCAGAAAGGGAGGTGATGGTAATGAACTTGGGGTTTGTTAGGGAAATAGGGACAATGAGAGATGATGTAGACTTATTGGTACAATTTTAAAAGGAATACAGGATAGGGAGAACTATGGGTTAACATGAAAGATGTAGACTGGCATACTCGGATTAGCAGAGGAATGATTCATAGTTTATTTGGGACAGTTTCCTAGAACACTATGTTGTGGATCAAACCAGCTATCAGGTTTTTTTTTTGATCTAGCGAATAGTAATGGAGCAGGTTCAATAAACTATCATAGTGTTAAGAATCCCCTAGGAAACAGCAACCATAATGTGGTTAAAGTTTGTTGTTTAGTTTGAGTGAGAAATTTTTGAGTTGAAAATAATTGGTGTTAAACTGAAGAGTACCTACAAAAGAATGAGGGCAGAGCTAGTTGGGTGGACTGGAATGGGAGTTCAGCAACAAAGATTTTTGAGGAACAATGGCTCTCAACAAAGGTAGATGCATCCCAGTAAGAGAGAGACATGATACGAAGGTGATAAGACAACCATAGTTAACCAAGGAAGTTCAGAATAGCATTGAAATGAAAGAAAAGGCGCAGTGTTGTATGGCAGATGAAAGTTTTTTTTTAATTGAAAGACAACCAAAAAATTGGGGAGAAGATAAACTTCAAAGGTAAATTTTCAAGTACTATCAATGTGGAAAGCAAGAGCTTGTATATGGGAAAAGAGAGGTTGAAGTTAACATAGCCTATTGAGAGAATGAGTCAGCGGAAATAATGGGAAACCAGGAAGTTGTAGAGGAGTTACACAAATACTTCAGACTTCACAGCGGAATACTTGAATAGTTTTCCAAAAATGCTAAATAATCAGGACGCAAACTGAGGAGAGGAAATAAGTATAATAACTGTGATTAGATTACCAGGAAACTAATGGCCCAAAGACCAAGAAGTGTTTGGACTTGCTGAAATACATTTTAGGATAATAAAGTTGTTCCAGAGATAGTGGATGCACTCATAGTAATCATCCAAGAATTCTTAGTTTCCGGGCAAGACCCATAGATATAGAAAATGCCAATGTGACGCTTTCTTTTAGTTTTAAACAAAAACACGAACAGGTAACTATCCCACATGTTATTGGGAAATTGTTGGAGTCTATAAAGGATGTAATACCAGAGCATTTAAAAATACATCAATCATTTGATCAAGCATAGTAACCATGCCTTCACAAAAGGAAAATCATGCCTAACAAATTTATTAGAATTCTTTCGACGAGGTTACAAGCAGAACGGATAAATAGGTGAAGAAGCAGTGGGTGAAATATATTTGAATTTTCAGAAGATATCAGATAAGGTACCAGTGCAGTGTCTCACCACCAGGGACCTATCTTTGGTTCTTTCCTTGGGTTGCTGTATGGAGTTTTCATGCCCTCCCTGTGTCTCCATGGATGTCCTTCAGGTGCTCGGGTTTCCTTCCGAAGCCCAGAGATGTGCACTTTAGGTAGATTGGCCGTGCTAAATTGCCCTGTTGTGTCAAGGGTTGTGCAGACTGGTCGGTTAGCTAAATGTGGGTTACAGGGATAGTGTGGAGGCATGATCTTTTGGAGGGTTGGTACAGCCTCACTAGACCAAATGGCTTCTATTTACAATGTAAGGATATTATAATAGTGAGACATTAATTTCAACATAACTAATGTTAAGTGACCGTCTGTAATTACCTGATTTAACCCTCTCTTCTGTTCTAAATAATGGTGTGAAATTTGTAACTTGTCAAAAAATGTACAATGGTTAAAAACTTCAAAAATTATTGACTAACACCTAACGTAATTTCTGTATCTGCTACTTTTGATGTTTTAGGGCAGGGGCCAAGAGATTCTAGAAATTCATCTGTTAGTCCCATTACTTTTATTATCTTTTTTGTTTTAAAACAAAGTGCAAACTAGTCTGAAGCCACTGAACTCCGCTTTGATGTCATGTGGGTGGCTGGGTCTTCAAAGTGTCAGATATCTCTGCCATCAATTAAGCCACCTGTTTCAATCTGTGAAATGATGCTTAACTCATTAATGACTTCAGCTTTCTGTTGAGTCTTGTTCATTCCCACTGTTTCCCAAATGTCAACCAGTTCTTGATCCATGCCAAAATATTAGCCTATATGCTATATGCTTTAATTCTGCACTTTGAGCTTTTAATGAGGAAGTGAATGGCCTAATGGTATTATTGCTAGACTATTATTCCAGAAACACAGATAATGCTCAGGTGACCTGGGTTCAGTTCCCAGCACAGCTGATTATTGTATTTGTTCAATAAGATGAAAAATCTAGAATTGAGAATTCACTGATGACCATGAAACTGTTTGTAATTGTCCAAAGAATCCATGTGGCTCACTAATGTCCTTCAAGGTAGGAAATATATTGTACTCCCCTGGTCTGGCCTCCATGTGATTTTGGACCCACAGCAATGTTGTTGACTCTCAACTGCAAATCATTTGGTTCAAAGGCAGCTAGGGACAGTTAATAAATGCTGGCCAAACAGCAACTGTCCTACAGATAACAAAAAAAGACCTTTGCAAAAGCCTTCTGAAAATCTAATTCACTGAAATTCTGAATACCCCCAATTGACTGATTTTTCCCTTGTGTTTTTTGATTGTCACGTGTTTTTATTATGAATGCAGTGGGAAGTGTTGTTTAGTGTCATCACTCTCTGACACCATCTTTTAAAGTATAAAATAAACCAAAACACAGAATAAAATGCCAGAAAAATAAAAGAATGAAGTTTATAGTCTTTCTTCAACAAAGCTAGGTGGTCTTTTGAACAGCTCCTGCTTCTAGGTCAGCCAGTCACCTTTTATCCGGGCTCCTCCTCTTCAGTGCCTTGAGTCCCTGCTGTTAAACTGTCACCTGCGCTTTGCCGTGCCATCACTGGAAGAGAGTTCCCATTGTCCGGCACCATCTCATCTCCACTGACACTGCTGCCGTGAGTTCACTCTAGGCCAGCCTTGCTGATGTGTCTTCTGTTAGTGCTGCGGGATCCATCATTAAGGCCAAACCTGCCTCTGCCATCAGGCACCCGGGCCTAGCCGCAGACTGCAGACCTCAAGCTTCAGCTCAACTTAACAGCTGAGTGGCCTGCTTCCATCCTGTACGGTTTCTGTGATTTGTTGAGAATGATTGATTTTCTTTCATAAACCCGTGCTGGCTTTGTCCAATCCTGTTCATGTTCTCCAAGTCATGATCAGAGATAATGGGAACTGCAGATGCTGGAGAATCTGAGATCAGTGTGGAGCTGGATGAACACAGCAGGCCAAGCAGCATCAGTTTTCCAAATGTTCAGTTGTGTCTTTTGACAATGGTACAATATTTTCTCCATTACTGATGTTAGGTATTTGGTCTATATTCTCTCACTTTTCTATCCCTTTTTTAAATAGTGGAGTTACATTTGCCATTGGAACTTTTCCAGAGTCTCTAGAACTTTGAAAGATGTTGTCTAATGTTTCCAGTATTTCCGGAGCCACTTCCTCCAGTATTCTGCGTTATAGATTGGCAGATCCTGCTGTTTCATCAGTTTTAATCAGTTGATTTACCTCCATGTTTTCTTGCTAATATTTCACTTCTTTCAATTCCTCTCACTAGACCCTTGGATCTGCAACATTTCTGTCAAGCTATCTGTTCCTTCTGTGAAAAATCTGTCAATTGTTTGACCATTTCTTTACTCCATATTATGACTTCACCAGCTTCTTGCTGGAGGTCACCTGCACTTGTCTTTATAAACACATAAAGTAAGATTACTAGAAGGTTTTGTTTTCAATTTCTACGTCCCCTGCAGTTTTACTTCCGTACTGTATTTGTTCGTCATGACCAAACCTTTTGTCCTTTCTTTGTGCTGAATTTTAAACTGCATCCAGTCTTCAGTCTTGCTGCTCTTCCTGGCAATTTTTTGTTTCCTCTTTTAGATCTAAATACTATACCTGATTTCTTTTGTAAGTCACAGTTGAGGCATCTTTCCTCTCCTTGTTCGTTATTGCACTAATTATGTTTTCCTAACAAAGCTGTCCTGCCTCCTTTCAATTTCTGTCTGTCCTTCCTAAATATTAAATACCCCTAGGCGTTTGAGTTCTCATCCTTGTGGTCTTGCAATTGACTAACCTGTTCAAGTTTTCCTTTAGCACTCTTTTTTTGTATAAAGCTTTTGTTTAAATATCCCTTTCATTTTATTAAACTCTCATTACTTATTACGCAGCACAGTTACACCCAAATGGTTTGTTTTAAGTATAAAAATACCTTTTCACTGTAAGTAAAATCATTGCTCAGCCAGCACCTTCATAGATTTTCTGTATACGAATGGTTGTTTATTTTTGTATTCGTCAGTCTAACATTTTTGGTTATTTAATTTCTTGCTGACTTTGCCACCTATGTGTAAAATGCTTTCAGATCATTGCATTAATGCATGTTTTGGTAGACAGATGTATTGAGAAAGCCAACACTTTGCAAATGTGGAAAAGATGTTTTAAAAACGAATTATGTTTTAATCAGTTGTTAGAACTGAACTCCAACTTGAATGAATTACATTTGAGTACAGATCACAAGAATGAAGCAAAACGTGAAATATCTTGTAAAGCTGTGGAGCTGCATGAGTGTCTCTGTTTTGGACCAATGCTCATTCAATATTTTAAATAGTTGCTATCTCTTCTTTATTTCAGTACATCTGGAAGGCAAATATCAGGGTACTGTCTTTGATAGTCGAGATCTGTCACTTATTATTGGAGATGGTGAAGAACATGATGTTCCACCAGGAATTGAGAAGGCGTTGCAAGAAATGGAAAAGGGAGAAGAGGCTATTATATCGCTAAAATCAAAGTAAGTTTAAATATAGCACTTACTTGCTGTCCTGCCCAAAACAATAACTGAGCGGTTTTATTAGAAAACCCCAGGTAAGAAGCCAAGTTTGGCTAATCGATATAGCCAAGATATTGGCTAATCGAGATAGGAGAGTAGGCAAAGTAAGTCCAATTAATTTAAATGTGGTGACCCCAGGTGTGGTTTTAATAACCTGTTGAGTTTTTTGGTTGAAGGAAGACTGGGGAAAAAATATTGCTGAGAAGTCTGTAAGGATAAGAGACAGTTTCAGTGAATTTAATTTGCTGATGATGCCAGATGGTGCGAAAGCATGCAGAAAAATACATTTCCTACTTAAGAGGAGTGAGACAAGGAAATATTGATGATTCAGTATACAATTAGTGTCACTAAATAAATAGATACAATGTCTGGAGCAGCATCAGTTCAGATTGGAGAAATTTTTGAGGATTGGTGAGCAAGTGCTATGTGACAGCACTTGAATAATATCTCGCACTTCTTTGTTGATCAGAGGTGTACTGGAGTGGTGTTTGGACTGCTTGTTTGCCTGGCCTACTCTGCTTACAATTTTCCCTTTTACCTGCTAGAAGCAAATGATGCAACTACTAGAATTGCTTGGCTAGAACTTGGTGCATTATAGCTGGAATATTGTCTGGGTCAACTTCAGTATGATTTGTGCCCATCAATTTGCTGACAACCATGTGAAGAGATGAAATTTCTTGGAAGTTTGACATTATGATGGTGGGATTTGTCAAGAGGAGACTGAAACACTTGGAGCCTTTTGCTCACAACTGGTTGGAATGTGTCATCATTGCTGTTCATGGAGTCTCATCCTTTCATTAGATGGTTAATTGTTTACTATCATTTATGACCAGAAATAACAACCAGAGACCTTTGATCAGATCAAGCATCATCTTAGGTGCTGCTTGGCCTGCTGTGTTCATCCAGCTCCACACTTTATTATTTTGGATTCTCCAGCATCTGCACTTCCCATTACCTTTGATAAGATCTTCTGGTTTTGGACTTGTATAGCTCGAGCACACTGCTAGCCCACTTTAGCAAGCATGCTGTCTTGTAGTTTACCACGACTTCATTTTGCTTTTTGGCATACTTCGTGTTGTTCCTAGCATTGATTTCTACCTTGATAATTGAAACAGGTTTAATTAATCCTACTTGACGGTGATGGTCTAATAAGAAATGTGCCAGTAGTTTACAGGTTATTGCATAATATAGCTCTGGCTAACAATATCTCATTTTTGTACTGAAAGATCTGTTCTGAATTAGTGCTATTTAGCACCATGCTGGTGGTTCTCATTCCTTCCATAAGGACTCTACCAATACTGTTATTGATTTATGTGTAAGTTTATTAAGGACAAAGTGTAGTTTGTTGTTTTTAGCATGTTTGCTGTCTGTCTACCTGCTATAGGCACCATCTGAGAATTAACCTTCAGATTTAGCCAGTTAGTCAATAGTGAACCTGTTGCTGTCAACTTCTGCTGATAAATTTACCTTAGCCAGAATATACGGTTTCCTTGCTATCTTCCCTGGATTTCTCAAGTAGAGTTTAATGTGGAGGCCTACAAGAAATGGTTGGAGAATGATAAGTGATAATCAGTTCCAAGTTTCTTTGGCTATTGAGTCTGGACTCCATGTAGCTTAATGCTGAGTACTCTGAGCCACTTACTGTGCCATCATTAGTGGATCTGTCAGTGGGACATGATGTATAGGGGGACAATGATGGAGTCAGAATATTGGCTGTAAGATATCATTAGGTGAGCATAACTGTTTTGCTATTACAGGACAATCCTCCTAATCTTGGCACAGTTCCTTAGATGTAATTCTGTAGTTTGCAGGGTCGACCAAAGTATGTCATACCCAGTGTTTGCGTTGCTGTTAGGTTGTCCTTCAGTTGTTTTCTTGTTAGATTTGTTTTTCTGTCTTAATTTTAAGGAACTAACAGTCTTGCTAGGCCACTTGTTAGTGAACAGATGAGTCAGCCACAATTTTGCAGGCCTTAGTTAATTTATTTGGTGAATTGAATTTAAATTCCCGTGGAATTTTGCTTGTCTCTCTGGATTGCTAGTTCAGTTATACATGAAAATATGCTACTATAACTGTAGTTGGTAGCACAAATAACTGCCTTTGACATTAAGGTGCCATTTTGACACGACATGGCGTTGAGGATACTTAAAGTAGAAGTTGGGGGATATCCAGGTGGGTACAGGATAACAAAAAGTTCAGAAAATTGGAGACATGCCAGCCTCAATGTGTGCTCTAAAAGTGCTCCTCTTATTGAGATGTTGCCTTGCCCAGAATCTCATTAAAGATTAATAAATTTTTTTGGATCTGTGAGACAGTTGAGGGAACTGATTATAAAGAATTGAACATATTCATCAAATGGAACCATAATGTGAGTAAGACTCAATAAGTATAGCCATAATGCTGCATAAATGTTATGTGTCTTGCTCAAAAGGGTGTTGATACGTTGAAACTGCAATTATAAATCCAAGCTGAGTATAAGAATGTAGAGTTATAATTTTGACAATTTTTACATATTATTTTATAGAAAATAAGGATGAGGTGGGTGAAGTATAAAGATAAAAGGTATTTACAAAGAAAATAACAGATTTATAGGTGATTATTTCAAATATTGTTTTGACTCTGTTCATATAGGTATGGATTTGGAGAAGCAGGAAATCCAAAATTGAATATTCCTCCAAATGCAAACCTGGTATATGAAATTGTATTGAAAAACTTTGAAAAGGTAAGAAAGGATCTGATTAATGATTGCCTTGTGATTCTACTACTGTTCCAAAACATCTTCAGGTTTGTAACTCAAGTCAGCCACAGTAACTGACATGTGGTGATCAAATTAATTCTAGATTTGTAACAACAAAGTTCTTCTGGGGAGCCAAGGTGAAGAAAATGATTCACTAGTAGCTCTATATTGTGGAAAGTTTGGAGACAACCACCCTTGAAAGCATTCAACTAATTTGAGCAAGCTGGTGGTTGGGGATTCATGGTGCTGGATGGTCAATGTTCACTTCTTAAACTGTCAGGCTATCAGTATTATTTTTGTTCTTGCTTAAAGTTGATGTATGTGCGATCCTAGCACAGATTACTGGATAACTGCCAAAAAAAAATGAAATTCTGATTTATTTTCCTTTCCATACCTCATTCTATTTGGAGCAAGTCTATGACTGATTAGCCTGCAGTCATTTGTAATTTTTTTTTTTACATTTTATCAGGCTAAAGAGTCTTGGGAGATGAACATAGATGAGAAATTGGAACAGTCTGCTATTGTTAAAGAGAAGGGGACGTTGTATTTCAAGGTAACACAATCAAAACTAAACAGGTTTCCAGTCACATTTCTTATATTTGCTGGATTATAGTGTGCAGGTTTTGCCTAGAACTTAGAAAAGAAATGTTACTGAACATAAACTGACCCTTGCACGTTTTCACACAATCATTACCCATATCTGTTGAATTCTTGATCTCAGCTGTTATCAGAGCACTAGTTACTCAGGCCTTTAATAGCCTTCCCTGTAGATATAGTCTCATGTTCATAACTTTGCATTTGCAGTGGTCATACTTCAACTAATAACCCTTTTACAACTGAAAGTACAGTCTTTTCCCCCACCCTATTTGTGTGACATCCTGGTGGAGATCTGTGCAGGAAAATTGAGTCTGCAGGATGATTTGACCAAATATTAGGAGCTGGAATAGACAGTATGCTGAATTAAGCCTGCTCTACCATTCAACGTGATCACAGATAATATTCTGTTTCAGTTCCATATCTGCACACACTGTCTTGTGATTTCCCTGATGAATCAACAATCTCTTTCTCTACCAAAAATATATTTAACAGTGGAACGTCTCAGTTCTCTGGGTTGGTGAATACTATTCTTCTAACCTCTGGAGTATAGGTTCTGCTTAGTCACGGTTGTTTTATAACAAGAAATTACCATGGAGTAGATGGAGTGAAATTTTGCTGTGCTAACTCTGATGCATGGACAGCCTTTCTTTAAAATAAGACATTTGAACAAACTGTACAGTATTCTAGCTATCATCTGTTCAAAGCCCTATGCATGTGTAATAAAGACTTCCCTACACTTATAGTCCAGTCCCCTTATGATAAAAACCGTTTGCTTTCTTAATTCTGTGCTGTAACCGCCTGGCAACATTTTTGTTCCTTATACCAGTGTACCAACTCTGAACATTGACATTTCACACCTTTCACACTTTTTTAAAAAAAAATTCTGCTTTTCCATTCTTATTATCAAAGTGGATAAATTCATGCTTCCCTAAACAGTAAGTCAACTGCCACCTTTGTAGCCCACTCACTTAACCAATCTCTGTCTCTTTACAGCCTTTTTCTGTCTTTTCAGCTTATGAGTCAACAAACTTAGATACTTGGATGAAGAGACCAAGAGTCACCAAGTCATTAATACAGATTATAAATTGTTTAGGCCCTGGCATTAATCTTAGTGGTACCCCACTAGATACAGCCTGCCAACTTGAAAACATCCTGTTCATCTTTTTTACTTCTTGCTTTGTGGAGGAATCCTTTTTACCAACCTCCTTCAGGCTATGTTCTAATTCATTCTGCCATTAAGATCAGTGGAGAAATCTCAACTGCTCTCTGCATGAAATATTTTACTCTATTGCATTTGCTTCTTTTGTCAATTACTTTAAATCATCTAGTTGTGGTGGTTCATAAGTGAGAAGCTTTCCCAATCTATTCTCTCCAAGCCCCTCATAATTTAAAATGTTTGTATTGGATCTCTCAATCTTCTGAGAAAAAAATATTCCTACTTTTTCCAAACTATCTGTGGAATTGAAATTCTTCTGTGGGGTTGTTCTAGACGATTTTTTTTTCCCCACTGACTCTCTTTTCTAAAATGTTGTACCCCAAGATAGACAAACTGTAACAGTTTAGACTAAACCTGTGTTCTATGAAAATTTAATATCCCATTCCTTTTTATAATCTGTGGTCCTCATAATAAGGCTTAGAATTCTGTATGCACTATTAACCATTACTGTTATTGACCTAGCCATAATGTGAAGGTGCCAGTGCTGGACCACGGATGACAAGCTCAGAAGTCACATGATATCAGGTTATAGTCCAACAGGTTTATTTGAAATCATAAGCTTTTGGAGTGCTGTTCCTTTGTCAGGTGAAGTCACTTCTGACCTTGTTCTTGATGTATCCTGTTTTTATGACTTATGCATATACATACACTGAAGAGCAGAGGGACTTCCATCTCCTTTACAGTTTGTAGATAACTCGTACATTGTCTCTCTGCATTCTTGCTGCCAAACTGATTCAATTCCTACTTTTCTATATTAAATTTCATCTGCCACTTGTTCCCTAGCCCTGCCCCCCAATTTCATGAACTTATCTATGCTCTTTTGAGGTTTTACTCTCTCCTTGTCAGTTCATGATGCTTCCTTATTTTCTCTCAGCTGCACCTCCTGAAACTATGCCCTGTACACCCAAGATCTAGTCATTAATGTGCATCAAGAAGAGCTGAAGGATGTGATACCAACCCCAGAGGGCCATAAACCCGTAGTTTTATTCTATTAGTAAACACCTGAGTTCTCAAATTCGAACATGCTACTGGTCTGTAATGAAATCGTAATGATCATCCGATTAATGTTCATTTCATTTAGTGCCTTGCTATGATTCATGTAGAGAACATTAACCTTTTAGAAAGACGTTGAATTTTCAGCGACTGATAGGAGCACGCAAGGTTTTAGATATCAAGATTTTACTTTTAATGTGACCTCAAAGCAACAATAACGAAACACCATTTCAGAAGACATTCTATATACTCTAATCTACAGAAAACAAATCCCCATTTAACTCAAAAGCAATTTGAAATCACCCTTCACAGTTTTGCTTCCTCTCTGTCTGAGTAGACACTTGGTTCTCCAAGAACCTGTGTAAACTTTCTCAGCTTCTGGTAGCGTTCTTCTTTTTCCAGCCTATTGTAATTTTGAAACTTGCTTTCAAAATGAGGGTTACCTGGGAGATTCCTCTTTCTAACTAAAGCAAGGTAAATCGTCACAAACTTGACCTCTTCAGTCCCAAATTGTGAGCAATGGAGACTGTGTGTATGTCCATCTGTTTTCACAGAAAATCCTGAGACATTACTCTGGCTTACAGTGGACTTTTTGTCTCTGTCCAACACCATGGCAATGCGAATTCATCGGTCTTGAGTTTAGCTAGAACTGCCAAGTAACTGTCCTCTGGAACCCCCTACTTCACTCTATCTCAGAACTAAATAGACAATTTAACTATAATTGCCTAGAAAATTTGACATTGCACCATCCTGTGCAAAATAGAGCCCTTCTAGATTTTTTTTTGCCATTCTTTGTAGGTATGAACCCTTTGCATCATCTTCCCATTGAGAAACCTCTTTCAGCAACCAAACCACCAAAGCTTGTTAGGCCGGATCCATTGCCAGGTCACAAGGTCTCATTCATTCCTCAATTTTACCCTAAATCAAAGGGAGAGTCCCAAAACACACAAAGTTGCTGGAAAAGCTCAGCAGGTCTGGCAGCATCTGAAGAGAAGATCAGAGTTAACTTTTCGGGTCCAGTGACCCTCCCCCTCAACTGATACAGCGTCTGCAGATCTTTCGGTTTTTACAGCAAACTTAAACTTCTGGATGTGAGTTTGCTCACAGAGCTGGAAGTTTAGTTTTCAGACATTTCGTCATCAGTGAGACTCCAATGAAGCACTGGTGTTATGTCTTGCTTTCTATTTATCTGTTTAGGTTTCCCTGGGTTGCTGATGTCATTTCCTGTTCTTTGTCTCCAAATCAATCTAACATCCCCTGACAAAAAGAACAGGAAGTGACATCACCAGCACAGGAAATGACATCACCAACCCAAGGAAACCTAAACAGATAAATAGAAAGCGGGACATAACACCAGTGCTTCGTCGGAGATTTGCTGTTGATGTTACCTAGAATGGTGACAAAACATCTGGGAACAAACCTTCAAGCTCAGTGAACCAGCTTACATCTGGAACAATATAAAGACCCACTCTCTTGTGGACCGAGAGGAGGAGAGTGCCGTGTTGGAGGTGAAAGGAGGACGTCGGGTTGGCTGTGCGCCCTTGCGACCACTGGATCTTAATGCTGGCTTCGGCCTAACGCTGGTTCAGGGGAGCAGCCAACCCGCAACAATGGCTGCGGCAAGTGCTCGTGCCCCAGGTCAGGGGGTCCGGAACACCATCCGTGTTTCCGTAAAGAAAGTGGATGAAGGTGCACCTGTGGACCGCACCTTCTTCCTGAAAAGGGTCCTGTTGGATTGTTGTGGGTTCGTTGCTGCGGACATTTACCGCCTGCAGGATTTCCCCGGAGGAGGTTTTTACAATGTGACCTTCAGGAGTGCTAAGATTTGCGAGCGCTTCCTGGAGGTTTTCAAGGAGAAAGGAGGTGAGGGCCCCCTCTCTGTATTAACCGCTGTTTGTGATGCCAGCACAGAAGAGCCGTATGGTGACTGTACATACGTACAACCCGCATGTGCCAGCAGTTGATGTCCTGACCTTCCTCGGAAGGTATGTGAAGGTGGAAGGGGACCTAACTGACTTCATGGACCCCTTTGGCATCTGAACGAGTAAGAGGCAGGTCAAGGTGACGCTGAGGATGGGCGCGGACGGGAATGTCGTACACCCACCGTCCAACTTTGCGATCGGCGGGAGCAGGGGCTACCTGACCTATGCAGGGCAACCTAAAGTCTGCCATGCCTGTGGTAGGTCAGGTCACGTGGCGGCCGACAGCAAAGCCACCATCTGCAGGGAGGAGGGACACCTTGCAAAGGATTGCCCACAAGAGAAAAGCTGCAACCTTTGCGGGGAAGCGGGCCACCTCTATAGGGCATGCCCGCGGCAGGGGACCACCTATGCCCAGGTCGCCGGCAGGGGCAATGCGGGGCCAGCCCCCCCCGGAGGAGAGGAAGGCACCAGGACCCTGCAAGGACCCCACTAATGTGCAGGAGGGCCCAGCCCCGCAGGATGGGCCCGAGGCCAGCAAAGCTCCCCTGCAGGCTCCGCCCCCCCCAAAAAAAAACCCGGAGTCGATGGAGTGGACAACGGTCCGGAAAGCGAGGAGGAAGCTGCGTCGACGGGCCCAGGAACCGCAACTGTCAGGCGGGAAGAGGCAGCTGCAGGGGGGGCTATAAGAGCTCCTCTGACGAGGGGGATTCGGAGAGGGCCCGCCCGAAGCAGAAGTTAAAGATCTCGAGAGAGAAGGAAAGCAGCACCACACTTCCAGGTGACGGGAGGCATCCTGAGGCTCCTTCCGACACCCAGTCAAGTGCTGTTGGGGCACTGGAGGGCCCCCCGGAACTTACAGGCGGGAAGGAGGAATCAGCGCGTCCCCAGCCTGACCCAGGGCCGGGCCCTCCTGCTCTGCACCCCTGATGGGGGGATGCCACCCGTAAGGCAGCATGAATGGCTTCCTGAGCCCGGAGAGCGTCCAACAGTTAGCCTGGGCAATGGGCACGAAGGGAACAGATGGAGGGGCTGGACCTTGGACTTGGGGGATACTGCGGTCACTGCCCACAATGGGGGTACGAGTTGCGAGCATTAATATGCGCAGTGTCAGGTCCACCGCAAGATGTGTATCCACGTTGGCCTACCTGACCACCATCAAGGCAGACCTCCTGTTTCTGCAGGAGTGCGGGATACCGCACCTCAGCAGGTACAGGAAATGGTCGGGCGCCTGGACCTGTGGGCCTTCGATCTGGTCGGGGGGTAATGACTGTCGCTTCTCGGGCCTGGCAACTCTGCAGGGGCGCGGCTTCACCATCTCAAGTTCAGGAGGTGGTTGGGGGGTGGGGGGGGGCCTCCTAGTGGCTAACGTCACCTACAGGAGCGCTCCCCTGAGGCTGATCAACGTGTACGTCCCAGTGGTACGGAATGAGCGGTTGGCCGTCCTGCAGCGGCTTCCACCCCTGCTGGCTACGTCCAGGCCGGTCATGCTAGGCGGAGACTTCAACTGCATCATCGATGCAGATGGAAGATCCGGCGTGGGGACAGCGGGTGGGGGGAGTCAACTGGATGTCACGTCCAGATTCCTGATGGGCACGGTGAAGGACGCCAAGCTGCTTGACGTCTTCAGCACCCCTGCAGACGGAGCGCAGCGGAGGTACACCTGGTCGCGGCCAGACGGGTCTATCCGCTCAAGGATAGACTTCCTGTTTGTGTCATGGGCGTTCTCGGTCAGGTCCACCGGCATCAAGCCGGTGTTCTTCTCTGACCACTGCCTCCTGCTGGCCGACTGTCACTTACAGGACAACCAGCCGACCAGCAAGGGGACGTGGAAGCTCAACATGACTCTGTTGACCCCAGAGAACGTCGAGGAGCTTAAGAGGGAGTACGCCGGTTGGAGAACCATGAAACCCCTCTTTGAGTCTCCGGGCGACTGGTGGGAGACGGTGAAGGAGAACATCAAGAGGTTCTTTGTCCTCCAAGGGTGTTCAGAAGGCAAGAGAAAGGCGGGGAAAGCTGTTGCGACTCCAGAAAAGGGTGCAGAACCTGCTCCTTCTGCAGTTGATGGGGGTCGACGTCACGGAGGACCTCCGCGAGGTGAGGGGCCAGCAAGCCTCGCTCTTCGCCGCGGAGGCCTCCAGGATAATCTTCCGATCCAGGGTCCGCTCCGTGGAGCAGGACGAGACGTGCTCGAGTTTCTTCTTTCAGAAGGTGCACAAAGAGACGTCTGTGCTTAGCCGGCTGAAGGAGGACGACGGCTCTGTGACATCATCTCGGCCCGACATTTTGAGGATCAGCAGATCCTTCTATGCCGGACTGTACGACACGAAGCCCGTGGACAGCACAGCCTCCGAGTTGTTCCTGTCGTCTATCACGGAGGTCTTAGACAACGGCACGAGAGAGTGGCTGGACCGGCCAATATCCCTGGACGAGCTGACCAGAGGCCTCAAGTCCTTGCAGAGGAATAGGACTCCCGGAAGCGACAGCTTACCGGTCGAGCTGTATTCCGCTCTGTGGGGCCTGGTCGGCCAGGACCTGCTGGAGGTGTACGATAGTGCGCTTCGGGCAGGGGAAATGTGCAAGTCCATGAGGAAGGGCATCATCACCCTCGTTTACAAGAGGAAGGGGGAGAGGGAAGAAATTAAGAATTGGCGTCCCATTTCACTATTGAATGTGGACTAAAAAATCCTGGCCAAGGTCATAGCCAACCGGATCAGGTCTGTCCTGGAGTCGGTGATTCACCCTGACCAAACCTGTGCTGTGCCGGGCAGGAAAATCGCTGAGAGCCTCGTGCTCATCAGGGATACGATCGCCTACGTACAGGACAGGCGGGTGGACACCTGCCTCGTCAGCCTGGACCAGGAGAAGGCCTTCGACAGGGTCTCTCATGCTTACATGAGGGACGTCCTCTCCAAATTGGGGTTCGGGGAGGGCATCCGCAATTGAATCCGGCTGCTCTACGCCAACATCGTTAGTGCAGTCTCGATCAACGGGTGGGAGTCAGACTGTTTTCCTGTTAGATCTGGAGTCAGGCAGGGCTGCCCGCTCTCTCCTGCCTTGTTCGTGTGGAGCCCTTTGCCGCATCTATCAGGAAGGACGTGAGCCTGAAGGGCGTGACTATCCCTCGCCCTGATGGCTACCTTTGTGTGCGGCTGCATCAAGCTGTGCGTAGATCCTCAGTACGCAAACACGAAGTGTCACTACTTACTGAGGTTCTACCTGTCCCCGGTGTTGCGAAGGAGGGGCCTGGCCTCGTTGCCGCGGAACGCTCCTAGTAGTTGGACCGTCCCGTACCACCTCTCCTTCGTGGAGAAATCTTTGAAAGGAAACACCTTTGACCACAAGGCCGTCAGGCAGTGGTCAGCACGTAGTATCCTCGGGACCCTTCGGGAAAAGTAGAGGGTGGATCCCGTCGTGCGGTTCTCCACGCAGACTGCCAAAGTCGTTTGGCAGAATACCTCATCGCCAGAACTTTCAAACAAGCACAAGGACATTGCTTGGCTGGCGGTGAGAGGGGCTCTGCCAGTGAGATCCTTTATGCATGCCCGGAATCTCTGCGCCACCGCACGCTGCCCTCGAGGTGTCTGCGGGGGGGGACAAGACTGTCGATCATCTCCTTCTGGAGTGTGCCTCTGCGCAGGAGGTCTGGAGGGGGATGCAGTGGTATTTGTCGAGGTTTGTCCCGAGCAGCTCCGTGACGCGGGACTCTGTGCTCTACGGGCTGTTTCCGGGGATGCACACCGAGACCAACATCAACTGCGCCTGGAGGACCATCAATGCGATGAAAGACGCTCTTTGGTCTGCCCGCAACTTGCTGGTCTGCCAGCTGAAAGAACTGATCCCGACCGAGTGTTGCAGACTGGCGCACTCCAAGGTCCAGGACTACGTGTTGAGGGACGTGCTAAAGCTTGGGACAGCCGCCGCCAAGGCGCGGTGGGGAAAGACCACCGTATGAAACCCCTCGTCCAGAATAGAAAAAAGAACCCTATCTGGTAACTGAGCCCAGCTGGCGCCTTCCCCAACTGGTCAGGGGGCCAGCGGGGCGACTGTGCGGGGTGACGACTGCCGGGGTATTTTCTTTGCTTTGTTTTTTTTCCTCCTTTGTTTTTTTTCCTTTAGTTGGTGTATGTACCCCCTGGGTAACCCAGAGCGGCTTGCATGACTAGGTAGGTGTGTAAATATTTTTTTTCATACATCTTACGAATAAAGTATATTTTTTCAAATAAAAAACAAGTGACGAAATGTCTGAAAACTAACCTTCCAGCTCAGCGAGCAAACTCACATCCAGAACCTCAACCTGAGCTACAAATCTTCTCAACTCGCTAACTTAAACTTCTATATTTGTAAAACCCACTTAATTGAAAACTGGTGCAAACATTATTATAACTCACTTTCAAAGTAGTGATTGAAAATCATGACCATGTGAATAAGTTTTTGTGCACAAAAAAATTGTATATGATCTCAGGTCTGATACAGTTTGTTAATGGCACTGAAATAGATGCCTGATTAACTAACTAAATATGTCTATTAGCAATTTGAGTGAAAAAACTTTTCAGGTTGATGCTCCATAACTTGTATGGGCATGAGTACTAAAGAAAACAATAATGCTTGGCATAGACATCCTTTTTCATTTCCATGTGCAGTTTAACATGTTAGTACCTTACAAGCAACTTAATAGCTATCATCTGTTAACGAGTTTCTAATTATGGAATGTAGAAATTTTGTCTAAGGACTGGCAACAATATGATGCATGCAACAGAGAAGAGAGTTGATTTAATCTTACGGTCCCCAAGTATTGAAAATAACCTTTGTTCCTCCTTGCCTTGTATCTGCATAATTTGTGTAACTTTGTAATTTTATAATTGTCAGGTGGGAAAGTACAAGCAGGCCACCATCCATTACAAGAAAATTGTGTCTTGGCTGGAACATGAGAGTGGATTGTCTGAAGAAAACCTAAAACAATCTAGTGCTCTGAGACTAGCAGCTCATCTCAACCTTGCTATGTGCTACATAAAAATGGATGAGAACTTGCAAGCTGTAGAGAATTGTGAAAAGGTGAGGACACTTCTTTACGTCACCTCAGTGAAAACCAACAGTAAGTGTAAGTGATAAGGGATTTCAATTTGATGTTTCATTTTATGGTCAATCCCTTTGGATGGCAGAATTTTTTTGAATCGAGTGAGGAAACTGGGCTTATATTTTGGAGTTTTGAAGAATAAGGGGTGATCTCCTTGAAATTTAAAAAATACTTCTCTATGTCAGGGTAGCTGTAGATAGGGTGTATCCCCTGGCTGGTGACATGAAAACTAGGAACTTAATTTCCGAACAAGGAACAGGTTTTTTGAGACTAATTTGAGGAATTTCTTCACTTCGAGGGTGTGGAATCTTTGGAATTCTCTATGCTAGAAGCACTGGAAGCTCCATCTTTGAACAGGCTCAAAACAGAAATCAGCCAGCATTCAAGGACATGGAGGTAGTATGGGAAAATGGCAGGCTCACTGGGCTGATTTGTCTGCTCCTGTTCCTCTATGTTGAAACCTTGATACTGGAGGGTAACCATGGAGGTCCTATCTGTTACTGTCTTACATGAATTCAGGAGGGGAATTTGTAAGGTTTACTGTATATATGGCACTTAGATGATCCAGGTATTCCAACAAACCTGTCCATAACACTGTCAATTTACTTTAGCAAATATAACTTGCAGTTATAGTGTCATTATCTTGTAATGCATGGTATATGTGACTAAGAATGTCCCAAACCAATTTGTGGTGAGAATCTGAACTGTTTGGTATGCTTATTGATAGTTTACTTGATTGGGATTAAACTGTCATAGTCACATTTGCAATGAGACCTGATGTGTAGTATTACGTATAAGCAATATAGGTGCAAGCACATACAAAGATGATAATGCTTGATTAAATGGGAGAGCAGAACTTTGGCAGATGAATTGGTGTAGGCAAGTGTGCTATTGTTTTCTTTAGCCCAAAAAGGAGAGACTGAATATCTCTAAATATGAAAAGCTCCAAGCTTTGGACATTAAATGTATCTTGAGAATCCAAGTGTGTAGATGGCTGAAGTGGAATGAACTGGTGGAAAAATTAATTAGAATGGAAAAATGAATGCTGCATTCATACCTAGGGGACAAATAGGGATTACAGCTCCTAAAGTAACTGCACAAAGTTCTGGTTAGACTACACCTGGAGCCTGTATAGTTCTGGGCAACATTATCTGAGGAAGGTGTGCAAGTATGGTGTAGATTTATCAGAACAATAACTGGAATTTGAAGAGTTCTCCAGAAGAGATTGCACAAACTTGGAATTTAGAAAATTAAAAGGATGAGTTGAATGATTTTAAGATACTGTGGAAAATTGATAGGGTAAATAAAAATTAATTTCCGGCTGGCTGAGGATTCAGTAACCTCAAGCCATGTCTCTCAGTTTCAGTTCATATCTTTAAGAAATGAAGTTTAGTAATACATATACATGCAAGGAATAATAGTAACTTGAAACTCTCTTCTGCAAATGATCATTGCCAGACTAATATTTGGTAAGAATTCTGAGTCTTAGATTTAAAACTCACCACAGTTCTTCTAGGAAAGAGGTGGATATATGGAGTTAGGTTAACGATCTAAATTATTTCAGCAAATGACGTAATAAGCTCAAGAAGCTAGCTAAATGTCCTATTGCTGATCCTGTGTCTGGCTTTGGGATTGCTTGTTGGGACGACAACTAAAGCTCCTGCTTTTTTTTTAATTTCAGGCATTAGAGTTGGATCCAAACAATGAAAAAGCTCTTTTCAGAATGGGTGAGGCAAGACTTGCTATGAACGATTATGAGCTGGCAAAAGGAAACTTCCAGAAGCTTGTGCAACTTTATCCGAATAAAGCAGCCAAAGTCCAGATTGGAATATGTCAGAAAAAAATAAGAGAACAGTTGGATTTAGAGAAAAAGATCTATGCTAAAATGTTTCCAAAATTTGCAAATACAGATAGTAAGGTAAGTGTTAGTGAATATTCATCTTTGAAAGAGTAAAGTGATATGGTAAGCACAGGAAAATTTTTAAAAACAGGCAAGTATTTAAACCAAAAAACTGTCTGTTCTTAAACCCTTATATGCTCCGACTAATTTTGTGCTGTATGTTGCAGTGGCTATCAATAATATCACACAAATTATCACTATTTGGCTGGAATGAAGATTCATCTAACTCCAAACTTCTTAAATTTTTAACTTGTTCATTTTCACTATAGTGAACAACTCGTCCAAATCACAGTGTTGCATTTGCAATCTTTAATAATAGGACCTGACTCCTACCTTACGCAATAGTTCAACACATTCTTTTTAGTGCTGTAATTCTTTGGAAATCCAAACCACATCTGATTTTGCCTTTTCTGCTACAGGTAAACAAATGCTTACTATCTGATTTTGTATTCATTTTGTTTCCCAGTCAGCAAATATATTCCTTTTTTCGCATGTGTTGAAATAAGTAATCATTTGGTTCCCGTCCACATTGTTCTGAATCTGCCACCTGCTGGTTTAGTTAGAAATCTTCCTGAATCTGGTTGTCTGTTTTTTGTTCCGCTTATTTTGCTCTATTTCGTGAACTTTCAAACTTGACTTTCTCACTCCAAGTCATTAATGTACATATATTGATTTGAAGTTTAGATTTGCAGTTTATTACTGGGTGGCCCCACTTTAATTAACAACCTAATCCAACTTAAAAAAAGCTCCCATTTTTGACATTTAGTTTCTGAGCTAATTTCCCAGTGAAATATTTGACATTATCAGTTGAAGTAGATTTTTATTTTGATTTTGGGTAACTTAAGCAGCCTTCAGTTTGCACCCTTAAGTTTTTTTTTGTATATTTTTCTAAACATGAAAGTGAGAAAATATAATTGTCATATTGTGCACTTTGGGAATTGCTAATGCACATGATCCTTGGAGCAGACTCCTGAGATGGGCGGTTAACTTCTATTTTCTTAGCTGATCATTTTAAAATTTTAATTACGTTCCATACACTTCTTGTTTTCAACACAGAAAGTTTTGCACAAAAATGTATCAACAATCCAGCATTGAGCACATCATTAACCTTGATTAGTGTTTATCAGTAAGCAGTAGTTACAAATTTCTTCTCCTGGATGAGAGGAAAGGTTATTTTTAACCTAATCTGGGGTCATTAGCCATATATTACCTACTCAAGTGTTGAATTATCATAAGACACAGGATCAGAAGCTAGACCATCAGTCCCACTGAGCCTGCTCAACCATTCAGTGAGATCATGGCTGACTTGATAATGCTCAGCTCTGCTTTTCCTCCCTTTCTATTGCTGATTTTAAAAAAAATCTTGCCTGTCTCAGCCTTCACTTAAATTGATCCAGCCTCAACAGTATCTGTGGTAAAGAATTCCACAGATTCACTGTCCTCTGAGAGAAGAAATTCCTCCTCCTCTGTCTTAAATGTGAGACCATGATTCAGATTATGCAGTCTGTTCCAGGACACTCCTACAAGGGAAATGACTGTCCATTTGTACCATGTCAAGCCCCTTAAGGATCATTGAATGTTTCTGTTAAGGTAGCACCTCGTTTATATATTCTGTACTCGTTGGAACATAAAAGGCAGTCTCTCCATACCTGATACCAGACTAATGAACCTGCTAATACAGTTCATCTTCCCTTGGATAAGAGGACCAAAGCTTTTTACAGTATTCCAACTGTGCTCTGACTAGCACCTTGTACTGTTTTAGCAAAACCTGGTTTTGCACTCCCCTCCGCTTTTGAAATAAAAGCCCACATTTCATTTGTTTCAGAGATAGTAGGAACTGCAGATGTTGGAGAATCTGCGATAACACGTGTAGAGCTGGATGAACACAGCAGGCCAAGCAGCGTCAGACGATCAGGGAAGCTGACGTTTCGGGCCTGTACCCTTCTCCCCCATTTCTGAAGGGGAAAGGGATTCTGAAATAAATAGGGAGAGACAGGGAGGCGGATAGATGATAAAGGAGAGGATAGGTGGAGAGGAGACAGACAACTCAAAAGAGATGGGGGTAGAGCCAGTAAAGATGTGTAGGTGGGGAGTTGGGGAGGGGATAGGTCAGTCCAGGAAGGATGGACAGGTCAAGGGGGCAGGATGAGGTGAGTAGGTAGGGGATGGGGGTGGGGCTTGAGATGGGAGGAAGGACAGGTTAGGGAGGTGGGGACAAGCTGGGCTGGTTTTTGGGATGTGGTTGGGGTTGGAGATTTTTTTGAAGCTTGGCCAGTAAAGATGAGTGTAGGTGATTTCTCCCGTCCCTGACCACATCCCAAAACAGCTCAGTATGCCCCTACCTACTGGCCTCATCCTGCCCCCCCTTGACTGTCCATCCTTCATGGACTGACCTATCCCCTCCCTAACTCGCCACCTACACTCTCACCTTTTTTTTACTGGCTCCACCCCCACCTCTTCTTGACTTGTCTGTCTTCTCTCCACCTCCTTTCTCCTCCACCTGTCTCCTCTATATCTATCTTCTATCTGCTTCTCTCCCCCCCCCCCCCCCTACTATTTATTTCAGAGCCCCCTTCCCCTCCCCCATTTCTGAAGAAGGGTGTAGGCCTGAAACGTCAGCTTTCCTGATCCTCTGCTGCTTGGTCTGCTATGTTCATCCAGCTGTACGCCTTATCCAACATTCCATTTGCCTTCCTACTACCTTCTGAACATTTGCTTTTTGTCATTTGTCTATTCGCCAAGTTCTTGCCCAATCACTTCACCCGTTTATCTCTCATTGCAGACAATTAATCCTTGTCACTTTTCTTCCTGCCTATTTTTGTCATCTGCAAACCTGCCTGAAGTACTTTCACCTTCCTCATCCAAATCATTAGTACATGTTGTAAATAATTTGTGGCCCAGGATTGATCTGTGTGGCAGACCACCAGCAACAGGTCACCTTCCTGAAAATGGCTCCCTTATCCCATCTGTGTCTTCCATTTGTTAGTCAGTCCTCTATTCCTCTTAATGTACTGCCCCCAACACCGTAGGCTCTTATCTTTAAGTAGTGTAATGCATCTTATCAAACAGCAACTTAAAAATCTAAATAAGGAACATCCGTTACTTTGCTCTTACTATCCTGCTTGTTACCACCTTTAAAAGAATTCCAGTAAATATGTCAGGCATGACTTGACCTCCCAAGAAGCCACACTGACTATACTTGTTTATATTATACACTTCTAAATGATTTTGTTTTAACTCCCTTTATAACAAACTAACATTTTCCCAATAACAGACATTAAGCAATCTTATCTATAGAGACCTTTTTTTGTCTGCTTTTCAAAATAAAGGCTGTTACATTACCAGAAACAAAAACAGTTGCTGGAAAAGCTCAGCAGGTCTGGCAGCATCTGTGAAGAAAAAAATAGTTAATGTCTCAGATCCAGTGACCCTTCTGAGGAAGGATCGCCGAACTCCCAAAACGTTAACACTTTTTTTTTTTCCCCTTCATAGATGTTTCCAGACCTGCTGAACTTTTCCAGCAACTTTGTTTTTGTTCCTGATTTACAGCATCTGCAGTTCTTTTAGTTTTTGTTACATTGCCAGATTTTCCAATCCTCTGGCACTTTTTCAGAATCTAAGGATTCATGTAAGATTACTACCAGTCTATCCAGTATCTCTAGTAAGTACCTCCTTATAACATTCTAGGAGGCTTCCCATTAGATACAGGAAATTTAAGCCACTCCCCCACCCACCACATTACCTTATCTAGCACTTTTTTTCTTTAGAGCTAGTTGTGTTTATTCCAGTTTGCTCCTTTTTTGCCCCTTGAGTATTTAATTTGGGAATGCTTTTCGTGTTTTCTTCTGTGAAGACTGAAGCAAAGTACAACTACTTAGGTCAGTGTTTATAGACCTTCATTATGTTGTACTTCCCCTTGTGTTTGATCAGATGTCCTAAAGTCATATGCTTTCGGAAGTTGAGCAGCTTCAGGTCCAGTTATCTTAATTTGAAGTCCATCTGTTTAATGAAATATAGCATGATTTTGTTTATAAGCTAGTTGCATACACATAGTTGAGCTTTGTTCTCTGTTGGTTGGAACACTCCTGCCATTGCAGTTTAAAATCTCCTCAATGACACAGGCACAAAGGTCCTGCCAAGACTGAGACTTTGGAAGATGCATACTTTCTGACCTCTTACAGGTTCAGCACCCATCAAAGCTCAATATCACAAGAATCTAATGGCTGCATGTCTCTGTGTCTTCCTCTCCTCATTGAAAATTAAAGTATTTTGCCTGTATAATTATCCTCTGAACTATTTTTGCATGCTATTTGGTGCATTCAAAATCCTCTCATACTGTGGCATCCAGAACTATATCATATTCTCAGCTGAGGTCCAAACAGTATCCTATACTTAAGTTCAGCGTAACTTCCTCGTCGTACCTTATGTCTCTATTTTGCCTAGAATACTATTGCATTATTAACAGTACTCTGTGTACCTTTTCTGCTTTTTAATGTCCTGTGTATTTATGTACTCAGGTCTGTCTGCTTGTGCACATTTGCCTCAAATAATAGCCTGTAGTTTATGTTCACCATCAATGTTCTTTGCATTATACATTTCTCCCCATTTGAACCTCATCTAATCCCTGTCCACCCATTCCAATGATGTGTCAGTGCCCTTATGACACTCTGCAGTGTTTCAACAGTTTACAATTTTGCCAAATTTTTTGTCTGCAAACTTTGAAATTGTACCCTGCACAAGAGTCCCAATACGGTCCCTAGAACGTTAAACATTTGTTTCCCATCCCTGAGCCGATGTTACCACAGTCCTCTTATACCGTGAGCTAGAACTTTGTTGTCAAGTCTGTTGAGTAGCTCTGCTCAGATGCGTTGTGCACGTGGACTTCCAAAATGTCACCAGCTTTCCCCTCATCACCCTCTCAGCATTTCAAAAAGCTCCAGCAAGTTACATGGATGTGATTAGACACTCACGAGATGTAACATCACTTTTGGCAGCCTGTGAAGCTAAACATTTGAAATGAAATGTTTAGAGGGCACCTGTGTTACTGGCGTGTTGGTCACACAAGTGCCCTGCCATGTAACTGTTAACCTCATGGATGTTCCATATGATGCCAGCTGCTTCTCAAGTTCCAAAACCTAGATCTTGGGCTGATGCAACAGAACAAGACTTCCGACACCTGGGGTTATGTCACTGCATGGAATGACAATTAGCTTTCATTAGGTTGGAATAGCCCTGTCATTTCTTCATTAATTGAACCTGCCAATAAAAGAATAACTTCACATTAATAAACAGCAATGCATATTATTAATAAAGCTTAGAAATACTGATTAATTCCACTAACACTTCACATTTTGGCAGTAATTATGAGCCCTACTCTAATACCAACTACCTAATTATTGTTAATAAAAATGTTATTGCTTTTTATCTATTAGGTGCTTATCAGGAATTGTTCCCCTCAATAAGCTTTACTTCAAGTAAACCTTGCCACTAAAGCTTTACAGTAGTTTGTAAGTTGCACATGTTTTGAAAAATACTCACCAACCAATCACTTGCCTATTTATGATGTCATAATTTGATTTTTTTTTTTCTCTCGCTCTCTCTGAACTGTAAATAGACCACTCTGTCTCCCCTCCTTGCTTGTTTGAATCTTGAGGTCTTGCTATACTCTGTCCCCTATACCCCCATACCTGGCACTGTTTATAGTGAACTGTCTTGACCAAGAAGTTGCATGTTTAATCTTTGGTTAATACTAAATTATTAAATCCCTTGGCTTAGTTGCATCAGTTGGTTTCCATGTGGAATGAAACAAATTGTGCCTGAGTTCCCAATCCTGAATGCGGTTCGGTGATATTACTACCCCCCACAACACTTGGAACTGGATGTTTGTTGGTACACAGAGGTCAGAACTGGGCTTTACTATGATATGAACACCAGATACTTAACACTAAATGTAATCATATAAAAATGGTCAGTTGGATATTAAGAACTGTCTGTCTGGATTTACACCCCAGTGTAAGGTGCATAGAATATATAAGGCAAAAAGAAATGCAGAAATGGAGCTGTAAAAATACAGCTACAAAACAACTTTTTCCTGCAAAGCAGTCTTGTCAGCTGTCAACAACTAAATCTTTCAAAAACCATGTAATATTTAAACTTCCTATCAATGTTCTTAAAGATTTTACCTGTGGCTGTTCATATAACACCAAGTGGAGCACCAAGTGCATGTGCAGACAATAGTGTCATTCTGTTCGGCTTCATATTTACTTTATGTTTTAATTTTATGTGAAGGAAAAATAAAATTCCATCTGGAAAGTTTTAACTTGAAATTGTGACTCTAATTTTCCACCAGTGCAGCTGACTGAGCTGCGTGGACCATCTCTAACATCACCTTTCTAATTTTGTAAAACTTTGCGCATCCTACAAATGTATTATTTCACATCCCATTTTGGTTTCTCCAAAACAATAAGATTTGAATTGCTCAGTAAATTTCAAAGCCAACATGATGATGCAGTTGTACTGTTAAAGTTGGAAGAAATAATTTTCAAACGCGAATACTGAAGGTCAGAAGAAAAGCCATCTTTAATTTTATTCTATTTGTGCGGTTTGCAGTATCAAACTGGCAGATATCAAAATGGCGGGCATCCACCATTTTGGTGGGAGTATCCAAACATGCACCAGGCACTGCAGTGTGGGCTGAGTGCACCTGGCAGCATCTGGCACTAAAAATAATTAATTATAATTTTCTCAAAGTATTTTATAACCACAACTATATTTTTAGCAGAAAGAGATACTCAAAACACCTTCTGAAAAGGAAGCTGCTGTGGTGATAACAGAGGAGGAAGCAAATAAGGAGAACCTAGATGAAGGAGGTAAAGGCGAGCCAATGGAAACAGAAACCATTCACAAATCCCAGGAATTGGATGCTACAGCATGAAGATGATGTAGAGATTGAAGCTGCATTACTTGTTTGATTTTTTTTTAAAGCTTTGTTATAGTACGGTATTCTGTGTGTATCAATAATGCACCAGTAAAAGAGTTTTACTTACTTACTTGCCTCAGTGTTACAAGCTATTTAAAAAGAAATGATAACACATACTGGAATTGCTGAGCGTCTGAGTCACACTGGGTTTTTATGATCTGCCTATGGCACTGCCATGGCATTATTAGATGACGAATGAGATGACCCCACTCTTGTCAGCATGTAGGAAGTAGAAACTGGAATAAGCAGTTGGTAGCTCTGAATTATTTTGACTTGAAAAACAGTTTTTATCTCTTATTTTTAATTCTACACATTTCCTCATCCTAGCAGAAGTGGTATCATTTCCTGCTCCTGCCCAGTATATGGACATACAGTAATAAATTTTTTCAGCTTTGTAGGCTGTGCCTGGGAATTGTTAGATCAGTGTGACATGTTCTTGGAACTTGGATCAAGATGTATAGATGGTGTTGTTACTGCTGTGTGACTGAGGTACATTTCTTACTTTTTGAGGAAATTTGTTTGGCTGTTTGTAACTTGTGTATAAGTATCACCAGGTAATGCAGCTTTATTGTAGAATTACTGTATTCCACGGAATGGCTCAATTTTGTTCTTGCATTTGATTACTCCTTATCCTTCTTCAATATGTCAAATATGGAGAGAAAAGGCTCTTGTGTTTCTGTACTGGAAATATTCCGCAACACGTTTTAGTCAACTGGTCAATGCCACTGTTTGTGCTTGCAACCTGCTTCTTCACTTTCCATTTATATTTACTTCCCTCATGTTATTTACCAGCTTTCACCTAATTGCAGCAATTCTGTGTGCTATTTCACTCTCTGGGTAAAGAAACTTCACTTAAGTTCCTTGTGTTGGATTTATTAATTACTACTAACACTCAACCCTAACACTATCTTTGTATCCTTTGGTACTCTTTATAATATCAATGTTCTGAGAGAACCACCTCAACCACCATTTCTAGAGAAGAAAGCCCCATTTACTTTGCCACTGTGGTCTAAAATTCCTCACTCCCTTTATTCCTGGACATCATTACGGCATTTTTCCAGTGCCTTTTTCTGTTTTATATTATGTCCAACAAGTCTTTGCTCCACGCAAAATTCCCCATAATGTGGTGAGAAAGAAGATCTACCATATATTTCAAAATGCCCAAAAAGGAGGTTGTTTTAGTGGAATTTAATTCAAGAAAGTCTATTCACTTTGTAGGCCTATATCATCACTGTATCTTTCATTAAGGTTTAAATGGCTTAATCTAACAGAGCACTTGTGCATTCAGCTAGTCCATTCTGAGTTTAGCACAAAGTATCACTTTAATGATTTTTGGTTTATGTAGATTTGATCTGCTTTGTTTCTTCCCCCTCTGCCATTTCTGCTCACTTTGGCACGTGCCTTGACCGTACCCAAATTAAATTATTCTTTGTTTTGACAAACTCTAATGCGGTGATGGTCTCCATACCTCTATCACTGTTCGTACATGGGGTTAAAAATTTTGCCAGTAAACCACATACGTAGCACCTTGCACTGAGGAACTGAAGTCACCTGAATGATTTTCTTGGTGTGGTGCTTGGTGATCAAGTTTCCACCTAATGAGCATACTTTCACCATACTAGATTGATCCTGTACAATGCATTTGATTTCTTTCCCAAGGTTTGATAGTTTAAAAAGTGGAGGATGTGTTTTAATCCAATTACTAACACCCCTTGGAACTGTTGCCTTCTGACTTTTGTGACTCCCTTGGCTTGGCTCTCCATCTTTTCTTAGTTGTAAGTAACAGTCTAGTTTAAACACACCCAATCTAATTCAAAACTAGTGCTCACAAAACCACCTGGATCGAATTTTTTTGGATGGACAGTTGACACAAGTAATGACTGTGTGTATCCCTTCAGTTCTATATTATTAAATAGAACTTTAATGTAGCTAAATGTCATTAAAATTTAAAAAACCAGGATTAGAGAGTGAGTAAAAGTGTTTGCACTGGTTAAAATTATCCCAGTAAGAGTAAAAACGTTTTTAGTGAGGTTTTTGGTAGTATTAATATTTCACTGATTTAATTGCTTGGCCTTTTACAGTTCAAAATAAAACTTTAATAATCATTTCTAGAAATACACAAACTATGAGTGTAAGTTCTAGAATTTCTTAGATTCACAAGTTAGCATTGTTAACTACTGCAGGTCTTGTCTTGCTGCTAAAACGCACAAAAGACTTATTTGCTTTGCTTCGGGGTACTCTTTAATGGGCCTTTTTTTTTCAAATCTGTAGGAAAGGGGCTGCGGTTCCAGTTCTATGCAATACGGTAATGTGTCTTAAGTGCTTGACCTTACAGTGGAATAATATTGTGCACGATTTGTGTCCAGTACTACTTTGATTTCCAGCTTGTTTTACCAACCAAAAGGTGACTGTATGTATGTAAATACTTTTTGTTTGAGGGCAGCATAGGAGTAAAAAAAAAATAAAAATTCAGGAATTTACACACGTGTTGCAGAATATTTTGTTTTGTCTCTATATACATGCATAGATATGTTGAAATGTAATTTTGCAGACTAGGATGGCTTTCCTTCAAAGATGATCATTGTTCCCACATTCCAAAAAAAAACTGCATAGTAGGGTGAGTGTCCCTGGTACAAGCTTATTCCCAGAGAACAAATCTGAATTTAACAGGAATGAGTCACTCAATGCTAACTAATACTTAAAACAAACTAATAGAATTATTATTTTAAACAATCATAAAATGGAAGGGAACATTTTTATTGGCGAGGAGTGAATAACTTTATAGCTCGAACGTTAGCTGTGTATTCAAATGTTTAAGACAGATGACTAAATATTTTAATCCAGATTAGGCTGTTAATGACAATTCCCTAAAACAATTTTCTTTTTAAAAGCCTTGGTATGTGCATCACCAGATCTCCAAATAACCTTTTATATGGTGGAACTATCAGTTACTTCATCAACATCTCTTTCTAGCAAGTCAAGGAGTCTGTTTTCCTTTTGTCTAATTTCTGGTATCACCCCAGCCTTTCAATGATTTATCCAAACTTTCCAAAGCACCATCACAAAGTTGTCTATTTATTCATCACAGATTGGCTTCTCATTCATTGCGTTACACTACCCATCAATCAGAATTCATGCCCACAGTAGGGAGGTCAACTATACGTAAGGCTAGTTGTTATCCATCTGTGGCCCTGCCTCTGAATTTCAGGCAAAATATAGTGTTAAAGCTTTCTTCTGTTGCTTTCAGCTCCATGCCAGTTTCCGTAGACATAAGTCCTCTCCTTGTCCTACAGACACCTTCACCAGCTTCCACCACATTCCTTCTCTCTATCCTTTTACCTGCATTTGACCTGTTGATATGACATTGGTTGGCTTAATTTCTCTGCCTTAGAATTGAATGTCTACAGCATGGAAGCAGGCCATTCAGCCCATTGTGCCCACAGTGACCTTCCAGAGAGAATGCTGCCCAAACTCGCCTTCCTGCCTTATCTCTGTAATCTTGCATTTCCCATGACTAATCCACCAGGCCTGCAAATCCTTAGACAGTATGGGCAATTTAACATGACCAATTCACCTAACCTGTACATCTTTGGACTGAGGAAGAAACCTGCACAGACAAGGGGAGAATGTACAAACTCCACACAGTTGCTCAAGGTTGGAATCAAACCTAGGCTCTTGATGCTATGAGGTAGCAGTGCTAACTACTGAGCTACCATGCTACCTTCCTCATTCGTTAAAACCCATCTCCCTCTAAACTGACTGATGCTTTCAGATCCAACCCTGATTGTATAATCAAGTCTGCTGATAAGGTAGTGCTGTTGTGTGGTGTACAGACTACTATTTTGCAGAAGTTGAACATCAGCTGTCAAGATACCAATCAACCCTACAAGCTTGACCTTCTTCCCAAAATCCCCAAATAGAACTACACAAGTAGACTACAACAGCACAACATTTTGCAGGAGGAACACAGCAGACCAGGCAGCCTCAGAAGTAGTAAAGTTGATGTTTCAGGTCGGGAAGGGGCCCAACCTGAAACATCAACTTTACTACTGTTCAGAGACTGCCTGGCCTGTTGGGTTCCTCCAGCTCCACACTGTTGTTGCTGACTCCAGCATCAGCAGTGCTTACTATCTCTGTATAAGTAGACTCATTGTTTCTGGCTGCATCCATCTTGTGGAGCTCATCTCTTCCTACTTTGATTTGATTTTCTTTTTCTCCTCGTGCAGTCCTTTTGTATTTATGACTGTGATTCTTCTAACAAGTCAGATTCAGAATTTCCCGTTTGCAGGCACCAGCTTCTTTTCATGGACGTGCAATCACTTTACACGTCCATCCCCCATCAGGATGATCTTGGGGCTCTCCAGTTCTTCCTGGCAAAAAGTCAGAACTGTCCCCATCTTCTCCACCTGGCCGAGTTTGTCCTCACTGAACAACATCTCCTTCAAATCATCTTTATTTCTTTCTTCAGCTCAGAAGTGTGACCGTGGATACCTGCATGTGCCCCAATTATGCCTGTCTCTGTGGAATGTTCCTTGTTTCAAACGTACTTGGGTCACTCCCCATTATGCTCTCTGGTACATCATTAACATCATCGCTGCTTCCCTGGACTGAAATTGGAAATAAATTATCCACCCTGCCCACTTTCATGTCCATTTCTGACTCCTGCCTTCCTTATTTCATCATCTGTTTCTGTTTTTGGGGACAGCCTGACAACCAGTATCCACAACAAACTCACTGCTGTAGTTATCTGGAGTGCATTTGCTCACCCTGCTTCCTGGAGAGACTCCATTCCATTCTCCTAGTTTCTTTCCATCTAGGCTGCATCGATTCTGATGATGCTACCGCTTACAGGGTGCCCTCTGAAGTGTCCACCTTTTTCCTCGACCAAGGAGTACCTACCACTATGCTTAACTGGGCCTTTAGCCATTTCTGACCTATTTCCCCACTTCTTTCCTCACTCATCTTCCCACCCTGAATACTGATAGGGTCCGTGTGGTCCTCATCATCTGCTCTCCAGCACCGTCATCCACATCCAAAGGATTGTAAGCTGCCATTTGCATCACTTCCAGTTGGATGCACACCAGACAAACATTGCTGTCCTTTGTCAGCCTTCTTTGGGACTATTCCCTCTGGGACACCTTAACTAACTGTTGCCAAGCCTTTGTCAGAGGTGTAACACATCATTTATTTCCTCCTCACTTTCCAAGACCTCAGAGACCCCTTCCATGTGATATACCCACACCTCATTCATTCTAGTCTACTGTGTTCGCTGCTCATGTTATGGTCTCCTCTACAATACAGACTGGGTAACTTTTGTGGAGCACCTGTGATCTATCTGGTTGCTTGGTCAACATTTTGACTTGCTGTAGGGCCCTGTGCAAGTTGGAAGGACAGCATCTTATTTTCTACTTGGGTACCCGGCAACCTTCAGAACTCAATATTGAGTTGAATAATTTTAGCACCTGAGCACTTGCTGCTCTGTCTTTTACCCATCCTCACACCCTTGACCTTGTCATCAAATGAGCTGCTTTCATCACAGCCGGTCCATTTTCACTCACTAATGGTCCCCATTAGCTTTTCTTTCTCTTCAGCTCACCATTATTAATTCTGCTTGTCATTCCCTTTGGACTCCATCTCTGCCTATTGTTTACTGCTTTCTCCACCTACCCCCTGATTTCAGCATAAATACCACCTTATCCTAACTACAGTCAGCTCTGAAGTAGGGTCACTGAACTTGAAACATTAACTCTGTCTTCTCTCCACAGTTGCTGCCAGACTTCTTGTAATTTTTGTTTCAGATTTCCAGTATTCTCACACTGATCATTATCCCAGCTTGTAGTTAAGGATCAATAGTGTGAAGAAGTTCCCCTTTTTGAATCATAGAAAGTAATTTCATTTTCTGTGTAGTGAATCTGTGGGGGGAGCAGAGGAGAAAGTAGCTCAGTCAACAAAAGAAAGCCATGGTTATTGTGTGCAAGGGAAGGCCATTTGAAGGGAAAGCCCACAAATCCATATTTAATGTAACTTAAATAATTGATTAATTACTGAAAGCACAATTACTCTTTGTAACATTGTTTAAAAATTTGCCATTGTTTTAATAGATTCTCTTTAAAAGTAAAGCAGAAATGAAATATTAAAATACAATTGCGCAACAAAAATGTGATTTCAGGCTGTATGCTAAGGAAGCATAGGGAAACAGTATTTGGTTTGGAGTAGGTAATCCCCAAAGTGTTAATCTTTGTAGAAGTTATTCTTTCTCCGGATGATCAAAAGCACATTGTATGGAAGACTGAGATAACAAGGTCTAGAGCTGGATGAGCGCAGCAGGCCAAGCACCATCAGAGGAGCAGGAAAGCTGACGTTTCGGGTCTGGACCCTTCATTTCTGAAGAGTCTAGGCCTGAAACATCAGCTTTCCTGCTCCTCTGATAGTGCTTGGCCAGCTGTGTTCATCCAGCTCTACACCTTGTTATCTCAGATTCTCCAGCATCGGCTATCTTTGTATGGAAGACTGGTGATTTTTTCTGTATGTTAACTGAGTAATTGGATATGAAACATTATTTACTTTGTGCTACATTGTAAATGCCTCTGCTGAAGAAGATACGCCCTGACAGTGGTTCTTTTATGGGTCTTCAGAGTTCAGTTTTTGATAAGATAACAATAATCCTTGGAACTGGGATTTTCCTTGACAGATGACACCACCAATTTAAATTGCAATATAATTATTTTAGAGGTCTGTTCTTGCTAGCTTTCAAAGTTGCCAGTTTCAACTAATAGGCATGCAACTAGGGGGTTGCAAATGGTGATACACTTACAGTGGAGCTCACTGGCTGTTGTAAACTATGCCAGTGACATAGATTCATTTTCCTGTGTCAGGACATATACAGATGTTTGCCACTACTTAGGAAAATGTGATGTCAGCATAACTGTATCACTTCGCAACCCTCGAGTTGCATGCCCTTTAGTTGAAGGTACCAACTTTGGAAGCTAGCAAGAACAGACATCTCAAAATAATTAAATTGTAATTTAAATTGTAGAAATAGTAAATGATTATTCTAATTGTCCATCTTAGGTGACGATGGATGGTTGTTGCTCCTGCATTTAACTTGGTCTTTGGTGATAGTAGAGGAAGATTTGTGAGTTCTTCAGTCTGGTCATTTGTTTTGGCCCCTGCTTTTGCCAGAGTATAACCATCATTGTTTTGTTTCAAGTGTTTTAAACTGCTCTATAGGAATGCAGAAATGGAAACTGTCATAAGGAGCAACTCCTCCTTCATTCTACAGCTACTACTTGGGAAGTATGACTAGCTGTGGCATCATGCACATTCACGTGTTTTATCGTCTGGAACATGTGATGTTCGTGGCTCCAGCATTCTTTCCATCCATGTTATCTACTTGTCACTTGCTATGTGTATCCAATATTCCTAGGTGGCAGCCTTGCCCAGATTCTCATACCTACCATGCCCTCTGGGTTGGTAAAACATTTTGTTCTGTACAGACATTTAAAGGCTTGAAGTGAAGAATTGGAACCTGATTATTTCTGTTTCAAATCCACTTAAAGCAGATTAAATTTGATAATTGTGTCTTAATTCTCCATGAGTAAACTACCATTATGAATTTGATCTAATGGTGTAATATAGACTAACTGTTCCATTTTGAATGCTAAGATTCACTAAACCAAAACTTACCTTTATCATAATAGTAAACTTTATGTTCCTGCAGTAAGAAAATTTTCACTCATCTTTCACTCTTCACATACCTTGAAAAGGAGAAATTTTGAAGTGAAATGTCTGGCACTTTGTTTTTAATTTGAAGGATGGTAGCATTGTGTAAAAGCTGTTAAAGAAATATAAATGAACTCGAGGATGATAGAAAGGGATTGAAAAATGTAGTGAGCAACTTTCTTTTATAAGAATGCACATTCTTAGATGAACAACTCCAAGATAACCAAGGACACTTCAAAATCAATTATTTTCACATAAATGTTAAATAGGTGAGAGTGGAAACCAATTTATACAGTCTGTATGATCTGTAATATTGTTTCAATTAGCATAGACACTGGGGAAATCTGCAATATTCTTCAAAGTGGAATGGGTCATTTACATCTACCCAAACCAGAGCTTATCTTAATATATCAGGAGGAAGCATCTCCAGCAGGTCAGAGCCCCTCAACAGTGCAGTCATGTAGTCATAGATCTGGCTTCTTTGTATGTTGCTCATAATGATCCAGTCTTAATTGTTATAAAGCTTCAATGGAATTTTAACTTCTTTCAGTTCCTGACGTTTCTCTGTGGAGAATCATAAGACCATAAGACATAGGAGTGGAAGTAAGGCCATCAGCCCATCAAGTCCACTCTGCCATTTAAATCATGGCTGATGGGCATTTCAACTCCAATTCCCTGCACTCTCCCCATAGCCCTTGATTCCTTGTGAGATCAAGAATTTGTCAATCTCTGCCTTGAAGGCATCCAACATCAACATCCTGGCCTCCACCGCACTCTGTGGCAATCAATTCCACAAGCCCACCTCTCTCTGGCTGAAGAAATGTCATCGCATTTCCGTTTTAAATTTACCCGCTCTAATTCTAAGACTGTGCCCACGGGTCCTAGTCTCCCTGCCTAATGGAAACAGCTTCCTAGCGTCCACCCCTTCTAAGCCATACATTATCTTGTAAGTTTCTATTACATCTCCCCTCAACTTTCTAAACTCTAATGAGTACAATCCCAGGATCCTAAGCCCTTCATCACACGTTAAACCTACCATTCCAGGGATCATCCGTGTGAATCTCTGCTGGACACGCTCCAGGGCTAGTATGTCCTTCCTGACTTGTGGGGCTCAAAATTGGACACAGTATTCAAAATGGGGCCTAACTAGAGCTTTATAAAGCCTCAGAAGCACATCGCTGCTTTTATATTCCAACCCTCGAGCTAAACGACAACATTACATTCGCTTTCTTAATCAGAGACTCTATCTGCAAGTTAAACTTTAGAGAATCCTGGACCAACACACCCAGATCCCTTTGCACTTCTGCTTTACGAATTTTCTCACCATTTAGAAAATAGTCCATGCCTGTATTCTTTTTTCCTAAGTGCAAAACCTCACAGTTACTCACATTGAATTTCATCAGCCATTTCCTGGACCACTGTCCTAAATTGTCTAAATCTTTCTGCAGCTTCCCCACCTCCTCAGTACGACCTGCCTGTCCACCTATCTTCGTATCATCGGCAAACTTCACCAGAATGCCCCCAGTCTCTTCATCCAGGTCATTCATATACAAGGTGAACAGCTGTGGCCCCAACACTGAACCCTGCAGGACACCACTCATCACTGGTTGCCATTCCGAAAAAGAGCCTTTTATCCCAACTCTCTGCCTTCTGTCAGACAGCCAATCCTCAATCCAAGCCAGTAGCTCACCTCGAACACCATGGGCCCTCACCTTGCTCAGCAGCCTCCCATGAGGCACCGTATCAAAGGCCTTTTGGAAGTCTAGATAGATAACATCTACTGGGTTTCCCTGGTCTAATCTACTTTTTACCTCTTCAAAGAATTCTAACCAGGTTTGTCAGGCATGACCCCTTATTAAATCCATGCTGACTTGTTCTAATCCGACCCTGCACTTCCAGGAATTTAGAAATCTCATCCTTGACAATGGATTCTAGAATTTTACCAACAACCAAGGTTAGGCTAATCGGCCTATAATTTTCCATCTTTTGTCTTGATCCTTTCTTAAACAAGGGGGATACAACAGCAATTTTCCAATCATCTGGGACTTTCCCTGACTCCAGTGACTTTTGAAAGATCACGACCAAAGCCTCGACTATTTCCTCAACCACCTCCCTCAGAACTCTAGGGTGTAGCCCATCGGGGCCAGGAGGTTTATCAATTTTTAGACCTTTTAGCTTTTCTGGCACTTTCTCTTTTGTAATGCCTACCATACTCAACTCTGCCCCCTGACTCTCCCTAATTGTTGGCATACTACTCATGTCTTCCACTGTGAAGACTGACACAAAGTACTTATTAAGCTCTTCAGCTATTTCCTTATCTCCCATCACTTGCCTTCCAGCATCAATTTGGAGCGGCCCAATGTCTACTTTTGCCTCTCGTTTGTTTCTTATGTATTGAAAGAAGCTTTTACTATCATTTCTAATATTACTAGCTAGCCTACCTTCATATGTGATCCTCTCCTTCCTTACTACTCTCTTTGTTATCCTCTGTTTGTGTTTGTAGCCTTCCCAATCTTCTGATTTCCCAGTGCTCTTGGCCACTTTATAGGCTGTCTCTTTTTCTTTGATATATTTCCTGACTTCTTTTGTCAGCCATTGCCATTTGCTATGCTGGCATATGTGCCATGTCTACCCTCTAGAACTTTCTAGTCTTTGTGTAACTTTTTAAATCTAGTTCTGCTCAAGGATTTTTTTTCTTTTCACAATCTGGAACAAGGTAATAAATTAGTTGTGCCTAATTCGGTGAATAACTGAAATCGTTACCTCGCCTATTCACATATTTTTCTATTTATAAGCGAAGGTCTAACTTTATGTCTTTAATGACTTTATAAAGACAATCTTATTGCAAGAAACAGAGATTTATTGTTGAGTGTATTTATAAATACCAGGACATTAAATGCTTTGGTAGTTTGGGCTTATAAAAGATTCCCAAAAGGCCCTTTAAATTTTAACACAGTGATCTGGCATTCCAATAGCCAAGGGAACATAAATCTGAAAGGGTCGAGGAAAAATGTACAGCAATTTAAGTTCTGTGTTTTGTTCTGAATCAGAGCAGATGACTAGTTGCAGTGGCTATGATGATCATGATGGTTGATGGCAAATGCTTAAAGAGAACTTCATTTATTTTCATTGCAGTGATTTTCAATAAGTTTAATTCAACTTAAGATTCTTATCAGATATAAAATTCCTGTCTTGCAGTCTGTCGCATACGTCTTTAATAACAGGGCTTTCTGATAACCTCTTCTCCTTTCACAGCTCTTCATACTGCATCGAGAACTCGAAAGCGATCTTTTTGCAGCATCTCAACATTCTGAATATAATAAGATTTTGCAAAGGCTCCTTTCTGCCTGCATCTTAATCTCGCTGATGACGGATAATACTTAGAAAGTTAGTCAGTAACATGAGAGAGGCTTTGTAGAAGGTCATTTCTCCTTGTTTCTCATTTTCTTTCCCCTGCTAGTCTTTCACTCATGAAAGCAAGAATTGGATCAGGTTGACGAGATTTTATTGCAAGAGGTCTAATGTTTTGCATGATTGAAGTAAGATATGGTCTTATTTTCTTTTGATGGTTTTGATTCTTTTATTTCTATAAGGATGGCATCTGCAGAGAAAACAGGATGATGTTCCATTTTCTGTTGTCATTACCATCAGATAGAGAAAACACCTTCCCAGAGGACAGGTCCATAAAAATCAGGCAGTATTATGCTGCAGAAACCCTCATAAAACTTAAGAAGTATTTAGACGTGCACTTGCAATGCCAAGACTTACAAGGCCATGTGCCAAGTGCGGAAAATGGAATTAGAATAGTTAGGGGTTCTTTTGACCAGTGTGGGTGTGATGGGCTGTGTTGTAGTTCTATGCTGTAGATCTCAGTGGCTCTGACAATGACATAACCATCTTTCATCATCATTTTACACATTGTTTAAATGAACTGCGAACATCATCTGCAGAAGGATGTATCATTTGGATCCCACTGACTACAAAAAGGAAAAGTTAATTTAAAGAAGAACATTGGATCAGAATTTGGCTACTCAGCCCTCAAGCCTGCACTGGTACTACTACATCGCAATTGGTTGTTTCTCAAATCATTGTAGCCATTATCTGTCTAATTCCTTGATAATTACACCTAATAAATCTATTGATATGTCATAAAACAAATTAATTAAACAGCAGTGGTAGATTTCCCTTGTTATTTGTCCCGTGAGTCAGATTACATTGTTACAAAGGAATAGTGGGATGTGGATGTGGAAAGAACAACTGACCCTTCTGTTCTTCCAAACTATAGCACAAACTACTCCCACCCACAACCTGCACACACCCGTGATGTTCTGGCAGTATGATTTGTTAAATATAGATCATTATGCTATTCAAACAAGAGGTGCCACCTACTCCCTCAGGCAGTATATAGAAAGCTCAGAAGAGCATTCAGAAAGTAAATAAAGGGAAAGAAAGAACACAAGAGACTAGCAACTAACATAAGACTCCATTATCTTTTGTGGGCATATAATTTGTAAAAGTGTAATTGTAGGCAATATAGATTCAATTAGGGTTTTAAAAATATCCATGCATGGATCAGAAAGAAATACTGAGGTGCTAAATAAGTACTTTATGTTCTTCCTTGGTCAAGACAGAAACTGCCTAAGTCAAAATGAAGCATAAGGTGATTGAAGAAAGTCCATCAATTGGTAAGGAGGCATTAGAAAGTTTGGCTGTGCTTAGTGTTGATAAAGTACAATGACCAATTTATATACATCTGAGAATGATGATTGAATTATAAGTACAAATTTCTAAGATACTGGCCACAGTTTTCCAATCTCCTTAAGACATGGTGCTACTGCCAGAGGACTACTGAAGTTTCACTCAAAGAGCAGGAAAGAAAAGAGTATGATGAGGAGAAAGATCTTCTCACAGAGGGTCATGAGCCTTAGAAATTCTTCTGCAAAAGGCTATAAAAGCAAAATCTTTCAGTCTTTTTAAGGGAGTATTGGGTAGATTCTTGATAAACGGGGGATCAAACGTTATTATAGGTTAGGAATGTAGAGTAATTTGATCAACCAAGATCTTATTGAATGGTGAATCAGCTTTGGCAGGCCCTGGCCCACTCCTGTTTGTATGACTTTGGGGCTTCAACAAAGGGAACAAAGAGCAGTGAGAAACTGATGCATCAGGCAGTGTGAGGAGGGCTGTTGTGTTACTACATAGATTGCAGGCAGATGAGCAGTGTACCTTTAGGATGGAAGCCCCTTACACCTAATTTAAAGGATGTAGCTACAGAGAAAGTTGATACATTAGTAGTAATGGATGATGATGGGATAGTGTAGGGGGATGGGCTTAGATTAGTTCACAGGTCGGCGCAACATCGAGGGCCAAAGGGCCTGTTCTGCGCTGTATTGTTCTATGATCTATGTTCTATGTTCTAATCATCAAAGAAACTTTAAATTCTGGAAAACTCCCAGATGATTGGAAAAACTACCAATGTAACATCTATATTCAAAAAGGAAGGAAAGCAAAAATGAGTAACAAAAGGCCAGTTAGCTTTAACGTTTGATGTTAGGAAAATGTCAGAGTCTATTAAAAAGGATGCAAAAGTTGAGCATTTGGAACCCCTTAATATTGTCAAGTAGGGCTAGTATAGCTTCATAAAGGGGAAATCATGCCTGTTAAATTTATTGCAGTTGTTTTCAGGAGGTAACAAGCATGGTAGATAAAGAGGAAGCAGTGGATGTTATATATTTGGATTTCCAGAAGGCATTTGTTAAGATACTGCACATAAGGCTACTTCATAAAATAAGAGCCCATGATGATGTGGGTAGCATATTAGCATGAATAGAAGATTGACTAACTAAGAGAAGACAGAGTTAAGATAAAGGGGCGTTTTCAGGATGGCTAACCATAACTGGTGGAGTGCCACAGAGATTAGTGTTGGGGCAATAATTATAGGCAATATATATTAATGTCTTGGATGAGGGAAGTGACTGTACTATCACCACATTTGTGGATGATACAGTATAGGTGGGAAGGTAAGTAGAGAAAATGACACAAGATGCTCACAGAGGGATAGAGACAAAATCTTACCCGATGCAATATAATATGGGATAATGTGAAGTTATGAACTTTGGCAGGAAGAATAGAAGAGCTGAATATTGTTTCAATGCGGAAAGATTGAAGAAAAATAGGGTTTCTGGTGCATGCATCATAAAAATCTAAGATCCAAGTTCAGTATTTAGTAGGGAAGGCAAATAGGCTTTTATTTCAGAGGGAATGGAGCATAAAAATATGTAAGTCTTGGCAAAGCTGGAAAATTGTGAACAGTGCTGGATCCTTATTTAAGGAAACATGTACTGGTAATAGAGACAGTCTAGAGAAGCTTCATTAGGTTGATCCTTAGAATCAAGGGGTTTTCTTATGAAGAGAGGTTGAATAGGTTTGGCTAATAGAATTTAGGGAATGAGAGGAGACATTATTGTAACATATAAGATTCTTAAGGGCTTGACAGATTAGATGTGGAAAGGTTGTTTCCCCTTACGGAATTCGGTAGGAGCAGAGGGCATAACCTCTGAATAGAGAGTTACCCGGTTAAGACAAGGATGAGAAGGACTTGTTTCTCTGAAAAGGTGGTGAATCTGTGAAATTCATTACTGCAGAAGTCTGTAGGGTGTGGTTCATTAACATTTCTAAGCTCTCAAGAAAGAGAGAAATGTTCCAACAAGCACTGACAACTAAATCATCCCATTCAGTCAAAGTTTATTGAGAATGAGGTCTCCACTGTCTTACAGAACAAATTGCAGAACTTCACTACAAACCCCTGGCCCATCCTGTACACTATTTCCTTTTGACGTTAACTATAAGTGACACTTAATAATGAGAACATGAACAATGATAAGCTGAGAGTCAGTAAACATTATGATAGCAAGCAAAGAGCCCTGATATTCAGTCTGACCCAGTCCTTGAGTTGTGTGTGTCCCTGAGTGCAATGTGTTCTTGCAGCAGCATTACAATGATGAGTGCCAATGTAGCCCAATGTACAGAAGCATCCTTTAGATGGATCAGAGATGTGCCATAAGATGACACATTTCAGACATCAATGTGTGGTGCTTGCGGCCAGTGCTCATGGAGTGTGCCCTGAATTGTTGGTTCCCGATAGCCAATATGGAGGTCATTTGGAGCATGCAGTGAACTCCATCTGCGAAGCACCTGCATTGGTTTCCATTTTTTGTTGTCTATTTTCTTGGACAATTTTGATAAGATCAGAAACAAAATATTGACAAATCGAGTTGGGCCATCAACAAGGAGCTTAACATACATTAATTGGCAACCATCCATTACTCGGCAAGAATTTCACCATGACACATGAGAAAAGTCTAAAAGATAATAAAGATAATCTCACCATTGAGATTATCTTGGAATCAACTTCTTGCCTTATTGTAGTGTACATCCACTGTAGCCAACAATGTTTAAGCCCATGTCAAATTCTGACCAGTGTTTAAGTTTATGAAATGTTTAAGTTTAAGTAAATAGTTAGTGTGGAAAATATACATCAGACATCTGATTCAAGAAGATTTCGTTGGTCTATATAATATAGATAATGAACATAGTAAACCACAAAAAGCTAGCAGTATTGCTGCAAAACCTGGGCTACACATTTAGTGCAAAGGTAGATCAATCAAATGACTCTACTCTGTACAACTTACTTCTTACCATTGCTCCTTTGGTGGCATTTGAACAATTTCCAGCACTGCCCCTCCGTTGGGATCTGAATGTCAAAGTCAGGCACACCACCACACACCTGAGCCATTTCCTTGCTTCTGTGTACTCTCTTTTCCAACTGGATAAGGAACAATTATTCACAAGAGGCTTAACATCCTTCACGTATTCCAGCAAGAACATTGACATGAGATGTTGTGCTCCTCAGTGCAAAAGAAGCATTAGAAAGTCTTGGTACTACCCATGGACAGTTGGTCATGCCAGTGTTGATCTTTTGCACATGCTACTGCTCCATCACATCAGTTATTGACAAGTTCAGTCATGGCTGCTGGGTGCCTTTTCAAAGTTCTTTGGTTACTTAAGTCCTGCCTCCAAGATGCTTCCAGCACTTCTGATTGGGTGCTGAACCAGCACCCCCCCCCCCCACCCCAGCCAATAAGCCTCTTTGCATAGGAAAATGGCACTACCTTACTAATGCTGACGCCTGTTTTATTCAACAGGCACATCCAACTATGTTATCATAACGTGACTTTTTAAAAAATTTCCGCTTAAACATTTATGCTGAATATTAGGAACTTCAGTGTCTGAGGAGAAAGGTGCATCAAAAATGTTCAGATGAGGGTTGCCTTACTGACACAATGTAGTGTGGAGAGCCAGAAATCGTCAAAGCATCAAGTTCCTGACCCCAGATTCAAACCCAAGGCCACTGTCCTTCATTCCTTTCTCTCCAGTTGCTTTCAGCCTTTCTGAACCCACTCTCTTCGTCTCTTAAGATATTAACTGAAGAGTATTAGAGTAAAGAATAAAGCACAAAACAAAAACTACAAAAGTTGAGCAATTAGAGCACATACAATTTCTTCCTGCTCACCAAAGTACACATACCTGTCTCATAATAAAAAGTTCACCTATTTGAAAGTTTTATTCAATAGGCACATCATATTATCATAAAGTGATTTTTAAAAAAATTTCTGTTTAAACATTTATGCTGAATGATAGGAACTTCAGTGTCTGGAGAGAAAGGTGCATCAAAAATGTTCAGATGAAGGTTTCTTATGCTACTGGGGCACTGTGGTGATTATAAACTACAACTTCACAGTCAAATCTGTTGTGTTTATCAAAGAAGTTGGACAGTTGCTGCAGTTTGTGATAAAGTTTTACTTTGACTCTTGAACAATTGAATGAGAGCATGTCGGTTGACTGTCCATTCCAGTAGCAAAGACTGGTGATAGATAGACAAACTATGATTTTTATTTATTAATAACATTTGTGTAAATCATGATAATGTTACTGATCACATGACTGTCATCAGTATGATAGATATTTCACTAGAAAGCCTTATTTCATAACCTATTATGGAAAGATGTAAACAAAGCAACATTACAATGTATAAGGAGCTGAACAGCCTTACTTAGAGCCAAAGAACAAGCATCCTCTGGGATAGTTTATGTAAAGACACCCAGAGCCCCAAGTACTGCAGACCAGTTTCTCAAAATACAGGTAGCAGTGTTGGTTTTAAATACAAGATAAAACTTGGCAGCAGCTAGGGAAATACCCTTAGAACCAAGATCCAAAGTTAAAACATAATCCAGCTGAAAAGGAAAAACTTTGAGACCTCAGCAGACTTTGAAAGTACAGCTGAGTAAAATACAGGCAGACTCTTTGAAGGCAGGCCAAAACTCAGGAAGACTTTCAGAGAAAAGCTGCAAAAGGAGGAGACTCTGAAGGAAGGGAATAGACTTCAGAAGACTCCAATTTCAGGACTACAAAGTGGGAAGATGCCAAAGGGTGGAAAAATGAAACTTGGAAGACTTTGAAGCCAAGCCATGAATTGGCTATACTCTGAAGAGGAAAAAGCACAGAATCAGAACTCCTCCAGAGTAAGAAGGGGAAACCCAGATGCTCACCCAGGTCAGTCAGGTACTGTAATACATAGGAATGACATCTGCAGTGGAGATTTTGCCACTACCTCCACAATTTGATAAAGTGGAAGGCGCACAATGAGACCAAAGATGGGAGTTCAATGTTACAGAATGGCTTCAGGTTAACACATGAAGTTGCAGTACAATGAAGTCAGCGTGCTTTTTTAATACTGTAGGCCAAATTGTTGTTCTGTTAAGACAAAGCAGGAAGCAATGTATTTTGAAATATGATGCATTGATTAAAGCATTGCATAGGTACTTTACACCCAAATCTAAATTTAATTATAGAATGGGCAAGATTCAATCAGTTATCTTAATGTTTGGGTGAATTAGAAGAAGATTTTTAACTGATTTATATCCCCTGACTGTATCAGAAGTTTGAAGTATACATTCACCAGAGACCATACAGAGTTGGTATGAGAGTTGAGAAGTTATCTGACTTTCTTGAATCTATGGAGCATTTAACACAGAAAACGCAGTCAATTTTGCAGCACAGGCAAAACTGAAGGCTTAAAATCCAATAGGACTGTGAGGAAACAATGGAGATTCTTCTAGCACAGTTGAATAGGTAGACCCTCAAAATCCCAAAAGGGGGGGAATTAATGTCATCAAGCATATTGAGTTGTACAAGATGTAGCTCCAAAAAGCGCAGTGAATGTCCTGCAGGGGAGACGAGCTCTATTTGTGCCTGATCGGGATACTTTAGCAACTCAAAACCACTGAAAAAGTCCTGTAAAAGGAAAATTTTCAGGTGTGTAGACATCAGGCAACCAAAAAACCCTAAGGAAGTTAAAGATACAGAATAAAAGGTGACTACAGCATTCCTATGGGAGTTCAAAGAGAGTCAAAACACGTTGTGGACCATCAAATTGAAGGGACAAAAGTTTGAAACAAAATTTAAACTCAGCACAGGAGCAGCAGTTTCAGCACTGGTAGACAGCTTGCCATGGTTGAAGTCTGTGAGAGGCAAACATGTTAACATAAAACTCAGAGATCCAGAAGGCTCAGATCCTCAGTAAAGTGTGGGGCTGGATGAACACAGCAGGCCAAGCAGCATCTCAGGAGCACAAAAGCTGACGTTTCGGGCCTAGACCCTTCATCAGAGAGGGGGTTGGGGTGAGGGTTCTGGAATAAATAGGGAGAGAGGGGGAGGCGGACTGAAGATGGAGAGAAAAGAAGATAGGTGGAGAGCAGAGTATAAGTGGGGTGGTAGGGAGGGGATAGGTCCGTCCGGGGAAGACGGACAGGTCAAGGAGGCAGGATGAGGTTAGTAGGTAGGAAATGGAGGTACAGCTTGAGGTGGGAGGAAGGGATAGATGAGAGGAAGAACAGGTTAGGCAGGCGGGGACGAGCTGGGTTGGTTTTTGGATGCAGTGGGGGGAGGGGAGATTTTGAAGCTGGTGAAATCCACAGTGATACCATTGGGCTGCAGGGTTCCCAAGCGGAATATGAGTTGCTGTTCCTGCAGCCTTTGGGTGGCATCACTATGGTACTGCAGGAGGCCCAGGATGGTCATGTCGTCTAAGGAATGAGAGGGGGAGTTAAAATGGTTCGTGACTGGGAGCTGCAGTTGTTTACTGCAAACCGAGCGTAGGTGTTCTGCAAAGCAGTCCCCAAGCCTCTGCTTGGCTTCCCCAATTCCTGGTTGTGCTGGGTTCTGTGAGGTAACTATGGGGTCAGTTAAATAGCTACTCAGAGATGTGATAATTAATAATTCAACTTTCCCTGGGTGACTATTGACATAATTTCACTGGGACCCTCAAAATTCTCTAATTTAAATGGATATTTTTGGAGGGCTCCAAGTGTGAAGGAATTTTCCAGCTGGATCTTCAATTTCTGGGCAATTCATTCAGAGGCTGCTACAATGGGGATTCAACAGGGTCCTGCTGAACAATTCCTATCTACGCTTCAGAAACAATTACCTTGACATTGGAAAGCCCAGACCTTTCTTTTATGCTGTCTACTGCATATATATTGAGCAAATAAACGTTAATTGCTACATGTGACATGCTCAGTAATGACATTTCTTTCTGAGCTTCTCAAACTTTCAACAAAGTCTTGTAATTAATCTTCCTTCTTTAAGACTGTAAAATATGCAAAGTTACTTCAGGATTATCAAACAATTTTTTTGGTCTGTGGCCATATTAAGCGACATTGAGAAAGGTGATCAAAATCTTGTTGAAAAAATGTGTTTTAAAGGAGAAGTGAATGGCTTAGGGAGGGATTTTGAGAGCTCTGGGCCTAAGATGCTGAATAACTACCATGTTGGACCAAAGAAAATCAATGTGGGCGTAAAAAAGACCAGAACCACAGGAGTGCAGACTTTAGGGTTGGAAGAAAATACAGATAAGGAGGAGTGAGGCTATGAAGGTAGTTGTAAGCAAAGGTATGAATTAGCAAATGAGTCTCTTGTTCATCTTTCCTTATAGTGATGGAAAAATAAAATATTGAATGAATTATTCTTTACTGAAAGGATCTAGAGGGCTGACCCATTGAATAAAATTCATCCATGCAGTTATTTTACTGTTGATAAAAGAAGTCAGGTGGCATTGAATGAGAAAAGCTGATTGGAAAAGCATGTAGATTTCTCTGTTGATAGCTTTGACTTGCCTTGTATATAGGTGGTCCAAAAACATGCTCTTGAAAACTATGAGGAAACATCCAAAGCCATTCTGATTAATTGAATTCTTCCTCCTGAAAAGACTGACATGCACCGACATGCTACAAGTGATATTTTGTCTGATTGCTCTAAAGTTGTGCTTCAAGGGAATAGCTAAGTGTGTTTACACTGAGGGTGAACAATGCCTGGGGATGGTCGTTGCTCAAGCTGGCTGGGTATCAACCATGCAGATAACTTATCTAACAAGTACATCGATGCAGTACCACCAGCATTGGTCTGTATGCATGTAGGAACAGGACAGAGAGGCAGAGGCAGAAACTACTCCTCTTAGTCAAATGGGGAGAACATGTTCAATTTCACAAAATAGAACAAAAATAAAACAAAGCAATGAAAAATTCCAGATACAGCAAGAAGGCCAAGAAATATTCAAGTAGCTGCAGTATATTGCAACTGAAAATGTTGGAAATCTAAGGCAGCTTTGGTGTGTTTAGGAAGCCACATTATCTGGGCAAGATTTTAGGATAAAATACAGAAAATACTGGAAACTCTCAGAAGATTAGATAGCAATTGTGGAAAATGATATGAATTAATGTTACAGGAGTGGATTTGAAATGAAATAGCGCTTCTTTTAGCTAAACTTTGGAACATTTCAAACTGCATTTAAACAAATTAAGTCCTTTTGAAGAATAGCAGGAAAGGAGACAGACTATTGGCACATAAACAGATCCCATAACCAGCAATCTGATAATGACTCCAAACATAATATGCTTTAAATGATTCTGGCTGCAAGATTGAAAATAGATTAACCTTATTGAGTTTCCTAATATTAATTTTCTAATAGGGGCTCCTTCCCAAAATAAAGTGATCAACCAAATGTTTTAGGTTTGTTTTTTTTTGCATTCTTCCCTCTTCTAAATATCACAATCCAAGTTTTAAGGATTAGGACACAAATTAAAGCTGGCACCATGTGTGACAAATTTGACAGAAATAAAAGAGTTGCCACAAAGCAATAGCCGTAAGTTATGTATGACATGGAGACTCATAATATAATGTAGCTACAATATGTATGTAACCAGGGTCCTAATGGTTAGCAATAGCAACTGCATGATAGAGCTACATAGATATGACCCAGAGTACTGTTGCGTTCGCAAATACCTTGCCTACGTGTGATAGATATTATTTCTCAAGGGTATACAGCAACACACAGGTATTTAAGCCAAGCAACAGTAATGGCATACTTGATATCTGAGAATCTGTTACTTGCCCAACATAGCTTCTTAAATTGTTGTAACTATTATTTTGTCTCCTATCTTGCAATGAATACCATGATCTCAATGGTATATCTGATGTTTTGCATGGCCACCATTACGCTTTGTTTCATACTAATTGCAGACAACTTTTGATTCTATTGAATTATCCATTCATATTTATTCTGACTGCTACATTTGTGTGCAGCTTTGGTGCAAATAATCTTTCCCAAAGGTTTCCCAAAAATTAATGTAGGAATGCAGCCCTGCCCCCTTCTGGAGTTCAGTCTCTTTCCTGTGTTTTGACTTCTTCTGAAGGTTTTAGTAACATTTCAAAATAAAGTCTGGCGTTGTAATCAAAGCCTCTTACAGGTTTAAAGAAAGTACTTTGATGTAAGCTGCTTAATGTTTCCAGCTCTCTCACTGATATTCAAAGATGTGTGCCTCTTGTAATCTAGTAATCAAGATTACAAGCCTGATTAAAAAGCACGAAGCACAAGTTGTGGCTGTACAAATAATCACATAAATTGTAAAAACTCTCAGCCAAGGATTTTGAGGAAACACCAAGAAGTGGTAGACTGGTTACACTTTAGGAATTCTGCTGGAAGCTGTAACTGAGGGTCATGTCAAACAATTGAACCTATTACATAAGAACATAAGAACTAGGAGCAGGAATAAGCCATCTGGCCCCTCGCGCCTGCCCTGCCATTCAATAAGATCATAGCTAATCTTGGAGACTCAGCTCCACTTAGCTCTTTTACTTTTCAAAAATTTATCTAGCCTTGCCTTAAACACATTCAGCGAGGTAGCTCCATCCGCTTCACTGGGCAGGGAATTCCACAGATTCACAACCCTTTGGGTGAAGAAGTTCCTCCTGACCTCAGTCCTACATCTGCTTCCCTTCATTTTGAGGCTTAGTTTCAGCTGCTAGCAGAAACAACCTCCCTGCCTCCACGTTATCTACTCCCTTTATAATCTTATATGTTTCCATAAGATCTCCCCTCATTCTTCTGAATTCCAATGAGTATAATCCCATTCTACTCAGTCTGTCCTCATAATCCAACCCTCTCAACTCTGCAATCAACTGAGTGAATCTCCTCTGTACCCCCTTCTAGTGCTAGTATATCCCTTCGCAAGGGATCCCTTCTTACATTTTATAAGGAGAATAATTCCTGGTTATTCACAGCTCTGAAAGGCTGACAAATGGAACCAAACCTGTTCCTTAGTAAAAAGAGGCTGGAAAGCATCAGTGGGTTAATCTGAGTAGGAAATCAAAAGGTAGATATCTACCTTAATAGTAAAGTCAAATCTAGTAATGCACAGCTTATACTTTGAGGTGTCTGGGAGAATTGCTGTTAGGACTTACTGCACTTTATTAGAAACTGGTCCTGAAAGCCATGACTGATATTATGAGGAGAATTGGTGGTGGTAGAGATGAAAAGATAAAGTGACTGTTAGCTTGCTAGAGATGGGAGATTGGTGTGCAAGGCTGTGCAAAATAGAATACAGGTAGCTAAAAGTTCAAACGTATTGAACACTTTCAAAGGGTGCAGGGTGGGAGACTGGCCAGGAATGCCTTACAGCAAGTCAAGCTGTGAGATTATGAAAGTGTAGATCATGGTTTCATCGTGAGAAGGGAAGAGAGAGTATGGAGGCAGGCAACAGTGCAGAGGTAGAGTTAAGCTGCTTGGTATTGGAGAAAATATATTTATTTTCATGATGGCAATGATGCTCATAAGCCTGCAGGTTTTATCCATCTCTAATAACTGGTGGGCTTTGACTTAAAACTGCTGCAATCCCTGTGGTTGTGGTACTCGAACATGCTGAGGTGAGTGTCTGGCAGAGCACCCAAGTTGCTCACATCCTGACTCAGCTGGAGATGGCACCTAAAAGGTTGATGGCCTCTGGAGGCCAAATGATATGGGCTGCAGACAGAGCATCTAGTTGTTACCTGCTTTAGCTCATCAGGTGTTGACATCAGACATGGAACTTATCCAGCAGCTTTACACAGTATGATTTCCAGGTTAATACAGCAACTGGCAAAATGTTCCCATTTTTGGGCAAAGTGTTTGTTTGCGTGAGGTCTGCAGTGTCCAGTCTGCTATGTCTCAGGACAGCTTTTCTTATGTACTCTTCCACTCCTCACCTCATCAACTATGTATCGGCCTCTATGGAGCCTCTCTCTTGCAGTCAGGCAGCAGGGATGGTGGACATGCTCATCACTGCCAGGATTGTCAGGGATTCCATTCACTGGCACCATATTTAAATTCCAGCTCCAAAATACTTCAGACTCTGCAAGCGAGTAACTATCTTTCACAGTATGGCTCTGCACTGTTAGATCCAAGGAAAACAGCCTGGAGAGGGAGGAGTTGGGAGGTTAACTCCTCAGGTTGCAAAGAGAGACCTGTATGTGTTGGCAGATAGAGAGACGTAGAGGAGGGCAGTGCTACATCCTGCTGAATGGCATAGGAAGCCACACGACCAGGCCCATCCTGGGTGAAACGCAATGCACTGCAGTACAGGAAGAAGATCTTCCACGCATCAAAAGTGTAAGTGCAATCATCTTCTCCCTACTACTTCACATTTACAAAACCACTGGTCACTGTCATTTTGCCACTGTGCCTTGTTTTCACAAATGTTTCTCACCAGTAAGCTTCATTGTGTTGTCTTGTGCTGGTCTCCCATCACCACCACTGCTAATTCATTTTCGACAAGCGCAAGCTATTACTCTCCTTACGTAATTAATTGCCTGTCTTCTTTATGTACGTACCAGCAGCACCTTGCACCTCCCCCCCGGAAAGACAAATGTCATAGATCCTTAGTGAAAATACTGCATTTTTAAATTTTTCTTTATTTTGGACTGTAGGCCTAAAGGTCATGGCTATAAACCAAGGACTGAAGACGGAGTTGCTGCACCTACACAAACAGTTTACTGGAACTCATTGTGAGTTGTGTTTACATGGTTGATTTACTTAAGTGGTTGAGGGAAAATATCTAAGATGCCACAACACATACAAACTGTGTATGTGTATAGAGTGAATTTCACTCAATGACAGATTGCTGATTGTTTTGTACAATTGGGATCTGTTATGGACATCATGACAACAACTCTCTGATGGGGTCCTGGGCAGGTGAATATCTTGTGTGCTTACAATAAAGGAGGAGAAGCCTCCAGACTGCAAAAATATATTGTCTCTCTGTCTCTCCTTCTACAGTAAAATAACCAAATCTCAGGAGGTAATGATAGTTGTTGTAAGCTGTTGTCCTAATCAATAACTGAAAGACTTTACAATTAATATGCAAATAACCCTGTGTATTCTGTAAAGTTTTGAAAGAATGTGGAAATAAGAAGAGTTGAGAACAGGAAGTTTTGGGAAGCAAGAAGGTCACCCCTTCAGATTCTGCGCGCCAGTGATTTTGAACTGTGGTGCCCCAGCACTTTTTCCTCCACCCATAACAACTGTGTTTGTTTGCTTTTGTGTCTGTGTGTGTTTGTTTGTGTGTGCGTCTGTGTGTGTTGTAGGGGTTTAGGGTTTCAATTATATGTTGATAATTCATATTTTGCATTCCTATGTTTGGAACTGATTAATTTGTAATAAATAGTCATTCTTATTCAGTATAGAATCCTGTCCTGTTAACCTGAGTCCATCAGGCAAGTCAATGTACGACTTTGATCAAATCATTAATTTTTGTGACCACTCTGGGAGTAGTGGGGCACTTTCCAAAATTGCTCGTGACATCGTCTCCACTTCCACCTCTGAGGATGAAGCCCTTCCACCCTCAGAGGCTGTGCCAGCTCTGTGTGAAGCAGTTGCCCATCAGGTCCCTTTTAAATCTTTCTCCACTGACCTTAAAACATGCGCTCTAGTTTTGGACTCACCCCAGCCTAGGGAAAAGACCTTTGCTATTTACCTTATCTATGCCCCTCATGATTTTATAAGCCTCTATAAGGTCACCCTCAACCTCCTAAACTCCAGTGAAAAATGTCCCAGCCTGTCGAGCCTCGCCTTATAATTCAAACCCTCCAGTCCCGGCAATATCCTGGGGAATCTTTTTGGAATCGTCTCCAATTTAATAATGTCCTTCCTATAGCAGGGTGACCAGAACTGTACATAGTATTCCAAAAGTGGCCACACCAATGTCATGTGCAACCTCAACATGATGTCCTAACACCTGTACTTAATGGTATCAGCAATGAAGGCAAACATGCTAAATGCCTTCTTAACCACCCTGCCTACATGTTACACAACTTTGAAGGAACTAAGTACCCGAACCCTGTTCAACCAGGGGTCTCTCTGTTCAAGCACCCAGGGCCCTGCCATTAATTTGTAAGCCCTGCCCTTGTTTGTTTTACTGAAATGCAATTCTTTTCATTTATCCAAATTAAACTACATCTTCCACTCCTCAAATCATTAGTCCAATTGATCAATATCTTGTTGTAATCTTAGATGACCTACATTATTAACTATACCACTATTTTCGTGTCATTCGCAACTTATTAACCATGTCCCCTGCCCCCTAAGAGCAGGGCAGAAGAAGAAGAACAAGTAGAGGTGATTGTAGTTTGGTAATGTTCATCAGGAGTGCAATTTGAAGGAACCCTTTCTGCATCTTCTTGCTTCAGATGAAAGTCTTGTGCAACTTTCTTGGCAGGAAGTTATTATTCAAAGGCCCAGTCCAAGTTGAGGTCCAGCGTTCAGGCTGTAGCTCATTTCTAATTACAATCCATTCAGTCCCTTAAATGGGATGTCCAGATAATAACTATTAACTCTGTCCCTATGAACAGTTCTTCTTGTACGATCAAAGGATCTGGTGAAATCATAACTACAGTTTATTGTATAAGGAAGTGTTTCATGTTGATTACCCGAAGCAGGTGCTATCCTTTAAAGTTCAGCTGCTAAACAGACAATTGAGGCATGTAAAGCATTTGCATTAATTGAAACTTGAGAGAATCAAGCATCATCAAAAACAACAGCATCAAGATATGACACTCTAAAAGGTATATTATCTGCAAAAAATTGCAAATTCGTTTGTTTCCAAATGTGGGAAATATTTATTATGAAACTGAACACAGGTTCATTTTAGTCATATTATATTTTTCTTGTCAATTTCCCCACTCCCCTGAAAATTTAAATACTTATATGGAAGAATTGTAGGTGATTTCTGAAAGAAACTGCCATTAATCACACAGCAATGCTGTTTGGCCTGAATGCTCCTCTTCCTAGAAATTCTTTCACCGTAGTTTTGTGCAGTGGCCCTCGGCTTTGCTGTAATTGCAGGGACGGTGCTTAATAATGGAGGAGGTTTTATCCTAATCCAGCTCATGCAGTCTCATTATTACTCCTCAATGAAAAAGTGAAAAATGGCATTTTACAACAACATGCCACTTTGGTGTTACATACTTCACCATAAACTTGGTACAGAATGGAAACTATAATTTTAAAATTATTAATATTAATTATCATTTTAAAGAACTGGAGGTCTGAGAGTGACAGCATTTTCTATCCTTTGTGTACCACACTAACAGAACTTGACTTAATCTGGTCAAACTCTAGTCCCTTTGTTTCAAATTTGTGCTGCAGTTTCACATCAACTCTGAATTAGGCTGAGAACAAGCCAACTTCATTTCAGGTAGAATACAAGATACTCCTAATGCTCTGTCAAATCTCCCAGCGTTCAGTTAATGAGCTCACTCTGTCAGTTAGCATAAAATGTGTGCAGGAAGTTGAAGATATGATCTAGTGCTGGTCGATCTCTAATCTCATGCGTGTGGTGGAAGCATAGGGGTGATTGCTTCATTCAGCAAGCAGATAAAATTATTTTAAAGGTACAGCATCTGTAGGTATTTTTACTTGCACAGTGGTAATTCCTCAACATAAATAACCACGTTGATTTATGATATTTTCAGACAGTTAACAAAAATTAATATCTTTACTGTTGATGTTATGATGAAAGCAGGTCTTGTGTTCATATAGCGACTTTAACCACAACCTGACACCCCAAACACCTTATAGAAAATGAAATATTTTTGATCTGCAATTCATTGCTGCAATGTAGGAAACACAGCAGACAATTTACACACAGCAAACAGCCAAAATGACAGTGATAGTAATGACCAGATGATATTCTTACTGTGATGTTGATTAAGAAATAAACATTGGTGAGAATACTTGGGATAACTCCCCTGATAGTCTGGATCATGTTGCCATGGGATTTGTTATATCCACCTGAAGAATCTTCCAACAGTGCAATGCCCTCTCAATGCTATGATAGAGTATCTCCTGTGAGTTTTGCAATCAAAAAGGGCCTGAACCTAATGCCCTGTTGCTGAGAGGTAAGAGTTTTATCAAATAAACCATGGCTGACACTCATTGCATAGAAGAAGTGTGTATGACTGTATGGAGGAATGCAATGTCCTTTAGTGTGTTGGCTGACTTGCCATAATCACTTTTGATGTTTATTTGAGAATGTAGACTTTACTGTAAGTACCACAAGTCCCTAATTGCCCTTAAGACGATAGTGGTGAGCTGTCGTCTTGAACCACTGCAGCCCACTTGCTGTAGATAGACCCACAATGTTATTGGAGAGGGAGTTCAGGATTTTGAACTGGCGCTGAAGGACGAACAATATATTTCCAAGTCAGAATGGTGAGCGGCGTGGACGGGAACTCATAGGTTGTGCTGTTCCCATGTATCTGCTGTCCTTATCCTTCTAGATGGTAGAGATCATGGGTTTGGAAGGTGTTAGCAAAGGAACCTTGGTGAATTTTTGCAGTGCATCTTATAGATAGTATGTCTTCCAGCTACTGTACATCCCTGGTGATGGAAGTGGTAAGAATGGAGGTAGGAGCTGACTGCTTTGTCCTGGATGGTATCAAGCTTTCTGACTGTTTTTTGAGCTGCACTTATTCAGGCAAGTAGGGACTATTCCATCACACTCTTGACTTCTGCCTTGTAGATGGTTGTCAGGCTTTGGAAACTCAGGAGGTGAATTACTGATTCCAGGCTTCCTAGCCTCTGACATGCTGTTATAACCAAAGGATTTGTATGGCTAGTCCAGTTTTTGGTCAGTGGTAACCTCAGGAGGTTGATAGAAGGGAAATTCAGCAATAGCAATGACAATGATTATTAAGGGGAGATTGTTAGATTCTACCTTTAAAGTATTAAGAGCCACAGTAGCCCAAGCCAAACATAGACACACATAGGAATGCCTAGAGGTATGGTTCTGCACCCATACTTAATCAACAAATGTATAGAATTGAACCCTGTATATAAACCCATACAGTTCAAAACTGGAAATAATTGTACCCACCATAACGGACCGGACAGTATAAATTCCAAGTGGAGTAGAATAACATCGGTTCATCGGAGGCTCCACTGATGATGTCACCTAGCATGGTGACGAAATATCTGAACAAAAACAAGCCAGGTCAGTGAGCAAGTCGACAACCTCAGTTTCTCAGGAGATTATCACTGCCCAGTACTTGTATGGCCCAAATATTACCTGCCACTTGTCAGCCCAAGCCTGGATATTATCCAAGATAATAAAATGTGAGGCTGGATGAACACAGCAGGCCAAGCAGCATCTCAGGAGCACAAAAGCTGACGTTTCGGGCCTAGACCCTTCATCAGAGAGGGGGATGGGGGGAGGGAACTGGAATAAATAGGGAGAGAGGGGGAGGCGGACCGAAGATGGAGAGTAAAGAAGATAGGTGGAGAAGGTGTGGGTGGGGAGGTAGGGAGGGGATAGGTCAGTCCAGGGAAGACGGACAGGTCAAGGAGGTGGGATGAGGTTAGTAGGTAGCTGGGGGTGCGGCTTGGGGTGGGAGGAAGGGATGGGTGAGAGGAAGAACCGGTTAGGGAGGCAGAGACAGGTTGGACTGGTTTTGGGATGCAGTGGGTGGGGGGGAAGAGCTGGGCTGGTTGTGTGGTGCAGTGGGGGGAGGGGATGAACTGGGCTGGTTTAGGGATGCAGTGGGGGAAGGGGAGATTTTGAAACTGGTGAAGTCCACATTGATACCATATGGCTGCAGGGTTCCCAGGCGGAATATGAGTTGCTGTTCCTGCAACCTTCGGGTGGCATCATTGTGGCAGTGCAGGAGGCCCATGATGGACATGTCATCAAGAGAATGGGAGGGGGAGTGGAAATGGTTTGCGACTGGGAGGTGCAGTTGTTTGTTGCGAACTGAGCGGAGGTGTTCTGCAAAGCGGTCCCCAAGCCTCCGCTTGGTTTCCCCAATGTAGAGAAAGCCGCACCGGGTACAGTGGATGCAGTATACCACATTGGCAGATGTGCAGGTGAACCTCTGCTTAATGTGGAATGTCATCTTGGGGCCTGGGATGGGGGTGAGGGAGGAGGTGTGGGGACAAGTGTATCATTTCCTGCGGTTGCAGGGGAAGGTGCCGGGTGTGGTGGGGTTGGAGGGCAGTGTGGAGCGAACAAGGGAGTCACGGAGAGAGTGGTCTCTCCGGAAAGCAGACAGGGGTGGGAATGGAAAAATGTCTTGGGTGGTGGGGTCGGATTGTAAATGGCGGAAGTGTCGGAGGATAATGCGTTGTATCCGGAGGTTGGTAGGGTGGTGTCCACCCTACCAACCTCCGGATACAACGCATTATCCTCCGACACTTCCGCCATTTACAATCCGACCCCACCACCCAAGACATTTTTCCATCCCCACCCCTGTCTGCTTTCCGGAGAGACCACTCTCTCCGTGACTCCCTTGTTCGCTCCACACTGCCCTCCAACCCCACCACACCCGGCACCTTCCCCTGCAACCGCAGGAAATGCTACACTTGTCCCCACACCTCCTCCCTCACCCCCATCCCAGGCCCCAAGATGACATTCCACATTAAGCAGAGGTTCACCTGCACATCTGCCAATGTGGTATACTGCATCCACTGTACCCGGTGCGGCTTTCTCTACATTGGGGAAACCAAGCAGAGGCTTGGGGACCGCTTTGCAGAACACCTCCGCTCAGTTCGCAACAAACAACTGCACCTCCCAGTCGCAAACCATTTCCACTCCCCCTCCCATTCTCTTGATGACATGTCCATCATGGGCCTCCTGCACTGCCACAATGATGCCACCCGAAGGTTGCAGGAACAGCAACTCATATTCCGCCTGGGAACCCTGCAGCCATATGGTATCAATGTGGACTTCACCAGTTTCAAAATCTCCCCTTCCCCCACTGCATCCCTAAACCAGCCCAGTTCATCCCCTCCCCCCACTGCACCACACAACCAGCCCAGCTCTTCCCCCCCACCCACTGCATCCCAAAACCAGTCCAACCTGTCTCTGCCTCCCTAACCGGTTCTTCCTCTCACCCATCCCTTCCTCCCACCCCAAGCCGCACCCCCAGCTACCTACTAACCTCATCCCACCTCCTTGACCTGTCCGTCTTCCCTGGACTGACCTATCCCCTCCCTACCTCCCCACCCACACCTTCTCCACCTATCTTCTTTACTCTCCATCTTCGGTCCGCCTCCCCCTCTCTCCCTATTTATTCCAGTTCCCTCCCCCCATCCTCTCTCTGATGAAGGGTCTAGGCCCGAAACGTCAGCTTTTGTGCTCCTGAGATGCTGCTTGGCCTGCTGTGTTCATCCAGCCTCACATTTTATTATCTTGGAATCTCCAGCATCTGCAGTTCCCATTATCCCTGGATATTATCCAGTTTGCTGCATTTGGATACATGTGCTTTCTGCCGCACTTCAGACCTTATGAGAAAAGGAAAGTCATTGATGAAGATGTTGAACATGGTTGAGGCTAGGACACTACTACAGATGACACTGTCTGTGGAACTCCTGCAAAAATATCCTAGAGTTCAGATGACTGACCTCCAACAACAACCATCTTCCTTTGTGTCAGCTATAATCCCAACTAATGAAGAGCATCTCTCCTCACCCAATTCCCATTAACTCCAGTTTTGCTAGGGCTCCAAATGCTAATGTAAAACAAACTATGTTTACTGGAGATCTGAAACAAAAAATAGCAAGTGCTGGAGAAAGTCAGCAAGTATGGTAGTATCTGTGGAGAGAAAAACAGAGCTAATGCTACAAGTCCAGTGACCCTTGGACTCAAAAAATTAACTTGCTTTTTTTCTGTCTGCACAGATGCTACCAGACCTTCCTGAATATTCCCAGTAGTTTCTGCTTTTTGTTCCTTTTAGTCAAAGGCAGTCAAATGCAGCCTTGATGCCTCCCTCATCATTGAGGATGGGGACATTTGTGGAGCCTGTCCTGCTACCGCAAACCACACCCTCCTCCCACCTACCAGTCAGTTGTTGATGTGCACAGCCGTTTATGACTGGATGTAACGGCCTGTAGAATTCAGATCCGATCCTTTGGCAGTGGGATCGCATAGCTCTGTCTACAGTTTTCTGCTTTGGTTGTTTGGCATGCAAGTAATTGTGTTTGGTAACTTCACAAGCTTGACATCTCATTTTTACATAGCCCTCGTTCTTCTGCTTCTGGCAAGACCTCCTGCACTCTCCACTAAACCATGATTGATACTATGACTCCTCAAGGACTGTGCAATGGTCACTCTTACCAATACTGTCACAAACAGATGCATCTGCAGCCAGCAGATTGGTAAGATTGAGGTCAAGTATATTTTTCCCTCTTGTTGGTTCCCTCACCACCTGCTGCAGACCCAGTCTCACAGATACAACCAGTAGTTCTGCAGTTGATCCACTCTTGGTGATAGATGTTGAAGTACTCCACCGATAGTACATTTTGCACCCTTGCATCCTCAGAGCTTCCTCCAAGCAGTGTTCCACATGGAGGAGTACTGATTCATCAACAGAGTAAGATCAGCACATGGTAATCAGCAGATGGCTTTCTTGACCATGGTTGACCTGATGCAATGAAACGTCTTGGGGTATAAAGACAATTTGAAAACTCTGAACTCCTTCCTAAATTTAAAACACTGTGGTTCTATCCAGGCATTGAGGCAGGATCTACCCAAGGATGGTGGTGTTATTCTTGATGTTTAGGCATTGACTGTAAGGTATGATACCATGATTATGACAATGCCTGACTGTTGCTTGAACAGTCTGTGAGATAGCTTTCCCAATGTTGAAACCAGTCCTAGATGTTAGTAAGGAGAACTTTGCAGGATCAAGCGGGTTGAGTTTGCAACTGTAATTTCCTGCTGTTGTGGAAGATAAAGGAGACAGTATTGGATTTTGTTTTCCATGCTCAGTGGCAAAACTATGAAATAAGTACAGCAGTAATTAGTAAGCCTCAGCATACATGAGTTGGGGTTTTCAGTAATGTCAGAGTGAGTGCTTCAGGGTAGTTGAACAGAACAGACAATTGAATTCAGAGACAGTATCAGGAGAGTAATTGGGAGGGATGCAGAGGGTATGCAGAGAGTCAGAGGGTATGAGTAGAGCATTAGTGAGGGGGTCGGTGGGCAATTGGAGGGGTCTGGTGAATAGTATAGCTGCATGGAAGCCAGAACTGGTTTTAATTCTTTGAACACAGTAGGCAAATATACAGACCTTTTTATTCAGCCAGTAATTCAAAGCTGCATACCGTAGTTGTTTGATTTCTTCTTGTTTTCAATAACGGGCTCTCTTTTAACTCTGAAAATCCATATCTTCAGCTGCTCTACTCTAATATCAATTAAGTAGGTCAGGACCTCTGAAGTCTCCATCTTTAGCTCAGAGTTGGAAGTTTTTCAGACGGTTGTGGATGCAGGATAATTGCCCATTGAAAGTTAAAACTTCCTGAACAATTCCCTTGTCATCAATACAGTAGGATTTTAAAAAGGTTTCAGGGCATATCTGGCCTCTGATTCTGGAAGGTCTGGGCCAATAAGGGGAAATAAAGAAATGATGGATGTATTGAACACATTTTGTGTCTGTCTTCTCTGTGGAAGACACAAGTAATATACCAAAAATTGTAAATCAGGAAGTTAAAGGGAATGAGGAATTTAAAATGATTACAATCAACAGGGAATGAGTACTGAGAAAATTATTAGAACTGAAGGCTGATGTATCTTCTAGTCCAATGGGGTCCATCCTAAGGCCTTAAAAGGAGTTGCTGCTGAGATAGTAGATACATTGGTTTTAATTTCCCAAAGTTCTATTGAAGGTTCCGTAAGATTGGAAAATAGTGAACGTATCCCAAATTCAATAATGGAGACAGACAGAAAGCAAGCAATTGCAGATCAGTTAACTTAACATCTGTTGAAGGGGAAATTCTGGCATCCGTTATTAAGTGGTTCTCAAAGGACACTTCAGAAATCTGAATGCAATCACGTAGATCAATATGGTTTTCTGAAAGCTAAATCAAAGTTTGACTAATGTATTAATGTTCTTTGAGGAACTAACAAACAACATGGATGAAAGGGAACCTGTAGATGCAGTGTATCTCTTTCCACCACACTTCCTGTGGTCTGCTGGATTTCCATAAGTCATTTGATAAGTTGTTACACTAAATGATATTACAGAGAATAAGAGTTCGTAATGCAGGAGTTAACATATTAGCATGAATAAAAGATTGGTTAGGTCTCCAGAAACAGAGAGTAGGGATGAATGTGCCTTTTCATGTTGTCAAGATGTGGAGTGTCACAGGAATCAACTCTGACCCACAATTCCAAGCTACATCAGTGGTTTGGATGTAGGGACCAAATATATGGTTGCTCAATTTGCTGATGGCATAAACTTAGACAGGAGAGTAAACAATGAAGCAGTCATATGGAGTGTGCAAAGGGATATTGATAAGTTGAATGAGTTGTCAAAAAAAAGGCAGGTGGAGCATAATGTGGAAAGAAGTGAACATGTCCACTTTTGGAATAAGAATAGAAAGCAGAATATTATTTATATAGAGAGAGGTTGCTAAAATCTGTAGTATAGAGAGCTTTCTGGTACAAAATGTTAGTAGCAGGTGGAGTGAGTGATTAGGAAAGCAAATAGAATCTTGTTAAAGGGAATGGAATACGAAAATAGGGAAGTTTTGTTACGATGCTAGAGGGCATTGGCAAGGCCATATCTGGAGCACAGTCTGAAGTTTTGCTTTTTATTTATACAAGGATTTAATTCCTTTTGAAGAAATGCAAAGAAGGTTCACTCAATTCATTCCTCGGAGGAAGGGGCTGCCTTATGGGGAAAGGTTGGATGTGCAACAATTGAGTGTAGTAGAGTAAGAGGTGATCGTTTTGCAACATAAAAGCCTTGAGTAGACTTAACCGGGTGGATATTGAAATGATATTTCCCCTTGTGGCAGCAACCAGAACCAGGAGACACAGGTTAACAACAAGGAATTTCCCATTTAAGACAGAGATGAGGATTTTTGTCTCTTTTAGAGGTTTGTTAGCCAAAGAATTCTCTTCCCTAAACAGCATAGGAGATTGGATCATTGAATATCTTTAGGGCTGAGTGAAATAATTATCTGGTAAGGGTGTCAGAGGGTAAGTGGGATGACATCGAAGTAAAGACCACAATTGGATCACAATCTTAACAATTGGCACAATAGGCACAAGGGGCCAGATTAGCAACTCCTGTTCCAAATTTGTGTGTTCAAATGCTCATGGTTTGACACTTGATTCCCTTATGTCCTTGTGAAGTAACAACAGATGACCTTTACATTTGACGACGCAAATATTCATGACATGCTGTCTGTGTAACTGCATGCCTGGATCTTTATATGTTATAAATAGTGTCTGTATGTTTCTGAAAGCACAGTGGGATGTGTTTGAAGCTGTGAGAGATTGACTAGGTTAGGATTGTTTTTGCTTGAGTTCAGACGAATGAGGGGGGATCTCACAGAGACTTATAAAATGCCGACAGGGCTGGACATGGTAGATGCAGGGAGCATGTTCCCAATGGTGGGTGTGTCCAGAACCAGGGGTCACAGTTTGAGAATTCAGGGTAGACGATTTAGGACGGAGATGGGGAGATATTTCTTCACCCAAAGAGTGGTGAGCCCATGGAATTCATTACCACAGGAAGTAGTTGATGCCAAAAGGTTGCATGTATTCAAGAGGTGACTAGATATAGCACTTGGGGGGGCAGATGGGGTCAAATTTTATGCAGAGAAAGCAGGATTAGGCTATTGAGTTGAACGATCAGCCATGAACGTGAAGAATGGTGGAGTAGGCTCAATGGGCCAAATGGCTTCCTCCAGCTCATATCTTCTATGTTTCTAACCCAACTAGTTTCCTATTGTGCTCACTTTGTTTCATTTATTGTTGCTTGGAGTAACTAACTCACTTGGCTGGACGGCTGGTTTGCAACGCAGTGTAATGCCAAGATAAGGGTCCTTTCCAGCACCAGCTGATGTTACCATTGAAGATCTCTCCTTCTAAATCTCATGCCTTGCCTGAGGCATAGTGACCCTCAGGTTAAATCACCAACACCCCTCTCTCTCTCTCTCTCTCTCTAATGAGAGAGCAGCCATATGGTCTGATAGGGCTGTGACAACTTTCCCTTTAACTTAGATGAGTGCAGCTTCTCTAAACTCTTCAGTTGTTGGAAATCTATCTGACCTATCTATTGTTGATCTTGGGGGGGAATTTAATATCTCTGCAAAGACAAATCTGGAGGTTTGGTATTGGAAGCTACCGGGCAGGATTTGAGAGGATGAATATCCTGCTGCTATCCTGTCTCATTCATTTAAGTTTCAAGTTGGAATGGTGCAGTGTGGTCATCCAGCTCATTGGCCAATTAAAACTCTTAAAAAATCACTTGAAGGCCTCATCCTGCTTTCGCTAGTATTCAAACGCTGGTGGACAGACAATTCACCATGCAGGAAAATTATACATCAAGCTCTGTTAGATTTGTCTGCTATCTAGTGGGTCACTCATTGTAAGGCATTCTACATTTAATAAAGGAACAGGAGAGGATGGTCCCAAAACCAGCACCTGCCCTTGCTTTGTACACCATCTTCTCCTCGAGATCCTCACTTTGCCTCACCCAGAGATCCAGAGACAATTTCTGGTAAAGGCCTGAAAGCAATGACGATAGGATTTCTGCCCTTTTCGGGGCTTAATTTGATGGGAGTCTCAACCCTGTACAGGTAAGTGCTTGATTATGTTGGAACAATGTTAAACCTCCCAGAGAAAAGCTTTTTGGGGCATTGAGTAATTTCACAGCTAATTTCCACACACCAAAACCCCAATTGCCAACTTTGGATTATGTCTTTGGTATCATAATTAACCCTGAGAATCTGCTGACTGTGCCTTAATTTGCACCAAGTCCTGTTCACCTGACATTCTTGTGCTTCAGAAATGAAGAAACTTCATACCGTGCTCGAAACATTAACTCTGTTTCTCTCTCCATAGATGCTGCCAGACATGCTGTGTTTCTCCAGCATCCTCTTTGTTTGTTTCATGACTTTAAAATTCTCACCTTTCTTTTCAAATCCCTCTTTGGCTCCACCCTTCTCCTCTGGCCCACAACTATCCAAGAAATTTGCTATCTAATCCCAATCTCATTAGCATCCCAAATTTAATTTATTTATCATTGTTGGCACCTGCAGTTAACTAATCAATCTCTGCTTCACTATCTTCCTTTAAGATTCTCCTTAAAACACGTCTCCTTCAACAGTCTTTTGTTTTTCATCTAACCTAATATCTTTTTGTGTGGTTTGATGACATATTTTGTTTTATAATGCTCCTGTAATAGTTTGTTCTGGTACCAGTACTAAAAAAATACAGGTGTTTGTTTGATTCATTTTATACAAATGAAAAAAAATCATATTTTTTCCTCAAGTTTTATTTCCACTCTACACAATACTCTTGAATTACTTGGATATATGTGGTTTTGTGAAAAAGTGTTGATCCAGATCTCAGTCACCAACAAAGTTTCTGCTGTGTCTTCTCCCTCCTCTTCAGCTTTGTTTGTATATAGATTTTGCTTTGAGTGAGACAAATAATTGAAGCTCCAAATGAAAATGTCAACGTGGACAAACTTTAAAACATCCTCCATTGTTTGAATAGCAAGGATTTATCCAAAATTACCTTCACTATGTAACCTTTTGTGAATTTTATATTTACTGTGTGAATTTTGTAAATTTTGTATGTTCTACCTTCTTACTTCTTGTTTCCATCTGTTTACCTGCCAAGCCTTGGAGATGGATTGGCTAATGAGAAAGCATTCATGGTTCATATAGATATGAATTGCTGCATGACCATTTCTGCATGATGGAACAGACTACAGTTCATACTAAAAAAGGTCGGGCAAACAGTATGTTGCAAAGACAATAGATGACTGCTTGTTAAATAGACTGCATTTATTACATCAAGTATGTCGGTTAGCTGCTTAGCTCACCAAGTTCGCTAAAGGGTGAAGAGGATTTGGATTCTCCATCACTATTACCATCTCTCCGTTGATCAGGGCAAGGAAGCTTGTGGACCTCCACAGCTCTTGGAGATTGAGACCTTCTCTCTTTAATCTCTGAAGGGTTCAGTAACTCCTGAAGGTGTTTTATGTAGTTGATCGCAGCCCTTAAGGTCTCTACTTTGCTCAGTCTTTTGTCTGCAAAATCATCAGGGAGATGTTCTCTGAGTCGTGCATAGCCTTCATTAACGTAACGTACCCGCTGCCGTTCCCTTTCATTGCGTTTTCTGATAAAAGCTGGCTCAAAGGAATAATCATAGATCCCCAAGTGGCTGTGGAAAGGTAGATAAGACAACCTTCTGACATATCCTTCATGATATGTACCATCCAGGTATGCAGAATCAACAGGAAAAGATAATGGCAAACCCTCTGCAAAAGTCATCCCAAGGCACTCATGTACCCTTGCCATGGGCACTCCGATGGGTCTTGGGTAAGGAATTCTTTCCAGTGTTGAACCTCGCTGATTGTCATCCATTTCGAATTCCAATACTTGAGCAGAAAAGTTTACCACCCTTTATGGCAATTTACTTTCAAAAATTATGTTAATGTTGGTAATGCCAATATTCTTAGCTTGAAATTCTCAAATGGACCTCATGTCACATTAGTCTCTTTCAAACTTCAGACAAAAGGTCAATAAATGTTAAATGGTACAGAAGCTGTTCTATGTGTCCTTGCTGGAATTCTCTGTTCCAAAATTAAAATGCAAAGAATGTCAGTTAAACAAAAAATATTTGAACTGATCTTTCTCTGAATTTATGCCAGCACTTAAATATTCACAGCATCGACTGACATCTTACACATGATATTTTGGCAAACAACATTTTAGCACGTTGGTAGAAGTAACATATATTAGATATGTTATGGTGATATAGGAGCATGCAGATATGACAATAGGAAATGGTTCTTAAATTAACTTTCGTGGTCACTGAGAATGTAGAAAGACCTGTTGTAATCACCCTGTGGTATTAGCCATCGCCTGATGTGTGGCCTAACAGCTGTAAATCTGTAGATTTGTTTGTTACATTATGCATCCAGTGAAAAGTTCTGAGTTAATATTATTTGTTCACCCATTCTCAATTGTGACTTTGGGAAATATTCAAACTACTCTTTGCCCAGCAGTGAGAGGAGGAGATGCAAGGGAGAGGATTGTCAATTAAAATTGATTCGGAAATTCATCTACTAGCCAACAACCTCCACCATAAACCAGCGGGTCTTTTGCTGAATATGCTGATTGAGTCCAGATGGTACAATTGGAATCCTATTGCAATATTAACCACTAGCACCAACTTCCCTGGCAGGCCAAACTGCTAGAAAAGCTTCAACGAGTTTTTCTTTAAATTGAGTTTTACTGTGATGCCAGAGAAGCAGGTATGACCCTCACAAGGAAACTTTGAAACACACCTACTCTAGGTTTCCGTTTGTTCTCAGCCCCAATACTTTCCACAAAACCATAATCACCTCCAGACTCTGCTCTCCAGACTTGATGCCAGGCACCTTTCCCTTAAAACTCTGGATGTGACCTCTTGCCACCAGAAGTCTCATTCCTGCCTGTCAACCTCTTTGTTATTCTCACTGTGTTCAAGTAATTAGTTTGTCCCACAGAATATTAATGACCCCTGGCCATTAAAGTCAGATGGACCTAGTACTGGTAATTTGCTTGGTCACAATCTAACCAGGACGTTGGACTGAACTGAATCTATTGTCTCTGTAAAATGTGAAAAGTATTCCTAACTGATAATATTTTTCCATCACATTTTGAATCAGCAATTTACATTGTCACCACGTCACTAAATGTTCTGTAAGTTAACATGACGGAGAATTGTCTCTTCATTGACTCAATCAGATGGGACAAAGGCTGAGATGGCATCATAAGGAAAATATCTTCAAAGCAACAGGTCAGTGAGATATTGAAATATTGAATGCCAAGTTTAGATATAACTTACTGTGAATTTTGAGCAGACCTTTGCTTGTTTGCCCAAAATTTTCCTTGCATCACGGCTTAAATTTCATTTATAAATACTGCAGAAAGAAATAGCGTCAGACATCAATGTAAAGTTCCAAACTATTTACCTTTTACGTGAGATTGTGTATGAATATTCAGGAATTAATATCTGTGCCACTGCATTAAAATAGGTGGAACTAGAAATTAATCTTCATAACAAAGAAATAACGTAAAATGAGAGGTGTAAGACAATGAAAAGCATTAAAAAGAAATGGATAACGGTGGGGGGAGGCATGATTATAAAGAGGAAATAGTACTTAATCTCAATCCTAATACACAGAAAACGAAGAGAAGGTAGAAGAGGAAGCTTGGCACAGACATAACGAAAGAGAAATTGATGTTTACTGGTGAATATCCCTGACATGGAAATTTATACAAGTATTGCAACATTAGAAAAACATGCAGTAGTGAGTTTGAACTGAAAAAAGAGGTTTGAAAAATTGAATAACATCAAAGTCCAACTGGAGAATTGAACCAGGATGAGGAGTGAAATGCATAGAGAAAATCAAACGGAGAAAAACATTCCTATAATGGTTGAAAACAAAAATCAAAATAATGAAGAAAGGAAAGAATAAGAAAGAAACACAATCCACCAGATGAAAATATAGAAAAGACAGGAAAGAGATGTGGATTTAAAATAGTGGCAAAGAGAAGGAGAAAGATAATCAAACAAGATGAAAATAAAGATGGCACAAATAATTGTTATACAAGAATAAAAAAAGCAAGTTTTCTTTGAAAAAGCACAATGCTCATAAATATTATTTTCAATTACTGTGAGTGATTTGGGTACAACTTTTCTTACCTTTGGTTTACGATTTTCTGGCCATTTTACTGTTCGCCACACTCTCTGCAGGTTGATATTTCTCCGAGGGAAACAGGAAGCACAGGCACTTCTGACTTCTTAAAACTTGAAAAGTCTTCTGAGATTTTTCCAATGTTTTAAGTAGCTTTTCAAGTTCCTGGCTTTTGACCTCAAAGAGTTGACGAAAGCTTCACAAACCAGAAGCAAACGGATGGCTTCTTGTGCTGATTTTCAAGGTATACTGAAGACTGCTTCAGGCTCTCGTGTTTTGGGATCAGATAATTTCTCTCAGATCAAAGAGTAGCACAGATTCTTCAGAGTCCTGCCTCCTCCCACCCAGACACTTAGAAACATTTGAATTGTGGTGATTGAAATAACATCACTACTGCATAGATCAGTGATCAGATTTCAGCTTTGGTATGAAGAGTACCACAAAGATGAACAGGATAAACGGGAAGGGAGCTGAAAATCAGACCTAGTCAGAAATATAGAGCTACATTAATACAAAGACAAATATATGCAAACATATACCTGGTGATACATGGGATTTACACTAAAGATAGCACAATAGTTAAACATTGATGGAAACATTAAGATAGCATAAGAGTTATACTCAGATGGAAACATTAATAAAGATAGGTAAAAAGTTGAAGCTAAACTGAAAGATGGAAGACCAGGTAAACTGGGTGGAAAAATTCAGTAAATGGTTACGATGAGACAGTGAAGTTGGAAACTGTCCAGCCTTTTCTCCTACCTGGCATATATTGCTCCATCTCATCATAACCTCCAATGTCACATTGTCGTTGCTGAATAATGACAGTGTGACACAACTTTGACTTGGATGTCAGATAAACAAAGCTTGCTGTCAGTTCTGGAATATAAGTAAACAATCTCTGTGGATGATCTGAAGGCATTTAACTGCAGCAAAGGCAAGGATATATTAAAGAGTGTCAGTGCCATCATACAACTTTATTTGACCCTACTCAGCATCTCAAAGGGTTAAATATTGTGTAATCATTGTGGATGTTACCCATCACTTTATCATGGAAAGATGGGATTATATTGAACAGCTTCAGTGCACAGTCAACGTTTCTACCATAGTGCCAAGAGCGGAGCACCAGCAAGTTTTAAAAGAGTGTGGAGAAAGGAGAGGATTCATACTAAACACATTTCTGAGATGGGGACACAGTGAGTTTAGGAAGAATGGTAAAATTAATTACAAATACAGGGATGAGGAACGATTGGCAGCAAGGCTAAGAAGAGTGGGGGCAGAATTCATTCTAAATATAATGCTGAGACATGGGAGAGCAACGAGTTTCTTTCCTGAGCTGCTTGGTTGAGTTTTGAAAAACAAAGATGAGGCCCTGCAACAAGAATTTAGGGAGCTAGGCAGCAGCTTGAAAAGCAGGATCTCAAAGGTTGTAATCTCTAGATTACTCCTGGTGCCATGTGCTAGTGAGTAGGCAGATAACTAAACGAATGCATAGCTGAAGAGTTGCTATGAGAAAGAGGGCTTTGGATTACTGTTTCACTTGGTCTGTTTCTGGGGACAGTAGGTCCTGTACAAAACCAACTAGTTGCAGCTGCAGAGGGCTGTTGATGGTGCTGTTTGTAGTGGTTTAAACTAATTTGGCAGGGTGGTGGAATACAGAGTGGCAGCGTGAAAGAGAATGATGCACAAACAAATATAGAAGAAATGCCAAATTAGCCTGGAAAGCAAAGCATGCGCATTTGAGTTAATGTTAGGAATGTTAGATCACATATATTTTATTACAGTGAATCAAATGAGTAAGGCAGATGGATTGAGGGTGCTGATTAACATGTGGATATATGACATCATTGCTAATCACACAGACAAGTTTGAGGGAGGGCAGGATTAATCTTCCCATTCTGAAACTATATCTGGAGCACTTCCACAATTAGTTTCTGCAAGAAAAATTCATCTTTTTTTAGACATCTATGCTCAGAGGAGATCCTTACTTAAGCTGGACAGGAAATAAATGATAGTTACCAGGAAGTTCATTGCATTTTGCTATCTTTCGCTTTGCAGAAAATTTGGAAGCAAGAACATGGCTTCTTCCAATTTCAAACAAACTCCCAGATCATTTCCATTGCTGATGTTGCCTCTATTTTCCTTCACAACAAACAATTCTGTGTGCTGAAATTACACTGTTTCCTCTTCTAGTTCATTACTTACAATGTCATTAAAACTACAAAAAAGTGCTTTTCCTTTCAATTTGCACATTTGTATGTTGAAATACCCATGTTGGCTTTATTTAATGTAGTATATTAGTGAACATAAATTGATAAGCCTAGTTTTCTTATATGAAAATAGTGACACTGCAGACATAATTAATTGGAGACAAAGAACTCTGTGTCATCAGGATACGACTGAACAAGTGCAAGTTTTTTTTCTTTGGTTCCAATGTCCTGATAGTCTTGTCAACCCAGTTCATTCTGCACTGCAGCCTCAGTCCAACAGTCTGTGGTTGATTCGAGTCATTTCTGGGATTGAGCAACTGGGGGCGCAGTGGGGACTGCGCAGGCGTACTGCGACACCGCGGGCCAGGCTGGGGGTGTGCGGCTGCGCAGATTGTCTGGTCGGTGACAAACAATCAGCGCAAAAATACATCCGAAAGGAGGCGAAGTAAGAAACCCGGGAGAACGGGGAACAAGCGGGGACAGGGGCGAGCCAGGCCTGGTTTCCAGCAGACATTAGGATCGTTGGGGTCGGCCGTCTGCCTCGGGGGGGCGGGGGTCAGTGAGCATCACTTTTCCCTGACTGATCCCTGGCTGAGCAGTGTTTGTCACCCTGAGACTGACAGCCCTGACTGGGCAATATGTAACCCGACCGCAGCAGGGCACATGGGAGGGAATCTTCTCACTGCTGTCTGCCTTATAACTGGGCCACTCACCCTTTGCCCAGCCAGGCCCTGCACCGACCCTATGCCTGGCCTGCCCTTGCCCCCACCGTGTGCCCACCCAGGCCCTGCACCTACCCAGTTCCTGGCAAGTCCCTACACCAACTGTGTGCCTGACCAGTCCTTGCACCCACTGTGCACCTGGTCTGTCTCTGTACCCACTGTGTACCCAGCCAGTCCCTGCACCCACTGTGTGCCTAGCTCAAGCTTGCACCAGGTCCTAGGCAAGTGTTATACCCAGTTGGCACAGGCCACGTCTAATAAAGCTAATTGGCTATCATAAATGTGCCAATTTTTAAGCAGGACGTGCAACATCTGCACAACATTTGTATGTTCCACGGACTAAAAACGTGTGGTAAAAGATCTGTATCTGTTAATAGATTGGTGGGTGTAGCCTTACAGTTTGTTTCTGCAATCTCACGAGGTACCTGTGGGTATTCCATGGGTTTTGTTGATGTATGTGTGCTGATTGCATTTGTAATTAGTAAGCATGATGTATACTGAGAGTATCTACACTGATACTTGAACTCGATTGTAAGATGGGTTTGTATTGATACTGCATTGAGGCTGCAGAACTGTATTCTGGTTAGGTCTGTGCCTCTGTTAGTAATGAGGTGGGATTCGTGAGGGATGGTGTAGATAGGCGATGTACTTTTTGTGGTTTATGTTGTAACTGGGCAAGAGTAGTGTAAAAACAAATTTCTAATCAAGCTATTCAGAGATTTAATTGCATACCTCTGAACAGGTCGAACTTGAACCTGGGCGTCATGTCACAGAGGTAGGGATACAACCATAGAACTGCAAGACCCTTTAAAACTGTACTCTGAGGTTCATGCTTTGTCTTTACTTTAATATTCTCTTGCTTTTCACAGTGGGAATAGATGGATACTTCAGCAGCAAAAACCTCCTGGGGTCTGATAAATCAGGAGACAGCTTCAGGTAAATTCCTGCTTTTGTCATAACAGTATGAAAGAACCACCTTATTTTCTGTACAGTGCTGTACCTGGATGTTTTTCTTTTCTTTGAAATTACAGTTGGTTGCACCGAGAGCACGTGAGTAAATAGAGAAGAGTCTATGAAATGACAGTGGTCAGAAGGGTGGGATTTTTAAAAAATTGAACTATGATAATCAGTTTATTGTCTCTAACCCATAAGTGAAGGACGTTTGTGATGTTCAGAAGTGCAATGTCAGCATCATTACAGTAAAGGATGATTTGAATTCTTTAGATTTTACATAATCAAATCTCTGATTCAGTAAATGATTGTAAAGTAGGACTAGAAGTCCTGTCCTGTTGGATTTGTAGGATGGAGGTGACCATTGTTAGTAATTACATTTGGCAGTGTCACTTGATGTTTTCGCTTTGATGGAAGGAAATGTCTTGTGTTACATATGCTTTCAGTGTTAATTCCTGCCTAATTTTGATTAAATGAACTTCCAGCAAGAGAATGCTATATCTGCAGTTAATCTCGGGCCACAATCACTGATTAATAACATATACATTGTGTATTTTTAAGCATGAATGACATCAACCTGAGCCCTGTGGGAATGGATCAACTGAGTGCTTCATCTGTTAGCACCACCTTACCTGTTACAGGAAGTCACCTGGGCATGGGTTCACCCACCCACAATGCTCTCCCAGCTCCAGGTATGAAAAACTGATGTAAATTGGGAAATTTTAGGTTGCCATAGGTGATATTCCCCGCTAGCTAATAGACAGTAGACTACACATTCCCTGTTAACTAGTCACCCAGCAATCTCGAGTGCCAGTTACATTTTCCTTTCTTAGGATTACTGTTTCTTCTGAGTATCTCATGATGCTTTTGTGATTATCTTCATTGATGTGCTTGCCTTGTTGAATGCATAAGTCTAAATCTTTCTTGTAATTAGCAATCAAAAACACATACATACATGCAAGCACCCCCTGCTGTCAGCTCCAGATTGGGAATTTTGTAGATGATCAGTACTATTTTAGAATCTCAATGTTGTTTTCATTGAAATTTTGTCATACTTTTTGGGCCTTTGGAATTCTGTGGTCTTAAACTTATTCTCGAGATTGTAAGAGTTTTGCCTGTAAGATCATTGTGCCTGAGGTGCTATCGCTAATTTTATTTGCATTTGGATTTTGCTTTTAGTTAAACCTAAGTTGAAGTTTAGAATGGATTGAAGAAGGGCCACTGGGCCTGAAACTTTGACTCTGATTTTTCTCCACAGATGCTGCCAGATCCACTGAGTTTCTCCAGCAATTACTGTTTTTGTTTCCGATTTCCAACATTTGCAGTTCTTTGTTTTTCTTTAAAGAAGAGGGGGCATTATGGGTCATGGGTTAGTCTTAAGTTCTGTTATTGGGAAAATGTTGGAATTAAGGAAGGAGCAGCAAAACATTTAAAAAATCAGTACAGAATCAGGCAGAACATGGTTTATGAAAGGTAATTCGGCGTGGCTTCCCGTGCACCAAGCACATCGTTTGACGGTCAGAGTAACAGTGTGTTTGATGACAAAAACCTCAAACTGATACCAAGCCCACAGTCTACAGGGCAGCGGTGTTACCACCCCTCCTGTTGAAGACACAGACAATGTAAAGCGGACCCCTTGAGAAACCTCACTAGTGATATTTCCATGAAATCTCGGAAATCTACGAGAAAGATGGGCTCCAGTATCAGTACGCTATCTCAGTCCGACATCCCTTAGTATCAAAGCATTGGTTACAGTAAGTCGTGTGATGTGCAGAATACATTGACTGACACATACTTCCAAAATAAGCTGTTTACTCCGAGCTTCATCATGGCAGGTAGTTACCAGGAGAGCAGAGGAAATACTTTAAGGACATCCAGAAAGCCTCCTTTAAGCAAATGCAGTAGCTCTACTGACTCATGGGAATCTCAAGCCCAGGACTGCTCAAAGTGGAGAATCAGCAAAGGTACCAACTGTTTCCCGTTTTGAGTGTGTCTTGATAAGCCCAGATGGAAGCCAAGCTCAAACAGTGGAAGAAGCGTAAGCAATCGGAGCACCACCTGCCCACCCCAGCAAACAGCACCTGGCCTACCTGTGGCAGGGTTTGCTGATCCAGTTTGGATTGTGTTGTCACTTCAGAACCCACAACACTGGAGTAGAAGAAAGTCCTCATTAATACTCAGGGACTGGCTAAGAGAAGAGGAGAATGAAAGAGAAATCATGTTTAACAAATTTAATGGAGTACTTCCAGGATACAAGAGGGTGAATAAGGGGGAGCTGGTAGATGTGTATTTGGATTTTGAAAAAACATAAGGTTACTACATAATGTAAGAGCACATGGGGCTGAGGGTGATAATATTAGCATGGCTAGAGGTGGGATACTCATAATTGACAGAAAATCTGGACAAATGCATCATTTTTAACCTGTTAAACTGATACTAGTTGAGGACCACAAAGATCAGTGTTGTCACCTCAACTATTCACAATCTATATTAATGGATAAAGGCACCAACTGCAAATTTGCTGGTGATACAAATGTAAGAAAACAAGTTGTGAGGAGGATACTAAGAGTCTTCAAAGGGATAGGTTGTTAGTGGGTAAGAAAATCAGATGGAGTGTAATATGTGTGAACTTGTCAACTTTGACAAGAAGAATAAAAAAGTAGTGTATTATTTAAAATAAAAAGAGACAGCAGAACTATGTTACAGATACATCTGGAAGTCCTGGTACATAAGTTTTGGTATGCAGCTACAGCAAATTATGCGGAAGGAAAATAGAATGTTGTGAATGTTTATCTTGAGGCCAATGGAATATGCAAGTAGGAAAGTTTTGCCCCATTTATACAGATTGCTGATGAGGTGATCTTATTGAAAAATGTCACATTCTAAGAGGCCATTATGGGATGGATGTTGAAAGATTGTTTGTTTCCTCTCATGGGGGAATCCAGAATGTGTCTCCCATTTAACACAGGAGATTAGACAGAATTTCTATTAGAGGTTCATTAATCTTTGGGAATTCCTTTCAGAGAGGGCAATGGAGGCGCTCTGTATATTTTATTTGTTTTTTCATGGGATGTGAACAACACTTGCAAAGCCAGGATTGTTCCTAATCCCTAGTTTTTTTTTAACTGAATGGTTTTAAGATATTTTCTTGGGCATTTAAGAATGAACTACACTCTAAGGGTCGAGAATCACTCGTACGCCAGACCAGGTAAAGATTGCAGATTTCCTTCCCTAAAGAACATGAGAGAACAGATTGGTTTTTAGAACATAATTTCATGGTTGTCATTATTGAGACCAGCTTTTATGTCTTTTTCTATTTTAGATGTATTAGTTAATCGAATTTGTGCCCTTTCAAGTCTGAGTTAGATTATTGATCTACAAGGAAACCAGGAGTAATGGGGTAGGGTTGGAAAATAGCGTTAAAGACACAATCAAATCAGTCATGCTGTTCTTGAGTGGCAGAGGAAAAATGATGAGCAAAATGGCCTGCCCCTGCTCTTGTTTCCCATGACCTTCCCTATATCAGATGGATGACTGTGAAGAGAAAAGATTTATTTATCTTTGCTACGCACATATAAGATTGCAATTTATTGTTTGATACTGTAGCTGAGTGGAAAGCTGGGTGGAGGAAAGGCACTTGACAGTGGGCAGTAGAGAAACAGGATATTAAAGAAGAAACAAAAGTGGAAGGGGAGATTCTAAACAAAGTGACAGTGCCAGAGGAGTAAGAGGACAGACTAAGTTATGGTTAGGTGATTAGAATAAGTGGTAATTGAACAATAAAGTACATTTGAACAGCCGTAGAAGACTCAGCCAGATACTGGTAGGTAATTTGATTTTCTCAGGTTTCAAGATTTATCAGGTTTTGATGCATTGTAACTAGATGCTTTGCTGTCTGTGATTTCAGTGTCCGCTAATTGCTGAAACATTCATGCAAATTCACACTACTGCATGTAATTCTTTACTGTAAAATCATAATCAGGGATGCCATAACTGAACATGCCAAATTATTTTCTGCAACATTGTGTTTAGCAGCTTTGCTGGTATTTTAAGATCCAATTCTGTGATTTCACCTTATTTTCTATCAAAACCATGTAGAGTGCGTCCTTAATGCACAATCACAGTGTGCATCTATCATACACAATAGTGTTTGTGATGGTTATTGGGAGGGACAGAAGCCTACTGCTTACAATATTCTGCTTACAATGTAATTTCTTTTATATTGGTGAGACCAAATGCAGACTGTGTGACTGCTTTGTGGAGCACCTCCCTTTTGTCTGTAGGGATGACCTAGACCTTCCAGTTGCTTGCCATTTCAATAAAACACCTTGTTATCATACTAACATTTCTGACCTGGGCTGGCTGCAAATTTCCAACCAGGTAGAACACAAGTTCGAGGAACAACACTTCATTTTACTGCTTAGACACTTTATAGCCTTAATGTTTTGACTTTGAATTTCATAACTTCAGAAAGTGACTGCATTATGTCTGTCCCCATTGTCCCGAAGCCTTTTGTTCTTTGTGTCTGGTCTATTTTGTACATGGTAGGAGAACCCATTCTCTCTCTTTCACACCCATTTTAAATCTCTTCATCATAAACATCATTAACAACACCTTCCTCTTTTGCACTAGGTCTCACCACCGTCTTCCTCTTGCTTCTCCTTTGCCTCTAATCTGTCAAAAGTATAAAAATACTTCCAAAATTTCAGTTATGAAGAAGTAATTAAGACCGCTGAGTTTTTCCAGCAATCCCTGTGTTTGTAGCAGTTAACTTTCACTTATTTCAGCAAAACATAACGTACTGTGCAGTATGTTTGAAAGATGTCTAGTATATGCATGAATATTTCATTTGACTTCTTAAATCTTTATATCACAGGAATGCCAGTGGCAATACCGAACCTTAGCCCTTCGTTAGGCTCCCTCCCTTCAGCTCTTTCATTAATGCTTCCAATGAGCATTGGAGAACGTGGAGTAATGTGCAGCATTCCAGAGCGAAATTATACTTTACCGCCTCCGCCATATCCACATTTAGAGAACAGCTATTTTCGGCACATTCTCCCAGGTAAGAAAAGACCTAACAACATAAGGGAACTTTTTAGTGTTTGCTTTCTTCTAAACTTCTAAGCATATTGCCAAAAATGTACTATGCATTCCTTCAATACTTGCCTAACTTTTGGGCAATTTAACAACAAAAAAAAATCAGGCTGTTGTCACTTTGGATATTCATATTCTGATATGAAAAACCCTGTTCCTGCCCACAAAGTGGTGTTACCTCTCCCCATTCTGTTGTACTTTTACCTTTCTTGAACGTTGCATCGAAATGAAGTATACTATTTCGATATGCAATAAATGTTTATTACTTAGTCACTAATTTGATTTGTTATTTGCTGTAGGTATTTTGTCTTACTTGGCTGACAGACCACCTCCCCAGTACATCCATTCCAGTGCTATCAGTGTGGATGGAAGCCCTGCACTGCCTGTTTCTAGCAACCCACCTACCCTTGATCATTATGAACCTAATGGTGCTGTGGGCTTGGAGTCAAGCATCGTTTCCATAGACACGAGACAAGTAGGCACTCACAATTCCCAGAATCTGCATCAGAGCAACAACCAGGAGGTCCCACTAAATGCTAACATCTCCATGGAAACAGTTTCTCGAGTTAACAGTCCCATCTCGACAGAAGGAATGAGTGAAGATTTGACTATGAATGGTGTAACAGGAAAGCCACAGGCATTGTCCTCTGGCTCCAGAAACCATGAAACAATAACTGTGGACTCTGTGGGAAATAATTTGGAAGCAGAGGCAGTAGTAGGGCAGAATACAATAATTCCAATTCATGCCAGCGCAATAGAGTTACCAGTTGTCATGGAACCAGAACCAATAACTGGTCGGGTAAACAATATACCAGAGAATTCTTTGAGTGACTCCATCCATGCTGCTACAATAAACTCCAATCCTGTAGGAGTAGCACTTTCATCTTCTCACTCCCTGCCTTCACTTGAGCCAGTGTCTCTTCATGGATCCAGTGTGGGACTGGACAGAGTCTCTGTTTCCACTGTTACAACAGAGGTCTCCATGAGGACTAATCAAGTTGATGGGTCTTCAGAAAACCTTTCATTTGTGTCAGGATCTCTACAAATGGAGGATTCCAGCTCCAATAAAGAGAATCTGGCAGATTCCTTTACAATTTGTAAGTAATGTTTGTTCATTAACGTTAGTGTTTATAGAATGAAGCTTCTGTTCTGAAGACGAAAATGTCATTTTTTTGTTAACACATTGCCAAGCTGATGTTCTCCAAGGATTTATAGATAAAAGAAGAGTGAAACAGTTAATTTGAGCCACTTTCTAATGTCTGCTTGCAATTGCAACCTGCAATCAATTTTGCCTCTAAGTCAGAAAGTCTAGGGTTGATTTGAGGCTGCATCAGCAACTAGCACAGTAATGTTGCTGCAAGAATGCTGTGCAATTATGGATCAGTACCATACTGGACCAGGCGTATCTCTGGGCTATTTGCTTGCTGTCAATGTGTCTCTTTACTCCAAGCCTACTTGGTTGCTCCCAGCATCCCTGCCTTGTCTTGATGTTGAGCACAGACACAAAACCAGGAAGTTTGTCATGGTTATCAGCAGTTAAAGCAGGGAAGATAACCTGCACTCAGGGGTCATGGTGCACCACTCAGGGGTCGTGGTACACTAAGTCAAGGTCACGATCCATTATCAGTCTAGGGATTTAGACATGGTCAGTCAGCCAGTCAGTCACAGTCAAAGGTAAAAAGCTGAATGTTGGGCAGCCCACCACCCACCATGATTCTTTGCCCCATTGGGACTTGCTTTCCTCCTGAAATGAAAGATGGAGGCACAGCTCCTATTTTTGATGGGAAAGTGTCCTGAGTGAATGAGTCAGCAGTGCAGGGGCCATGCAATATGTTGTAGTGTCAGACCAAGGAAGTCCAAATAGCAGCAGCAGTGGTATTAAAGGGAATGTAGGTGACAGCAGGTGAGGGAAGATGTTGCAGGAAATAGTGAGAGTGGTGCAGCATGAGCTTTGATGGGAGCTAGGTAAGAAGCAAAGATGGTACGTTTTAGTTATCAAAGGGTCGACTATGGCACTGACGAAGGCTGAGCGGAGAATGTCATTGACATGCTTCCAACACTGCTGTTCATTCCTCCACATAGCTGATACTGCATTGCCTTTGGTGGCAACCTCGGGCCAGGCAGGTATAGTCTGGTGGCCTCCTTTGCTGGTCATGAAGGTGGAAGTCACCCCAAATCTGCACTATCCCATCCAGCAGGGCGTGCAAGCCCAACTGAAAAGCAAAGCACCATCTTCCCCCTGCCTGCTGTATCTGGGCAGTAACTGTGCAGGACAGTTCCAGACTCTTCATGCTTGTCCACTTCTAAAGTGGTGCTGGCATTAGAGGGTCTAGGCCCGAAACGTCAGCTTTTGTGCTCCTGAGATGCTGCTTGGCCTGCTGTGTTCATCCAGCCTCACATTTTATTATCTTGGATTCTCCAGCATCTGCAGTTCCCATTATCACTGGCATTAGAAATGCTGGTGTTTCAATAGATATCGAGAGAGTGGCAAATTGTTCTGGCAAGTGGTAAGATAGGGATAAAATTGAATGAGAGGGATGCCAGAGAGGTATGGTAGATAATTAATGATGCAAGTTTGATAAGACATAGTGAGAAATCCCACTGGGCTGTGCAGCAAAAATCCCTCCAAAAGACTTGATGCAAATCAGACTTATTCAAAAAAGTAATGTTCAGCCAACTGTATAACTGGTGGTTGAAATCATGAATTTTATTTTAATTTGATGTATTTACATTGGTTGATCATTTGTTTATTCAACTTTTAGAAATGTGAAATCTGCCAGTTTATGTAATTAATTCAGAAACCAGCAAAGTGATGTTTCAGTAAGTGTCAGAAGCTGGCAACTCATGGTCACAGTGCTCATATTGCCATCACATGGCAATCTTGCTTAAAGTTTAGGTATGTATTTTCAATGGCAGAAAGTATTTTCTAATAATACTTCAACTGTTTTCACATTATAGCCTGGATCTTAGGAGGCTCAGCTAACTACACCATTCTCCTGAACTTATTTTGCAGGCCTTCTGCAAATTGGCCACACTCTGGAATTCACCACTCTATTCAAGTTTGGACTAGGTGTGACATGTTTATCACCACCAGGGTGCAGCTTTTTCACTGGCTCTAAAAATCTGGTATATTTATTTTGATGGGCTGGGAGCTGGCAGGTGAAGACTAATGTAAAAGCAGCTTCAACAGCCATTGATGAAAATGTGCATCTTTTAATATAGAAATTTTTTTTTCCCACAATCCTTCAGGGTGTACTCTATGTGACCGTGCTTATCCTGCTGACTGTCCTGAACATGGAGCAGTAACTTTCATACTGGATACACCAGTCAGCAGCCGAGCTAGACTGTCAATTCCAAAACAGCTAAGCCTCAGACAGTCTATCACAGGAGAAGATGTTGGTATGCAGATACGCTTTCATCTCATTATATGTTGTACCCATTTATAAACGGGAAGTTATGATCTTAAGGACTGTTTTGAGAACCTCTGAAATTTCTGGTACAGTTCAGACTGAAAATTCATTGCGTTGGCTATGGTGGAATTAATCTGTAACTTTCTGCTGTGCTTTTAATTTCCTGCAATGTGTTTCTATCCTTGCATATTTTAAGAAGGCATGATGCATTTTTCTGTAGTTTTAATGGAGGTCCTTCATATAGCATAGCTTTAATATGTAACTTCTTTAGCCACCTCTGACATGTCCTAAACCCAGTGTAGCCTCTTTATAGATATTTTCTAATCAACCTATTCAGATATGCTGTTAAAAATATTCTGGAGCACGTGGAATTTAAACCTAGGGCTCCTGGTCCAAAATAAGGACACTACTGCAGCACCACAAATGCTTTTTGTACCCCCTTTAATGTTCCAAATTAATTACTCCTCTCCAGAGCCAATTAAATGGCACTCACATCTAAATGACCCAATCCTAGCTGTTCCTTCCCTTTGCCCTGCCCTGTACATGGCTAATTTGTGCTATTCCAAGCATCCACTGACTTAATTGGTGCTGCCTCCTAGTCCTGTAGCCTTTTCAACAAGCCAGCCTGCGCCTGCCCTAATGGAATTAGAAAAACCTCCTGGCAGCACTAATAATGTTTGATCATTCAATTTGCCCCACCAAATGCATCCGTTGACTCTGACTGCTTCAGCCAAACTCACTGGGTTTCTTCTTTGACTCTGCCCCAGCCTCAGTCACTGGGTCAGTCTGTGGACTCTGCCCCAGCCTCAGTCACTGGGTCAGTCTGTGGACTCTGCCCCGGCCCCAGTCACTGGGTCAGTCTGTGGACTCTGCCCCGGCCCCAGTCACTGGGTCAGTCTGTGGACTCTGCCCCGGCCTCAGTCACTGGGTCAGTCTGTGGACTCTGCCCCGGCCTCAGTCACTGGGTCAGTCTGTGGACTCTGCCCCGGCCTCAGTCACTGGGTCAGTCTGTGGACTCTGCCCCGGCCTCAGTCACTGGGTCAGTCTGTGGACTCTGCCCCGGCCTCAGTCACTGGGTCAGTCTGTGGACTCTGCCCCGGCCTCAGTCACTGGGTCAGTCTGTGGACTCTGCCCCGGCCCCAGTCACTGGGTCAGTCTGTGGACTCTGCCCCGGCCCCAGTCACTGGGTCAGTCTGTGGACTCTGCCCCGGCCCCAGTCACTGGGTCAGTCTGTGGACTCTGCCCCGGCCTCAGTCACTGGGTCAGTCTGTGGACTCTGCCCCGGCCCCAGTCACTGGGTCAGTCTGTGGACTCTGCCCCGGCCCCAGTCACTGGGTCAGTCTGTGGACTCTGCCCCGGCCCCAGTCACTGGGTCAGTCTGTGGACTCTGCCCCGGCCCCAGTCACTGGGTCAGTCTGTGGACTCTGCCCCGGCCCCAGTCACTGGGTCAGTCTGTGGACTCTGCCCCGGCCTCAGTCACTGGGTCAGTCTGTGGACTCTGCCCCGGCCTCAGTCACTGGGTCAGTCTGTGGACTCTGCCCCGGCCCCAGTCACTGGGTCAGTCTGTGGACTCTGCCCCGGCCCCAGTCACTGGGTCAGTCTGTGGACTCTGCCCCGGCCCCAGTCACTGGGTCAGTCTGTGGACTCTGCCCCGGCCTCAGTCACTGGGTCAGTCTGTGGACTCTGCCCCAGCCCCATTCATTGGTCTGATCTTTGGCAGGTGTGTGGAGTCAAGAATCAATTCCTATGCGCACCTGTTTTGGACCTTTGATTGGAGAAGAGATTAACTTATTGCAAGTCGCTGATTGGACGAACAAAAGTAACACTAATATCTGGAAGGTTAGTATGACTGAAATATATCATAAACTCAAACCTTGTACTTCACTTTTAATATTATTTTAACTCTATAATGTTGTAAGACGGTGGAAGGTGTCGGGCGAATGGAAAGGTACACAATAACTTGTCCAACAGAGTCTTGTGTGATGTATTAGCCACTGTGATACGCAACTAATTAGAAATGCAGTTGTAACGAGTTGAATATATGATTCAGAAATGTAATAAGTAATAGACACAATTGTTTGACATGTGATCTCGATACTAAGTTAGGCAAGGCACGTGCACACATACTATATCTTGCACATTCCCTAAATGAGCTAGGATAAAAAATCAGAGAGATCAGGGTGCTAATTGACCCAACGTATCTGATTTGACTCATTGTAGAGCTGTGTTTACCGAGCTCATAAAATGCTGAAATCTGTTGGCAGATGAGCAGAATGCAGTCTGAGGCACTTGAAGATCTGTCGTGCCGTTGTCAAACCAACTGAGCACTACAGTCATCTCATGAACTGAGGCACCTGGGAAACAATAAAGGGGCAGCAGAGGTAATCCCAGAGGACAGAGGGTGTCTGAAAATATTATTACACTCCTTGAAAGGAAATATGAGTGAGTCAAATGGAACTGTATAAAATAATAAATGGAATTGGACATTTTAATCCAAATCAGAGACTTGGGGTTATAGACTGATTGATTGTTTTGGGCAAGAGATGGAGGAGGAATCTGCAAGTTTTTTTTTAATGTAATACAGAAAGTAGTGATGATCTGGTTGGAGATTTGAGTGCAACTGGCAGAAAATGAAATAAAGCTTAATGTCTGGAACTATTTGATAGTGATTCTAGAATGGTCTGGTGTGAAAAACTGTACACTTAAATGTGATGAGTTGGAGGAATTTTAAAAGTTTAGGGAATCGTAAACATCTGGACAAAGATGCGATTGGTGGACTGAATGGTCCTCACCTACAGATATCTATCTCAGTATAGATATTGTAATGTCCTTTGGCAATTTCAGAATTGCAATACTGTATATTTTATGAATCTGAGGTAGACTAATTTCCTCTTAACATTTTCAAGTCCCCTGTACCTATTTCCTGTTACAGTCCCAAAGTATTTTAACCATGTTATCTAAATGTGTTTTTTTTTAATCTAGATATTTTGCAATTATGTTTTGGAATTTCTGATAGTGACCGCAGATGAGAACATCTGTAACTGGATGATGTTTGTACACAGAGCTAGGTGAGTCAATTGTAAGGATATATGCAATGCAGATTTCACAGAAGATAAAATACTGACAGCAGGCTACAGCTTGCTTGTGCAAAACTCAGTTTAACAATTCTTGCTGATCTACTTAAATTATATTTAACAAAGAAAATGTTCCATTCTGAATGTTCTTTGCGCAGAATTTTTTTAATGGAAGTGGCGTCTTTAGGTGGTCTGGGATAACATCCATAAACTTGATTGATGTCTTTAAGAAAAAAGACTTTGAATTATATTGCACTTTTCACTATCACCGAATGGGTGAAATGTGGGCAACACAAAGTCCCACAAACATTACAATTAATAGATAATTTTGCTGTGAAAAGAGATATGATGCTGAAGCTTTTTGTACTGCACTCGGAAGGGCAAATGCCAAAATGCCAAATTTCAAATGATCTCAAAAATATGCATCGGAAGAAAATGTAACTGACTAAGTCACTTCTGATTGGCCAAGACATTGCTAGGAAGAAACCAGCAATATATGCTTCCAAGCTTGTGGGTAATTGAAAAAAGTTGCAAAGCTAGAAGATATTCCTTTTGTTTACAGAGAATAACTCCTGGTGTATGACTTTATATGTTGCTTCTAATGAGTGTAAACGATCCACATTAGGAGCTTGACCAAGTATACTCATAATTATTCAGCAAGTGGTGCCCAATCACAGAAGCACATCTAACAGTACATGTTGTGTTTTGGGTTTTGCAACCATATACGTCCATTCTTCAAAGGATTAATTAATTGGAAACCTGTTTGATTAAGTTGGTTTCAACTTGTTTCCACGTCTTGGGTTTCTTTCAGTATCACATCTCCTGCTGAAGTGCTACTTAAAAGGTTGAAAAATAATGCCTGCTTATTCTGCCATTGTGATGAAAACCCAGAAATATGTAATGGTGATTTTGGAGGGATTTTAAAAACTTAAAATATTTAAGTCTGTAACAATTATTACGTCTCCTGTAGAACACGGGAAGAACAAAACCTAGTAGCCTATCCTCACAATGGGAAGATTTATTTCTGTACATCCAAAGAGATTCCTCCTAACCATGAGCTACTCTTTTACTATACCAGGGACTATGCAAGGCAACTTGGTAAGTTGTACTCAGTCAGTCTTACCATTACTTTGTTTTAAATTTAGTTAATTACTCTGGATAATTTAAGAAACAGGGACCAGACTTCAAAAATTTCTGTAGCTATTTAATATCAGGTTATACCAACCTAAACTGAGTTTTGATAACATGTTTAAATGTAAGTTTTTATTACTTGCTCTATGACAAGGCTGAAATCTCTCCATTTGATCCCTTATTAGGCTTCTCAGACCAGTAGAATGTGGATTACATGGAACGTGGTTGTAGACATTTTCCAATCTACTTGTTCAGAGATGGTATTACATGCCTCTGGAGTAGGTGGGGCTTGAACCGGCCTTACTTGGCTCAGGTGCAAGGACATAGGCCACAAGAGCCCTATGGAAGATAACAAAGTGTGGGGCTGGATGAACACAGCAGGCCAAGCAGCATCTTGGGAGCACAAAAGCCGACGGAAAGGGTCTAGGCCCGAAATGTCAGCTTTTGTGCTCCTACGATGCGGCTTGGCCTGCTGCGTTCATCCAGCTTCACACTTTGTTATCTTGGATTCTCCAGCATCTGCAGTCCCCATTATCTCAGTATATGGTTATATACTTGGATATCCAGAAAGCAAGTGATCGGGGAGTTAACAGCTATATTTTTGCTGTGTTCCTACTCAAAAATCTGAGTGAAAACCAGAGGTTGTTTATCAAAGTGTCTAGACTAAAGACTGAAAAAGTGTGGGCTCGACTTATATGTTTAAAATATTTACCGTCGTGTGCTCTTTCTTCTAAATTTGTTAATTGTTATTTTCTGTCTCAATTTATACAAAAGTGAGGAATTCAATTTAGCTAGCATTGCAAAACCTGAAATGTGATTATGTCGATATTTGTTACTGACTACTGACCTTCATTGCATGCAGCAAAACAGTTTGACATTTCTCAGAATTAAAAACTGACATTATGTCTTCAAAAATTCTAATTCTCTTTGAAATGTCTATTTGAGTTATAAAGCTGTTTGTTTGTCACTTGTGAAAATGTATGCTGCTGTATAGAAATTCCTGTTTTATGTACTCGACTACCTCACGAAGTTCAGATATGTGTGCAATGAGGGATTGGTACTGGAGTTGTTACCTTTCTCTTCTGTAATTTAAGGTAGTAGTAAGAGTAAAAAAGTTATTTTCTTTCTCTTTTTTCTCTAAAATTCAGCAAATGAGTATAATTAAGGATAATCTGAGGATTGCTGCTCTAGTAGAAAGAGATGTAAGAGTAGAATATTAATTAAATGAAAATAGACTGCAGAATTCCATAGCGATCTGGGTGTCATTGTATATGAATGACAAAAAGTCAACATGCAGCTTGCAGCAAGTCACTAGGAAGGGAAATAAAACCTTGGCCTCTGTGAGGGGATGAAGCATGGAAGTAGCAAAGTCTTGCTAAACTGTACTGGGCACTGGTGAAACCACACCGAGAGTACTGCCTGCACTTTTCGTCTCCTTACTTGAGGAGTCTACTTCAGTGGAGACAATTCAGAGAAAATTTGCTTAGTTGATTACTGGAATTAGTGTTTTCCTTCAAGGAAATGTTGACCATGTGATATAAACTCATTAGGCTATTGAAGAATGAAAGGTGAGCTTTTTGAAATAAAAAGGTTCTGAGGGTTAAACATTTCTGAGTACTAAATGCTGAGAGGATGACTTTTGGAAGAAATCTAGAAACAGGATTCAGATTTAAATATGCCAAGGCTTCCAGTCAAAATGATAAAGATATTTTTTCTCAGAGCATGTTTAACTTTCACAGTTCTTACTCCAGAGAGTTGTGGAGACTGAATAATTGAATATGATTGAAGACTGAGTTTGATAGATTTTTATCTATAAGGGAGTAAAGAGAACTGGGGCATGGGGAGGGGTTTTAGGCAGCAAGTGCAGAGTACAGTGTGATCAGATGAGTCTGTCCTACCATTCAGTAAGACCAGAAGGGGCCAAGAGACCTACAACTGCTGCTATTTCTTATGTATTGTTACAGAAACATTCATTGCATCTATAGCTCTGTTTCAGACCTTGATATGCACCAAATGACCTTTTGAAGAATGGAATGTGTATCTTTGTGCATGTATTTTTTTTTAAGGAGTTCCAGAGCATCCAGATGTGCACATGTGTCACTGTGGCAAGGCATACAGTACGTACAGTGAGCTGAAGTCACATTTGAGCAGTCATGGGCAGAGTCGGGAAAGGAAATGGAAATGTTCCATCTGTCCAAGAGCGTTCACCTCTTCTACCAAACTAAATGTTCACATGATGGGACACATGGGGATGAAACCACACAAGTGTGAGTTCTGCAGCAAGGCATTCAGTGACCCCAGCAATCTCCGAACTCACCTCAAAATTCACACGGGTAAGCTTACCATATTCAGCTTTTGCGAACTTTAGCTCTGAGCAGCATATCAGAGAGTGGTAGTTATACAGTATGGAGTACGGTGCCAGGGTGCGGGACATCTCCGACCGGCTTGAAAGGACATTGGAGTGGGAGGGGGAGGATCCAGTTGTTGTGGTCCACGTTGGGACTAACAACATAGGCAAAGCTGGGGGTAGAGGGCCTGTTCAGGGATTATCAAGCACTAGGAAAGAATTGAAGTACAGGTCCTCAAGGGTCATAATCTCCCGATTACTACCTAAACCACGTGCTAATTGGCATAGGGGGAAGAAAAAGTTCAGAAAGTAAACATGTGGCTAAGGGATTGGTGTGGGAAAGAGGAATTCCATTTCATGGGGCATTAGCATCAGTTTTGGAACCGGGGGGGGATCTGTACCGTTGGGACGGTCTCCACCTGAACCGATCTGGAACCAGTGTTCTAGCGAAAAGGATAAATAGGGTGGTCAGTAGGACTTTAAACTTCTGAGTCGGGCAGAAGGGAAAGTGAAAGAGACAGGGAGTATGGAGTTAAATGGAAAGATAAGCAACAGGATAGCATGTGTACAGGTGGGTTTAAGCGCGAGGCAGACTAGGAATACAGCAAAAAGGGAGGGTAGTTTAAGACATTTTAGGATTTCCAATCTCTCTAATAATAAGAAAGTTAGCATTAAGGCACTTTATCTAAATGCTCATAGAATTCGCAACAACGTAGATGAATTAACAGCACAAATCCTCTTGAATGATTATGATGTGGTATGCATCACAGAGGGATGCAAGGAGTTCAGGGCTGGCAGATAAACATCCAAGGATTCACAGCATATCGAAAAGACAGGGAGGTGGGCAGAGGTGGCGGGGTTGCCTTGTTAGTTAAGAATGAAATTAAATCTACGGCACTGAATGACATAGGGTCAGAGGATGTGGAGACTGTGTGGGTGGAGTTGAGGAATCACAAAGGCAAAAAAAAACCATAATGGGAGTTATGTACTGACCTCCTAACAGTGATCAGGACCAGGGGCGCAAGAAGCACCGGGAAATAGATAGGGCATGTCAGAAAGGCAAGGTCACGGTGATCATGGGGGACTTCAGTATGCAGGTGGACTGGGTGAATAATGTTGCTGGTGAATCCAAAGAAAGGGAATTCATGGAATGTTTGCAGGATGGCTTTTTGGAACAGCTTGTGATGGAGCCCACAAGTGAGCAGGCTATTCTGGACTTAGTGCTATGTAATGAGCCAGACTTCATAAAGTAAGGGAACACTTAGGAGGCAGCGATCATAATATGGTAGAGTTCAGTCTGCAGTTTGAAAGAGAGAAGGCAAAATCAGATGTAATGGTGTTACAGTTAAATAAAGGTAATTACAGGGGCATGAGAGAGGAATTGACAAATCGACTGGAAGCAGAGCCTAGCGGGGAAGACAGTAGAGCAACAATGGCAGGAGTTTCTAGGTATAATTGAGGACACAGTACAGAGGTTCATCCCAAAGAAAAGAAACATTATCCGGGGTGGGATTAGACAGCCATGGCCGACAATGGAAGTCAGGAAATATATCAAAGAAAAAGAGACAGCCTATAAAGTGGCCAAGAGCACTGGAAAATCAGAAGATTGGGCAGGCTACAAAAACAAACAGAGGATAACAAAGACAGAAATAAGGAAGGAGAGGATCAAATATGAAGGTAGGCTAGCTAGTAATATTAGAAATGATAGTAAAAGCTTCTTTCAATACATTAGAAACAAACGAGAGGCAAAAGTAGACATTGGGTTGCTCCAAATTGATGCTGGAAGGCTAGTGATAGGAGATAAGGAAATAGCTGAAGAACTTAATAAGTACTTTGCGTCAGTCTTCACAGTGGAAGACATGAGTAGTATGCCAACAATTAGGGAGAGTCAGGGGGCAGAGTTGAGTATGGTAGGCATTACAAAAGAGAAAGTGCTAGAAAAGCTAAAAGGTCTAAAAATTGATAAACCTCCTGGCCCGGATGGGCTACATCCTAGAGTTCTGAGGGAGGAGGCTGAGGAAATAGTGGAGGCTTTGGTTGTGATCTTTCAAAAGTCACTGGAGTCAGGGAAAGTCCCAGATGATTGGAAAATTGCTGTTGTAACCCCTTGTTTAAGAAAGGATCAAGACAAAAGATGGAAAATTATAGGCCGATTAGCCTAACCTCGGTTGTTGGTAAAATTCTAGAATCCATTGTTAAGGATGAGATTTCTAAATTCCTGGAAGTGCAGGGTCAGATTAGAACAAGTCAGCATGGATTTAATAAGAGGAGGTCATGCCTGACAAACCTGTTAGAATTCTTTGAAGAGGTAACAAGTAGGTTAGACCAGGGAAACCCAGTACATGTTATCTATCTAGACTTCCAAAAGACCTTTGATACGGTGCCTCACGGGATGCTGCTGAGCAAGGTGAGGGCCCATGGTGTTCGAGGTGAGCTACTGGCTTGGATTGAGGATTGGCTGTCTGACAGAAGGCAGAGAGTTGGGATAAAAGGCTCTTTTTCGGAATGGCAACCGGTGACGATTGGTGACGCAGGGTTCAGTGTTGGGGCCGCAGCTGTTCACCTTATATATTAATGATCTGGATGAAGGGACTGGGGGCATTCTGGCGAAGTTTGCTGATGATACGAAGATAGGTGGACAGGCAGGTCGTACTGAGGAGGTGGGGAAGCTGCAGAAAGATTTAGACAATTTAGGAGAGTGGTCCAGGAAATGGCTGATGAAATTCAATGTGGCAAATGTGAGGTTTTGCACTTAGGAAAAAAGAATACAGGCATGGACTATTTTCTAAATGGTGAGAAAATTCGTAAAGCAGAAGTACAAAAGGATCTGGGAGTGTTGGTCCAGGATTCTCTAAAAGTTAACTTGCAGGTAGAGTCTGTGATTAAGAAAGCGAATGTAATGTTGTCATTTATCTCAAGAGGGTTGGAATATAAAAGCAGCGATGTGCTTCTGAGACTTTATAAAGCTCTAGTTAGGCCCCATTTAGAATACTGTGTCCAATTTTGGGCCCCACACCTCAGGAAGAACATACTAGCCCTGGAGCCTGTGCAGCGGAGATTCACACGGATGATCCCTGGAATGGTAGGTTTAACGTATGATGAATGGCTAAGGATCCTGGGATTGTACTCATTAGAGTTTAGAAGGTTGAGGGGAGATCTAATAGAAACTTACCAAATAATGTATAGCTTAGAAGGGGTGGGAAGTTGTTTCTGTTAGGCGGGGAGACTAGGACCCGTGGGCACAGCCTTAAAATTAGAGGGGGTAAATTTAAAACGGAAATAAGACGACATTTCTTCAGCCAGAGAGTGGTGGGCTTGTGGAATTGATTGCCACAGAGTGCAGTGGAGGCTGGGACGTTAGATGCCTTCAAAGCAGAGATCGACAAATTCTTGATCTCACAAGGAATTAAGGGCTACGGGGAGAGTGCAGGGAAGTGGAGTTGAAATGCCCATCAGCCATGATTTAAATGGCAGAGTGGACTTGATAGGCCGAATGGCCTTACTTCCACTCCTATGTCTTATGGTCTTATGGAAATGGATCCGTCGGTTCAACTCCTCCATGCCGACTGGATATTCTCATCTGATCTAGTCCCATTTGTCACCATTTGGCTTATTTCCATCTAAACCATTCCTATTCATGCACCATCCAGACGCCTTTTAAATTTTATAATTGTACTTGCCTCCATCACCACCTCTGGCAGCTCATTCCAGACACACACGACCCTCTGTGTGAAAACGTTGGCCCTCAGGTCCCTTTTAAATCTTGCCCGTCTCACATTAAACCTATACCCCATAGTTTTGAACTCCTTTACCCTGGGAAAAAGACTTAGGGCTATTCGCCCTATCCATACCCTAATGATTTTATAAATCTCTCTAAGGTCACCCCTCAGTTTCCAGCACTCCAAGGAAAATAGCCTCAGCCTATTCAACCTGTCCATATAGTTCAAATTCTTTGATCCTGGCAACATGCTTGTAAATCTTTTGTGATCCCTTTTAAGTTTAACAATATTTTTCCTATAGCAGGAGACCATAATTGAATACTATATTCTAAAATGGCTTCACAATATCCTGAACAGTTTCAACATGACGTCCCAGCTCCTGTAATCAATGCAGTGGCCAATGAAGGCAAGCATGCCAAGTGTCGCCTTCTTCATCCTGTCTACCTGCAACTCCACTTTCAAGGAACTGTGCACCTGCACCTCTAGGTTTCTGTTCGGCAACACTCCCCAGGGCCCTACTATTAACTGTATAAGTCCTGACCTGATTTGCCTTATCAAAATACAACACCTCACATTTATCTAAATTAAACTCCATCTGCCACTCCTCAGCGCATTGGCCCATCTGATCAAGATCCCATTGAACGTTGAGATAACCTTCTTCACTGCCCACAGTTACCAATAATTTTGGTGCCATCTGCAAACTTACTAACAATACCTCCTATATTACCATCCAAATCATTCATATAAATGATGAAAAGCAGTGGACCCAGCATTGATTGTTGCAGCACACTGCTGGCACAGGCCTCTAGTCCTAAAAACAATCCTCTACCAGCACACAATATGTCTCCTACCTTTAGGCGAATTTCATATACAATTGGCTAACTCCCCCGGTCGCTATGTGATCTAACCTTGCTAACCAGTCTATCATGTTGAACCATGTCAAATGCCTTGCTTAAATCCATATAGAAAAGTTCCATCAGTCTGCCTTAATCAATCCCTTGTCATCGCTCCAAAAAACTCAGTCAAGTTAGTGAGATGCAAATTCCCATGCACAAAGACATGTTGACTATCCCTAATCATATCTTGCCTTTCCAAATGCATTTGAATCTTGTCCCTCAGAATCACCTCCAACAATGTACCCACCACTGATGTTAGGCTCAATTTTCTAGTTCCCTGGCTTTTCTTTACCACCTTTCTTAAGTAAAGGCACTGCATTAGCCACACTCCAGTCTTCAAGCTCCTCACCAACCCCTATCCTCTTCAGAAGTTGTATTTCCAATACATTAAGCACTTTTTGCCGTAACCTTCCATGTTAATAGAGCAATAAGAGCACAAAAGATTAATAAGTATATTTTATCTACTTTATTACTTAAAAGAAGTCCTGTACTTCGCAAAGCTATGGAATTTAATTTGTGGCCCCAGTCGCTGACACTCCATTGCTTGGAAGAATCTGAATTTTCTCAGGCAAAATATAAACCCACTTTCTGTAATTGAGACAGAATATAGCTGGGACTCAGATGCTAAATAATGAAGTTGTAATAAAGCAGTTGTATTCACCAGGCTGGACAAGGGTCATCCAATACATAAGGCCTCAATTTCTATCACGCTGGTGAACTAGAATTCAAGATATGTGTCCTGTAAGGAGAGTGACAGATTCTGCAAGGAGCTGCTCATTTAAACATGGGCTGTTTCTCTCTCATTTGCCTACAGAGCTTTACAGCAGCAAGTGTAGAAGCGAAATAGTCATAACTAGATTAGGGAACAGTGAGATTGTGAGGCAGCACTCTGCCTGATCTCTGACTCGTTAAGGCTGGCGAAAAGAGGTTACAAGGGAGAGGCTATGTAGAGGGAGGAGCGGGGTGGAAGAGGTGACACGGGAGAGAGATTGCCTCAAGGCAAAGAAGTTGGGGGGGGGAAGGTGGTGTTTGGAGCACGGAATGAGATTTCGGGGAGGAGTTATCTGCTACAGAGTACTTTGGAGAAATATTCCAAAACTGACATCTAAATGACATTGACAAGTTGATGGAGCTGACAGATAGGTTTAACATGATGTTCATTGTAAAGAAATGCAAAATGATAGTATAAACAAAAAGGTGCTATTCTAAAGGATGTACAAGAAGAGACAGACCTGGGCAAGTCATTAAAGGTGACAGAACAGATAGAGCTGTTAAAGTATATAGTATTTTGCAGTTCCTTACCGAGGCATAGAATGAAAGAGCAAGGAAGTGAAAATAAACTTTTATAGGACACTGAATAGATACTGTGTAGAGTTCTGGGTGCCATATTATAGGATGTGAATGCGTCGGTAAGACTACAAGAGAGGTGAATGAGAATGTTTCTGGGGTGTGACATTTTCTTTGAGGAAAGTTTGGAGAATTTGGGACTAGAATTTGGTATTCCTTAGAGAGGTGAAGGCTTAGGGGAAATGTGATAGAAGTTTTCAAAATTGTAAAATATCTGGACAGACTAGACAGGGAGAAAAGAACTTGTTGCTTGTAACAGGTCAAAATCCTGGAACTACCTTCATTACAACACTGGGTGTTTCGACATAAGAATAGTAATTGTAGCAGTAATATTGATGCAAAGCAGTGAATTGGCCCATTTTTTAAAAATATGTGTATATGCTTACATTTGCTTTCAGGTCAAAAAAACTATCGGTGTGAAATGTGTGACAAGTCTTTCACTCAGAAGGCTCACCTGGCCTCTCACATGATAATCCACACAGGAGAGAAGAACTTGAAATGTGATTATTGTGAGAAAATGTTCATGCGGCGACAGGATCTTCGGCAGCACATGTTGACCCATACGCAGTAAGTAATCCACTAGCTGTTCTGGCTCCTCTTTCTTATTAGTATTGAGTATTTGGTAAGTTTACTTGTAGAATCTCTAGTGTCAATCCAATACAAACTGATACATACTGCATTAAACATATCACCCCCTTTCAGTATAGCTGTAAAAATGGAGCATTGTGAGAGCTGGCCAGTAGATTAATATTTGTGCTTGAAAGTACCATAGGGCCTTGTGGAAAAAAAATGTGATTTGCAAAGCCACCATTTTTCAACGCAAATGCTTCACACTGCCCAGATAACGTGTTAAATACGGTCACTATGCACGTAGTATTGATATGAAATAAGACTCTTGCACACAACCGTATTTCTAATTCAGTATTTCAGCTGAACAATTTGAGTATGATATGAAATTTAAAATATTAAAATGTGATACATTAGTATTAATAGAAGGATTAATGTAATTAGTAATCTTCTATTTAATGTGTTCTCATGTAATCATGCACACATTATTAACTAACCGCAGAGATAGTTAAAAACTGCTGATGCTAGAGTCTGAGATAAGTGTGGAGCTGGAGAAACACAGCAGGTCAGGCAGCATCTGGGGAGCAGGAAAGTTGGCGTTTTGGGTCAAGATCCTTCTTCACAAAAAATGAAGAAGGGTCCCAGCCCAACACGTCAGCTTTCCTGCTCCTCTGATGTGGCATTAACTGACCGCAGCTGGATCAGTTATTCATCGCTACATTTTAAGATGATCGCAAATCCGGTTACGTTCAGTAAACTCAATAACAACCACATAAATTAAAGGCTTTTAATAAGTGACAAAAATAGCAAGAACCTTATCAATTTATAATCATAGTATTAGCAGTGTGGGACTGACTCTTGTCACTTCACTGATTTTCCTGTGCCCCTACCAATAAGTCCACTTGTCCATCGATCAGCATTCTCCTGTCATACCGTATAAATGTTGCTTTCCCCTTGTATTTCTTGTGAATTGTCCTGATAGATGAAAAACTTCACATTCTCTTTTTTTTCCAGAAATATCAAATGATTAGTTACATTTTCAATTATTTGCTAGAAAAAGGCAATGGCTGGTGAATTGCTAATGTATTCCCTATATTTAAGAAGGGGAACATAATAAAAGAAATAATATAAACAGTCAGTTTAAAGCAGTGAAGGAGAGAAATCTCAAATCTTTAGTAAAGGAGTAAACAGATACACATCTAAAAAATTGGAAACTTAGTACAGTCAGAATGGATTTCAGAAAAGAAAATCTTGTTTTATCTACCTTATGGAACTGTTTGAGAAGATAATAAACAGTGGTCTTGTAGAAGATGTAATCTATCTGGATTTTCAAAGGGCCTTGGTTAAGATGTCCCATCATAGGCTAACGAATAGAGTAACAGAATGGGGAGTAAGGGGACACATGCCAGAGAGAATTGGTAGATAGCTTCAAGAGTGCAAATAAAAGGTATTTATTCAGTGGTAGAAGGTAGGAAGTGATGCTTCACAAGGATTAGGGGTTGGATTGACTACTGTCCCCAATTTATATTAAGATTTGGACTTTCAATGAGAATGTCAAGTCGAGAAATGATGTTCAACATTAATGTGAGGTGGTATATTTTGGTAGGAAGAATAGTAAGGTCACGTTGTTTGGAAAGTAGAGGAACAAATGGATCTTGGCAAATACCAATACATTAGTAATTAAAAATTGCATTGCAGATTAGCAAGACCTTAGTAAAATAAACAAAATACAAGGCTTTATTTCTAGAAGGATGGAAATGAAACAAAAAAGTTGTGCTAAACCTGTATTGAACATTGATTACACTATGTATTTGAGAACGCTGCTGTTCAGGTTGCATTATTTTAAAAAAAGGATATAATGGCACTCAAGGGTACAGAGATTTGCAAACGTGTTTTTTTTTGCTTTTTGATAGGATATAGTTGTCATTCACAAGGCCCTTCCGAGTTTCCCTTGAGAAGTGGGGATGGGTTGCCTTCCTGAACCATCGCAGTCCATTTGGTGAATTTAGAGTGGAGTGTCTGATTTCTGGGCTGTATATTCTATTGTAATCTAAGTCTATTTAGCAGCAAGCAACAGTAAGTCTTGTTGCTCTAAGACTGGAAAAATTATCTTGCTCTTCCTTACACAGCCATGGGATCTTTCACGTGAACTCAACATGCAGACTTTATTTAACATGTTGTCCAAAATATAACAATTGTGACTCAGCAATATTCCTTCAATACTGTACAGATGTTAGCCTAACTTTGTGGTCAAATCACTGGAATGGTCTTGAACCAAATCCCTGACTCTGAGGCAAAAGTATGATAAGTCCAAACTGATACTATCATCTCAAAAGCAGCAAATCAATGTCATCTGGTTTCTTGCCAAGAAAGGGCCAGTGCAGCTTTGAATGCAATTAAAGCATTATTACTCATTCATGTAAGTTTGTGCCATAAATTGCAATGATGAAAATACTTTAGAAGTTAGCTGCAATAATATTGCTAAACTATTTTAGGCTATTGAAGATGATTAGGTGTTGGGGATATGTGACTCAGTATTATTTAACTGTACATGGTATCCACTAAAAGGGAGCATTGAATTTTAATTAACACCTTCTTTAAAAGAATTGTATTTACATTTCTGTGCAGAGAGAGGCAAATCAAGTGTCCAAATTGTGACAAGCTCTTCTGGAGGACAACACACCTGAAGAAACATCTCAATTCACACGAAGGAAGGAGGGATTTCATCTGTGAGAAGTGCTCAAAGGCATACTTAACAAAGTATCACTTAACCAGACACTTAAAGATCTGCAAAGGTTCCAAGACATGCCTGCCTATGCAAGATCTGGAGGAAGAGGATGAGGATGAGGATGTAGACAGTGAGGATGAAGAACTGTTGCAGTCTGGTAGTGGAACCTGTCAGTTGAACAATGACAATTACACCACGGAAGATGACGGTCAGTAGGAGTTGCAAAATGTTGGCTGTCTTGAGTAAGAACATCTTCGTGGATTTAATGCAGTGTTTTCAATAGTCTCATTAATAACATGCAAATGGATTCCTGGTAGAAGATCACAGCAGTCCCTGAACCAATTATACCAAATGCAGAAATGAAGACAATGGAGCACAGAACAGTGATGCAGCATTAAAATGAGTATCAGGAACATGAATCTGATACGTGCTGACTATGAAGATTATATATGTCTTGAAGTTCTAAAATGGTGAATTCCCACTCAGGCTCAGTTTAAACATGCAGATTTTATAATGTATGAATCCAGAGGTGTATGTTTTCATTTCTATAAAAACCATAGAAGTATCTTGGAGATTGACCAGCAAGATGATTATTAACCAGAGCTGATGTGAACTTTAGAAACTTGTCACATTAACACTCACTAACTTGAATTGCTACTCTGCGAGAAGAAGCCTAACTCCTTGCTGCCCACAATTAGTGCTTGTCAAGGATCGGTGAAGAATTTGGTTAACATGCAAAATAATTTGATGCACTTTTAACCTGAGTTCAAACTGTGTGTTCAAGTAAAAACAGTACATTTTAAATCTTTTACTGGACAACGTTTAGTCCAGTGTGAATAAAACTTGTGGGAGAACAAGTGTGCACCTATTAAATACAAGTATTCAGCTGGTATCTTCTAAAGGACCTGATTTCCTAGGTTAAAATTTAGAAGTTAACTTTTTCACAGCAAGTGAGGTAATTCATTTTTTGCTAAACTAGAAATGAACAGTGAAAGCACAGCTCAAGAAGACTGAGCTTTCTCTCAAACTTGTGTTGCTGCCTCACACCAATGTAGTTCTCTCCAATAGCTTATGAAAAAACGTATGCAGGTAGGTAACAGGCAAGATGACTTTTGTTCAAAAGGACAATGCTGAACTATGTTTAGCCATAATATATTACTAAAAGATGTACAATATATTTTCCTTATGTTCTATTCAAACTAATATTAAAAAGATGGATTGAAAAAGTGTAGTGTTTTTATCTTAAATTTGAAATGCTAGGTTATGTCTTTAAGCAATCTATTCACAACAAAAACCAAATCAATCACTCAGATTTGATACTAGAAGACCTTTATTTCCATGTTGAACAGTTTGAGACTTGAACAAATCCTTTTAGCAGTGGACTTACTACAAATTGAACTGGTGTAAAATATGGTGATTAATATTTGTATCCTCCATTCCCCATACAGGCATTCACAGCATTTATCAGAATTCTGGCACTTTGCATTGATTTGCTTGACTGTACAAAGGCACAAACATTTGGATAGAAGAAACTGCACAACAGAACTGACCAAATAACTTTTATTCCAATTTAAATTTACAATAAGTTGTTTTTTCCAAGTATCAGATGAACATTCTCAAACGCTCACAAAGGAAACACTGTGGAACAAAGGTACAACACTATTGTTTAGCATCCAGGTATTTTTAAAATGAACAAGTATTTACAAGAAAAATGTTGCCTAATGATTCAACAGTGAAGTGACTATTTAACTATGTGCATGCAGACCGGAAAGATTCAGGGTTTGATTCTGAGCATGACTATCAGCTCAATGCCATGTTTTCTACATGGTGGACCTAGGAGGAAATTAAAAATCAAAACAAGAAAAATCAGATTGGCAGCAACTCTGCTCGATGCAAAGTTTGGGGTGAGGCTGATAAAAGTTAAATAGTCTTCAGTCACCATCTTAACTCAGACATGAAGAATGATCACTTGAGGGAGATATTGAAGACCTGCTGAGTCCTATTGAACTGAAGCATTAAATCAGTAACCACAAACAGGTTAGGCAACAAAAAAAAACCACAATTAATAGCAGTAACTTACAAGTAGAAATGTCTCAATCTCCTAGGAATATTAACACACAAAGCCAGTTTCCAAGGCTGTATTTATATTTCTAATAAATGTGTTAAGCAATCTGGGTATTGTGCAGGAGAAGTGTTCAGGTGATAAGATGAACCATGATGTTACTTAACAATAGTAAGGGCTCAAAAACCTAATATTTCTTACATTAGGGCAGGTTGAAGAAAACAGCTGATTATGAAAAAGTACTAATGACAACAAAAGAGCACGATTAGCTTAGCCAATGACAAGGATCCACATGGTCCTGTGTGAAAGTGTCTGTGCTAGGCAATAATTTAGCACAATTTCTCAAACAGAATGATGTCTCCTAGATGCTTCTGACAATCTCTTTCCAAACTTTTGGTCGTCTGCCCTAATACCATCTAATGTGGTTTGCCATCAAATTTTGCTTTTAAACATTCCTGTGAAACGTGTTGGGCAATTTTATTGTATTAAAGATACTACACAAACAACTCAAAGCGTGGACTGTAGTTCCATGAAACTTACCATTTCAGCAAAGCTAGTTCAGATTATTCCTCATCAATTGGAGGTATGCCCAGCTCCTCATCAGTCCATTTAGAAGGATCAGGATAAGTAAAATGCCCCTTTTGTAAAATATTAACTGTTAGTTAATAGGCCAGGAAATAAATAACATTACATCCAGAAACGTAAGGATTAATATTTGTCACAGCATACTTAAATCTGCAGTACAAGAGAAATAATTAAAGATTATTAAAGGAAACCAAAAAACAAACTTATGCTGCAGGTACTGAAACTAAAAATGTAATCTTTACTAAGGAAAGCCTTTACAATGTAACTTTGCAGTGCATTCATTTAAATTTTCTTTAGATAACAGATTCAAATGTGTATTATTTATGTACATATTTAATTTGGTTAGTTTAGAACATAGAAAAGTACAGCACAGTACAGTTTAAATGGACATTAGCCAAGATCTTCTGCTCTCTGGAAAGTTGACACGAGGATGTACCCTGAAAGATGCACATTGGGACACCTCAAATTCCGACACTGACTACCTGCTAACAGCATATGAGGTTTAAAATTTTCAGTGGTCAACATCTGGAATCCTCCAACAATGTCCCCAGTTCGAGGCCTTAATGTTCTGACTTATTGACCTTTATAGTTAGTCATGAAAAGGTAATGGAGTTCAAAAGCCCCACAACTCCTGGCTGACTACAAATCTGGAAAATCCAGCCAGAAAAATCCCAGTAAGTTAAGTTGGCAAACTTTTGTCTAACCTTGTTTAAATAAGGATTTCAATCAGGACTGGAAACATTTCCACAAAATATTCAAATGGCAAGTGTGTTCAGTCAGAACACTTTGAGCACTCTTACTTCCTTAATAAGGCATCTTATTCCTGTACTTACAGTAGTTTCAAGCCACTTGAGCCCAACTCTGATTCAATCATAGCATTTGGAGTTAAGAGGTAGGATCGAAATGAATTTTCACATCTACCAAAAGGTAATCAGTTTGTTAATTTCTGCATTATAATCTGCCAAGAATACAAATAATACTATAACTAGGCAAGTCTGTTGAAGCTCATTGAACTTCACTGTCCATTTCCTATCTAGCACGGAGTAGGAATTTCCTGTTGCTCCTGTGTATGCTGACCTATACTTGTTCCTAGTCCAACACTGACCTTTAAAAAATTTCATAATTGTTTACAAATTCCTCAATGACTTTGCCCCCTCACTATTTCTGTAGCTGCGCCATTCTGGCCTCTTGTTTCTTTCTGACTTTAACCTCACCACTTTTGGCAGCCATATCCTCAGCTGCCTAAATCAAGCCTCCTAAACCTGTCTACCCTGGTCATGCTAATGATGCTCCATAAAACCTATCTCATTGATCAAACTTTTGGTCATTCTTCTTACATATCTTCTTATATGACTCAAGGTCAAATGCTTTTTGATACCATTGATGCCAAAGGAAAAACAGCTTCTCTTTGTTTAGACAATCTAAACCTTCATGATTTTAAACAATATCAAATCTCTCATCTTTCTCTGCTCCAAGAAAACCCCAGTTTTGCTAATCCAACCTTATTCCTAGAATTCTCCAAGTTCCTCACATCCTTCCTAAAGTGTGGGGGTGCAGACAATTTAATACTGCAACTGCAGTTGAACTAGTGTCTTACATGGTTTGGAATCACTTACTGTCTTTTGTACTCTGTCTCTCAATTTATACATTCCAAGGCCCAAAATGTTCTATTAACTGCTGTACTAATATTGAAGGGTCCAAGGCACAGAATGTGCATAAACATCTGTTTTGAAATTTAAAATTATTCAGCTGTATTGTCACTCCTAATGTATACCTCAGCATTTATGGTGCTTTCCTTCCACATTATTTCCAATTTGTCAAATTAGGAACTTGTATGTCTTTGATTTTTCTTAAAATTGACAGAGATATTGCACTGAAGAATAACCAGGAAACAATGGAATTTCTAAAACTGGCAAAGTACATTCACTTATTTTTACAAAACTCTTTAACAAATGGTAAATTGACAGTGAATGTTAATAGCAAAGCAAAACATGAATCTTCATTCTTTTTAAAACTGTAAAATGAAGATCGTAAGATGCTACAAGAAATACTGGAGATTCATAACGTACTCACAAGGACTGCATCAGGATCGTGCCATAGGTGCCAGAAAATCCAGAACCACATGAAACCACTGAGAAACTCAGCCTCCAGTACTTGCTTCTTGGTCAGTTGTGGATACTGTCGATATTGGGGCTCAATATGTGGCCCACCACCAGCTCTGGGAAAGAAGGGTTAAGATAAAAAATACATTAGAAAATGTGACCAGACACATCAATATTGTCATGAATTTACAAATAGGGAGATTAATAAACCCTGATAAAATTGCCAAGGAAACGTCAAATTTCACTAAACCATTGGAGAACCTCAATGTCAACAAATGCAAAATCCCAAAACGAAACAGAGTTCTAAAGAATAAGAAGGACCATTGATTGTTTCAAACATATAAACAATGGTTGGAAAGAATTGTTGGGCTTCGATTTTTAGGCCATTTAAACAATCTTTTTGGAACCTGTTACATCTGGAACATTTGTTCAATTCTGTACGTTTTTCTTTTGATAGGAAGGACAATCATTGGAGGGAATATAAAGGGACAGCTATAATGTTGATTCTTGAACAAAGGGATAAGAAAGACAGTCTATTCTGTTTCATTGTCTCTGGAGACAGATAGCCGGTGAAGGAGGAAGGATCTTCAATAAAAGCCTTTATGATTTTCACAGGCATAGAAACTTTAAACACAGATGTTGTGCCTGGCCCAGAATCTGACAGCAAGGTAGGCATACTTTAATGTTACTGGAATAGAAGGAAAGCTCGTGACATCTATCATATGTCAGCAGAGGTAGTGAAACATATCTACATAGTGTTTCCTTTAAAGCACCTAGACTCATTCATTTACAAAGTGGGCCAAAGCTATGAGTTCTAAAATTAGGGAAAGAAAATGGTCAAAGATTAGAAATGCCATTGGCTTCCTGTCATTTCTGAGTTACATTTCCTACAGCACAACAGTGATTGCATTTTCGAAAATGCCCAATTGACTGTGAAGCTCATAAGGCTATCCCGATATTGTATAAAAATGTACAATTTTTTTGCAAGAATTCTAAAAAACAATTTACTCAAAATTTGTACAACTATGTTACAATATCAGTGGTGTACCATGACAGGAGGAGCTTACACTGTGGACTTGCCCAATGACCCATGCAGCAGGTGCCCCTAACTTATGGTCATTCTTCATTCATAGTCCTGAGACTTGGAAGTGTTCAAGTCTGCATTCAGCCATGGTTAACTCTTTGCATTGGAACAGCAATATTTTTTCAGGCAGACTAAAGTGTGCCTAAAATTGACGATTCTCCAGTTGATATTTATTTAGATGGTCTGTTGCATATTGAAACAAAAGTGCCTTGTATTAAATATAAGTTTAGACATGCTCAGGGTGAACCTCAACAGAAAGGACTGCATTTGAGTGTTTTGCAAAAGTACACTTAAGAAATTGGTGACATTGTCTTCCCTACTACAGCTGCCAAGAAGTTTGCACATTGTGTTATAGAATCACACAGCACAAAAACAACCTTTGGTCCCACTAGCCCATGCCGAACCTAATCCCAAACTGAACTATTCCACCTACCTGTTCCTGGCCCATATCCCTCCAAACCTTTCCTATTCACCTACTTATTCAAATGTCTTTTAAACATCACAATGTTATCCACATCCACCATTTCCTCAGGAGGTTTGTTCCACATACAAACCACCCTCTTTTAAAAAAAAGCCTCTTTTTCTTAAAATCACTCTCTTGTTCCCTTAAAAACATGTTCCCTAGTCTTGAAAACCCCATCCTAGGCAAAAGACACCTACCATTAACTCTATGTATCCACTCACAATTTTATAAACTTCTGTAAGGTCACCTCTCAACCTATGTTCCAGTGAAAAATTTCCTAGCCTATCCAGCCTTTGTCTATTACTCAAACCTTCCATATCCGGCAACATTCTGGTAATTATTTTCTAAACCCTCTTCAGCTTAATAACATCCTTTCTATACCTGGGTGAACAGAATTGGACACAGTATTCCAGAAGAGGTCTCACCAATGTTCTGTAAAACATCAACAAGAGTTTGCAACTCATATGGCTCAAAAGGACTGAGCAATGAAGGTTAAGTGTGCCAAATGCCTTTTTAACCACCTTTGTCTGTTTACGATGCATACTTAAAAGAATTATGTACCTGCAACACTAGGTCCCTCAGTTCTACAACACTACCCAAAGCACTACAATTCACTGTACAAACCCTGCGCTTGTTTGTTGTATAAAATGCAATACCTCACATTTATCCAGTTTGAATTCCATCTGCCATTTTTCAGCCCATTGACCCATCTCATCAAGATCCATTAAGTAAATTCAGAAAACCTTCTTCACTGTATGCCACAAATTTGGTGTCATCTGCAAACTTATTAACCATACCTTCCACGTTCTCCTCCAAATCATTTATATAAGTGACAAACAAACGAGTTCACAGGGCCTATCCCTGTGGAACACTGCTGGTGACAGAGGAAACTCACGCAGACACGGGGAGAATGTACAAACTCCACACAGATAGTCGCCCGAGGCTGGAATTGAACCCAGCTCCCTGGCCCTCTGAGACAGCAGTGCTAACCACCGTGCCGCCCCATGACTTTGCTAGTCTCCCCAGAAAACTATTCAAAACGATTTTTTGTTTTCTGCAAGATTACAAAAATGTTTCATGCAACCCCTACTGACGTCTGATCAGCAGAGTTTCTCCAAGAAGACAAGTGGACAGCATGGTGCAACTGAACGAAATGTCCCGCGGCAATGTCCTTCACAATACACAGGAAACTTCAACAGATGAGGATTCTTCATCATAGTATTCTGAAAACCTGCATGCACTTTCAAACTAAGATAACAAAGTGTGGAGCTGGATGAACACAGCAGGCCAAGCAGCATCTTAGGAGCAGTAATGCTACTTGGCCTCCTGTGTCCATCCAGCTCCACACTTCGTTATCTCGGACTCTCCAGCATCCGCAGTTCCTACTATCTCATCTGTCGATTCATGTACAATCTCTCTACCCCTCTTCCCACTAACAATGGTCACAGCGTGAATTTGCTTAATTATCTCATTAATGAAACAGCTCTCACCTCCTGACCGAGGGCTTCCCTAGATTCCGACCTTGTAGGAACCGGGATCCGCTCCTGAGTGTCCTTACCCAAAACATGGCGCCTTCTGTCTCCCGGTACAACCGTTTCCACCCTCCAACAATCTCTACAATCATTGGACAACAAACAATGTCAGCCGCTTCAAGAACAGACTGGACGGTATTTGTCTCAAGGGGGCGGGACTGCTGATGGGCGTCACTGGGGGCGTGGTACAGTGGTTTATGGGTGAGACCGGGGGAGGAACTCGGTGGTTGATGGACATGATCGGGGGCGTGGTTCATGGAAGCGACCGGGGGCGTGGTTTGATGGTTAATGGAATTGACTGGGGGCGGGGCTCGGTGGTTGACTGGCCGGGTCTGGTGGTTGAAGTCGTGCCTTCCTGGGATCTATATGTGCTGGAAGTATGTAGCATGCGATGTTCAGGTCGATCCTGTTTTTTTCAGTGTGAACACCATCTGAGGAGGAGAATGTCCCACAGATAATGGGAACTGCAGATGCTGGAGAGTCCGAGATAACAAAGTGTGGAGCTGGATGAACACAGCAGGCCAAGCAGCATTGTGCTCCTAAGATACTGCTTGGCCTGCTGTGCGTATTCAGGTCCACACATCGTTATCTGAGTAAGAGAATGTCACTGAGCTTCATAGAGTCCCTATGGTGTGGAAGCAGCCCATTGAGTCAGCACTGACCCTTCGAGGTTAATTGTGCTTGCTCCCCACACATGCTGCCATTTCTGGAACAAAAACAGGAGCTGCTGGAAAAGCTCAGCAGCTCTGGCAGCGTCTGTGAAGAAAAAAATCAGACTTAACGTTTCGGGACCAGTGAACCGTCCTCAGAACAGAAATTTCTGTTTTTGTTTCTCCCTTTTCCGTTGGTTCTGCTGCCCCGTGTCAGCCACCTCCTGTACCCTGGGCTGGGCCGGGCCTGGTTATGGGGAGAGGGTCTGATTTCCTGGCTCTGAGTTTGGACCAACAGCTTCCAGTGCAGGATGACGCTGATATTGGCTGCAGTGAACTGCAGATAGACGTTCAGCAACCTAAATGTTAGCTGAACTCTGGACATTTCAATGTGTTGAAGCTTTCTTGCTGTAATTCTTTTGCTATGTGATTCACTTTCTGGCTCACTTCAGTTGCTGTTCTTAGTTTATGAACCATTCTCTTTATTTCATTTATTTAAAATTCTGCTCCCTGCTTTTGTTTTGCTTGCTGCCTTTCAAATAACCTATTCCCTTTTGAAGAATAAAATGATGAAATAAAAGTGATGGATGTCAATGAGAATGACTCCTGATTGACTTTGTTTGGGGGTTACGATGACACAGTGGATTTGGATTTGTTGCACTAATGGCTACACAACCCCCACTGCCATACTGTTGGACTCTTGTGGTATGCCTACCTTTGAGCCAAGAGGCCCAGGTTCAAATCCCACTAGTTTCTGAACTGGTTGATTAGAAAATATGTGTGATTGCCATTGATATCAGACATTTGTTCAAGTGTGCCTTCAATGTGATGTATCATAAATGGGGTAAATAAGAATCTAAGTGAATCTCCCAACTGGTTGGAGTCATTGCTGAAGAAAGGAAGATGGTTTTGGCTGTTGAAAGTCAACCACCACGATCCCCAAAATCATTTCTGTAGGAGATTCCTAAGGAAGTGTCCTTGGCACAACCATCTTCATTGTTTCATCAATGATCTTCCCTCCATCATAAGGTCACAAGTGGAGATGTTTGCTGATTATAGCACAACACTCAGCGCCATTTGGAATGCCTCAGAAGCTGAAGCAGTCTGTGTCCATTTGTAGCAAGACCTGGACAACATTAGGCTTGAAGGTGACAAGCAACATTTACATCACACAAGTGCCATCTCCAACAGTCAACGGCATTAGCATTACAGCATTTTCTATTATCAACAGGGGATTTTCATTGATCAGAAATGGAAATAAATCAGCCACATAAATACTGTCACTACAAGAGAGAACAGAGGCTGGGAATTCTGAGCTAATTACTTACCTTCTGACTTCCCAAAGCCTGTCCACCATCTGAAAGACATATGTTACAGGTGTGAAGGAACACATTTATTTGCCCAGATGAGTGCAGTTCTAATTTTATTTGAACACTGTTCAGTTCGAAGAAGCGTGTTTAATCAGCACCCGATGCACCAACTTCACCTCACTTCCTCTACCACTGACTGAAAGTGGCAGTAGTGCACAATACATACAAGTTGCCCTGCAGCAACTCACCAAGATTCCTTTGACAGCATCTTCCAAATCTATCACCTAGAAGAAAAGGCAGCAAATGAATGGAAACCACACTACTACCTGCATGTTCCCCAACAAAGCCATAGACAATCCTGACTTGTCATTCCTTTTGATACTTTGTATCAAAAGTCCTGGTATACCATCCCTACTATCACTGTGGACATTCCTATTGCAGCAATTCAAGAAAGTGACTCACTATCACCTTCTCAAGGGATATTAGGTGGGATGAAAAAAAATTAGCTTTGCTACAGATCCTGACATTTACGCAAGAAGCAAAAATAGCTGAAGTGTACCTGAGTTAATAAGATCATAAGATGTAAGTGTAGCAGGCCATTTGCCCACGGAGTCTGCTCACCATTCAATGAGATCAACCTTCAATGTGATGATGGCTGATCTGATAATCCTCAACTCTGTTTATTCTGTCTTGTCCCCTTGATTCCTTTACTAATTAAACATCTATGATTCTCAGCCTTGTGTATACTTAAAAGTGCAGCCTTGATAGCTCTCTTGGCAATGAATTCCGCAAATTCACTACCCTCTGAGGGAAGAAATGCCCACTCAGCTGTATATTAAATGGGTAATTCCTTACTCTGAGATTATACCCTCTCATCATAGATTTTCCCAAGAGTCTTTCACTGCTCACAATGTTGTCTCCTCTACATTAAGGAGAAGTGCAGACTGGATAATGTCTTTGCAGAACAGATATGTTCTGTCTGCAGACATGACCCTGAGCTCTGGCTGCCTGCCATTTCAATACACCATGGTTTTCCCTGGCTAAAATCTCTGTCTTGGGCTTGTTGCAGTGCTCCAACGAAGCTCAGTGCAAGCTGGAAAAACACCATCTCATTTTCCATTTGGGAACCCTGCACCTTCTGTACTCAATACTGAGTTCAATAATTTTAAGGCCTGAGCATATCCTCCCATGTCCTTATTCCAATCCCCACACACCAGACTTTTACATCACGTGATCTGCTACCACATATGACCCATTGTCATCCCCATTAGCAGCTGTTCATTCTCATTGACTGACCTTCACCCATTCCTTTGTCTACTCAACTGTGTTTTCCTCACTCTGTCTCTGGGCTCCACCTCCACCTACCATTTACTCCTCTCTCCCACTACCCCTTCTTTAGCATATATACTAATCTTTTCCTAGCTACAGTCAGTTCTGAAGAACAGTAGTTCTGCTTTCCCTTCACAAATGCCATCAGACGTCCTGTGATTTTCAAACAATTTCTGTTTGTATTTTAAAGAAAAGGATAGAGAGAAAATGGGAATTATATATATGGTTAGCTTTTAAAAATTCATTCACAGGATGTAAGTATCACTGGTTAGGCCAGCATTTATTCCCCATCCCTAATTGCCCAGAGTTTACTGTCAACCATATTGTCTGGAGTTATATGTAGGCCTGATCATATAAGGACAGTAGTTTCCTTTCCTAATGGACATTAGTAAACCAGATGGGTTATTCCAACAATGGTTTCATAGTTATCATTAGACTCCTAATTCCAGATACTTATTGAATTCAAATTTCACCATCTGCCATGGCAAAATTTGAACCCAGGAGGTCTCTGGATTTATAGTCTAACGATAATACTACTAGGTCATCATTTCCCCTCAAAGGGAGTGGAGGCTGAAATCGGTAGTAGGAAAAGTGGTACAGTCCACCATGAAATAATTACTAGCAGAGTACTTGGAAAACAGTGACAGGATTGGACAGAGTCAGCGTGGATTTCTAAAATAGAAATTATGCTTGACAAACCTATTGGCATTAAGAATGTCACTTGAAGAATTGATGAGGGGAACCCAGTGGATGTGGTTTACTTGGACTTCCCGAAGGCATTCAGTAAGGCCCCACATAAGAGATTAGAATATAAAATTAATGCACATCAGATTGAGGTAGTGTACCAACATGGATAGAGAATGGATTGGCAGACAGGAAACAAAGTGTAGGAATAAACGGGTCATTTGTTGCATGACAGCCAGTGTATACTCGGGCAATCTCAGAGACCAGTACTTGGACCCTAGCTATTCACAAAATATATTAGTGATTTAGATCAGGGAATTAAATGTAATATCTCTAAATTATAGACAACACAAAGGTGGGTGGGTGGGTGAACTATGAAAAGGATGTGTGCTTATTCACATTGGTAGCTATAGCAGAAAAAGTGGATTATTATCTGAATGGCAATAGGTTGGGAATGGGGGAGGTGCAATGAGACCTGGGTGTCCTTGTACACTAATCACTGAAAGTATGCATGCAAGTGCAGTAGGCCGTGAAGAAGGCAAATGATATGATGAGCTTCTTGGTGACAGAATTCATGTACAAGACCAGGAATATCTTGCTACAATTGTACATGGCCTTGGTGAGACTACAGCTGGAATACTGTGTGGGATTTTGGTCTCCTTATCTGATTAAGGATATTCTGGCTGTGGAAGGAGTGCAACAAAAGTTTACCAAACTGATCCCTAGGATGGCAGGTCTGATGTATGAACAAAGACTGAGTTGATTTGGACTATATTCATTGGAGATTAGAAGAATGAGAGGGAATCTCATGGAAATCTATAAAATTTTAATAAGACAGGGGAGGCTAAAACCAGGAGTCACAGTATAAACATGCAGGGTCGGCTATTTAGATATGAGATAAGGAGAAATTTCTTCAGCAGAAGTATGGTGAGCCTATGGAATTCCATACCAAGATTGTGATTTCGGCCAAAACATTTGATGTTTTCAAGAAAGAGATAGATAGAGTTCTCAGGGTAAAGGGATCAAAGGGTAAGGGGCAAAAGCAGGAACATAGTACTGAGTAGGATGTTCAGCCATGATCACATTGGATGGTAGGGCAGGCTTTAAGGGCTGAATGGTCTACTCCTGTTCCTATTCTTTCTCTGTTTTTAGCTCTAGGTTGGTTAAAATTATTTTATATTAAGAATCCTGCATCTTTGTACTGGATTGTCTTTGCCTTAGTAACATGCAGTGAAACAAAAGCTTGATATTACCCAGATTAAAATGTTGGATGCAAAAACAGTTCAGTTGATTCACTCCGTTACTGAAGTTGTTCACTTTAATAATCATTTTCAATAATTGTAGCTGACAGTGGTGCAGGTAGTAACCTGAATGTTTAGCTGAAGAATCATAAAATATGGTTAGTAACAGTAATTTAAACTACCTCTGCGTTGAAAGATTAGTGTGCTCTAGTTGTACGTGGTCTCCTAGGTAACAACATAAACATAAACTCATTAGAGGGAGGCTTCAAGATAGAAACGAAGTGAGACAGCAGGGGATTGATACAGTGAGTTACTGAGATAAATGTCTAATAACTAAAATAGAATGTAGAAAGACATAGAGTTACAAAACAAACACAGAAAAGTACAAATGAGTGAGGAAGTCACAAACAGACATATTTCCAGGCAGTTGTTTTGAAACTGATCCGCATAAGTGCAGGGAGATGAACACACAGAAAGAAGCAGTCATATAGGAGCCATATACTGGAAAAATTACAAGCATACAAATCACAGAAGAAATGAACATATATGTCATTGAAAAGAAAACTACAAACAAAAAGTAAGGCACCCATATTCAGAATTGTGGACTGAGAGAAAATCATTATAACAGATATAGTCAGACAAAGAGATATACATCAGGGAAAATGACAAGTTGAGGGAGTACTTTTGCAAATTGAGATCCAAGCATAAAGGATCAAGGAATACCCTACAGCTTCAAGCAAAGTACTGGATGGAAAAAGTGTGTACAAGAGAAGAAGCAATCCAGATATTAAAAGGAAAAGGATTATTTCATCCTGCTGTGAGTCCCTTTTCAGTAGTATAGTGAATTTGAAGATTGTTCAATATTTATAATGGGAGCATTTTGTGCATATGTGAACATGCTAACTGTATTGTCCATTTCTGGGATGGTTATGAAAATGTGTTTCCTTAATTTATTATGCCTTCACATTTTCTCAGTTTATGGTTGCAATGGTAAAAGACCATTGATACTAGTAATGCCAATATTTATTGAAGTGTCTGGCAGCAACTGCAATGGAGATAAATGCTTGATGAATCTCCGTGCCTCGGATGCATGTTGATTTCCTGGCAGAAACCATGTAAAAATCTAAGCTATAAAAATCTTAACAAACTCAGGGTCAGAGTCCAGGTATTTAGGATCGTCTTAGCCATTTGCGACTACGCCACTGCATTGATATGCATCCAAGCCAAGATTATTAACATTTTTCTCTCCTTTGAAGGTTCTCACTTGCACAGGGATGTGCTCTCACAGGCACTGGCTAATATTCAGAGGGTCCTCAAATGACCAATCTTTATTATGTGAATTCAGATGGCTACCATCTTATCTTTACTTATTAATGTTTGCTGGTGGATTATACTGTGGTAATTGATGAAAGAGTAGAAATCAGGATTGTTTCTACAAAATGCAAGAAAGCCTACATTTGCATCAAGTATATCTGGTGTGTCATCATTAGAATGCTTATCTCAAGCGTCTGCCTTTTGAATTCATTGTAGTTATCCTCGCCTTTTGTGACCTCATTAAGGGGCTAAAAGGTGACAAGATCCTCCTTAGTCATTATGACCTTAAAAACACAATCAGTTGGGCTGTATCAGACATATCGGCAGATTCTGCAGTAGTTGCTGAACGATGCCAATGGATAATGCACATCATGCTCCTGTGGGAGCACCAAATGACAAGCTCTAGATTTCCATTATTTCTTCTTTATTCACTAAATCTTTGAATATGGAGTCAACGGCCATAATCGTTGTGTTTTTAATTACTTCACCATTTGTGAATGATTTTGCCAGAAGATGGCACACATGAAGTGATGCTTCAGCGTTGGTCTTATCTTTTGTTGCTGGTTTGCAAACAAATGGCTTCAGCTTTCAAATACAGCCTTTAGTTCATTGCCTTCTACTTATCAATTTACTTTAGAGACAAAGAAAGCAAATGTTCTTCTGTTTTACAGTTGTGAGCAGAAAATCATTTTCATGGATTTTCGGTTTTTGGTTTCTTTTTAAATGGCCCAGGTTCCCACTCATCGGTATTGTTTCACCTTGTACTTTGTAACATCACTCATCAGGTCAACTTCTGGATCCAAACCTCTAGAACATCCAGATGTTGCTACTTTCAACTGCGATGCGCTGGAGATCAATTCTGTGGTTGCAATTTGGTTTGGAGCTCCTGCTTGATTTGGATTACTTGGATATTGAATATGGGATGCAGTAGCGTTCCCCTAATATTTTTCTCATCCAGCACAGGCTTATTTGATGGTCAGTTGAAGAAAAAAGAACTGCAGGTCTACAGAAAGTGGGCAGTGGAGCAGGGTTAGCTGAGCTGCTCTTGCAGGGAGCTCACATGGACATGATGGGCTGAATAACCTCTTCTGTTTTTAGTACTGTAATATACTGGCCTCATGCATCAGTTCCAAATATACTTCTTATTCATTAGTTTGTATTTCCAAAACTCACATTAATCTGCAATTGTAGTCCATCTGGATCAAATAGAAACATGATGGTAAAGCCTGTTAAAAGCGTGCACTTTTCTCCAGCTGCAAAACTCCTAGAAGTGGTAGTCATGCAAGGGCATAATGATCCATGTGTGGACTGTGAGAGAATGTGGGCAGGCAGTGAGGTCAACTGTCAGACACACGCACAGCAAGGGAACATGGGCAGTGAAATTGACTATCCAAGACACACCAGTGGTAAAGCACATTTAATGTTCCTTTTTTTGCATTATTTTGCATTCTAAGCATAGTTGATGTTTGCCTTCAATTCATTTGCTTCCTGATTTCACTTGCCAGTTTTGTTACTTTCTGTTACCATCTTTGTTGTGATTTGAACTATCTCTCAGGCTCCCATCCCCTGACAAGCTAGTTTAAGCCCTCCCAAACAGCACTGGCAAATTTCCCTGGGCGAATATCAGTCCCATTCCTGTTGAAGTGTGATATATCTAACTTGAGCCATTCCCACCTGCCCAAGAATTGGTCCCAAGCTCTCAGAAATCTGATACAGTCCCTCCTGGACTAATTTTCTTGCAATGTGTTCAAATGATAAATCCTCCTATTCCTATGCTCAAGTATCTCATGGCATTGAGAGTAACCTGAGATGACTGCTGTTGATATTTTACTTTTCAATTTCCTTCCTAACTCCCTAAAATCTGCTTTCAGAACCTCAATCTCTTCCTACCCATGTAATTGGTACAAATGTGGAACCCCACCTCTGACTACTTGCCCTCCCACAGAAGGATGTCCAGCAGTTGTTCTGTGACATCTTTGATCCTGGCACAAGGGAGGCAATACACCATCCTGAAGCCACATTTACTGCTGTAGAAATGTCTGTCTATTCCTCTGACAATGGAATCCCTAAATACTATTGTTCTTCCCTCATTTTCCTCCGTTCCTTTACAGCCAACCCTCCCATGGTAAAACAAACTTGGCTCTGATTGCATTCCCATGAGGAGCCATCTCCCTCACTAGTAATCAAATTGGAAAATAAACAAACAATCAAGATTCAGGGGACTCATGCATTGCCTGCCTGCCTCAGTCATTCATTACCTTTCTGCCTATATGCTCCTAACCCTCCCAAGCTCTCTCAAGATGCAGTGGAGTCACAGCCCAGGAGGCTGGAGATTGTCTGCTCCATATGCTTCTACTTTTTCCTCTTCTGTCTTTTCTTCCTCTTCTGATGTTGTGGAGAACGCGGAGCAGAATTGACAGTGTTGGTTGGCTGCAGTAATGGCAGTGCCCGGATCAAAGATTCCTGACTGCAGCAAGCCCAGAGCCTGGACTCAGGGATTTGGTGTGTCATCAGCTACAGTGGTGCTTGGTGCCTTTTATGGGGCTGTGGTAGGCCCAGAACCTGGACTCGGGAACTCAGCAGGTTGTCGTCTGTGGCAATGCGTATTGTAGCAGTGGTAGTGCTCAGAAAAAGATTCCTGATTGTGGTAGGTCTGCAGCATGGACTCGGGGTCTGACTCAGGGATCTTTGGCTATGGCGGTGATGGTGCCTGAAGTGTGGACTTGGCTGCAGCAGAGGCAGTGCCCACAGCAAGGACTTCTGGCTGTGGAATCTGGCAGAGACCTTGCAAAAGCCATGTATTTGTGTTTGTCGACCCCTTGTTCAGAAGATGAACTCTACTCTTGTTTACTTTTTAATTCCTTCATTTTTCTATTTTATTCCTATGCTTTTCTATTATTCTAATTTATTCCTAAGCATCTGTATTTTAAGATGGTGCTGTAAATGGCAACTTGTAAACTCTTCCCTGTACTCATGTGAGTATATGTAACAGTAAAGCTAACTCTAATTGTAAGTCTTAATTTAAGTGCACCACACACAGTTCTCAGACTTGTGGATAGACAGCAGTGTCTTCAGCCACCACTTTGAGCTCTGAACTCCAATGCTCAAGCTTATGCACCCAGTTATATGTCTTGCAGATATGTTTGTGCAGGACACATGGTGCATCCACAACTTCCAACATACTGCAGGCTGTACTCCACTTTACTGAGCTAGTCTGCCATATTGTAACTTTAAAAAATCTTTATTGCAATTAGAGTAAGTGGAATTACCTACCAGCTACTTAGCAATCAGTTTCTTCTCCTGCACCAAAGTTAAAGTCAATTACTGGAGGCTGAAAAACAAAGAAAAAGACAAATGTTTCCTTTCCCTTCTCTCTGAACTTCCTTATTCAACAACTTCCACTTTACACTATGTACAGAATGCAGCACCAGGAAAGCCTTTCTTTTCCAACTCTCTCAAAATCAATTGCATTCAAACTCCTTTAAAAAAGAACTTTTGACCAGACAATTCGTCAGCTATCTAGAACTGCTCTCAGATATCTTGTATATTCCTACTGTAAGTCTAGAACAAAACTTAAAATCTCTGGAGATAGGCAGTACTTTTAGATAGTGGGAACTATTAGGAATGGCTGATGCTGGAGAATCTGAAATAACAAGGTGTAGAGCTGGATGAACACAACAGGACTCTGAAATAAATAGATGGGGGAGGTAGATGGAAGTGGATAAAAGAGCAGATAGGTGGAGAGGGGACGGACAGGTCAAGGAGGCAGGGATGGAGACAGTTAAGGTGAGTGTAGGTGGGGAGTTAGGATAGGGGTCGGTCAGTCAAATGAAGACAAACAGGTCCAGGAGGTCGGTATGAGGCTGGTGGGTAGGAGGTGGGGGTGGAGGTTGCTCAGGGAGGTGGGAGGAGTGGTTAGGTGGGAGAAAAGACGGACAGGTTAGGAAGGCGGGACGAGGTGGGCTGGTTTTGGGATGAGGTCGGGGATGGGGAGATTTTGAAGCTTGTGAAGTCCACATTGATACCATTGAGCTGCAGGGTTCCCAAGTGGAATATGAGTTGCTGTTCCTGCCACCTGAAGGTTGCATCGCTGTGGCACTGGAGGAGGCCCAGGATCGACATATCGTCCAAGGAGTGGGAGGGGGAGTTGAAGTGTTTAGCGACTGGGAGGTGCAGTTGTTTGTTGCGAACCGTTCCACAAAGTGGCTTCCAAGCCTCCGCTTGGTTTCCCCAATGTAGAGGAGGCCACATCGGGAACAGCGGATACAAAATACCACAGGTGAAAATCTGTTTAATATGAAAGGTTTTCTTGCGGCCTGGGATGGGGTTGAGGGGGGAGGTGTAGGGGCAGGTGTAGCACTTCCTGCGGTTGCAGGGAAAAGTGCAGGGTGTGGTGGGGCTAGAGGGGAGTGTGGAGCAGACAAGGGAGTCACAGAGAGCACGGTCCCTGCAGAAGGCAGATAAGGGTGGGGAGGGAAAAATGTCCTTGGGCTAGGGCCAGTGTAGCTGTGGAAGAGGGATGGTTCCATGTATCCTACAAAGAGGCAGGCATAGCTTTTGCCCATGCCGGTACCCATGGCCATCCCCTTTGTCTGTAGGAAGTGGGAGGAGGTGAAAGATAAGTTGTTGAGCTGAGGTTGAGTTCAGCCAAGCAGATGAGGATTGTCAGTGGAGGGGGACTGGTCAGGGCTGCGGGACAGGAAGAAGCGGAGGACCTTTAGTCCATCTGTATGGGACTGCAGGTGTATAGGGACTGAACGTCCACGGTGAAGATGAGGTGTTGAGGATGAGGGAATCGGAAATTTTGGAGGAGGTGGAGGATATGGGTGGTGTCATGGATGTAGATGGGGAGTTCCTGGACCGGGGGGAGAAAATGGAGTCAACATAAGTGGAGATAAGTTGAGTGGGGCAGGAGCAGGCAGAGACAATGGGTTGACCAGGACAGTCAGGTTTGTGGATTTTGAGAACGAGACAGAAGCGGGCCGTGCGGGGTTGAGGGAACAATGACCTTGGAGGCTGTGGGTGGGAGGTCATTTGACGTGATGAGGTTGTGGATGGCCTGAAGATGATGTTTTGGTGGTCGGGGGTGGGGTCATGATCATGGCTGTAGGAGGAGGTGTCAGAGGGCTGGTGTCTGGACCTGGTAATGTAGAGGTCTGCGCTATACTACAACTGTGCCTCCCTTGTCCAAGGGTTTTGTAGTGAGGTTAGGGTTGGAGCGGAGGGAGCTGAGGGCTGAACGTTCTGTGGGGGAGAGGTTGGAGTGGGTGAGAGGGATGGAGAGGTTGAAGCAATTGATGTCTTGATGGCAGTTGGAGATGAAGAGGTCAAGGGAGGGTAGGAAGCCTTGAGGCGGTGTCCAGGAGGATGGGGTGTGTTGGAGGAGTACTTTTAGTTCATCATTATGCTTAGATAGAAATGAAACCTCACCAGCTCTCAGTACAGACCAAAACAATATTGAGGAGGTCTCTTTTTAATATTGTTCATTGTTAGTATCAGCTAACATGGGAAACAGGAATGGAATTTGGGTAAACAGCAGTTAGTGGGAAATGGGGCTGAGAGTACAGGAGATGGCATAATTTGGAAGTGGCATAAGGCGAGAAACTGGAGAAAGATTCAAATTTAGGGCTAGGACAGGGAACTTTTGTTGTAGGAGGTTTGGTGGATTAAATGAAAGGATGAATTAATAAAGGCAATAGATCGGACTCAATCTTAGCGATAACAAAATGCATGAACTCTTGAAACTATTGTTGAAGGTGAGGGTGAACACGACGGGATTGATAGATTTATGAATGCAGTTGACCTGAGCAAAAAGCTGTCAAATAACTGGGCAACTATAAAGTGCCACACATGGCGTGCCAGCAGGAATCTTGTCTGTCTGGTGCTGTTGTATGGAGTGTACATGTGGAACGAAAGAACAACCATTCAATTGCAGCTGAGTTCAAGCATTAACCTCTTCATTTCATCAACAAGGAACTCAAGCAGTCGACCTTAGTGGTGGGAAATTCTTCTCATCATTATTATTTTGACTTATTGGTACCAGTTTTAATCTTCACAGCTGTAAATTCTTGTTATCTGTAAGGTCTTGTTAATAAATGTGTCTCTTCTATTCCTAACAAACCTTCTGTAAGTAACTTGTAATTAATTAAAATTTAACCAAAAGTTTGACTATGATCTGCTCTAACTTGTATTATTACAAACTAAAATGTGGACTAAGCAAGCTATATTAATTGTTTGCTGACCAGGCTGATGTGACTGGCCAGGTAGCCAGGACAGAGGTGCTATTTCTCAGATGGCATGTTAAAATTGAGGCCATGTCTACTTGCTTGGATAGGTACATCAGATCCTGTAGTGCTGTTTCAAAGGTGTTATTGCAGGAGGTCTATCCTCAATGCACACCACAGAATACCATTCCACTAGTGATCTGTATAAAAGATCTATTTTGGGCATAATTTATACTGGGTGTCATGTTTGGAGATGGCATGGTGCAATAATGGGGAAACAGTGGATTGTTATTTGATGGCATATTTTGCATATGGGACAATTAGTGTTTGTGGAAAAAGGTTGGAAATAGGGAAATGCTTTTGGGTCTAATATTTTGGATGTAGAATTATATTGTATATAATGCCTTAAAAGTAACATTGTATTTGAGCAAAAAAGATTGAAAGTAGGATTTTCCTTCGTACATTGTGAAAAGGGTTGTGCTGCACTGAGTTCTGGGACGTCAGTTTTAAACACCTTATAGGATCTGAAGAACAGAAACTGGAGGCTCAACAAGGTGCATAATTAATTACATTTTTTTCATTTCAGGGGCTCTGTTATGGCAGTCTTTTCTCCTCTGTTTTGTACTTGGGGCCTTCCTTACAGGAATATTAAAGACAAAAATATGATCTTTGCTCTGGACATATCTGAGAGCATGTATTCCAAACTAGAAGCAGTGAAGTACTATCTAATCCAGACCCTGTTCACTCAGGCCTATGCACTGATTAACTGCAAATTCAACATTATTGCATTTGCTGGCAAGGTATGTTGTTCAGTAAGTTGCTTCTTTAGTTTTTTAAGTCAAAAAAATTAAGTAGAGTTCAGATTAACATTATACACACAAATAAGTATTTAACTAGATCAGTTATTGTAATTATATCACTAGTTCATGTTCAGCCCAGCATGGTGAGGCCACTCATGTGGTCGGAAAGGGAAAGTAAAACTGCTTGTGCCTGCATCCCTTCACATTCTTTTCTATTTCAAACCTTATATTAACCTGTCTCAGTGTTGTTTAAAATTTATAATGGTAGACAATTATATGACACCACAATCTATCCCAGTTTTGACTTCTGACAATCTGATCTGGTTGTACAAAGGTAGAAACCGTCCAAACCTTCTGCTGTGTAAAACATCGATTGCTTAGTTACACAAAACTGAGTAACTTAACATTTATTTATTATTTACCTATTCCCTAGGTTGCAAAATACTGTGATAATTTGATTGATTGCACACCTCAGGCAGTGGAGAAAATTATCCCATGGATCAGATCTCTGGAGTGTCAAACTGGTAGAAACATGCAACATGCTTTAGCTGTTGCATTAGATGATCCAGCAACAGATGCAGTTTACCTAATAACAGATGGGATACCTGACATCAAACCTCAGGAAGTCTATACTATCTTGATGAATGCAGCAAAGGGTCGACCAGTACACACGCTTTATGTGATGGAAAGTTATAATGAATCTGAAGTTCATGAGTGCTTGGAAAAGATAGCGTGGCAGACTGGTGCTTCCTTTCAAGCAGCAAGACTCAACACAAGTGAATCAACAAAACAAGTGGGTTTCAAAATGTCTAAAATAATAATAGTAATCATTTGCATTTACTGATGATTTAATATTTGTGATTTGTGGGAGCGTCTTTTACTGTCTACAATAGCAGCCTTTCAATAATTGCATTATATTTAGGGACATGCTAAAATTTGTGCGTAACAAGATAGCTTCTTTTCAAAAATATAAAACGGTAGTTTCATCCACTTAGATATAAATGAAAGATCAAGGGATATTGCCAGGAGTTTAAATTATTTTGTATTTTGTTTATACTCCCCAATATTACAGCAACTATATTAAAAGTAACATGTTAGGTAAACATGTTTAAAATTGGGACTTTCATTCAATACTTCTCTTCAAACTGAAATTATTTTGTAGAATTTTCCACTCTCATGTTGACCATTTTGTATTGGCTGTGTTTGAGATTCATGTGATTTAACATTTAAAATACAGAAAAGGTGTTAAATAATGGCAAAGTGTAAAATTTCACATCTCAGATTCTCAGTGGCAAGAAAAAAAACTTACAACGCTAGACCAAAATTATCAAATCAAGAAATGAAGCAAACGATAACAGCAAAATTCAAGCCTTAGCTGCATAGGAGGTGACTGAATATTTGACTAGAGTAATGCCTGATAACATCACTTTTGAAATTAATGTATCACTTTTCGCTATCATATCCAGTGAAACTTAAAACAATTAAATCATCCATCCTTTTTAGAGGCGATTGAAGACCAGCCTGAAAATGATCTGGGCACGATTTTAAGAACATCAGCCCTAGTGCCACAAAACCTTCTAAATCCTTGCCTTTCTTCTTTTCAATTTCCTTTTGTTCTCTCTAACCCTTTTTAATCTCTTATAATTTTCCATCTGTTTCTTCTCTTTTGCTATTTGTTGCAGTGCTCAGCCCACTTGGCACTCTTGTGCCTATTCTCCTCGTTCCCAATTGTTGATTAATCCATTGACAGATTTGTAATTCTGGGACAACTGCAACAGCCTTCCACTCCTATTCGTGACCCTGAAATTCATTTCTTGATGCAGAAGTTGGCTGGCCAGAAGGCTGATTTGGGGATCCAGAACTCCATGAAAATTTTAAAAATAAAGTATAAACATGAACATCCTTCCAGCCATGACTCTTTCTCAACCAATCACAAATGTTAACCCATGTTGCCTCGTGTCTTCCGTGGCCTCATGCCAAGGTATGCCTCCAAAAAAACTCCTATTGCCCCCATCATCTCTCCAGCAAGCTATGCACCCCCTTGAGCCCCTTGATCCTTAATACCCTCAATGCTAAGTCATGGTCTACTCAACACCATGGCCCTTCATACCATCCATGCCCATCCATGCTCTTCCACCAACCACAATTTTCAAATTACATCTCATGTATGGCTTTAGCCTTTATATTTGCAAATTTTTGTACTACATTTATATATGTGTAGTTCAAAATTTGTCTTCTTTGTAAGATAACAACAAACCACGAAGGATCAAACAAGAAACATAACCATCAGCAAATAGCAACCTGCAATTAAAATCAGTTGCAAAGTTAAAGGCATACAAATCAGAGACAGGTAGCCAGCAACAGCCACTATTTAAAGGGCTGAGGTGAAAATAAGGTTTACAAGTAAACCAGAACAGATTACAACATATGCAAGAATATTATAATTTAACAAACAATAACATATCTGTGTATGAAATGATTGTAACATTATCAATTATCCATTAAAACTACTCCTTTTGAGTAGTTTTAGCCATGGGATACAGAATTTTCAGTATATTGTTCATTGTTTGCTGGATTGTGGCTAATGCTTGCAATTGAACATGTAGAATCCACAAATCATTACAGGATATATTTGAAGTGTGACCCAACTTCACAAATCATTTCACTGTATCAGTGGAAAATTGCTAAAAAGAAACAATTATGATAAGACAATGCGCAAACTCTTACATTTTTTTCTGAAGTAACCTTGTTTCTGCAGTGAGGACCCTCATAACAGGGGCCCCAGGGGAGGTCTGTGGAGGCAGAGTGCTTTATGGGGTTCTTTACAGAGCACTTTGCATGTTTTCTCATGGACCCCTTCTGACTGTATCAAATCTGATACTGAGAGCTTTCTCTTGTGCTCACTATCCTTTCCAACAGAGATTATTGATGCTAATATTTGAGACAACAATGATCGTTATTGTGATGACTACAAAGTATTACAAAACATTTTAAAATATTTATAATGATAAAAATTGAAAATAATATTACAAATCTTCCTAACAGCAGCCCTGGAAATCTTATCATTGCAGCTTATCCCAGTCTACCAATTCAATTACTCTGATCCAATAAGAACAAACTCTACAGAGATGAATTGCTGCAGCATGGCTGCTGCATTGAGTGTGGATCCCTACAACCGAACTGCACCGTTACATGTAGCTGTGCCTTTCAGGTATAACATTATGAGGAGCAACATGATGTTTATATTCTACCCTGAAGAGATGACCTTCTTAGCAGTTCAAACAGCTGATCAGTAACAAAGATTGGAAAAAACACTGACTACAGTCAACAATAACAGTAGCTTGCATTTATATTGCACCATTAATATAATAAAATGTTTCAAGAGACTTCACAATAGTAGATATCAAAAGCATCTGACACTGAGCTGTGATAATGTATGTACTGTTATTGTTTGGGAATTTGGATTTTAAAGTAGATAAAAAGCAATTTGGGGTTTAACTCTGAAGATTATATTATTTTAAGAAGTCAGAAAGTCATTTGTGAAGGGGCTTAGATATCTTTTCAATTAAACACATGACTGAAGTTAAATGACTACATAAACTTCCAGGGGAGTTAACTGCTGAATTTTTACAAAGCTGAGTTTAATGATCTGCTCTGAAACAAATGATCAGTGTCATTAGTAGGTTGAGTTCAGAAGAAAAGAAGTCATCCTAGCAGGACGGTAGTTTATATTTTCTAAGAAGTGGAATGAAATCCAGGCTGTCAGGACTAGAAAGAGCTGGTAACAGTAGCAAGTAAGAAATCTTAAAGTTAAGGTCAGAGATAATAATTCACTGGGTTTGAGCAATTGGAAACGATATTGATGGGAAAAAGGGTTGAACCTTTCCTGGTTGATGTTTATAGTCAGATCATTCAGAAGTATCTATAGGTTAATTTTATTTCTTTTATGTACTAAACCTATTTTATTTTGTTTAAAGAACATTGGTAACCTGCTATGAATATGTTCAGTGACTGGTCACCAGGGTAGCCAAACTGCAAAAAAATGAAACTTTGGATCTATTGAGTTAGGTTTCACTCTAGAACCCTGACTTGCCCAGTATTACCATTAGCTGGGATTATTAGATTAGATTCCCTACAGTGTGGAAACAGGCCCTTCAGCCCAACAAGTCCACTCTGCCCCTTGAAGCATCCCACCCAGACCTGTCCCCCGAGAGCTCACACAACCCTGAACACTAAGGGCAGTTTAGCATGGCCAATCCACCTAGCCTGCACATCTTTGGACTGTGGGAGGAAACTGGAGCACCCAGAGGAAACCCATGCAGACACAGGGAGAACGTGCAAATTCCACACAGACAGTCGCCTGAGGCCGGAATCGAACCCGGGTCCCTGGTGCTGTGAGGTTGCAGTGCTAACCACTGAGCCACCGTGCCGCCCCAAGCTACAAACTACAATAGGAGATAGTCAAATGCGTGACCAAAAACACAATCAGAGAGGTAGGTTTTAGGACTTGGAGCTCATCAGCAGGATGTCTTTGGGTACCTTGGACTGTTTAATCTCCTGCAGATTATGTAGTTGTCGTCATTGCAGCACTTCTAAAATTCTGTTTTTGGACTGATTGCTGCCCTTCTTATAGTGGAAATCCTGATTGTATTCCATTGTTAGCACTTACTATAGCAATGACCCAAGAAAGTGGGTTAGGACTGGGATGACTAAGAGACTTACTAGAAGTCTTGACTCGCCAATTCTCCAGTTCTCGGAAGAGGGGAATGTACCCTAACTTTACAGGAGTTGGGAATCATTTACTTTGCAAGTACCTGCATTAAGACAAACACAAAATTTTGTTTTTTTTCCAAACATTTTGTTACACACAAAGCAAGATCAAAAATTTAGATTTCAACTAATCTTTTTCAAGTAGTTACTGTATATCCTGTATATATGATATATATTCTCTGTACCTGTCTTACTTACACAGATCTCTTCCCTGTAGCTGCAGTACATTGCATCCTTACGATGTGAAGATTATAACAAAAGGAGATTTAGTTGATTCCTATGCGGGACAGCTGATAAGGGGAGTTCGTGTTTTGGCTCAAAGGGAATATGATGGATTTTATTATCTGGGAAGACTTGGCCAAGAGGTTAAGGTGTTTATTTGTTACGTGTCTTTATCTCCCCATTGCCAGACCAAACTCCCTCAAAATATATCAAGGAGATAGCCTAGACCTTAACTTTTATCTTATTAAAAAGCAAGTGTAAGGTGCTGTGTTTCAGATGTGATTCGATCAGTCTACTAGTAAGCTTTGAACAACACACAATTTATTCTTACACCACAGTCAAATACAAAGAAAATATAAGAATGGGCATAACTTTAACTCTATTGAAATACTTAACAAAAGAATAATTTAGCTAACTACTAATCTTTTACTGTTCTAAAATAGCAGCATCCCATAAACGCTTGTCAAAGTCAAACTCAGCAAAACAGATTGTCTCATGTGCCATCTCTAGTCGAGGAGAAAGGAACACCAAAATAAACAATCTAGCAGGAGAGAAACAACTCCAACTTTTAGCTGCAGCAGACAGAGCTATATCTAGCAGCTTCAAACCCCAATTCAACTTCAACTGAAAGCAAAACTAAAACCCTGGATCTGTATTAGCATAACTCTACCCATTCATGCTTCTTTTGTCTAATTTAAAAAAACAACACTCCAGGAGCTCAAAGCTGTTTACTCATTGCTTTTGAAAGGGACATTTTTACACCAATGGAAACACCTTTCTGCCTCAGAAACAGCACAGAACTAATCCCTCTCAAAAGCACAGTACCATCACACCACATTGATCATTATTCATGCTCCTGAAATTGCAGCACCTTCCTGAGATTGAGGTTGATATGATGTTTTGTTAAGATTTAACACTGTTTTTCTCATGTGTTCTTGAGATGCAGAATTTCAAACCCTTCCCATGCAGATGGCATGCCTCTTCCTATGCTTCAACTTTTTCTCATATTACACCTTCCAACAACATAACTCTAATCCAGTCCACCTAAGTATATCCATCAATTAAATGGTGGGAAAAGGATGGTGCTCCACTCAATCTCAGATTGATTTTAGATATTTCATAGTAGTGAGAACTCTCCATTGTATATGGCCAGTGTTGCTTATGAACTGCAAGTGCTTTAGTGCAAATTGACAAAAACTGCTTTTGCTCTTTATTTTGAATCTAATGCCAATATTTAGCACCTCTGGATTATGATAAATCTCCTTATCTGCGAGTCCAATAACAGCCAGTTTTTTTCAGTTTTCTGCTATGATAAAAATTCCATGCTCTCTGCAGAAAAATGCATATTGGAGATTTTGATTAATAAAAGTGTCAGCACATGATCAATTTCCAATACATTTTCAAGCAATTTCTAATTGGCGCATCATTTACCAGTTAAATGTAGAGATAAGATTCACATTCTGACAATGTCTGTCAAGCTCTTCAGCCCAGAAAACGAACCATTGAAACTGAGAAATATTATTCCAGCTGTGAATAAATTGTTAGAGATTTAAGTTTTTGACCAGTCCTTTTTTTTCAAAATTAACTGCCCCCACTGCAATCATGATGTAATTTTGTGCAGAACCTTTATGATTTCCCAATAATATGTTTTTAACAAGTAAATGTGTAGTTTTCGCTGTTTATTAATATTGACACTACTGTTGGATTCAAACGCACCTCAGAATAGAACGGTTAATATGTTCACATTGACTATTTATTCTGAGCTGCTGCTTTTCCCTCTTTATTAAAACTAGAGATCGGAGAAAAAATGTGTCCTTTGAAAGCCAAAATAATGCCATGCATTATCCGTAGTATCTGATAAACTGTTATATTTAGGGATGTCCAGGTCGATTCCTGGTGCAGTTTGACAAGGATAAGAAAACAAAACGAAAGGTCCATTGCCGCATGCATGAAACTGCCCTTCATGATATCATACACTATGAAGATGCTCAAAGACATGCCATTGGACCGGGATGCAAAGTCTTGGCACCATGGGAGATTGACATGGACTGTTATGGCCCAGGGACGGTGTTACAAGGAAGAGAGGAACGAGGGTTAAATTCAGGTAATGAATTTCACTAAAACACACAAGCAATATGTACGAGATGAATCTTCTGATTGGTGATCTTTTGGTATCAACAATATTTTAAGGCAAGCACTATTTCATTTAAAATGGAGAGCTCACACATTAATATATTAACCTTTGGGGAAAAAAATCTCCACACTAGGCAACAAAATTGCTATTAGAATAAACGAGAGAAAAATCTGCCTTAAAAAATAAGTTTCAATTCCACACCATTTCTTGCTTCTTAATCCCTTTTAACCCTGCAACACAAAGACATCTAGCGTGCTCACAATGGAAGAAATAGATGGATGTAGAACAATTAGTGATACCTATCAAAACCTAAACCAGTTAGGTTTTGCCATAACTAACATTAAATAGATATGCAGTCAGCCCTAACTTACATTAAAATAATTCTCATAGACATTTACAACACAGAAGGTAGCTATTTGGCCCATTATGACCAAGCCAGTCAACAAAGATCTGACTACACAAATCCCATTTTCTAGCTCTTGGCCCATAACTCTTGGCAATGCAAGTTAGTAGCTAAGTACTGTTTAAAATATGACTCAATCATTCATTTAGGCAGTAAGTTCCAGGCTCCCACCAGCCTGTGGCTGAAAACATTTCTCAACTGTCATCTTGACCTTATTACCTTTTACTTTAAATCTTTGCCCCCTGGTTATTGACCCCTTGGCTAATGGACAAAGAGCCTTCCTATCCACCTTATCTATGCCCCTCAACCTTACACACCACTATCATGTCTGTCTCAAACTTTGCAGCTCCACATAAACCAACCCCTAGCCTATCTAATCTTTGAACATAGTTCAGACTCTCTAGCCCAGGAAACATCCTGGTCATGAAAGCTTTCCCTTTGACTTTTGCCCTGAGCATCCTTATCATGTGAGCTGTATGCCCCTCCTCCCCCTCTCTCTACAGCATAAAAATCACAATTTTCTAGCCCCTTTCAGCTCTGAGGTAGAGTCATGTCAGATTCATAATATTAATCCTGTTTCTCTTTCCACAGATGCTGCCAGACCATCTGAGTTTCTCCAGCATTTTGCTTTTATTTCAGCATTTTTAAGTCTCATCTAAACAACCTGGTGTCCTAGCTGCCCCTTATTTATATATGCTCAAAGAATATTAATAACCACCATCTCTTTATCTTAACCTCAACAATGACATTACAAGACTTTAGCAGTGTGATTGAAAGATATTGATAGGAATATGTGGTAACACTCACTTTAGCTCATAGGTGGGACACCTTTAAGGAGTTGGCATGCCCAGCTCAGCCATAGCCTCCTATGGTTTGCAGTGTATTTATTACCAGGTGTCTGTGCCTGAGATAGAGCCGATTTACTGCATTCTATTGACATTTCATATATGGTTTGTCACTTCTCTGCCGTTCTTCTTGGTCCTCCTCAGATAGCTGCATTGCTCTTGAAGTACTGAATCCAGTCCACTTGTGAAAAAAATTTAGAGATTTCATAATGTGCTTTTAAGAGACGAGCCTCATGTAAGCTTTGAAACCTACTGGACTTTCCCTTTAATTACCAATTATACACAAAACTTCACACACTATTCTGTTTTTGTGCCCCAACAGTTTGTTACAGGCTCATCGCCTTCTCCTTCCATTTGTTTTCTTCAAAAGAGATGCAGGGATAATTTCAACAATTACAAATCAGTTAGTTTAACATTGTTGGGGAAACTTTAAGAAAGAATAATTGGGAAATGAAGAAATTTTATGGGCAAATGTGAATAATTGAGGAGATCCAGCACAGATTTAAGGGAAATTAACTGACGTGCTGGAATTTTTTTGGAGACATTAATGAAGGTAATATTATTAATCTAGTATATATGGACTTCTAAAACAGGTTACAAAACAGCCTTGTTCGAGTTCAATGCATAAAAGATACAGTACTAATGCGGATACAAAATTAGTTAACTGATAGGAAATGGGCAGTAATTGTTAATGGATATTTTTGGGCTGCGGGAAGGCTTGAGGTGGGGTTTCTAAAGGGTAAACCTTTCCTTTTGCTGAAATATATTAATGAAATAGACCTTGGTATATGGTGAAAATTTCATCATTTACATACAACACAAAGTTTAGAAGAATAAACAGTGAGACGGGTCCAGAGTCCAGAGCTTCAAAAGACCATAGATAAGTTTGTGAAGTGGATAGATGGGTGGCAGATGAAATTCATGTAGATACGTGTGAGGTGATGCATTCTAGTAGAAAGAAATGCAGAGATCAAAAAAAAACAAAGGAAATTACTCTAAAAGGTGTGCAGGAGCAGGGAGATCTGGGAGCTTGTGCATAAGTCATTTCAGGTAGTAGTACAGGTAAAGAGAGAAGTTAATAAAGTAAATGGTAACCTCAGCTTTAGTATTAGGATTATAGTATGTAGCAGCAAAGCACATACTTCAGAAAGAATGTGAATGCATTGGAGAGGGTGCTGAAGACGTTTATGGGACTCGTCCCAGGGATGAAAAATTTCAGTTGTTAAGATAGATTGAAGAAGTTCAGGCTGTTTTCTTTGGAGAGAAGAAAACTAAGAGGAAATTTGGTAGTAGTTTTCAAATTATGAAAGATCAGGACAGAATAGATGGGGAGATGTTGTTCCCACTCTTAAACAGTCAAGGAGAGGAGGGTGCAGATTTAAAGTAATTGCAGAAGAAGCAAATGAGAGGTGAGAATAAAATGTTTTCTCATAGTGAATAATTAGAGTCTAAAATGCACTGCAGGTTTAATCTAGACATTCCAAAGAGTGTTAGATGATTATTTGAATAGATTAAATGTGCAAAGTTATGAAGAAAAGCTGTTGAATGGTCTAAATTAAAATATTCTCAGAGAACTAGTGTAGATATGATGGGCCAAAGGCCTCTTTCTGCACTGTAACAATTGTGGTTCTGCAATCCTACTTGTGTGCTCTTCCCTTCAGTCATTCCATTCAGCCTGCTATTAACTTTATCTTTAATGTTGTTCACTCTCAATGCTCAGTCTAGATATATTTGCACAAGAAAACCAATGCAAGTTCGAAGGAAACTGAAGAAGAAACAATAGGAGGAAAACTGAATTCTAATTTTGTTTTTAGATCATGCATGCGCTGAAGGTTTGATAGTGAACTTCTGGAATGGTAGAACGGAGAAGGTTCAACCTGGAATAGCTATATGGATCCCTGTGTTTCAGAGTCAGCGAATCATTTTGGAACTCCAGATGACGACCACAGCTAAACAGAAACTTCTGGAAACTTACCCTGATTATCCACAAGTTGTGCCACCCGGGTACAGAGGATTACAGAGAAGTATGGAGCCTGTATATCATTTCAGGGGCATTCATTCCGATCGCAGTCAAGCAGTGTGGATCCCCTATAACCCAGCAAGATCACTGAGCCTTGATGGAGTATTTCCTGTCAAGTCTGTTGCTTCTAGAAGTGAATTAAAAAATGAAAAGGTCCTTGGAATTAAACTGACTACAGCAGATCTGAATCAGAAAGTAACAGACCAACTCACTCAACATGATCTAACTGTTCTGTCAAAATCACTAATGAAGAAAAAGAATGGCTCTGGAGAAGTTGGTGGAACAGGAAACAAGTCTTCCCCTGACAGGATCACTGACAAAATGACCATAAAGTGTAAATCTGCTAACCTGGTTGATATGAGCCGGCCTAAGTCTACAATTGCAAGTAGAGCCTTAAATACTGACTGTGGGCTGTTGAATCTTCATCAAGGCACAAAGAAGAGGAAAGAAAAGGATGCTTTTATGTCTGGCAAAAGGATCCCCTCAATTCCTCCTCAGAAGATATCTGGTGAGATATTATTTCTTCTTGGAGACCAATGCATTTCATTTATACTTCTAACATAAGTCAATATCTGGGGTACTTGTTGGCTAAGTTTACTCACAGCTACTTTTGATGGCTCCTTTGATGTAAATTTCTCTCACGGTTAGATTAAGTTGTGTTCATAGTGCTGGAATTCTAATATTACGCCATTAACCAGCATTATCTCCAAGAGATGTCAGGGTCATTTTTCACCTGTCCATAGCCTGTCCAATGCACTTACTAGGTAGGCCTTGATATGGCAGCTAGTGCTCTCACCTGAAACAGATAGGAACCTAATGCGAAATGTAAGTGAGGATCCTAAGTGGTTTTCGGGGAAAATGTAATTGTATTTATTTTGTTCCCAAGGGCTTCTCTCTATTTCCAGCCTTCAGGCTCAAACCTTGCATCCTGTTCAGTTCCAGGCTCAGCATTTCATAAATTAAATCAGCATTACCAAGCTCAACGCCATTCCTGCCAAGTTGGCCAAATCCAGAGTTCCATCTTCACCACATACCATCACCCCCGCCGCCACCATGATCACCTTCTGAGCTTAAGCTATGCTGGGATGGTAATGCTGTCTCCATCAGTGTAACAAGGAAATGTAACAATGTAATGTGAAAATCTCATTTGGTTTCTTGATGATTATGATAACTGATTTTGTTAGTAGGTGCTTTTAGTTCTGCTATACTCTTTGAGCTTGAATAGTGGGATGTCAACGTGATATGAGTCACTCCCTGCTTAGTTTACATGTCCTAAAATGTTTGTGTCAGTAAACTGCAGTCAGTTGTCAGAAACTATCTGATCTAGAACACAAAATAACCTTTAAAATAGAGTTCATTATGTCAGCAATGGTTGTACTTATTGTGTTGCTAAGTCATTGAATGATAGCAAATTTAAAGAAGTAATCATTCACAAGAATGAAATCTTCCCCATACTCTGTAAATAAATCTGTTACTACTTTAATTCAAGAAGTGGATGGAAAATTATTTGCATATAGATGCTTCCTCCACTACTGGGATGATATGTTTGACATGCCTCACATGCATTCAAGAGTAATTTAATATCTTGATTCATTACTAGTATTATGGACTAGACCAAACCCCTTTCAAAAATATCAAGAAGGTAGCCTAGCCCCTAACTTTTTTCTTACTTAAAGGCAAGTAAGTGTAAGGTGTTGTGTTCCATATGTAATTTGATTGTGATTACACTACTTAGCTTTAAGCAAAACATGCTTTATTCTTACTCTACAGTTAAAATACAAACAAAAGAGAGAAGAATAGGTCTAACTTTAATGCTGTTGGGAAAAATTAACAGAATTACAGATGTTTTAACTACTAAACAGCAACTGTTCCAATATTGTAACTTCCCAGAAACACACTCTTGGCAAAGGCAAAATCAGTGAACTAGGTTGTCTCGCCTACAATGTTTCTCCAGTCCATGAGGAAAGAACATCAAGAGAAAATTCTAGCAGAGAGAGAAAACTCAAGCATTTTGCTATAGCAGGGAGAGAAGTATGGCAGCTATGAAGCCCTAACAAATGCTACAAGCTAAACTAAAACCCTGGTTCTGTGGGAGCCTGACTCCATCCATTCATGTTACTTCTTTTGCTCCAACTCTTTGAAGGAAAACTCAAGGCCTCACAAGTTGTTTACTTTATTGATTTGTAACAGACTAGTCAGTATCTTGGTCTTAACCTCTCTTCACAAAAAAAGAACAAAATACACCACTTAAAACCATTCACTGGACAGTAGATAAATTTGTATGCTAGCTGTTTTGTGCTTTCAATACGCAATATTGCTCGTGTAACTTGCGCATATGATCTTGGTATAGTGTTTTTTGTATTCGGACTTGTTTATATTTAAAAATGACTTGCCATGGTATACTAATTTCACCTCTATTCAGCCAAAATGAATTAATTTTCTTCAATACTTTCAGGCCATTCTGGAGAATGATCTTCTGCAACTTTTGGCGGTTGCTCTTCTTCGGCGGTTGGCAATTGCAAATGCTCACATTGACAAAATGTAACAGATCAGACTTTGAATAGGTTTAAGGCAGAGATTGATAGATGTCTGATTACCATGAAGTACTGGGTTATGGTGATGGGTGAGTAAAAGGCACTGAAGTATATGATCAGCCACATGCAATATTGATTGGCAGGTTTAATGGTCTATCCTGTTCCAATATTCCTAACAGACTGAGGCCTTGCTGTACTAGTAAGTTGCTCTTGACCTTAATGCTCGCCCTTCATTATTTTCATTAATCAACCTGTTCAGACATGTTACAACACACCTCCATGGCAGGTAGGACTTGAAGCCCAGAGATAGAGATACCATCATAACCACAAGATCCTCTTGAAGTTACTTTTAGATAGCTGTGCGCCTCTCCATATTGTAATGATGGTATATTTGGCACATTATGGTGGGCAGAGGTCCTGCCTATTTGACTTCCAGTTGTTCACACCAGCATTTCAGAGCTCCAGTGTTATCAACAAGTGTATTAACCATATTTATAGCATTTCCTAGCTGCAAAATAAATAGTTCCAACTCAGATTGTTGTGAGGCTTAAATGCAGAGCATAATCCTAACAAACACTCTAAATAAGATAATAGAACAAATATATGCAAAATAAAATTCACTTTGTACACTTGAATAGATAACAGCACGGAGTTAATATCATTCTCTCTACTTGGCTATCAAGTGCTTCCAAGTAAGATTTTGCACCTGAAACATTGATTAATTATACCCAAGCATTTCTGGGGTTTGTTCCCTTATTGTAAATGTCAGATGCTTAAACTTATCCATAGCATTTTGGTTCTAATTTCTTTTAGTTACCGTTCTCTTTCAAAAATGTTACCTGTGATATATATCTAGTTTCGTAATTTATTAACATTGTTTTCTCTATTTTCTGTCATATCATAGATTGCCTCCTTTGCACTACAAACACTGTTGGAAAGGAAAATTTTCAATGGATTTTTTTTTAGTATTTCTGATCATTGTTCTAGCAGTGTATATCTATCCACAAATTTAACTCTGGTCAGAACTAGAAGTTTATCAATTCTTGATACTTTGGCACATTTCAATAACTTAAGTACCAGCACTGACTGGCGGGTAGGAGTTCTAAATGAAATTTCCGCAGCCTTACACACAGAATTCCATTATGTGCTCTTCTATGGTGCTAGCATGTCTTTCTAAATTTATCAAAATCTGACATCTCTCATCAATTGTCAAAAAATAATCTTTCTGGTAAATTTTATCCATGTTAAAATAAGTTAGCAATTTGTCCAATCCTTTATCCATCTTCAAATCATCAAACTCCATTTCCAAAAAAAAGCCTTTGCTCTTATCCTGCTTCTGGATGTTAACTAAAATGTGCAGGCTATATCTTGATTCCTCTTTGTTAAAGAAGTAACCCAGATGCTTTATTCTTCCACTGGTCATAAGCCTCATTTTCAGAAATCTTTACATATTGACTCAACCATCTTCTGCTATCAATTTCCCTATGAGCTGTTAAATTGAAGTTTAAATTTCTCTTTAAAACTTATGGTTACAATGGGAATCTTAAAACTTTCCACTGATTCTCAATTCAAGTAGATTTTCTTAGAGTTTGTCCACAGTTCACCACTCTTCTGAAGTAAAGGATGGGGTGGGGCAGTATAGGGTGGAGAGGTGGCAGGAGTGGCATGGTGGGTGGTGTGTGGGAAGGGGTGATGGGGAGGTGGATGGGGAAGGGAGATGTGGGGAAATGGAGTGGAGAGGAGTGTGGTGATTTGGGGTATGCCTTGGGCAGAATCAAGGGTTGAATATTCTCCTTTCTGACCTTGGTCAAAGTTTACAAATCTTTTTATTAGCCTGATTTGAATACATGGTTATTTTTTCCAAGAAATGACTTAAGGTTTTGTTAATGACTTCTAAGTACTTTTCTCAGCATCTATCTGACGGACAAAATTAAATCATGAAGCAAATGGAGAAACAGCAAATGGATGAACAGATGAAGACCAGAAAATGAGTGCAGGAGTAGGAAAAACATTTGCTATAAACGGATTATGAGTGGTAAGGCAAGGATTGCAGCCTTACCTTATCAACATGCTATAATGAGATAATTTCTGCTGTTTTGCCACTCCATAAAATGCCAAAGGTCCTGCACCGTGCTCTTCACATTTTACAGTTCTCCCAGGTTTTGTGGTGTCCACAAACTTTTGAATTTGACCTTGCACACCAAGATCATTTATATATTTACATTTATATTTACCAAGAAAAGTAGGGGCCTGATACCAATCCAACTTCCAGCCCAAAAAATACTCATTAATCATTATTCTCAGATTCCAATCCATCAGTCAATTTTGTATCCATGCCATTGATGACCATTTTATTCCTTGACCTATAACTTGCCTCATGCGTCTGTTTTGCGGCACAATATAAAAAGCCTTTTGAACGTCCGTGTTGACAGTATCAATCACTTCCATTTCATCAATCTTCTTTGTTACGTCTTCAGAAAAACTTCAGCATGATTTTCACTTCAAAAAACGCTTCCAAATCAAGTCACAATTTTTTCATTTGTTTATTAATTCAATCTGCAATAATTTTTTATTCATTTTGTCGGATGTAGGTGTCACTGGCTTGGACATCATTTATTATCCATTCCTAGGTGCCCTTGAGAAGATGATGGTAAACTGCCTTCTTGAACTTCTGCCATCCATTTGCTGTGGGTTGACCCACAGTACCATCAGAGAAGGAGTTGCAGGATTTTGACCCAGGGACACTAAAGTAAAGGCAATATATTTCCAAGTCTGGATGCTGAATGCCTTGGAGGGGAACTTGCAGGTGGTGGTGGTTATGTTCCCAAGTATCTGCTGCCCTTGTCCTTCTAGATGGTTGAGGTTATTGGTTTGAGAGGTGCTGTCTAGGGGCCATTGATAAATTTTTGCAATGTATCTTGTAGAAGGTATACACTGATGCTACAATGTGTTAGATGGTGGACAGGCTTTTGGGGAGTCTGGAGGTGAGTTAATCACTACTGCACTCCTAGCCTCTGATCTGCTCTTATAGCAACAGTACTTGAATGACAAATCCAATTCAACTTCTAGTCAATGGTAATCCCCAGGTTATTGATAGTGAGGCACTCAGTAATGGTGTTGCCATTGAATGTCAAGGGGCGATGGTTAGATTCTCTCTTGTCGGAAACGGTCATTGCCTGGCACTTTTGTAGCGCAAATGCTACTTGCCACTCGTCAGTCCAATGTTGTCTAAGTCTCCTTGCATTCGAACATGGATTGCATCAACATCTGAGGTGTTGTGAATGGTACTGAACATTGTGCAATCATTGCTGAATATCCCCACCTGATTGAAGGAAGTTCATTGGTGAAGCAGCTGAAGATGGTTGAGCCTAGAACACTATTGACAGGCACTCCTGAAGATATGTCCTGGAGCTGAGATGATTGACCTCCAGCTGACCACACTATCTTCCTACGTGCCAGAAAGTAACTCCAATCAGTGGAGAGTTTTCCCTTCGATTTCTGTTTACTCCAGTAATTGCTCCTTGATGCCACATTGGTCAAATGTAGCCTTGCATGCAATCCAGGGACAGTTAGCTAATTGAATTCAAAATTGGCTTGATGGTAGGAAACAGAGGGTGATGGTTGAAGATTGTTCTTTGCACTGGAGGCTTGTGCTGATGGTGTGCCACAGGGGTCAGCACTGGGACCTTTGTTATTTACATAAATGATCTGGATGTGAATGTACAGGCATGATTAGTAAGTTTGCAGACGATGTACACGTTGATCTACCTCGTTGAAAGTGAGGAAGGTTATCAGAAATTACAGAGGGATCTTGATCAGATGGGCAAGTGGGCTGAGAATTGGCAAATGCAATTCAATGCAGAAAAGTGTGAGGTGTTGCACTTTAGAAAGACAAACTAAGGTGAGTTTTATACAGTAAATGACAAGGTCCAGGAGTGGTCCTAGGAGTACCAGTACATAGCTCATTAAAAGAGGCATCATAGGCAGATATGGTGGTGGAGAAAGCATTTAGAATGCTGGCCTTCATTGGTCAAGACGTTGAGTGTAGGAGTTGGAATGTAATGTTACAATTGTATAAGTTGTTGGTGAGACTGCTGAAGTATTGTGTACAGTTTTGGTCACCCTGTTACAGGAAAGACAGAGTTAAACTGGAAAGTGTGCAAAGAAGATTTATGAGGATGTGGCCAGGACTAGTAGGCCTGAGTTATAGGGAAAGGTTGGACAGGATAGGACTTCATTCCTTGGAACGTAGGGGAATGAGGGGTGACCTTACTGAGGTGTATAAAATCATGAAGGGCAAAAATAGGATGAATGAATATAGTTTTTCAATTCCCCATCTCTGGGAAAAAGACTAAGGCGAGAGGGGAAAGATTTAAGAAGGATCTGAGGGGCAACTTCTTCACGCAGAGAGTGGTGTATATGTGGAATGGGCTGCCAGAGGAAGTGGTTGAGGCAGGTACAATAGCAACATTTAAAAAACATTTGGATAGGTACATGGCTGGGAAGAGGTTAGAGGGATATAGACCAAATGCAGGCATTTGGAACTAGCCAAATGGGGACCATGGTCAGCATGGATCAGTTTGGGCTGAAGGGCCTGATTCCATGCTGTATTACTCAATGATTCTATAGAAATCACTTGAGAGAGCCCAAACTAGGGCCCAGTGAGCATGTTATTGCTAAGCAAGTGCTGCTTGGCAGCACTGTTGATCATTCCACCTTTCATCACTTTATTGATGATTGAGAGTAGACTGATGAGGCAATAATTGGCCAAGTTGGATTTGTTCTGCTTTTTGTGCAGAGGACACACCTGGGTAAATTTTCCACATTGCCGGGTAGATGCCAGTGTTGCAACTGTACTGGGAACAGCTTGGCTAGACCTGTGACAAGTTCTGGAGCACAAGTCTTCATTAATATTTCCAGAATGTTATCGGGCCCATAACCTTTGCAATATCCAGCATCTCCAACTTTTTTTTTAATGACATCGAGTGAATTGAATTGGTCGAAGAGTGATATTGGTGACACTGATGACCTCTCTTTCTCGAAGATTTCAAACCACCAAAATTAAAAACTTACTGGACTACAATTGCTGGGTCATTCTTTACAAACCTTTTTTTTGAACAGGGGTGTCCTGTTTACATTTCTTGAATCCTCCAGCACTGTTGCCAATCCAGGAAAAATGACAGATAATTACTAATGTCTCTTGTTATTTCTACATTCAGTTACTTTAATATCTTTGAATGCCTGTCATCTGGTTTTGGTGCCTTATTAAATGTGAAGTACCAACAGCTTATCTAATATTTCCTCCTTATCAATTTTACACCCTTCTCGTAACTGAATTGTTTACTTATTCCTCTGGCAGCATTGGCCTCATGGATAAAGACAGATACAAAATATTCACTTAACACCTCATGCCTCTTGCCTTTAAGTGTAATTCTCCTTTTTGCTCCTTAGTCGGTCCACTCTTCCTTCACTCCCAACACCACCTCCCACCCCCACAGCCCCATGGCTCCTTCCCCTGCAATCACCAAAGCTGTAACTCCTGCCCAGTTACCTCTTCCCTCCTCAGTATCCAAAGGCCTAAACATACCTTTCAGGTGAAGCAGCGCTATACGTGTATTTCTCACAATCTAGTCCACAGCATTCACTGCTCACACTGTCGTCTCCTATACTTTGGGGAAATGAAGCATAGACTAGGTGACCGCTTTGCAGAACAACTGCATTCTGCCTGCAAAAAAGACGCTGGCTTCCTGTTGCCTGTCACTTTAACACACCACCCTGTTCCCTAGCCAACATCTCTGTCTCTGGCTTGCTTCAGTGTTCCAGCGAAACTCAACGCAAGCTGGAAGAACAACATCTCATTTTCCACTTGGGGACACAGCAGCCATCCAGACTCACTACTGAATTCAATAATTTTAGGCCATGAATTCTCCCATGCCTTAGCCCCTAACCCCACACACCAGGCCTTATTATCACAGTCTACCATTACTCACTACCTATCGTTAGCCACTAACAGCTATTCACCCTCCTAGCCAGATTATTATCTACTCCACTGATTGTCCAACTGTTCTCTCTCTCTGGGTTCTAGCCCCACCTACTGTTTACTCCTTATCCCCTGCCCCACCCTATCTTCTGCATATAAATCAACATTTTCCTAGCTACCATCAGTTCTGAGGAAGGGTGACTGAAATTGAAACGTTAATTCTGATTTCGCTTCACAGATGCTGCCGGACCTGCTGTGCTTTTCTAGCAACTTCTGTTTTTGTTCCTGGTTTACAGTATCCACAGTTTTTTGGTTTTTAACTTTATTTTCAGTCCAGAAGAATCAGGGATTGAGCTCAGAAGGAAGGGTTTCAGTTCAGTTCAGGCAACACTAGAGCTGTGTTCAGAAACACATTTTAGTTTCTCTCCCAGTAAGAGTTGTTCTTGTTCAGGTGAGGGAAACCAGTCACTCCAGCAGAAATGCCTAGACTGTGCAGCTTCCAGGCCAGGAGTTTGAGCAGAAAGGTGCAGGTGTTTGGAACATAGAACATTTAGGCTCTCAGATTTGTGAAAAGTTTGTGACAGCAGACTCAAAAAGAAATCAAATAGTCTCTACAGTGCGTGGTGAAAAACCTGGGAAGAAGTCAGCGAAGCAGGATCCTAGAGTTGAGATGTGGGTGTAATTTACCTGGGCTTGACACACTATAATGGGTGGTGTTGTGAAACATTTTGAAACTTTGTTGTGATGTTTTAACATGTTTCTAACTGCAATGTGTATATATTTGCAGCTTGATTTATTTGTTCTTCCTTTAGTGCAATAAGCTTGTGTTCTGTTGTTTTAATAAAAATGTGCAGTCTTATGTGGATATGTTTCAGTCATTCACTACTAGGTTAATGAGCAAACAATCAAATCTATGATCTAACAAGCCAGGTTTCATTCTGAAATCTTTTTTGTCCAGTATTACCATCAACGAGGATCATTGCGCTAACCATCAATCTTGTTCCAAAATAAAGACCTTTTTCAAGACACAAGTTTCAAAACAACATTATAACTGCTGCTTCCTTGAGTCTACATTTAAGTAGTAGCATGCATGGAAGTTAGACTGTCTGAAAGCTCTAGAGATACAGATCTTCATTGTCTATAAAATCATTGCTAACGTAATGTTTTAGTTCACCTGATAGCTTTCTTAAAACATATTCAAATCTAGCAAGTCTTGCTTTTTAGCACAATGAACAGTTGTTGAAACGTGGTATTATGCAACTGACCTTATCAATTTACACACTCAAACAATTTTGAAAATTCTTCCCCTCCTAACCCAAGCCTCATACAAACAATATTGAGAGGAGGTTTAGGAAGGATAAAAAGAAATCAGGGCTTACTTCAGAGATGAGATCAGAGCAATGGATGGCAATCTGAGATTGAATTTGAAATCGATGATGAGTCACTCAATGCAAACATCAACAAAAAGTGGAAAAGGGAGGATATTCTGGAGAAAAATGCTTTAGGTGGATTTTGGGTGGTGTTAAAGAATGAGAATTTTGACGAAAGTGAAAGGTGAGGAACAAGGTGAAATACTTAAAACAGGATGAGCTAGAGTAGTGGGAGAAATCAAAGTGTGATCAAAAGATGTGACACCTTACCACCACTTGAAAGTAAAGCCAAGTGAAGAATCTTCAGCCAGGAGTAATACACTTCTACCCATCAGCCATGTTTCACCTGAATCCAAGTGGTCCCTACAATCATCCACAATAGCTGCTGTGGGAAACAAGGCCCTGTTTGTGGTAGTTGGCATTTATGAAGAAAACATAAAGGGTCTGTGACTGTCATCAGCTATCATCAATCATGGAGCCAATGATAGGTGAAGTATAATGACAGGAAGCTAAGCATTTAACTTAAACACTGAATGGAAAGGTTGGAACAGGAGGAGGACAGTTGGTATTGTAGTTGTGAATGAGCCAGCACTGGGTGTATAATTGGACTCTTTGGAGGGTGGAAGGGCAAAGAGAGGGTAATTGTGTATTTATCGAAGAAGGGAGATTCAAGGGATGGAAGAACTAGAGCAGAAAAGCACAGAAACAGTAATGGACTCAGGAAATTCGGGGTGGGGATCGCTTGAGGAGAAATAAGAACTGGAATGACTACATGACCAAGAAACACACCCCTAAGAAAACATTTTTCTATCCTGTGATTTGTAAATGGTCTGTAGAAGCTTTGTGTTAAACAGTCATTACTGTTTACTATCTTTTTTGCTGCATATAGACAGACACACAAATATTTGAAGAAGTCTCAAAACAAATTATGGAAGTGTACAAATATTTCAATTCCATCAAAATGCAGACTAAAATTAGACACTCTTGTCTCAGTTATGCAATTCCATTCCTTGGTGGTACAAAAATTACTATAAGCAGCTTTTCAGATCATTGGTTCCTACTAAGTATGATCAAACATTCCTGCTCAGAGTGTTTGAGTTCTCCATACTTCTGTGCTACTTAGCTGTAGCTCAGCAGCTAGCGCACCTACTTGAATTAGTGGTTGTGGATTCAAGTCCAATGTCAGAGACTAGAACAAGAAAATTTAGCTGACATTCAAGTACAATAATGCAGGGCTGCTATACTTTGAAGATGACCTTTTTTGTATGAGATGTTAAACAGAAATCCACATTGGTCTCAAAAGATTCCTTAGCATTATCCCAAAGGGCAGGCAAGTTATTCTTGGTGACCTAGACAATATGTATTGCTCAATCAACATCATCGAATATGGATTATTGGGTCATTGTTGTTTGTGATAGCTTGATGTGTGCAAATTAGCTGTTGCTTTTCCTACATTACAACAGTGACTGTACTTCAAAACTACTTCTTGGGCTAAAGTCATAAAGGGTGCTATGTTTGTAAGCACTATTTCATTCCCCCTTTAATAAAACATGAAGTACACTACAGTTAAAATTAGAGGCATAAGAAAACTATTCAGTCGTTTCATTTTATTGGTTTATTTTACAAAGCTCTGCAACACATATGGATGGTGCCAACTTCTTACCCTTCCCACTCTGTGCTAATAGTCGAAGATTCAAATCACCACGACTGAAAACTACATTTGTTCGGTTTGTCAGTGCAGTGTAATAAAATCAATATATCCAAGAAGTCTACATGTACACATATAATCTTGCATTTTCATTTTGTTTACACTTTCACAAGGGCTTAAAAGTCTGATAAACATCATGAATTATTCCACAAATGGATTTTTACTGACCTTGGCATCATGCTATTGTTAAATCCCCACTTGTATGTTGATCAAAGATTGAATAGTTGCAGATCTCTGGTAAAAGTACTCTCTCCTTTCCCGAGTAAGCATGGTCATAATGCAATGTTACAGTTCGAGAACATCATTACAAATTTTGTGCATTCTTCAGTAGCAAAGGTCTGGCCACTTCCAGCAAGTCTAACTTGGGATCCAGAGAATGGCTGAGGTTCTCCAAAACCATGAAGGCAAAGATGATGGAGACAAATTTACTTTCCACCTTGACCTGGAGTTGAGAGAAGAATTGCAAACATAAAGCTGCAGTCAGATTTCCATTGATCAAAAACATAGATTTTGCCTTGGCATCAAGCTCAGCATTTCACTTTACCTTGTGTGCAAGGAGTGTCTCCAAAATCTGAGACAGTAAACCTGCTACATGGAGCTGAGAGGATAAGAGAAAAAGCATTTAAAATTGATCAGCAAACATAAGTACATCTTTCCTTCTTCCTCATAAACTGGTACTGTCAGCTCACCTAACATTCTACCTAACAGCAATTCAGTGAATAAAATAAATTACACTGTAGTATTCCATGGAGTCACCTCACTCTGGGACAAACAAGTAGAAATCACCATTACGACTACAAATAGATGAATTGGATATTTCTATTAAACCTCTGAATTTTTGCAATGAACATTTCCTGCATCACAATGCTGCATTATATTAGTAATATTGTATTGTGGCCTTAACTAAGGAATGTCAAGGTGCTAATACCTCTCCCAGAGAATCTGTCTTCAGCCTGACTTCACTGAAGAGATTTTTTACTTCAGATTTAAAAAGCTGGATATCCTGGCATTCATTGGTTGTGGATTGAGTCAGTAGTAATTCAGCAACCTGTTCTCCCTGAAAATAAAAAAGTGCGCAGTGTTACACAATATGAACAGAAATCTGGATGGATTTAGTACGCTTATTTTTGTTGACATCCAATTTGACCACCTACCCCTAACGCATTGCTTCTCCAGATAAAAGCTCAAATTAAGGATGAGGAAAGCAGAAACGCGGCGTAAAAAAAGAATGAATGGGAAGCTAAACTGAATGTGATGACCTGAAGAGGAAAGCTCAATTAAGACAGAGTACTGAAGAGTCACCATGGTTACAAAGTACAAAATCAAATACATGTTGACTAATATTTTATGCCACCAATACCACATGAAGGTCAGGGCTGAAATGTAGATCTTGCAATTTTGGTGCAGCATGCTATCCAATATATTTACACACTCAACATGTATCTCATGATTTGATATCCAAATATTACAATTTTATGTTAAATATTTGCAGAAATAAACAGAAAATTCCACATTAAAGTGGATCGAAGTAATACATTATTTGTTGTATGTTAAAAAACAATGATTCCAAACTTGAAATTCTCAAGTTAGATTAAAAAGTGAAGTAAACACTCGACAGGAGCTGAGTGACCGACATTTTGCAGCACACCCCTCATCTGTTTTTTTGGAGAAACAATGGTATATATAGAGGAAGAAGAATTCACATGCTCTTACCTGTCCTTCAATTAAAGCAGTGAAGACAGCCTTGAAATTATGCAAATCAGATGGCTGGAGTTCAGTAACAATGCCAGTATCTAGAAGAATAAGCTTTAATGGGCACTGGGAATGATGCACATTAACAATTAGCGTATCACATAGGTCTACAATCGTTGTCTTGTCATCATTTTGTAGATGGAACTGATCGGCCCCCTGGATGAAAATATTTCTAGACTGAAGGTCTCCATGAATAAAGTTATCCACAAACACCTATGGGGCAAAATAATATCTCAACAGGGAGCAATGTCATGATAACACAGAAAACTAAGACTTTCTCATAATCGAGTCAACACAATGTTCCTTCTATCTGTCAGCTCTCACCTTCCTTGAAACTGTGTTTGTTTATGCCCCACGGTGGGGGAGCGCTTCTCACAATTGTGGAGATGCAGTGTCAGTGCCAGTCACTGTTTAAAGTGAGAGATGCTTCTAAGTACTTTCTGTCACTTTGAAAGTCTTTTAATTGTCTTCTTAATAAAAAAATCAATTAATGGAAAAAATGCATCCACGTTGAGAGCAACCCTTTTAATGTCTAGTCAAACTGTTATCCAAGTAGTCAATACAAGATGTCTAGTAATAACAAGACATTTTTTCCTCAGCAACCAATTACTGTCCCTTAACTACAGAGTTTTGACATTGGTAACATGCAATAAAATAAAGCTTTTTAAAAGAAATCACTGATTGCAGGGCTTGAAACAATGATCCTCGCATTAAGAGGCTGATTATCTACCATCTGAGCTAGCCACTTTGTGCAGGAACTAAGCTGCAGTGTTAAACTAAGATAATAAAATGTGAGGCTGGATAAACACAGCAGGCCAAGCAGCATCTCAGGAGCACCAGTGTTAAACTGTTCTTTTTGCATCATTAAAGCGAGAGCAAAGTGACAGGCATCCACCAACCTGCATGCACTAGCGGTTTCAGTGAGGGCTGAGTGCAAGCACACAACTGTTCTTGATGTCTTTACAGTCCACAGTACCACTTAGAGTAACAGTTATTGCACTGTACTCCTCTAAAGACCCTAGATCATGTCCTCCTCTAGTTTCTGATCTCTCACTGATTCTAACAGTTTTCATTTATGATCACATAGCGACTTCTCTCTGAGCCTTACCTGGTTCACTCTGCTCACTACTTCTTTTCCCTGTTACTCTGTGTCAATGTTTCCTGTGCTTTTCCTAATCTCATACATTTTCTTAGCCTATCTTGCTCAAACAGATTCTTCGCCTCCACCAATCCTGAGGTTTGCCCATCTCCTCATTCATCCATATCCTTTATCGCCCCATTTCTCTACTTATGTTTATTATTCTCCTGCTTCTCTTCTCCAATTCTACTTTCACTGAACCTCTCCTATTAATCATATCTCTCCTTTTCTTTCTTTCATGTCCCCTTTTATTCACTCCCTTTTCACCTAACTCTCCACTAAAGACCCATTTGATAAGTCTGTGAGTGGCCTTGAATTCCCACGTCCACTGTCCCAGGAGATTGTCCAATTTAAGAACATAGAACATGAACAGTACAGCACAGAACAGGCCCTTCAGCCTATGATGTTGTGCCGACCATTGATCCTCATGTATGCACCCTCAAATTTGTGACCATATGCATGTCCAGCAGTCTCTTAAATGGCCCCAATGACCTTGCTTCCACAACTGCTGCTAGCAACGCATTCCATGCTCTCACAACTCTCTGTGTAAAGAACCCGTCTCTGACATCCCCTCTATACTTTCCTCCAACCAGCTTAAAACTATGACCCCTCGTGCTAGCCATTTCTGCCCTGGGAAATAGTCTCTGGCTATCAACTCTATCTATGCCTCTCGTTATCTTGTATACCTCAATTAGGTCCCCTCTCCTCCTCCTTTTCTCCAATGAAAAAAGTCTGAGCTCAGTCAACCTCTCTTCATAAGATAAGCCCTCCAGTCCAGGCAGCATCCTGGTAAACCTCCTCTGAACCCTCTCCAAAGCATCTACATCTTTCCTATTATAGGACGACCAGAACTGGACACAGTATTCCAAGTGTGGTCTAACCAAAGTTTTATACAGCTGCCACAAGATCTCACGACTCTTAAACTCAATCCCCCTGCTAATGAAAGCCAAAACACCATATGCTTTCTTAACAACCCTGTCTACTTGGGTGGCCATTTTAAGGGATCTATGTATCTGCATACCAAGATCCCTCTGTCCCTCCACACTGCCAAGAATCCTATCCTTAATCCTGTACTCAGCTTTCAAATTCGACCTTCCAAAATGCATCACCTCGCATTTATCCAGGTTGAACTCCATCTGCCACCTCTCAGCCCATCTCTGCATCCTGTCAATGTCCCGCTGCAGCCTACAACAGCCCTCTATACTGTCAACGACGCCTCCAACCTTTGTGTCGTCTGCAAACTTGCTGACCCATCCTTCAATCCCCTCATCTAAGTCATTAATAAAAATTACAAACGGTAGAGGCCCAAGGACAGAGCCCTGTGGAACACCACTCACCACTGACTTCCAGGCAGAATATTTTCCTTCTACTACCACTCGCTGTCTTCTGTTGGCCAGCCAATTCTGTATCTAGACAGCTAAGTTCCCCTGTATCCCATTCCTCCTGACCTACTGAATGAGCCTACCATGGGGATCCTTATCAAATGCCTTACTGAAGTCCATATACACCACATCCACAGCTCAACCCTCATCAACTTTTCTAGTCACATCCTCAAAAAACTCGATAAGGTTTGTGAGGCATGACCTGCCCCTCACAAAGCCGTGTTGACTGTATTTAATCAAGCCATGCTATTCCAGATGGTCATAAATCCTACCCCTCAGAATCCTTTCTAACACCTTGCAGACGACTGACGTGAGACTTACTGTCTGTAATTGCCAGGGATTTCCCTATTTTCCTTTCTTGAAGAGAGGAATTACATTTGCCTCTCTCCAGTCCTCAGGTACGACTCCAGTGGAGAGCAAGGATGCAAAGATCCTCGCAAGTGGCGAAGCAATTGCATTTCTCACTTCCCAAAGCAGCCGAGGACAAATCTGGTCCGGGCCTGGCGACTTGTCAATCTTAATGTTTGACAAAATTTTCAGCACATCAGCTTCCTCGATCTCTATCCATTCTAGCATGCACACATAAAAATAACAAATAGTCACTGTTATTCTTGAAACGCCAAAAGTAAGCAACTTTGTATAACATCCTATGGCTCACCATAAGAGACATTCTAATAATGTATCAAACTGCTAAATCTGTTTGATATGTGTTTTTTAATCACTAGTATGGTGGCGATAACATGGTGGCACTGTTCTTACTTCTTCCAGCTGACTGTACTATGACCTTTGATAATCATCGAAGCAGGAGTGAAGGGAGGGATCGGTACAGAGCAAGGTTGGCAAAAAGAGAATATGGGCTAAGGAAAAGTATGGGAAGCAATGATAGGAGATATGGAATAATAGATGAAGGAAATAATATGTTACTTTGCTTCCACTGCACCCTCAGCCTGTTACAAGATTATAGAAGTGTTCAGTTTGCTTCCAACTAATTGTGAGCAATAAAAAAGTTACAAAAATTTGATATAAAGCACACAAACACATGTATTAATAAAAAGATATTGCACTCTCTCCAAGATGAGTAGCAATGAATCAAACAGACCAAAGATATTCCAGTTTAACTTCAGCCTGTTCTGGTGAAAATACTTCAATTGGTCTTATGGTTCCTGAACTAGGGAAAAAAGGAAAATCAATTGAGGTGATTCTTATGGGAAAACACTTGCATGTGAACGGACAAGTGCTGGTTTTGTGATGCTACAGTTCAAAAAGCTGGCAACACTAAAAACAAAGAACTGGAGATCTGAAACAAAGATACAAATTGTTGGAGAAACTCGGCAGATCTGGCAGCATCTGTGGAGAGAAAAATGTTTTTTTTGAGTTCAGGTGACTCTTCATTCGGAATGAGGTGACACTAAATGCCCAGTCTCATATACAAAAAAAGGGAAGTACTTCACTCAGTATGAGTCAGCAATTTTAAGTCAGAGTAAAGTTTTGCCTCTGTAAGACGCTTAATGGGTAATTACTAATTGAGGCATGGATGCAGCCCTCTGTACAAATCTGCCTTCATACACTTTATTGAAATTGTCTGGCTCAATCAACAAGTATTTCTCATATTCTCTCTTTACGTATTATTGAACATCATATTAAATGTTTTATGGACCCTTCCCTTCTTGCATCATCTTCAGAGCCTATGGCCATTTGCCCCGAGTTACCATCTTCAGCAGCATCTCCACCCCAACTCTTGCCAACCTCTGTTTCAGTACATTAGGTATGTCCTTTGCCAAGCACACTGAGATGGGCTCACTCTCCTAAACACAAAGAACAAAGAAAAATTACAGTCTCACTCTCCCTTGTGATTGCATACAGTAGCAGTTAATTCAATATGAGTGTTCTGACTTTCCTGTCCATTCTCTAAAATATCAGTTTATAGGTCAAACAGTATGAGAAATTGAGCCAACGCTATTACTACTACACAAAGCTTACACATTCCCAGGGTAAATAAATGATGTGAAATACAAAATAAGATGCTGTAGTAACCATGCTATGAGGCAATGTATAAATATACTGCACACATCTGTTTTATACCGCAGAACTTAAAGGAGAAATACTCCCACAAATTTATAGTACAGCTACTTATACATTAGACAATGCGCAAGATGACAAGACATTAAGAACTAGAAAACGTTATTGACCTCATCTGGTTTATACTCCTATTTAGGTGAGGCATTGTCCATCTTTGTCTTCTGGGCAGCAACAGCTCCCTTTTTCCAAAGGGGAACCGCTGCCTCAGAATCATTTTCCAACTACACATGAAAAGCCAACAGGCTTGTAATATTCAAAATGATACTTGAAATTTATTTTTAAAAAGGAATCAAAACATGTTGTCATAAATCTTAATCTTTACTGCACAGATGGCCATCTGAGAATTACCCCACCCTAACATTCATTACAAGCACCCTGAAACTTAATTTGACTGAAACCAATGAAATGATAATCATGGTGAGGTGGGATCAAGAAGTGTTCTATAACCAAGCTTTCCTCTCCTCTGGGTTACCATCCGTGCAGTAAAGATGGTGAAAGCTTACCATACACCACACTTCCAGAACAATACCGTGTGTTGAATGAGTTTTTTGATAGTTCCTTCACCGATTCTAAATACTACCTCATACTCCTTCTACTGCCTCAGGTGCATTCCATCCATTCATTTGATAGTATTTGTCCTAATTTCTCCAGTTTCTTACATGCCTGTGTGTCCATGAACACAAATACATCCACCTTCATATCACTTAGTTATCTAGAAATAATAGGAACATGGTCCATTCTAAATGCTTCAGAGATAGTAGGAACTGCAGATGCTGGAGAATCTGAGATAATAAGGTGTACAGCTGGATGAACAAGCAGGCCAAGCAGCATCTGAGGAGCAGGAAAGCTGACGTTCGGGGCTCTGAAGAAGGGTCTAGGCCCAAAATGTCAGCTTTCCTGCTCCTCTGATGCAGCTTGGTTGCTGTATTCATCCAGCTCTACACCATTTTAAATGCTGCTGAGAGATTTGGAAGTTCTGTTTCACAATTAAACTCATCTATCTAATTTCGAAGGCAAACAGTATATTTTACATCAGTATGTGCTGAGATTTATATTTAATGTATTTCGAAGATGAGAAAAATTACAAGGACCACCACTTTTAAGAACTCTTAAGTGGTAAGTATAATCATTTCCCCTAAAGTATGACTCACAAACTAACCTGAATTTCTGTCTCTTGGGGAACTGGTTACTAAGAGGTCATTTCAACCTTATCTTATCAACCTCCGTAGTTTATATGTTCTTGTGTAAAATTACAGCAGATCAAATGTCAATTAAATCTGACATGCTTGCAATATTTAGAATTCTCAGGAAAGACCAGAATTTTTGAACAGACATGCCTCTGTGCACTTTAAATACATTCCTAACCAGACATTTTTAAAATTCAATTAATATCCTCACTTTTATCTAGCAAGTAACGATTTTAATTAACTTCCAAGTTCTTCCATGCAATTAAAGTCTTTTTGGAATATTACATTAGATGTTATTCCATTCATGATCAGCTGCTAAATATGAACGTTCTGCTGGAGAAAGAATTTTTTCATCCGTCAGCTTCCTTCAAAAGCGTTGTTAGCTTTGTTGTTCTGCTGCAGTCTTTGAAGTGTCATTTAGTTGCCTAATTTCATTCTTTTGAACTGCAACAGATTTGAGGCTGGGTAAACAAACTGCATAATACGTCCCTGCACTGCAACGAACAGCTAGTAATGTAATTGTCATATTTTCCTTTATCCATTTACCTCTACATAGGTTGCAAGATCAAAAGTAGGTCATTCAACACATCAAGTCTGTTCTGCCATTCAATGAAATCTTGGCCGCCTTGATAAATCTCAATCCCACTTTCCTGCCTTTTCCCCATAAACCTTGATTCCCTTAATGATTAGAATTCTATATACCCCAGCCTTGCCTTGAAATCCCTCTGCGATTAAAATTTCAGAGATTTGGAACCCTCTGACGAAAAAATGTCCTCCTCATCTTGGACTTAAGTGTGCGACCCCTTTTTCTGAAATTATGCACTCTAGAGTTCCCAATAAGGGAGAAACAACCTTTCTACACCCACCCTGTCAAGTTTCCTAAGAATCTTATATGTTTTACTAACGCCGCCTCTTATTCTTCTATATTCCAATGAGCAAACATGCAATCTAATCAATCCCTCCTCATAGACACTCCAGCCATACCTGCTATCAGTTTACACTGGCTTTTCTCTAATGCCAAAATACTTTTCCTTAGATAAGGGGTCCAAACTATTCACTTTATTCCAGCTGTGGTCTGATTAGAACGGAATTAAGTCAAAGCAGTTAAATTCTCATGTCTATCTTTTTTTAACCAATGATGGATTCAGAATCAATGACAGCCAAATTAAAATCTTGTTTTACCCTGTTCCAATAACAAATTTCATTAAAAAAAATACCTCAAATGTTTCAACCAGAATCGTCCTTGTGACAAATGGCCTGAGAGGTAGTGGAAACTTGACTGACTCCATACTCTGAAAATTCTCTCGGAATTTCTCCATATTCTTTGCCTCGTATCGCAAGTCAATCTGTTGGATAATGCCAGGAAAGAGTGTTTAATTTAGACACTTCTGTCTGAGCTGAGCAATAGAAGGAAGTACTCAGGGCATGGTTAGGAACATGGGACTGGGATATCATAGCAATTACAGAGACATGGCTCAGGAATGGGCAGGACTGGCAGCTTAATGTTCCAGAGTATAGATGCTATAGGAAGGATCGAAAGAAGGGAAGACAGGAGGGAGAGTGGCGTTTTTGTTTAGGGATAATATTATGGCTGTACTTACTGAGGATATTCCATGGACGTTATTTGGGTGAAACTGAGAAATAAGAAAGGGATGATCACCTTATTGGGATTGTACTATAGGCCTTCAATAGTCCATGGGAAATTGTGGAACAAACTTGTAAAGAGGTCTCAGTTATCTGTAAGAATAATAGGGTGGTTATGGTAGTCTTAAGGGCTTGAATGGAAAGGCATTTGTTAAGTGTTTACTGGAAAATTTTCTGATTCAATATGTGGATGTACCTACTAGAGAAAGTGCAAAACTTGACCTACTCTTAGGAAATAAGGCAAGACAGGTGACTGCAGTGTCAGCAGGAGCACTTTGGAGCCAGTGACCATTATTCTATTGTAGTAGTGACTGTAAAGGCTAGACCAGATCTCAAAGCTAAAGTTTCAAATTGGAGGAAGGCCAATTTTGACGGTATCAGGAACGAACATTCAAAAGTGGGGGACAGATGCTTGCAGGTAAATGGATGGCTGGAAAATTGGACGTATTCAAAAATGAGACAATGAGAATCCAAGGATAGTGTGTTCCTGTTAGGGTGAAGGGCAAGGATGGTAAGTGTAGGAAATGCTGGATGACTAGAGAAATTAAGGTTTTAGTCAAGAAAAAGAAGGAAGCATATGTAATGCTGGAGACAGCAAATATCGAGTCAATCCCTGGAGAAGTATTGAGGTAGTAGGAGTATATTTAAGAGGGAAATCAGGAGGGCAAAAAAGACACATGAGATAGCTTTGGCAAATATGGTTAAGGAGAATCCAAAGGGGTTCTAAAAATACATTAAGGACAAAAGGGTGACTGGAGGAGAGAATTTGGCCCCTTAAAAATCAGCAAGGCTGCCTACGTGTAGAACCCCAGAAGATGGGGGAGAAACTAAACAAGTATTTTGCATCAGTGTTTCCTGAGGAGAAGGTTAAAGAAGATAGAGAATGTGGGAAAATAAATAGCGACATCTTAAAACGTGTCCATATTACAGAAGAGGAGGTGCCTTAAAATGCATAAAGGTGGATAAATCCCTGGGACCTGATCAGGGGTACCCGAGAACTCTATGAGAAGCTAGCGAAGTGATTGCTGGGCCCCTTGCTGAGGGATTTGTATCATCAATAGCCACAGGTGAGGTGTTGGAGAACTGGAGGTTGGTAAAGTGGTGCCATCATTTTAAAAAAATTTTAAAGCCAGGGAATTATAGACAAGTGAGCCTGACATTGGTGGAGGAAATGCTGACAGACAGAATTTACATGTATTTGGAAAGGCAAAGATTGATTAGGGATAGTCAAGTGATAATGGGAACTGCAGATGCTGGAGAATCCAAGATAATAAAATGTGAGGCTGGATGAACACAGCAGGCCCAGCAGCATCTTAGGAGCACAAAAGCTAACATTTCGGGCCTAGACCCCTCATCAGACAGCGGGATGGGGTGAGGGTTCTGGAATAAATAGGGAGAGAGGGGGAGGTGGACCGAAGATGGAGAGAAAAGAAGATAGGTGGAGGGGAGAAATGTGCCTCTGCCGCATCTGCTCCCACGATGCGACCGCCTCCGCCGCAACTACTCCCACGATGAGGCATTCCACTCCCGCACATCCCAGATGTCCAAGTTCTTCAAGGACCGCAACTTTCCCCCCACAGTGGTCGAGAATGCCCTTGACCGCATCTCCCGCATTACATCCCTCACACCCCGGCCCCGCCACAACAGCCCAAAGAGGATCCCCCTCGTTCTCACACACCACCTCACCAACTTCCGGATACAACGCATCATCCTCCAACACTTCCGCCATCTACAATCCGACCCCACCACCCAAGACATTTTTCCATCCCCACCCTTGTCTGCTTTCCGGAGAGACCACTCTCTCCGTGACTCCCTTGTTCGCTCCACACTGCCCTCCAACCCCACCACACCCGGCACCTTCCCCTGCAACCGCAGGAAATGCTACACTTGCCCCCACACCTCCTCCCTCACCCCTATCCCAGGCCCCAAGATGACTTTCCATATTAAGCAGAGGTTCACCTGCACATCTGTCAATGTGGTATACTGTATCCATTTTACCCAGTGTGGCTTCCTCTACATTGGGGAAACTGTCGGTGGGGGGGGACTGGTCGGGCCTGCGGGACGGGGAGAAGCGGAGGGCCTTGAGGCCATCTGCATGCGGAATGCAGGTGTATATTGAAACGTCAGCTTCTGTGCTCCTGAGATGCTGCTTGGCCTGCTGTGTTCATCCAGCCTCACATTTTATTATCTTGGATTCTCCAGCATCTGCAGTCCCTATTATCTCGGAGGCTTGGGGACCGCTTTGCAGAACACCTCCGCTCTGTTCGCAATAAACAACTGCACCTCCCAGTCGCAAACCATTTCCACTCCCCCTCCCATTCTTTAGATGACATGTCCATCATGGGCCTCCTGCAGTGCCACAATGATGCCACCCGAAGGTTGCAGGAACAGCAACTCATATTCCGCAGGGGAACCCTGCAGCCCAATGGTATCAATGTGGACTTCACCAGCTTCAAAATCTCCCCTTCCCCCACCGCATCCCAAAACCAGCCCAGTTCGTCCCCTCCCCCCACTGCACCACACAACCAGCCCAGCTCTTCCCCTCCACCCACTGCATCCCAAAACCAGTCCAGCCTGTCTCTGCCTCCCTAACCTGTTCTTCCTCTCACCCATCCCTTCCTCCCACCCCAAGCCGCACCTCCATCTCCTACCTACTAACCTCATCCCACCTCCTTGACCTGTCCGTCTTCCCTGGACTGACCTATCTCCTCCCTACCTCCGCACCTATACTCTCCTCTCCACCTATCTTCTTTTCCCCCATCTTCGGTCCGCCTCCCCCTCTCTCCCTATTTATTCCAGAACCCTCACCCCATCCCCCTCTCTGATGAAGGTTCTAGGCCCGAAACATCAGCTTTTGTGCTCCTGAGATGCTGCTGGGCCTGCTGTGTTCCTCCAGCCTCACATTTTATTATATTAGGAATAGTCAACATGGCCTTGTGAGTGGGAAATTCATGTCTCACAAACTTGATTAAGTTTTTTGAAGAAGTACCGAAGAGGACTGATGAGAACATAGCAGTGGACATGATCTATATGGACTTAAGTAAGGCGTTCAACAAGGTTCCTCATGGTATACTGGTTCATAAGATTATATCACATGGAATATAGGGAAAACTAGCTGTGTAAGTACAGAACTGACTCGAAAAGTATTAGACGAAGGGTTGCGGGTGGAGGGTTGCTTTTCAGATTGGAAGCCTGTGACCACAGGTGTGGGACAAGGAACGGCTGCTTTTCGTCATCTATGTAAATGATTTGGCTGTGAACATAGGAGGTATGGTTAGTAAGTTTGCAGATGACACCAAAATTGAAAGTGTAGTGGAGACCGAAGAAGGTTACCTCAGTATACAGTGGGATCTTGATCGGATAGGCCAATGGGCTGTTGAGTGGTAGATGGAGCTCAATTTAGCTCAACAGGAGGTGCTGCATTTTGGAAAGGCAATTCAGAGCAGAACTTATACATCTAATGGTATGCTCCTGGGGAGTGCTGCTGAACAAAGAGCCCTTGGAGTACAAGTTCATAGTTACTTGAAAGTGGAATCACAGGTAGACAGGATAGCGAACGTGGTGTTTGGTATGATTGCCTTTATTCGTCAGTGCATTGAGTATAGTAGTTGGAAGGTCATTTTGCAGCTGTACAGGACATTGTTAGGCCACTTTTGGAATCCTGCATGCAATTCTCGTCTTCCTACTGTAGGAAGAATGTTGTGAAACTTGAATGGGTTCAGAAAAAAATTATAAGAATGTTGCCAGGGTTGGAGGGTTTGAGCTATAGGGAGAGACAGAATAGGCTGGGACTATTTTCCTTGAAGCATCAGAGGCTGAGGGGTGACCTTATGGAGGTTTGTAAAATCATGTCGGGCATGGATAGGGTGAATAGACAAGGTCTTTTCCCCAGGGTGAGGGAGCCCAAAGAGGGCATAGATTTAAGGGAGAAGGGAAAGATTTAAAAGGGACCTAAGGGGATGGCGTGTGTATGGAATGAGCTGCCAAAGGAAGTGGTGTAGGTTCGTATGATTACAGCATTTAAAAGGCATCTGGACAGGTAAATGAATAGGAAGGGTTTAACAGGGCTATGGCCAAATGCTGGCAAATGGTACTAGGTTAATTTAGGAAATCTGATTGGCATGAATGAGTTGGACCTAAGGGTCTGTGTCCATGTTGTACAGCTCTAGTACTCTAACTATTAATTTTCATAAGCTGATATAACACTGGCTTGTAACAATTTTAGTCGCATTGGCTTTAAAAATTGCAGCATGACATACATATGTCTTTTACCAAAGAGATTTCTGAAGGGCACTTGAGTTGCAAAGAGCAACCCCTCCAATTAACTCAGTCTCCTGCCTCCTCAATCACAGAGATACCTGTCCAATCTTTCCGAAAGATCATGGTCAGAAGCAGACTCAGTTAATTTGTGCCCTCACCAGTCGTGTCATGAGCTCTTCAAATTCTCCTATTACTTTAATCGGCCTCAGCCACTTTAGACCTGGCAGGAGATTGAGAACCCAGCTTGCTGCTTTCATCAGCATCAGATCCATATTGACGCGATGGGCTATCCCAGGATGCATCACCTACAAACCAAAACAGTCAATATGAACATTCATAAACTGTCTCACTTTGCAGTCACATAATACAAGCAATCTGAATGGGACGGCATCAAAATCATCTTTTTCTGTTAACTATAAATTATCTCAAGATAAAACAATTTGGAGAACTCAGCCAAGACTGCAGAAATACCTAAAATGTAGTATTAACTGACACTGACATACAGGCAGACTCAAAGATGGCCGTTGTAGGAAAAGAAAAGGTCATGCTTGTTTACTTTATTGACAGTTGCAATTAGAGCATTAAGGTGCCCAGCTGCTATCCTAATCTGAGACCCACTTGACAAATAAGTGAAGAATTTTGTTTTATAACAGCATGAGCACTGCTGAAAAAAAATCTCAGAAATGCTGTGGAAGGTTTTCATCTTGCACTCGTCGGACAGAATCACAAGAATACGATATCTGAAAGGGAACAACAATTTTTATTGAATGAAGGGAGGGTGCTGATTGGCTGGCAAATGGACTTTGATTAAGTAGAAGCATTATCATGAAGAATGCAACTTGGAAAAATTAAATGCCAAGCTCATTTAAATTCAAATTAGGCAAGTTGTTGCTGACTGGTCAAGACATTAGGTTGGGTAATACACCAGGAAACGGCCATCTCCAAAGCTTTTGTACAGCTGAAAAAAAAACAAAATGGGTGGTCATGTTCTTTCCATTTGCAAAGGACAGGGCTGTATGTATGAATATAAACAGCTTCTAGCATGCATAAATAAAGCACACTGTGAACCTGGCAATTAATTATAAAATTGGTTGTTGTACAATTGTTAACACAATTGGGATTGTTTTAGCCATTGATGTCCAATTGTAGAATCATTTCTCGTGTTGGGTATGATGTTCCAACACGGGGACAGTGGTCAAATTCACTCTGAAAGCACCCAAAACACCCGGAGGAAAACAAAATCAATCATGTAGTTGACTGATTCCTGTAAGTAGGCCAGACTGTATGAGGAGTTGCTTTTCCAATCAGAGGTCCTGTTTCTCTCATGGTCCTCCCATCACAGGTTCCCTCTTTCTTAATCCTGCTGCTTCTCAAGATACAGCATCTATGAGAAACAGCAAGGTAGGGAAACTTGTGTTTAGAGGAGCTAGTCTGACCATTGACCCACAGCATGTGGGAGATTTTGGCAAGGGGAGAGCTGGCCCAGGGGAATGGTCATTCACCCTCATTTTTCAAATTTCACTCTGGATTGGGGTGGCACGTTGATGGGCCTGATTTCGAGCCAATCAGGGGCAGGGATGCTGAGCCAAAATATTAACCAGACTAGAGAGTTATTGAGTTGCTGGCTAGGTCAGTATCCTTCCTGCTAATGCTACTTTAGGGTTGACTTCTGTTTTGGCAACCAAACATTGGTGAGCTTGAAGATTTCTGCATGTTCAATGCACACACTTATAATTACATTTACCTTCTATAACGATCTTCATATCAGCAACGAACCTCCTTCAGTCATGTTTCTTTTGAGTTGTAACTTAAAATTTGAGAATCTTAATCTTGAACTTTATCACTTCTGTAATTATTTTTGACACACTACGTAACATTCTGAGCAGGGTGTGTTTCCAGTGAGAGAAAGTGAGGCAGAATAGCAGCAACTCTGCTGATTGGGTTGGGAAAGAGGAGCATGTCTCTGTGCTGGGAGATTCAATTCAAAAGAAATTAACATCAACGTCTTGTCTTGTTTAAAGATTCCAGGTTAAACTACTTTGTGTAAATGAATACAATATTTAATAACTATCCTTTCATAACTAAAGAATAAAGACTCTGAATAACACACACATAAGGCAATGTTACTTTGTGACTGCATTATAAAAGGAGGGTGGGAATGAAAAAGGAGCAACTAAAACCAAAAGATAGCCCCCAAAAATCAAAAGTAGCTTGCGATAAAAATCACACAAGGGGCCCCTGGAAAACAAATATTTGGACCACCGCCAAGTTCTGAGTTTTGCAAAAATGGAATGGTTGAGTACTGTCAATGCTCTGCCAGTATCAAACAGCCAAAAGAGCACACTAAGTGATATAATCCACCAGTCATTGGAACATATGGGCCACATAACTGATATCACAGTGTCACTGAAATTTATATACCATATTACTTACATGCATAGTAGGCAGAAAGTTTTATATTTGTTTTGATGGAAGCTCTTGATGAAGAGAATACCAGAAATGTTGAAACTATTTAGCAGCAGTACGGAACACTTTGTTGTCTCAATTTTTCCAGGATAACCTGAAATAGACTACATACTTGGACCAAAAGAATTTGCTTCAAGCACATGGAGTGGAACCACTCAAAATGTTAATGAGAAATGGATCTTCAATGGAATGACTCCCAACTTCTTACACTTGCTTATTTCCAATATATAGGGGATACGTTTGCTCTATCTGAATCTGCAGCTGCACATAAGAGTTTCTTCACATGACATAGATAAGCTGCAGAGCTGGGCTGAGAGGTGGCAAATGGAGTTTAATGCAGGCAAGTGTGAGGTGATGCACTTTGGTAGGAGTAACCGGAAGGCAAAGTACTGGGCTAATGGTAAGATTCTTAGTAGTGTAGATGAGCAGAGAGATCTCGGTGTCCATGTACACAGATCCTTGAAAGTTGCCACCCAGGTTGACAGGGCTGTTAAGAAGGCATACAGTGTTTTAGCTTTTATTAATAGAGGGATCGAGTTCCGGAACCAAGAGGTTGTGGTGAAGCTGTACAAAACTCTGGTGTGGCCGCACTTGGAGTATTGTGTACAGTTCTGGTCACCGCATTATAAGAAGGATGTGGAAGCTTTGGAAAGGGTGCAGAGGAGATTTACTAGGACGTTGCCTGGTCTGGAGGGAAGCTCTTACGAGGAAAGGCTGAGGGACTTGAGGCTGTTTTCGTTAGAGAGAAGAAGGTTGAAAGGTGACTTAATTGAAACATATAAAATAATCAGAGGGTTAGATAGGGTGGATAGGGACAGCCTTTTTCCTAGGATGGTGACGGCAAGCACGAGGGAGCATAGCTTTAAATTAAGGGGTGAAAGGTATAGGACAGATGTCAGAGGTAGTTTCTTTACTCAGAGAGTAGTAAGGGAATGGAATGCTTTGCCTGCAACGGTAGTAGATTCGCCAACTTTAGGTACATTTAAGTCGTCATTGGATAAGCATATGGACATACATGGAATAGTGTAGGTTAGATGGGCTTCAGATCGGTATGACAGGTCGGCACAACATCGAGGGCCGAAGGGCCTGTACTGTGCTGTAATGTTCTATGTTCTATGTTAATGGACTCCACCCTGTGCTCACATTCGCCTTTGAAATGCATCTTTCCTCAATGTGCTGAAACAGGACACAGTGAAGTTATCTTGTAGGATAGCAGCTACCCTAAACAGCTCACTGCTGGCTATGAGTTGCACTAACCCATGCATGGGCCTAAAGCTACTACCTTTGTTCCCAAGAATTATCCAGTTTATTTCAGGTAACCCTGGAGGGCTAAATTGTCCCAATACTTTGAACAGGTAAAGCTAGCTATTTCACAATACTGTTATGCAACAGTAACATGGTTGATATCCTCCATTAACACAATGCTGCCATCAAGCCAAAAAGATGTTCTAACTACTATACAATGTGGTATATGAACTCCAGTGAATCTCAGTGAATGTGATGCCAAGAAAATGGGCCAAATGTTCTAATGACTGGTGAGTCACATCAAATAGTACGTACCTTTGGGTGTCAGCAATAGTGCAATGACCATACTCAACAAAACCTGTGCTTGCTCAAAACACAGGGGTCAACATTAAATGGGAGTATCTGACTAGGCAGCATTCATGAAACAATTCTGATTGTACTAAGGATTACGGTAACAACCACTTTAAGGTTAACAGATAACGAAGTGTGGGGCTGGATGAACACAGCAGGCCAAGCAGCATCTTAGGAGCACAAAAGCTGACGTTTCGGGCCTAGGCCCTTCATCTTTTTTCTGATGAAGGGTCTAGGCCCGAAACGTCAGCTTTTGTGCTCCTAAGATGCTGCTTGGCCTGCTGTGTTCATCCAGCCCCACACTTTGTTATCTTGGATTCTTCAGCATCTGCAGTTCCCGTCATCTCTGACTTTAAGATTAACAGTTGAGCCTGCAGTCTAGCTCACTTACACTTCCTAGAAGCTACGTATACTTATGAGCACGACTGTGTCCTTTGCAAACAGAGAGATCGTGTCCATTAACTGCACAATTTCCAACTATAAAAGAGTGGGGACAGCCACTCTCTGGTACATTCTCTATGCCTTGACCAAAGTTTATTTCCCTGACTTGAATTTAAACAAAAGCTTGGAAGTTTAAGTGTTCCCTGGTGCACTGTTCATGGCAATGTCTCTACCAGTCACTGTCCACAAGCCAACCCTCTTCTCATGCAGTATGAATTATTGTTTCTTTTGATATTTGGTATTCTTGCAATGCTGACCCAGTGAATACAAGTTGAAAAGCTGGACAGCGTGTCACTTATATTTTCAGCAATAGTCAGGATCTGTATTACCAAGTGGTCAATTATATCTAATTATCTTGATGCAGCCGCTATGTGCAAAAACACAAAAGCTATTCTTTCCTGAACGTCCTTCTACTCCATTGCAAAATGAAAACATATAAGTATCTAGGCTTAGAACTCTTTCCACCCGCACCAGCTTACAACATATAGCTGCACATACACACACAATAATAGTCTAACTTTCATGATTTTTTAAGCACTAGAACTGGCTTGTACAGGAGAAAACCTAAACTTCAAAGGTTATTTATCTGTAGAATTGCAATACCTTGATAACCACTGGAATGAGTGTTCCTGGTTCAGGGTGATGGTCTGCCTTTCTATCCTCCAGTTCTGGTATTACAGTGGATTCCTCAGCAGTTTCAGATCCATTTTTTTGGTTATTATAGTCAACTTTGTTGGTCTGATCTTGAAAATCATTCTGTTTTTTACCAAACATATAATGAAATATGCCTTGAAGCCCAAATACCTCCCAGGCTTCAAAGTGATCCTCTTTTTCAAAACTTTCCACAAGTTTCTGAAATTCAGAGTTATTAATGTTCCTGGGATCAGTGTAAGCTCTATAGACCTGAGCAATGCAGCCTGATCTGATGGGTTTCTTATTTTCAATCTGAAATATATTCCTCCAGCCCTCTCCAAAGGCCCTTTTCAGACGATACTCTGTGTATTTCCAAGGATGTGGTGTAACATGGACATGAAGTCTGGAGAGTTTATCACAGAACTCTGCTGAGAAGAGATCCCTTCTGGTGCTGAACCACTGGCTAAGTTTTATGTAAGTAGGACCTGCAGCTTCAATGGATCTCAAGAGTAAATTACACCAGAAAACAGCAAAACTGGAAGATGCAAGACAACCTGGATACAGCAGCAACAAAGGTCCAAATCTCAATAGCAAAAGCATGGCTCGAACAACCACTTGGACAGTTAAACGAAGTTTCCAGAATAGATCTTTCAAAAATGAGTGTTTGGACTTTGAATTTGGCCAATGTAACACTTTTGCTTCCATAGTGACCATCCTCTGGGAATTTGCAACTGATGAAGCTCCGATCCCTAGATAAGCAAGAGTAAGTTTGGGAAAATTCTTCAACCTGAAAGATGCTTTCAAAGCAGGTCTGCCCGATATCAAGACAGTGATATTCAACACAGATTTGAATATTGCTGGACGTATCCTGTAACTGAAGGAAAAGGCAGCCATCATAGCGGAGGGATATAGAAACCAAACAAGGTTTGTAGATGCTGAGCCTGGGTATTCAAGAAGTACTATTTTTTACACTTATCTTCCATGTGGTCCAGTGTAGATCTGCAAAATTGTTATGTTATCTTGCAGTTCGGTAGCATTTAAAACTGCAGTCTCAACCTCACAGCAGCCAGTCTCTTCATTGCCAGGAAATAATGCAGCAGATGATGAACGCCTCAGTGCCCTATTCTGTGATATTTCATGCGCTTGAATTAAGCAGTAACGAAGCACAGCTAATGATTCTGTGTTACCAGCAACTTGTTTCTTATTCTGTGCAGCTCCCCCTCCTTCTCCTTTCTTTGATTCTTCCACACTGCTATCTATGTCGGGAACTCCCTCCTGGCTGGCCCTGCAGATCCTCCATCACTGACAGACCTCTCCTCCCTCAGCGACAAACTGACAAAAAAAACAACCTTCCCCCTCCAGGCAGAGGCACTGCGCACGTGTGCTCTGCCGGCTCCGCTCGTTTTCTCCTTCTATTGGTGCTGTCGGTCAGAACCCCGCCTTCTCCGTCCTTCTATTGGTCATTGTCTGTTTACCCGGTTCTCCCCTCCTACCATTGGACAGCCCTTGGGTCCCGCCCATTCCATTGGTCAATGTTTGCAGGTCTCTCCCTCTCCTTCCTCGCAATGGTATGGTCACCCGCACCTCCGCTTTGATCTCTTCCATCATTCCCCGCCTTCTCAGGGTCCAGGCCCGAAACGTCAAGCTTCCTGCTCCTCTGCCTGCTGTGTTCATCCAGCTCTACACCTTGTTATCTCACTTCTCTTTCATCCTATTGGGTATTGTGCCCAGGCCCCGCCTACCATCCCTCCTATTGGTCAGCGTTTCTAGGCTCCGACCTGGTCTCCCCGGAAACCGCCCTCTGCCTCTGGTGGTCCGTTCTCTCAGATCCAGCAGCGGCCGTGCCTGCGCTTCTGTGTGTTTTAGTCGGGGACACAGCACAGGACAGGCCGGGACAGGCTGAGGGTTAGCGGACTGTGTGTCCAGAACAGGATCAGCTCGTCTCCCCCAGCTGTGCATTCTCTGCTCAGGTACCAGCGGGCAGTCTTTCCTCTCATTAATGGAGTTAGTGAGGGTTTGCGGACACAGCTCAGAATTGTGTAAGAATAACAAAGCGATCTCTTCAGTAAAGTCCTGCCCGTTTCTGGGGCTGCGGCATCGGGGGGAAAGGGTTTTACTGATTTGTTTTGAATGGGAAGAGACTCGACTTCTATGCAATTTTCAAACTAAGAGCGGGAAGGGAACAGCTGGTTGTAACGAGACGATGATGAGTTTGCTTTGTTTAACTGACAGCATTTGGTGTGTTTAAAGAAACAGGTGGTGGCTCAGATACAGTGACAAGAATAAGGCAAAATCATCTGACAGTTTGGCTCCACTGACCTCCAAAAGGGGACTTCAGTGATCAATATTTAAAAAGATACAGCTTGAGAAATGTTTCCGCACTTTCTCGTGCTTTAAGAAAAACCGGTTACATTAGATCTCATCTAAGTTGAAATAAATGTTTTTAAATTTCCTACGTAATAATGACAGCTACGATTTAAAAGTACATCTTTGACTGTAACGATCTTTGAGCTTGAGAAATGTGCTCCAGAAAGTGCCAGGCTCCTTTTAAACTAATAAACTCCTAGTCCTTAGGAATCAAATGCGAGCGCAGTATCTAGGTCCATCAACATTAGAGAGCATTAGATATGTGGATCAGGGAAAGAATAGACGAGGAGCGCCTCATTCCTTTCTTCCCTCCTGTTTCCCACTCGCCACTCACTTTCTTAGGTTTCGTTGATACTTCAGCTGGGTATATATTACGTTCCTTTACAATGAGGTAGCTAGAAAATCACCACCCAACCATTTCAGGCAACCCTTAGATTTGGAGTCAAAACGTGGGCCCAACATCTCTCGCTGGTTTTAGAATTTCATCTATTTGAATGGACCGAGGCATATTTGCATTTCGACACATTATATATTTGTTCCAAATTCTAGACGGCTGATGTCAGTGCAAAGCAACAAAGTCACTGCAAATGTGATTCCTTATATATGATTCCTTATCGCAAAACAACTTTCAAACCCTTTTTGACTGCTGGCAGCATATACTACATGATGTGATTTGCACCTATTTGTCCTGAGAATAGAACAATTTTGTTTTCATTCCAGGGTACCTTTCAAACTAGGCAACTCTGCATGGCCACCCTGAACCTGCTGTACATTAGAGAAGGCTTTTAGTATGAGATCTCATATCAGCCAACCCCTTGAACTCTTGCTGTTGGAGGTTAGTCTATTGGAAGTATCTAGGGAAGAGATAATCTCAGCTAAAGCTTCCAAATGTCACAATTCCTTTAATAGTTTCAGTAAACAGTAAAGTTGCTATAGCCCCAGAGAACCATTAAAGAGAGACAATTGATAGTGAGTTTAACCTGAGAGCCACCAAGCCTTAAGTGAGGGAAGGACAAGTTTGAGAAAACAGGACCTTTATGGTAACTTCAGTCAATACAGGAATTGAACCCACAATGTATCACAAACCAGCTGTCCTGCCAACTGAGCTGAGCTATTACTCCTCTGTGGTCAGATGATTAACCCTAAGTTCTCCCAAACAGTGCTGTTAAAATGTATAGGATTGTATTCAGCCTGTGTGTGACCTGTGACTCCAACTTGATGGGTTTTTTAAGCACCAGACTGTGTGGTTGCCAAATCACTTGGTTGCTTTGTGAAATTGAACTCCTTGTCTATTGCAGTTTCTATAAAGAATCTCTTGTTCATAAATTATGCAGTTCACACACCATTGTTGTCACCACCATCAGACAGCAAACGTTGTGTGCAGGCGTCTGACAAACTGAGCAGGGGATGGTTTTTTGCTGGTTCATATATCACTCCCTTTTCTTTCCATGCCTCTGTTTGACACCTCGGTGGGTTTGTGACTACCCTACCTGGTTTTGCAAGTCACAGTGTGCCGACTGAGGACCCCCATATACCAAATCTGTTTCCAAGTACACCAGACCTTACATTCTGTTATTCACTGATATTCATTCATGACATTGTGAAGACTTAAGAATCTCCTTATCCAGCAGGCCAGTATAGCGAGTTAACCTGTCTGAATATACCCTCTTTGCATCCCCAGCTGTTATAAGGCATTTGTTCTTCAAATAAGCTTATCAACATTTATGATGTCAAATATTATCTACAGATCATAAGATGTAGGAGCAGAAATAGGCCATTCAGCTCACTGTGCTGTGCCATTCAATGAGATGTTGTGTGATTTCAATCCTCAACTCTACTTTCCTGCCTTTTCCTCCATAACCATTGATTTCCTTCCTGATTAAACATCTCTCTATCTCATATATATTTAACAAACCTTTGCAGTAAAGAGTTCCACACATTCAGTACCATTTAAGAGAAGAAATTGCCCCTTACTTCTGCCTGATATGAATGACTCCTTATTTTGAGATTAGCTCTTCTAGTGCTATCCTCTCCTATAATAGGAAACAACACCTACCCTTTAAGAATCTCACGTGTTTCAATCAGAGGTCACTTCTCATTCTCCTAAACTCCAATTGCTACAGGCCTAACCTACTCAACCTCTCCTCTTAAGACTGTTCCTTCATATCTGTAATCAACTTAGTCAACTTTCTTTGGAGTGCTTCCAATGCCAGTATAGCTCTCTTTACATGAAGGGGACTGAAACTGGACACAGTTTTCAGCTGTAGTATAATTAGTGGCTGCAGCCTTTCTGCATTTAAATAATATTCAGCCCCTCTATTTTTATTACCAAAGTGCAGAACATCTCATTTTTCCACATTATATTCCATCTGCCAGATTTGATGACTGATCTGCTTTGATGTCTTGACCGCCTATTTCTGTGATGTTCGCATACTTGGCTATAGCACATTCACTTTCCTCATCCAAGTTATTGATATGTATTGTAAATGACTGTGGCGTCAGGACTGATCCCTGTGGGTCTTTATTCAATACAGTTGCCATCCTTAAAATGCCTCCCTTCCCCAACTGTCTGTCTTCTACTAGTTATCCAATCTCTATCCATGTCAATACATTTATTTCAACACCATAGGCTATTATTAAGTGGCATAAAATGCAGTACCTTATCAAACCCTTTCTTGAAACCTTAAATTATTACAACCATTGCTTTCTCATTACCTATCCTGCTCGATACCTCCTCAAAGTACTCTAATAAATTTCTCTGATTGGCTTCACAGAGGAAAGCCTTGCTGCTGTGCTAGGTTACGCTATGTAATTGTAAATACTAACCCATTACATGCTTTACAATAGACCCTAATATTTTTCCTGACAATAAATGTTAAGCTAACTGGAGAACAGTTACTTGTTTTCCGTTAACTTGCCTTTTTGAATAAAGATGTTACATTGACAGTAAACTGCACTGAGTTTATTTACTTAATTTAAGTATATTTAATTTTCCTGGGATTCATTGCATCAGGTCCAAATGACTTGTAGGCCTTTAACTCCATTGGTTTCTCTATTACCTTTTCCCAGCAGTAGTTACCATATTTATTTCCTCTCACCTTTTTGCCCCTTAATTATTTAGTCATTTTAGAATGTTGTTAGTATCTTTTACTGTGAAGATCGATGCAATGTACTTAATCAACTCTTCTTCCATTTCCTACTTCTCCACTGCTTCTCCCAGCCGCATTCTCAAAGGGTCTATCCTTTTTATACATTTAAGGAAGCTCTTGCTGTCAATCTTGATATTATTTGCAAGTTTACCCTCAAAGTTTATTTTCTTGCTTTTTTTTGCTCATCTTTTATTCGTTTTTAAAACTTACCCGATCCTCTAGTTTAGCAATGATCTTTGTCACATTGTATGTGTTTTGCTTTCACTTTGATGAACTTCACACAACGTTAGCCTATCACCTTCCTAGAATCCTCTTTCTAACATTGAACCATGAACTATTTCCTTAAACATTTGTTTGTCAGCATCTTTACTGCTAAACTCCTTTCCCAGAATAAACCAGTCAGCTCTGCCTCATTACTTTTTAATTGCCTTTCTTCAAGGTTAGTATCATTGTTACTGACTCAAGTTTCTCCCTCTCAAATTGAATGCTAAATTCTACCATATTGTGATAACTGTTTCCTAGGGAATCTTTTACTCTGAGATCATTTATTAAATCTGTCTCGTTAGACATCACCTAATCTAAGACAGCCTGATAGCTGGTAGAATCCGCATCATGTTGCTCAAGGAAACTGTCCGGAATACATGTTATGAATTCTTCCTCGTGGTTACCTATGCCAATATGCCTTTCCCAATCTTCATGAAGATTAAATCCACCTGATTAATATACTTACTTTGTTACATGCCCTCAATATCTCCTGATTTATTCTCAGTCCCACTGTAAAGCTAGTGTTAGGGGGACTATGGACTGCTCCAACATTGGCCTCCATGCTTTGTTATTTCCTACCTCCATCCATAATCATCCATAATCATCCATGATCATTTCATGCTGTGATACTTATTCCATCCCGTACTCCATCACACTTTACTTCTTGACTGTTGTTTCAACATATATAGTTCTTGTTCTATGTTCAGCTTCAATCTCTACAAGGTCATATGAATTAAATTCCATTGTGCTGTAAATTCATTTACTTTGTTCCAAATGCTATGCGCATTGAAGTGAAGAGGCATTAAACTTGTCTTTTTACCATTTTTTTCACCTTTGACCTTAATTACTCCTGTTTTTCTATGTTTGTTATACTTTAGAACATTATACTTTAGAATTAATTCAAATATTTTTGTTTCTTGAGTTTATGATGTTGCATTTTTATGCGTCAATGCTTGTTTGAGATTCATGTTTGATGCAAGAAGTTGCTTGAATGTATTTTTTTAATTGTTTGTTAATAAAATAATTCTGAAGCATGGGAAGTAATAACAGAAGATAGTCATGCCATTTTATGTTATCATCATCTTGTGGTTGACAGCCATTTCCCTAAGGTTTTGGAGTTGATCTGTAGCTCGGGTTGTGGCTGTTCAGGTTAGTTCAGGTTTGCTGAGCTGGTTTGTTATTCGCAGAAGTTTCATTACCATGCTTGGCAACATGCTCAGTACAGCCTCTGATGAAGCGTTGGTGTGTTTTCCCACCTGGTATTTAAACTCTGGGGTTCATTGCGATGGATTGCCTCACTTCCGGGTATCCTCTGTAGTGGAATGTATATGGGGTCAAGCTCAATGTGTTTATTAATAGCCTGCTTCATGGAGTGCCATGCTTCCAGGAATTCTCGTGCTTGTCTCTGTCTATCCTGTCCCAGGATCTTGGTGTTGTCCCAGTCAAAGCGGTGGTTCTCCTTTTCCATGTGGATTGAGATGGGTGAGTCTCAATCCACATGGACAAGGAGAACCACCGCTTCGACTGGGACAACACCAAGATCCTTTGAAAATTAATTCAGATGCAATCCTTCTGCTAATAATTTGTGCGCCCTCCCCCTGCCAAATTAGTTTAAATTCATCCCAACAGCACTAGCAAAGTTTCCCACAAGAACGTTAGTCCCACTCTGGTTCAGATGTAGACTGTCCCACTTGTAGAGGTCCAACCTTACCCAGAAACGGTCCCAGTAATTCAGGAATCCACAACCCTCCCTCCTGCACAGTTAAGCCACATGTTGATCTGCACTATTCTTCCATTTCTGTACTTGCTAGCACATGGCGCTGGGAGTAATCCAGTAATTACGGCCTCAGATGCCCTATTTTATAATCTACTGCCAAAATCCCTGAATTCTTGATGGAGGACCTCACTCCTCTTTCTACCTATGCCATTGGTACCAATCTGTACCATGACATCTACCTTATCATCCTCCTCTTTCAGGATGCCCTGCAGTTGTTCAGTGACATCTGGGACTTTAGCACCAGGGAGTCAAAACACCACCCTGGAACCACATTGAAGCCACAGGAGCACCTAACTGTTCCCCTGCCTATGGAATTCCCTATTGCTATCACCCTCAATCTCCTGGCCTCCTGTACACAGACTGCTGGTGGTGCCAGAAGCTTGGCTGTGTCTGCATACCTTGGAGGAACCAATGCCCTCATCAGCTTCCAAGATGGAATACTTGCCTGTTTCTGGTGGATTGCTTGGTGGTCACCCATTTCTTTCCTTTTTCAGGTTCCTTCATCAGTGGTGTGATCCCCCCTGTAAACGTGTTATCCACAATACTCTCAGGCTCGTGGATGCTCCACAGTGCCCCCAGCTGCCGTTCCTGCTCAGAAACCTGACCTTCTAGGAACTGCCGCTGGGCACACGTCCTGCACATATATTGGTCCCGGGCACTGGAAATATGCTCAGCTTTCCACATGCAGGAGGAGGAGATAGCAATGGCTTTAAGTTCTCCTACCATGACTGAACCCTTTAAAATTTAAAAACTTTAGAGAACTTAAAAAATAAACCAAATAAGTCCATAGCCTTGCTGAAATAATGACGTACAATTTAATACAGTTTGGAATTTACTCACTAGAATTTACTCACTAAACAATTCGTCCCACTTCACTTTCTGAATTGTGAGATCTGGTCTAGGTCCTGCGCCCACTGGAGCCCCTAGTTTCGCTTTTCTCTGCTCTGACTGTGCTGCATAACATGAGCGAACGAAGAATCATGCATGGAGATGAAAGGAGAGGTCGCAGAATGGATAGTTGGTGACGGAAGGGCAGAAAGCATACAGTAATGTTAAAGGGTAATCAGGACCAACATAAGGGTATTTGCTGACACATACACACGCATGCATACACATTCATTTATTCACAGAACTTCTCCCCTTGTTTTGACACAGACTTAAATAATAAACCCTCTTGCATAAAAGTGCATATGCTTTCTCCAAAATATTATCATTTGGGAAATATTTAATTTCTTTGTTGGTATGTACCTGTAACAATCATCATTTCAAAACAAACAATTTTGTTTAATTATTGGGATTGATAAGAAGAAGAATTTGATATTAGAGAACAATAGAAGAAAAAACGGATTGGTGTTATTTTGACGCAGTGCATGCAGTCACAGTCCAGCTTGTGACTTTAACAGGGACTGAAGTATTTGTATATGTAATTGCCAGTCTGGAATAATGAGATTAAATTATCAAAATTAAAATGTGTTATCAGGTTTATTTGATTACATTTATATTTCCCTCATAAATTTGCGAAATTATTGTAGCCACAGAATCCCATCATGTTATTTCTCAGGATGGAGCAAGAAATTTAAAAATAAGTTATTTTTATAAAATTAATCAAATGAAATAAATGTTAATAGATGTACTGTGTTATGACCAATGTCTGACCAATATTGTGTGTTCAGCATCGCGTTTGTCATCCAGATATAGGCAGGGAACGTTGCAAGGTGGGAATTTTGCAGACAGCTTAAACGTCACCACGCTTAAAGAAGATGCTGTTAACTCGAAGTAAATTGTTCGTAGTTTTTAAGCATGTTACTTTCTTGAGACTGCACATTGTCGAAATTATGCGTCCTACTACTTTAATGTCATTGTTGAACACTGTTAGTGATATAACGTGTAATTCGTAATGTTTAGTTGGAAACTCCCTATTTTCTGCAGATGAACAAATTCAGCTCCATTGCAGGTTTGAATGTTTCAATTTGTTTTGGAATTCCCCTGTCTACCTGCGTTAGGCTTAAGGGGATTTCATTTTTAACAACGTGACCGTCATTATTCTGGACTGAATAGCATAGATGAGAAGGACCTTGGTTGTAAAACTGATTAATGGAGGCTACAGCTTTGGGCACAGTGCTGTCTGCCAGTTCCTCCAGCAGGTGTCCCCACAGGCTCAACTAGGTCAGACCAAACAATGTAAGACGCTTACACTAGGGTTAGGGTCAGTCATTCCCTTCTCTCTCTGTCATTCTTCACTACCAGTTAGATTAGCATCTTTTTGTGTTAATAACGTGTCTTTTTTGCTGTTACCAAGAATGTTATGGTGATTCTTTCTATGATCAAGCAAAAACGTTTGATATTTTCATTTGGTCTGCTTTTTTAAACATTTTTAGATCTCGGCTTTTCCTTCTTATACTTAGATCGGATTTTATTCGTCTTTTTGAGCAAAGTTGGCAGCTCTGTGTCTCATCTTTCTTTCCAACACTTTGAGTTAAGGGGAAGAATCAGATCAGTTTATGAAAGTCACGTTTTGAACTGAGTTCAATGACTTCTAGTTCTGCAGCTGTATTCTGAGACAGTGAAGGGTGTGGTTATGTTCTGTGCTGTGCTGTCTCACAAGAGACCAGTGTATTTGATCCGTGATAGCTACCATTCATTCTTCAGGATCACTGCGGTCTCAATCCTTCCTGTGGTGAATTTTCAGTCGATCCCTTTCAATTTACGGTTGGCTTCAACCTTCTTAACGCTCACATGATGCCCTTCCAGCTCTATAGTTAGGGCTCCCCCGCTACCGTCTCTTGTCTGTTCCCAGACTTCTCCGGTTTATGTATAATTCTCTGCTTAGCCATTTCCATTGGGACTTCTATACCCTTTCACCAGCCTGCATCCCTTCAGAATCAAACTGAAATTGCTCCTCGCATGAAGTTACCTGAGGCTGGAATTGAAAGTGGGTGCATAGTACTGTCAACTAGTAGTGCTAACTGCTAAACTACCATACCTTCTCAAATTCATCGTATAATTCTCCAGCATTCTGTCCCATTTTGCGCTTGTGCCTCACCATCCTTTCTGGAAAGGAAAGAACGGGAAAGTTAGAAGTGTTGATTTGTCTGTGACAATTGGCCTTTTTTGTTTTTCAACAAAAGCCTATCATTTGGGTCCTCCACTTGATTTTTCTTAACCTTGTATTTATCCCAGATTGAATATCTCTTGCAAGTTCCAATACTGAATAATTATTATGCTCGTCAGGCCAAAAATTGAAGGTGAAAATAGTTTGGCAAGGCACTAAATTTAAACACTGCCAGCATCTAAAGTTGTTTGTTTTATTTCAATGTTTTGCTGGAGAAACTGAATTCTGATATAGGATCACTGGACTCCACTTTCTTTCCACAGATGCTGCTGGACCTGCTGAGTTTCTCAGCAATTCTGTTTCTGTCACTGAATTGAAATATTGTTAAGGGTTTTTTTAAATTTTGAAATTTAGCAGGAAGTATTAACATAAACCAAGGAGTCACTTGTACATCCTTGTAACGTTTTCATTCTTAAGTAGGGTTTCCGTTATCTGTTAGCTCACAAACAGCGTAATAACAACAATTGTAGAACACAGTGACAATTAAAATAACAATATTAATAAGTGCAGTATAAGAAAGGAGCCAATAATCCATGTTTATTCAGAATGAAAAAAGCTTTACAATAATGCAGTCTGGGAAATCTTTATTGAATATGTAATTGTAAACCAAAGTGATTTCAACATGTGGGGAATGTGCGTTAGGACTTCTGGAGTACTGTGTTCATTTCTGGTTGTCCTGTTATAAGAAGGACGTTATTAAACTGGAACAGATTCAGAAAAATATTACAAGGATGTTGCCAGGAATGGAGAGTTTGAATTATAAGGGGAGGCTGGATAGGCTGGGACTTTTTTCACTGCAGTTTAGGAGATTGAATAGTGAATTTATTGAGGTTTATAAAATCATGAGGGATATAGAAAATGTGGATGGCAGGTTTCTTTTCCCCAGGGTGGGGAATTTCAAGACTGGGGGCATACTTTTAAGGTTAGATGAGAAAGGTTTTAATAAAGACATGAGATGAAAATTTTTTTACGCAGTGAGTGATTCGTGTGCAGAATAAACTTCCACTGGAAGTGGTGGATGAGGTTACAATTACAACATTTAAAAGACGTTTGGATAAGTAGAACATAGAACATAGAACACTACAGCACAGAACAGGCCCTTCAGCCCATGATGTTGTGCCTACCATTGATCCTCATGTATGCACCCTCAAATTTCTGTAAACATATGCATGTCCAGCAGTCTCTTAAATGACCCCAGTGACCTTGCTTCCACAACTGCTGCTGGCAACGCATTCCATGCTCTCACAACTCTCAAGTACATGAATAAGAAATGTTTGTAGGGATATGGCCAATCGCAGGCAGGTGGGACTAGTTTAGTTTGGGATGATGGTCAGCTTGGAATGGTCGGACAGAAGGGTCTGTTCTGTGCTGTATGACTCTGTTCAGTCTGACCAACTTCTCTGGATTCATCTCAAGTTCTTTTTAATGGTGGGAGGATTAATACCCTCTGGCCTTCCAGATCATTTACTTGTGAAAGGTCCACCTCTTGCATGACCTACCTGAATGGCTCCTCGAATGAGTCCTTTGCATTTCACAGGGGAGTTTGTTCTGTATTTGCATGTGAAATCTTTCATTGTCCCCACTAGCAATCTCTGGAAACAACTTGGAGGATATTGATCTGCCTTTTTGGCTGCTTTAAGTTAATAAGGGCTATCCTTCTCTTAGACATAAACTCCTGATGGTGCAAATATGAAAGAAGCTATAGTAATCAGAAACTTATGATTTTAGTGACTATAGCAGATTGTATCACATGGAACAGTTGGACAGGTTGGGTTTACCACACAAGAAAATGCATTGCTTCCACGGTCATCATGTCAAGGCCATTTAGAATCTTGTATATTTCAATGAAAACAAGCCCAGTCTGATCCTCATAAGAAAACCAACTCATATCACATATTGATCTAGTAAACCTTCTCCAGACTGACTCTAAAACATTTACATCTTTAAAAAGACCAAAACTACTGTATTCAAGGCATAGTCTTACCAATGCTTTTTCTTCCCCTTTATTCATTCACAAGATGAGGCCATTTATTGCCCACCCAGAGGGCAGTTAAGAGTCAACCACATTGCTTTGGGTCTGGAGTTGCTCGTGGGCCAGATCAAGCAAGGATGGCAGTTTCCTTCCCTAAAGAAAATTACTGAACCAGATGAGTTTTTCCCCAGCAGTGGATTCATGGCCATCATTTGATTCATAATTCCAGATATTTATTGAATTCAAATTCCACCATCTGCTGGGCAGGATTCAAACTCACATCCCCATTAACAGTCCAGCAATAACACCACTAGGCCATTGCCTCCGGTATATAGAACATTCTGCAGAATTGAAGCATAACATCCCTACTTGTATGTTCAATTCCTGTGCTAACAAAGGACATTGTTCCATTAGCCTCCTTATCACTTGCTGTACCTGCATACTATTGGACCATAAGAATTAGGAACAGGAGTTGGTCATTTGGCTCTATTATTCAACAGCATCATGACTTGCCCTGCATTCTTCATGTACATTTCCCTGTCTTTTCCCCATAACCCTTGATTCCCCTATTGATCAAGAATCTAGCTATCTCAGCCTTAAAAATACACAAGGACTCTGCCTCCACAGCTATCTGTGGCAAGGATTTCCAAAGAAACTCTGAGAGAAGGAGTAATCTCACCTCAAATTTAAATTAGCACGCTTAATTTTGAGGATATGCTGTCCAATCTCTCTGGGAGCCTGGGGTGAGGTGGGGGAGACATTCTCTAAGCATTTATCCTAGCAAACCCCTTAACAATCCCATATGCTTTAATGAGATCATTTTCATTCTTCTAAACACCAGCAAGTAGGGTCTCAACCTGTTTAGCCTTTGCTCACAAGACAGTCAGTCCATACTAGGGATCGTCCCATAGAACCTTCTTTGTCCCCAACATATTAATTTTTTCTTATATCAGAGGACCAAAACTGCTCACAACATTCCAGATGTGGTCTCACCAGCACCTTGTACAGTTTCAGTAAGACTTTCCTACTCTTGTACTCCAACTTTCCTTGAAATAAGGGCCAACGTTCCATTTGTCTTCCTAATTACCTGCTGCACCTGTGTTGCAGCTTTCTGTAATTGTTCTGCATTCAAATAAATTTATATTTGTTTGTTCTCCCTTTCAAAATAAACATCTCATCATTTTCCCACATTATATTCTATTTGCTGACTTTTTGTCCACTTAACCTTTCTCCCAACCTGCCTCTCGGCACTGACCTGGACTGCTATTCTAGAGACCCAGGTAATGTCCTGGGGACCCACGTTTGAAACCCACCTCAGCAGATAGAGGAATTTGAATTTTTAAAAAATCTGGAATTAATTTGTCTAACAAATGCCATGAATCCATTACTGATTGCTGGGAAAAATGTCTAATGCCTTTTAAGGAAAGGAAACTGCTATCCTTACCTGGTCTGGCCAACATGTGACTCCAGACCCACCGCAATGTGGTTGACTCTGAAGTACCCTCTGGGTAATTAGGGATGGGCAATAAACGCTGCCTAGCCAATGATGCCCATATCCCATGCATGAATAGAAACAAACCTACTTTGTACTAATCTATTGTGATTCATGCACTAGAGTATTAGGGTCACTCAGCAGCTTAGAATTCCACTGTCATTTTCCATTTACATCATACTTTGCTTTTTTATTCTTCTTGCCAAAATAAGTAAGTTCACTCTTTCTCACATTATACTCCATATGTCGGATATTTTGCCCAGTCATTCAACCCATCTGCAACCACTTTGTGTCTTCACAAAGTACTTTCCTATGTATCTTTGCGTCAACTGCAAATTTTAGCTACCATGCCTTTGTGCCCTTCACCAATCCATTTTTATATATTGCAAAAAGGCCAAGGTCCCAGTAGATCTCTAGAAGAATCACACCCTACCAATCAGAAAAAGACCCATTTATGCCTCCTGTTTTCTGCAAGCCAGCCAATCTTCTCCCCATACCATTGTGTTATCTCCTGCACCATGTGCTTCTACTTAGCACAATAATATTTTATGTTGCACCTTGTTAAATACCTTCTGGAAATCCAAATCCAGCATGTCAGTGGGTCCCTTCCACCCATCACCCCAAAACCGATCCTCAGTGCATTTTATTCCTTCAAAGAACTCCAATAAATTAGCTAAACACAATTTCCCTTCACAAATCCATGCTGACACTTTCCAATTATCTGGAATATTTTTTAAGTGTCCGGCTGGAACCTCTTTCATGATCACTATCACCATTATTGATATCTAACTGGGGTACACTATCTTGTTTTCTGCCTGCCTCCCTTCTTGGACAGATGGATTATATTTACCATTTTTCAGTCTGATGGAACCATTACAGAATCTCGTGAACTTTGTTAAATTAATAGCAATGCACACTCTACCTCATTTGCCACCTTTCTTAAGAACTTTCATTTTCTATTTTCCTCCATTAACTCAACATTTTCACTTTCAAGAGGACCAACTCTCACTTTATTTACTCTTTCCGCATTTTAAATATTTCTTAAATTGCTTACCATTTTGATATTTCTGGCTAACTTCCTTGCATAGTCTGATTTCTACTTATTTAATCTTTTAGTCACTCTATGCCGTTCTTTGTATTCTGACCAATGATTTGACCTGCCACTCATCTTTGCATATGCTTTTCTTCCTTCAGTTTGATGCTTTCCTTGACATTTTTTGTTAACCCTGGATGGTGGGTCCTCCCCTTGGAAATCTTCTTTATAAGAGGAATTTACTTATTCTTCTGCCTAGTATACCAGTTCACTTCAGCAAGGTCAGATTTCCTGCCCAAATAGTTGCCCTTATTTAAGTCTAAAATACTAGTTCTACCTTCAGAAAATGGCTAATGTCACACCCCTGTTTAAAAAGGAAGGGAACAGAAGACAGGAAACTATAGGCCAGTTAGCCAGACCTTAGTTGTAGGTAAGATTTTAGAACATAGAACATAGAACAGTACAGCACAGAACAGGCTCTTCAGCCCACAATGTTGTGCCGACCATTGATCCTCATGTATGCACCCTCAAATTTCTGTGACCGTATGCATGTCCAGCAGTCTCTTAAATGTCCCCAATGACCTTGCTTCCACAACTGCTGCTAGCAACGCATTCCATGCTCTCACAACTCTCTGTGTAAAGAACCCGCCTCTGACATCCCCTCTATACTTTCCTCCAACCAGCTTAAAACTATGACCCCTCGTTTTAGCCATTTCTGCCCTGGGAAATAGTCTCTGGCTATCAACTCTATCTATGCCTCTCATTATCTTGTATACCTCAATTAGGTCCCCTCTCCTCCTCCTTTTCTCCAATGAAAAAAGTCCGAGCTCAGTCAACCTCTCTTCATAAGATAAGCCCTCCAGTCCAGGCAGCATCCTGGTAAACCTACTCTGAACCCTCTCCAAAGCATCCACATCTTTCCTATAATAGGGCGACCAGAACTGGACGCAGTATTCCAAGTGTGGTCTAACCAAAGTTTTATAGAGCTGCAACAAGATCTCACGACTCTTAAACTCAATCCCCCTGCTAATGAAAGCCAAAACACCATATGCTTTCTTAACAGCCCTGTCCACTTGGGTGGCCATTTTAAGGGATCTATGTATCTGCACACCAAGATCCCTCTATTCCTCCACACTGCCAAGAATCCTATCCTTAATCCTGTACTCAGCTTTCAAATTCGACCTTCCAAAATGCATCATCTCGCATTTATCCAGGTTGAACTCCATCTGCCACCTCTCAGCCCATCTCTGCATCCTGTCAATGTCCCGCTGCAACCTACAACAGCCCTCTATACTGTCAACGACACCTCCAACCTTCGTGTTGACTGCAAACCTGCTGACCCATCCTTCAATCCCCTCATCCAAGTCATTAATAAAAATTACAAACGGTAGAGGCCCAAGGACAGAGCCCTGTGGAACACCACTCACCACTGACTACCAGGCAGAATATTTTCCTTCTACTACCACTCGCTGTCTTCTGTTGGCCAGCCAATTCTGTATCCAGACAGCTAAGTTCCCCTGTATCCCATTCCTCCTGACCTTCTGAATGAGCCTACCATGGGGAACCTTATCAAATGCCTTACTGAAGTCCATATACACCACATCCACAGCTCGACCCTCATCAACTTTTCTAGTCACATCCTCAAAGAACTCGATAAGGTTTGTGAGGCATGACCTGCCCCTCACAAAGCCGTGTTGACTGTATTTAATCAAGCCATGCTCTTCCAGATGGTCATAAATCCTATCCCTCAGAATCCTTTCTAACACCTTGCAGACGACAGACGTGAGACTTACTGGTCTGTAGTTGCCGGGGATTTCCCTATTTCCTTTCTTGAAGAGAGGAATTGCATTTGCCTCTCTCCAGTCCTCAGGTACGACTCCAGTGGAGAGCGAGGATGCAAAGATCTTCGCAAGTGGCGAAGCAATTGCATTTCTCGCTTCCCAAAGCAGCCGAGGACAAATCTGGTCCAGGCCTGGCGACTTGTCAATCTTAATGTTTGACAAAATTTTCAGCACATCAGCTTCCTCTATCTCTATCCATTCCAGCATGCACACCTGCTCTTCAAAGGTTTCATTGACTACAAAGTTCGTTTCTTTCATAAAGACAGAAGCAAAAAACTCATTTAGGGCTTCCCCTACCTCCTTAGACTCCACACACAAGTTCCCTGTGCTATCCCTGATTGGCCCTACTCTTTCTTTGACCATTCTCTTATTCCTCACATAAGTGTAAAATGCCTTTGTGTTCTCCCTAATCCGTTCTGCCAAGCCTTTCTCGTGCCCCCTCCTGGCTCTCCTCAGACCATTTTTGAGCTCCCTTCCTCACCTGCCTGTAATCCTCTAGAGTTCATTATTAAGGATAAGATTGAGAGTACTTGAATGTGATGGTAAAATAGGGCTGAGTCAGCATGGCCTTTTTCAAGGGGAGGTTATGCCTGACAAATCTGTTAGAAATTTTGAGGAGGTAATGAGCAAGTTAAACAAAGGAGAGGCACTGGACGTGACTTATTTGGATTTCCAGAAGGCTTTTGACAAGATATCGTACAGAAGGCTGCTAACTAAGATAAGAGTCCGTAGTTTTAGGGACTAGGTACTGGCATGGATAGAGAATTGGCTGACTGGCAGAAGGCAGAGAGTAGGGAATCAAGAAGTCTTTTTCAGGATGGCAGCCAATGACTAGCGGAGCTTCACAGGGTTCAGTGCTAGGACCACACCATTCACATCATACATTAATGATCTGGACAAAGCAACTCAAAGCATCGATGCTAAAGTTGCAGATGATAGAAAGATAGGTGGAGGGACAGGTCATGTTGAGGAAGGGGGGAAGCTGTAGAAAGACTTAGACAGGCTGTGAGAGTGGGTAAAGATGTGCCCAATGGAATACAATGTGGGAAGGTGTCAGATCATGCACTTTGGTAGGAAAAATAAAGGCTTAAACTATCTTCTAAATGGGGAAAGTCTTCAGAAATCCGAAGGACAATGGGGTCGTAGTTCAGGATTCTCTTAGGTTAACATGCGGGTTTGGTTGGCAGTTAGGAAGTCAAATACAATATTAGCATTCATTATGACAGGGCTAGAATACAAGAGCAGAGATGTACTGCTTAGTCTGTACAAGGTACTGGTCAGACTGCATTTGGAATGTTGTGAAAAGTTTGTGCAATGTATTTTAGAAAGGATGCATTGATGTTGGAGAATGTCTGGAAGACATTTGCAATAATGAACCCTGAGATGAAGGGCTTGTCATATGAGGAGCTGTTGAGGACTCTAAAGCTGTATTCGCTGGTGTTTAGAAGGATAAGGGGATCTGATTAAAAGTTACAGAATACTGAGAGACCTGGATAGAGTGCCACTGAGAGAATGTTTCCTCTAGTAGCAGGGACTAGGACCTGGGGATACAGCCTCAGAGTAAAGGAATGACCCTTTAGAACTGAGATGAGGAAATACTTTTTCAACCCGATGATGTGTAATCTGTGGAATTTATTGCCACAGAAGTCTGTGGAGGACAAGTTATTGACTGTATTTAAGATAGACATGGGTAGGTTGTTCATTGGTAAGGGGATCAAGGGTTATGGGCAGAAACAGGAAAATGGTGTTGAGAAATGTATCAGCCATGATTGAATTGCAGTGCAGACTCGATGGACTAAATGGCCTAATTCTGCTCCAAATCTTGTTGTGTTATAGTTCTTAAGATCTACCAGCTTAGCTTGGGCTTGTGCTTGCTCCATGGTTTACAGCACGTTTCCAGAATCCAACAATTCTTGGAAGTTTAAACATAGAAATTTAGAAGATAGGAACAGGAGTAGGTCATTTAGCCCTGCAAGCCTGCTTCACCATTCAATGTGATCTCAGCTGATCATCCAACTTGGTGCCCTGCTCCTGCTTTCTCCCCATACCCACTGATCCATTTAGCTAACTCTTTCTTGAAAACGTTCAATGCCTCAACTGCTTTTTTTGGCAGAGAGTTCCACAGGCTCATCTCTCTCAGGGTGAAGAAACTCTTCCTCATCCCAGCTCTATATGGCCTACCCATAACTCTGATTACTGTTTTTACACTGTCTCGTGCTCTTAGAATTTTATAGGTTTCTCAGAGCTCTCCCCCTCCTTCCCTGACCTGTACACTTGCAGCAAGACATAAGACCAGAAGACATAGGAGTGGAAGTAAGGCCATTTGACCCATCGAGCCATTTAATCATGGCTGATGGGCATTTCAACTCCACTTCCCTGCAATCTCTCCGTAGCCCTTAATTCCTTGTGAGATCAAGAATCTATCAATCTCCGGCTTGAAGACATTTAATGTCCCGGCCTCCACAGCACTCCATGGCAATGAATTCCACAGGGCCACCACTCTGGCTGAAGAAATGTCTCCTCATTTCCGTTTTAAATTTACCCCCCTCTAATTCTAAGGCTGTGCGCACGGGTCCTAGTATCCCCACCTAATGGAAACAACTTCCCAGCGTCCACCCTTTCTAAGCCATACATTATCTTGTAAGTTTCAATAGATCTCCCCTCAACCTTCTAAACTCTAATGAATACAATCCTGGGATCCTCAGCCGTTCATCGTACGTTAAACCTAGCATTCCAGGGATCATCCATGTGAAACTGTGCTGGACATGCACCAGTGCCAGTATGTCCTTCCTGAGGTGTGGGGCCCAAAATTGGACACAGTATTCTAAATGGGGCCTAACTAGAGCTTTATAAAGTCTCAGAAGCACATCACTGCTTTTATATTCCAACCCTCTTGAGATAAACAACAACATTACATTCGCCCTCTTAATCACGGACTCTACCTGTAAGTTAACCTTTAGAGAATCCTGGACCAACAGTCCCAGATCCCTTTGTACATCAGCTTTATGAATTTTCTCACCATTTAGAAAATAGTCCATGCCTGTATTCTTTTTTCCAAAGTGCAAAACTTTGCATTTGCTCACGTTGAATTTCATCAGCCATTTCCTGGACCACTCTCCTAAACTGTTTGAATCTTTCTGCAGCTTCCCCACCTCCTCAGTACTACCTGCCCGTCCACCTTCTTCGTATCATCGGCAAACTTCCCCAGAATGCCCCCAGTCCCTTCATCCAGATCATTAACATATAAAGTGAACAGCTGTGGCCCCAACACAGAACCCTGCGTCACCGGTTGCCATTCCAAAAAAGAGCCTTTTATCCCAACTCTCTGCCTTCTGTCAGACAGCCAATCCTCAATCCAAGCCAGTAGCTCACGTAGAACTCCATGGGTCCTCACCTTACTCAGCAGCCTCCTGTGAGGTACCTTATCAAAGGCCTTTTGGAAGTCTAGATAGATAACATCCACTGGTTTTCCCTGGTCTAAACTACTTGTTACCTCTTCAAAGAATTCTAACAGGTTTGCCAGGCATGACCTCCCCTTACTAAATCCATGCTGACTCGTTCTAATCCGACCCTGCACTTCCAAGGATTTAGAAATCTCATCCTTAACAATGGATTCTAGAATTTTACCAACAGCCGAGGTTAGTCTAATTGGCCTATAATTTTCCATCTTTTGTCTTAGAACATAGAACATAGAACATTACAGCACAGTACAGGCCCTTCGGTCCTCGATGTTGTGCCGACCTGTCATACAAATCTCAAGCCCATCTAACCTACACTATGCCATGTACATCCATATGCTTGTCCAATGACGACTTAAATGTACTTAAAGTTGGCGAATCTGCTACCGTCGCAGGCAAAGTGTTCCATTCCCTTACTACTCTGAGTAAAGAAACTACCTCTGACATCTGTCCTATATCTTTCACCCCTCAATTTAAAGCTATGCCCTCTCGTGCTCACCGTCACCATCCTAGAAAAAAGGCTCTCCCTATCCACCCTATCTAAGCCTCTGATTATCTTATATGTTTCAATTAAGTCACCTCTCAACCTTCTTCTCTCTAACGAAAACCGCCTCAAGTCCCTCAGCCTTTCCTCCTAAGACCTTCCCTCCATACCAGGCAACATCCTAGTAAACCTCCTCTGCACCCTTTCCAAAGCTTCCACATCCTTCTTGTAATGCGATGACCAGAACTGTACGCAATACTCCAAGTGCGACCGCACCAGAGTTTTGTACAGCTTCACCATAACCTCTTGGTTCCAGAACTCGATCCCTCGATTAATAAAAGCTAAAACACTGTCTGCCTTAACAACCCTGTCAACCTGGGTGGCAACTTTCAAGGATCTGTGTACATGGACACCGAGATCTCTCTGCTCATCTACACTACTAAGAATCTTACCATTAGCCCAGTACTTTGCCTTCCGGTTACTCCTACCAAAGTGCACCACCTCACACTTGTTCGCATTAAACTCCATTTGCCACCTCTCAGCCCAGCTCTGCAGCTTATCTATGTCTCTCTGCAACCTACAGCATCCTTTGTCACTATCCACAACTCCACCAACCTTAGTGTCGTCTGCAAATTTACTAATCCATCCTTCTACGCCCTCATCCAGGTTGTTTATAAAAATGACAAACAGCAGTGGACCCAACACCGACCCTTGCGGTACACCACTAGTAACTGGACTCCAGGATGAACATTTCCCATCAACCACCACCCTCTGTCTTCTTTCAGCAAGCCAATTTCTGATCCGGTCAGTTCTTGACACAAAATTTGTCTCAAGGTGGTACTTCTTTTCAAATTGTTGTAAATTGCATAAGTTACTTAAATAAGCCACGCGGCAACGTCTTTCAGGACTAAACTTCCTTGACACAAGTTCATTTCTAAGAATACTTCTCTGAGATTATGAAGCTCCTGAACTCTCAATTATTTCTCTGCTTTCTGTACAAGAGACAGCACATCAGAATTAAGGTGGGATGTGACGTAAATCAAGAGTTAAGCCCTTCAAGAGTCAGGATATCCAATAATGTACATAAGCAGATCCCAGCACAAGTTACTGCTTTCTAGAGAAAGAGATCAAAATTTCAGAATTAAATATCAACTAAATATTGATGTAAAATATAGAATTATTTGAAGAATATTCTTTTGCAATGGGTTAATCTCAGCAGCCCTTTGAGACAGTCCACGTAAAATTCCCACATAATAGCCCTTGTCAATAGAGGCATCAACGCATGATGCTCCTGCTTCAGTTGGAAGCTCTGAGTTCAAATCTCACTCCAGGACCCAACGGCAAGAGACGGTGCATTCGTAAGTTTGATCCTTTCTTAAACAAGGGGGTTACAACAGCAATTTTCCAATGATCTGGGACTTTCCTGACTCCAGTGACTTTTGAAAGATCACAACCAAAGCCTCCACTATTTCCTCAGCCACATCCCTCAGAATTCTAGTATGTAGCCCATCTGGGCCAGGAGATTTATCAATTTTTAGACCTTTTAGCTTTTCTAGCACTTTCTCTTTTATAATGCCTACTATACTCAACTCTGCCCCCTGACTCTCCTTAATTGTTGGGATACTACTCATGTCTTCCACTGTGAAGTACTTATTAAGTTCTTCAGCTATTTCCTTATTTCCCATCACTAGCATCCCAGCATCAATTTCCAGCAGCCCAATGTCTACATTTGCCTCTTGTTTGTCTGCCATCTCTGCTCCTGTATCTGAAAACCAACATACTACTTTCCTTCTTCAGTACCTGCTACACCTAAGTATTTACTTTCAGCAGCGGGTGTACAAGCACATCCAGGTCTCATTGCACCTTCCCCCTTCTCAATCTATCATCATTCAGATAATAATCTGCCAGCATGTTTTTGCGACCAAAGTGAATAACCTGGGGTATTTATCCACATTATATTTCAACTACCATGCATTTGCCCATACTCTCAAGTTATCCAAATCACACCGAAGCATCTCTGCATCCTTCTTACAGTTTACCCGTCCACCCAGCTTTGTGTGGTCTGCAAACTTGGAGATATTACATTTAATTCATTATCTAAATCATTAACATATATTATGAATAGTTGGGGTCCTAGTATTGATCCTTGTGGTACCCCACTAGCCACTGACAGAAAAAGGCCTATTTATTCCTAATTTTTGTTTCCTGTTTGCCAACTAGTTGTCTATCCAAGTTAGAGGTAACAAAGTGTAGAGCTGGATGAACACAGCAGGCCAAGCAGCATCAGAGGAGCAGGAAAGCTGATGTTTCAGGTCTGAACCTTCTTCAGAAATGACCCGTTCTGAAGAAGGGTCTAAGCCCGAAATGTCAGCCTTCCTGCTCCTCTGATGCTGCTTGGCCTGCTATGTTCACCCAGCTCTACATCGTGTTATCTCAGATTCTCCAGCATCTGCAGTTCCTACTATCTCTATTCAAGTTAGTTCATTACCCCCAATCCTGTTTGCTTTAACTTTTACTTGCTAATCTCTTGTGTGGGACCTTATCAAATGCCTTCTGAAAGATGGAGTGAACCACATTCACTGGCTACCCCTTATCAACTCTACTAGTGACGTTGTCAAAAAAGTCTGGTAGATTTGTCAAGCATGACATCCATTTTGTATCCATACTGATGTTGTCCAGCCCTGTCAGTGTGTTCCAAGTGCTCTGTTAGCAAATCTTTAAAAATGGACTCTAGCATTTTCCCTACTCAGGCTAACCATCAATAATTCTTGTTTTCTCTCAACCAGCTTCTTTTTAAATAGTGGAATTACATTAGCTGTCTCCCAATCTATAGGAACTGATCCAGAGGCTATAGAATCTTGAAAGTTCACTACCAATGCACCCATTATTTCTAGGGCCATTTCCTTAATACTCTGGAATATAAATTATTGGGCCTGGGCATTTATTCCCTTTAATTCCATTAATTTCTCCAATGCTATTTCTGTACCAGTATTGATTTCTTTCAGTTCGTCTCTCTCTTGACTCTGTGATCCCTAACTTTTTTGAATGTTATTTGTGTCTTCCTTTTTGAAGTCAGAACAAAAATACGTTTTAATTAGCCTGTTTTTTTTTCTCCATTCCAACTTGCCTTGCTTTTGATTGTTAAATTCAGACTCTCCACCTGTGGGCTTCATGTCATACGGTCTGGCATAAAAGAATTTGCTGATCCTCAGGATGTCGAATGGAAATGCCATTACTGAGCTATCTTTTTCCATTCTGAGCATAGGGCACCTTCTGGAAGAAGAAGCATCTCATCCTGCTGGTTTAGACCCTGGACCAAAAGATTATCTTGGAGGCCTCTGAGGCAGAGCATGAGGCTTGCTGGCTCTTCACCTGGAGATCCTGTATGAGATCAGTCCCCATCGTCTGCAGCAGGAGTAGGTTATGCAGGCTTTTCTGGAGTTTGGACAGTTTCCTTTATCTCTCCCTCTTCCCCCTCTGACTGAACTCAATTCTCTCCCTCTCCCGCTCCAACTGAGCTCAATCCACTCTTCTCCATTTCCCTCTTCCTCTCCGACTGAACTCAATTCATTCCTCTCCATCTCCCTCTCTGACTGAACTTGATCCACTCCACTCCCTCTCCGTTTCCCTCTCCGACTGAACTCGATCCTCTCCTCTCCCTCTCCCTGTCCGACTGAATTCAATCTGCTCCTCTCCCTTTCCCACTCCAACTGAGCTTGATCTGCTCCTCTCCTTCTCCTTCTTTCTCTCTGACTGAACTCGATCCTCTCCTCTCTTCTTAATACGCTCAATTGATAATTGTTTGTGGTAGCCCAATAGTAGTGGACAGTCAGAAGGGGCCCAGAAACATTATTGTTTTTATTTTTATTCAAGGTGGCCTTGTGGCCCAGCAGGAGGGAGTCTTTAAGGAAGGATGTTATCTGAGTACTAACATTGAGACAGATTTTGCGTACTATTTGGTGAATTCCAGGATCTGCATGTGTGGAACCAAATTTTGAATAACATGGCAACTAGTCTTGGTGTGTATTGTAACTGCAGGAACAGTGGTGTCCCCCCTGATAATCCAGGCTTCTCTTACAAATACGCCAACTGCCCCAATGGAGTACCTGGATAAAAGAGTGTACAGCACCTTTAAACAGATAGGCAGATTGTCAACACTCAAATCATAGCTTCCAACAACAATCTATAGCCACTGCCTTATTTTAACTCCTTCCATTTCACTTGGTTACCATAATGATCATCCTTCTTCATTTCTTCCTGTCAGTCTGCCATTCCTTTTCCAATTCCACAGCATTTAAGCCTCACGCATTTTCTAGCTAGTTTTGGGTCCTTCTCAACTTTCTCTTCCTGGAAGTCCCATTTTCATCAGTCACATCATCACGTTTCCTCTCTGCAACAGATGATTATTGCTTTTCAATCCTGTTCTCACTACTTCTTTCTTTGCTCCTGTAATCTTCACTGATCCCTTGATGTTTCTGATCTTGACCTCTTTTGATTCTTCACATTTGTCACAACAGTGTGCATAAGTGAGTTGCCAAAGATTTTAATAATATCAACAACTTGCTTTTATACGTCACGCTTTAACCTAGAAAACTGAGAAACTATGTATATATTCCAATGGCTTGAAAATTCTATCTGATCTACCTCTTTAAGTATCTGGATGTTCTCATTAGAAAGCTGTCTGTCCCCTCAGGAAGATTAGCCACTGAGATTCTGCTTTAGCCCCTATGCACTTGTAGTGAGCTTCACCTAGTGGTCAACATCTCGAGAGGAATATACACCCTCCTGCCACCAAATGGTGACTCTGTTGAATATTGTGCACTGTCAAGTTAGGCCACAGTTTGAAACCAGAGTTCAGTCTGAGATTCATGGAGAAATAGTTTCTTTTTGGAGCTGTGCCCAAGGACATTCATCCCTTGAAGAGATTAAATAGATTCACAAGAACTATGATCTTACAGGTGATATATAACAGCAGCATGGAAGAAAACTGCACCAATGCACACAATCTCACCTTTTTTCTCTCTTGTGAGTGTACAGTAGACCGAAGGGGAGCTCCCCATGACATGTAGCCGGTACTGGAGGATTGCCAGGTTAGGTGATTGCAGAAACCACTGAAGCAGATTATCTTCACCCTCCCTTACAGGTTGTTTCATCAAAATGAATGCATGCATTTTTTAATTTCACAACTTATTTGCATAGAACTGATCTTTTGTTGACCCGAGTTGTGAAATTTCCCGGCACTTGGGCTAATGCATGAGAAACAGGGATGTCAGTGACCAGTGCACGTTACAATGAGTTATCCAGTCCACCCAAAGGCAGCAGCTGTGTGTGGGTACAGCCCCTGATGCTGCTCTGAACTTACTGCTTTTCCCAGTTTGCAGACAGATGCTGAAATATTCCTTGTGTTAAAAAATACAAAAATGCTTTTCAGTGGTCAGGAAGTGGCAATGATCCAGGATGGGGAGAGGAGGAGGAAGGGGAAAAGAGAAGCGTAGGTAGGGAGGGCAGTTGGGTATTGGGGAAAGAAAGGAGAGGTGGAGAGGGAGGGCAAATGAGGGGGGCATTGGAAAACAGGGAGAGGGAGAAGGATGGGAACGAGGAAGACAGAAGGTGTAGAAGAAAGGGATTGGAGGAGAGGTAGGGAGGAAGGGGACAAGTGGAGGCAGAGGAGTAGAGAGGAGGAAGGACAGGGAGTCAGATGATGAGGATCAAAGTGAGTAAGGAGTGAATGAGGACAGGGTAAGGAGGAGGGGAAGTAGGATGGTGAGGGGAGGAGGAGAGCAAGGTGGGATGTGGTTAGGCAGTGTTGGAGAGATGGGTAAGAGGATACAGGTGTTGTAAGAGGAGAGAGAAGGGCAGTGGAGGAGAGGGTGACAATATGGAACGGAGTTGGAGTGGTGTTGGGTAGCAGTTGTGGTGGTGAATGGGATTGGGTCTAAATGGGAAGGAGAGGAGGAGTAGGAAGAATGGCGCTGGTGACTGTAGGGGGAGGAGGTAGACCAAGGGTGGAGAAGGGGCAAATAGGGTTAAGAGGGATGGCAAAGGGGTTACAGGGAGGGGGAAGTGAGGAGGGAGAGGGAAAGTGTAGTGGGGAGGGAATTTGGAGCAGAACGTGGGTGTTGGGATAGGCTGGTTGAGGGGGAAGGAAGGTGGTGGTGTGTGGGAAGATGGGGAGGGGTTGGGGAAGAGGGAATATGGTAAGGTGGAGTGATGAAGGCGGAGATGGAATGAAGCAAAGAGAGTGTTGGGAAAATGAAGGAAGTGTTGGAATGGCCAGATGAGAGATGACATTGGAGGGGAAGGGAGACATGTCTATAGGAGGGGGAGGGGAGTGCCAGAAGGAATGAAGAACTGAGGGAGGGAGGGTGAGTTAAGAGAGAACTGGAAGAAGTGGTGCATGATCTGGTGGGGAGGGGGCATGGAGAGGGCAAGGGATGGTGGAAGATGAGAAGAAAGAGTTGTGGGGAGGGGGAAGTGAGGGATAGGGGGTGAGAGAGAAGATGGAGGGTGGGGGTAGATGGAAGAGAATGTCAGAAGAGGAAGGATCAATTCACGGAAGATCCTGCAGCAGCATCATTATCATTTATTTGTAGGTGTTGTTGTGGCACATGAACACACTATTGCCAGTTTCCAAGTGCAGAAATTCCTGAGTTTTCTCAGCCCCCTGCGTTAGGAGTGTGACCATGGGAGATGGTGCACTGGGTATAGTATACTGTAACTCCAGGCCAGTTTAAAATCACAGCTTGAAGGTGTCCCAGCATTTCCTGAATATTCCTGGGACATTGGAAACATTTCAATACTTGAAGACCCTCCTTTCTTTATAACGATTTGGATTTGTTGGTGTGGTTTAGTGGTTTCTTAACGTTGTTTCTACTTAAACGAAGAGGGATGTCTGCAAAATCGCAACAGAAAATGCTGGAAATATTCCGCAGAAGTGAAGTTCTGATTATCGACCTGAAACTTTAACTCTTGGTGGTCTGTTCACAGATTCTGCCTGGCCTTCTGAGTATTTCTAGCTTTTCCTGTTTTTCCTTCAAATGCTCAGCAGCTGGAGTATTTTGTGTTTTTGAGTTGCCTGCGCAACTTGTTCGGAAATCCAGAAAGAGAAGAGTAGAAATTGTAAATTATTCACTGTGTGCACAGAATTGCTGCTGGCATTATATTAACCCATAGTAAGCAGCAACTAGCTCTGTGATTACAGATTTTGTTTTTTTTCCCTAAAAGCTTCATTATAGTTTAATGAAAAGCCTAGGGGATTGGGGGGAAATAGTTCATGAATACTTGAGCAGCAAAATCCTGTTGTATTGTCAAAAGGTTGCCTATCACTGAAACAATATTTGGACTGTCGAGTTGTTGCCCCTTTAATAGCACGTTTGATGTGCCTGAAACTGGAGAATCTGTGTTTATTGTAGTCTTGGCCCAGTGGAGTTGGAGAGGGACAACGGTTGCTGTGGCAACAAAACTGTTCAGAGGCAGCTGGTGATTAGTTCAATGGAAAGAAGTCAAGGAAGGTCAAAGGAGGGAGGTGTGGGAATAGGGAGGCAGGAGCTGAGCAGAGACGTCAGAGCCAGTAAGCTGGAGGCCAGTGAAGAAAGGGAGTGTGCAAAAAGAGGGATGACAGAGAGGCAGCTCAGAAAAGACCTGAAACAAAGCAAGCCCCGGGTGTACTGAGCCTTCTCTCTCACTGGCTGAGATATGGAGTTTCTTAGCAAAGGTCCTCGGCTGTAAGGAAACCAAAGGCAGAAGGAGTCGATTTTCTTTTATCCCCCCCCTCCCCCACTTCATCCCAAGTGAAGTTTTGTTTGAAAGGAAATACAGACAGATGCTGCCTAATTGGGTTATATGTTGCAGGAATGAGGCTGCAAGCAACAGAGTTTCACCAGCTACCTGGGTCGGTGAGGTAGGCAATTCCACAAATTGAGTTATTTTCTGCTTTCCTCCCATGTGCTAGATTATAACAGACCCTGACCAAAGAAAGAGCTGTGTTTCAAAGAGAGTCTGAGCTGGAAAGTGCTGGGGGTAGGGAGAGAAGTATCGTATGAATGTACCACGAGAGTCTGCGCTTCAGGGGAAACAGACTTTCATCCAGACCCCAGTTTGTATTTTGCAGACATTCTATGTTTATAAGTGCATTATTTTTAATCATCTGAATTTAAGTAACTGGTTAAATGTTTGTTGGTGACCTGTCCCTAACCCAGGCTTCCTGTAGAGTACGTGTCTGTTATCTGTAGAACTTTTCTGTAAAATTTTAACCCTCTGCTCACTGTAATGATGGTTTGGTAGAGTTTTTATATTGCTCTCTTGAAAAGTTACTGATACATGTGTTGATTACTGATTAGGTTCCTCTCCATTCTTCTCATCCTCCCTTAAGTTTTGCTCCCCGAGGTCTGCTGTACATTATTCCTTAAACATCTGCCCGTTTCAGGCTTCAATGCAAATCTCTGGGGAGCTAATAGGGGCTACACAAGTACTGTTAGTGCCAGTTGTCTCTGCCTAAGGTAGCCATATACTACAATAGGGAATAATCCACAATATCTTCCCAAACTTGGTAACTGAAACTGAAAGCCTGTAGCTGTACATGATAATTAATGAAAGAATCTCGGTCTTAAAACCACTCTGAAGCATTTCTGCATTCATCTGAGTTACTCAATCAGGGTCCCTGCCTATTACTTTTGTATGTCCTCCAGATGAAACAGCCAGTAAAGTTGATGCTTTCGAGATTACGTGTAAGAAAACATACTCAGAAGACTGAAGCATTCAAATGAACACCAGGCACCGATCTGATTTGTATGCAATATATAAATTCTTCCCTTTAATCTATCATCAGTTTTTGCTGAATAAAATGCAGTTGAAGCATTTATTTTTAAGCTTCAATGTAATCTAGTGTGGAAGTGCAGCATCCCTCTGTAAAAATCTTTGGCAAGTGCTTAACTTCTCAAATACAGTGAGAAGCTTAAGAGCCTTGTGATATTGCCACTACTTCAGCATATTGAGTTCAGTTATTGTTGCTTGCTCTGCTGGTGATGATTCTACGACAGTAGATTTGAAGATAAAAATGGGGTGGTTCTTTACCTCAATTTTTTTTATCTGAAATTTTCAGTTTTGCTACTATCATTTCAGATATAGTTCCAAAGTAATCAGAATTGTACCCAAACAATAAATAATGGTTTCACAGAGATGGGTGCTTGAATTTATGGTTATGCATTTTGTATGAATGAATTAGACAGGATTTGATGTTATGTATGTGCTTATAGTAAGTGAATGAGAGTAAATGTGAGTATACTCAAGGCATGTATGTTTTTGTTACGTGTACGTATATTACCTTTGTGATTTGCTTCGCTTTTAAAGAAGATGCCTCAATATTCCTCGTAAAGGAAACTCACAAACCAGCTAGTTTAAAAGAGAAAGCTTTGCATATTGTCAGACAGTAGCCTTTGCATTGCAGAATGCTTTCTAAAGTGAGTTATCCTTTGCATTGATTTGTCTTTGGAGCTAAATTAGAACTTTTTTAAAAATAAGTGAATTTTGTCTGTAAAATTCAAAACCTTGTAAAAAGTTTTGATTCATTTAAACTCAGCCATGACAAAGAAGGCTTGAATTGTTACTTAAGAGCTGGCAGCAATCCCATGCAGGTATCTTTTTGAAAGAAAATACTGAAATCTATAATGCAGCATGTGAAGGTGATATTTGGTAATGAAATAAGACATAGTTTGTGTAGCTTATACGAACTGAGTGCCTTCAGTCATCAGACTTAGTATGCTTTAAAAGCAAGCCCAAAGATGATTTTAAATCATGTGTATATCCTAAAAAGGAAACATGTCCTTCAACATATCCATATCATCAGGTTTCTGGGATAGCTGATTTTGTTTCTTTCAGAGAAGGTGAGAATTATGAAAAATTATTTTGAGTAGTTGCTTGGCTTTGTTGGTAGTAATTTATTTTACCTACACGTCAAGAAAGATGGTATGTTCAAATCCACTCTAAACTATCAGCATATAATATGAAAGGCCATCTCATTGAAGTGTTGCGGAGTGCCTCATTGACAACAGTCCATCCTTTGGTTCAGAGCTAAAACTGAACGCCTACTAATTTATTTAGGTGGATGAGAAAACAATAGAAAATGTCACTATTTGAAGAAGAGTGGAGCATTGTAGTCATGACAATTCTTGATTCAGCCTACACCATCAAAACAACTGGATGAATAAACCATTCAGCTCTATTTTTGTTCATGGGACATTGCTGTGCACAAATTACCAGCCATCTATGATTATGTAACTATCGGCATCGGGATCCTTTGCCTTCCAAGATGCGTAGAGACCACACTTTTCAGCACGAGGCCCTCCCATTTGATGGCCATGATGTTTGGATTGCATGTCATGTGAAACCTGTTCAATTCTTTAATATTTCTGCAGTAGATAGTCCATATTTCACAGGTATATAGGAGGGTAAGTATTATCACAGTTTTGTGAGTTTTACTGTAAGTTTAATTCCTCATTTCCTCCACAGATGTATGAGTAAACAGGCAAATGCTGAACTTGCCATGCTAAATCTACTTGCTACCTCACTGACAATTTCTTGAGATTATTCTTTTGTGTTAGTAAAGTTATCTACAACCTACAGGATTGTGTGATTGATAATTATAGCATACGAAGCATAGTGAGGCTTTGACAATGGTTGAAATATTTTTGTCTTCCTCAAGTTTATTGTTAGTTCTCAATCATCAGCCATTTTTGAAAAACAGACCATGATTGGTTGAAGACTATTTTCAGAAAATTATATGTGGCCACCGTCATTTGCCAAACAGGAATTCCTATAACATCATCTCTGATACCAACATCATCTCTGATGCCTTAGTTGAGAATTTGCGTTGTCTGGGGTTGAAGAGAATACTGCCTGTTCTGAATTGGATGTAAATTCCATCAACACTTTTATTAAAAGCATGGCAGCGTAGAGAAAGGTCATCACAGTATTTCAAACAGTAGTTATGATATAAATACTAGTTCTTTTCTATCTGTTTAAAAAGAGGCTATCAGGCTTTCATATTAATCACAAATAAATCAATGCATAGTCTTTAATTGTCCTGTCAAGGGTCCCACAATGAAGAGTCTCTGTTTGGTCTTATTCCAAGGTATGTGATTTTCTTGACTTGTATTTGAGGAGCCTCCCTGTTTACATGTGTAGACCTGACTTGATTAATAGTCTTGCATTAAAAGAAGTATTTTTACTTCACATTGGGCTGCCTTTGATCAATGGCATTTGATAGATGTCCACACGGTACAAGCTTGGTTTAAAAACAACAGGAAGATATATAACTGGGATTGGGCCAGGAGGCCATTGAAAGACTCTGTCGACTTCATTTTCCCAAAATCTTTTTTTCAGAGACATAAGGCCCACATTGTGTAACTAGTGGAGGTACAAACATGCAGATGAACAAATGAATTAGAAGCTGAATTAGAACATTTAACCCCACATATCCATTTCATCATTCAGTAAGATTGTGACTGATCTGACTGTGTTTGTGATTTTTCTTTGTGGTTTTCAGCCCTAGTTCCTAACTTGTTAGTGTGATTTCAAGTGTTTAAGTGTGACATAGGATTCTATATATTCCAGTTCAAAAAGCGGTCTTTGCTCACCCAGTGGCATACTGGTAGAGTTGCATTTTGCCTGATGGTTTGGTTCACAATACTTGAGGACTTTGAGTTCAATATCAATGAAAAGAACTGAAGTGCATCGTTGTGGCCACTGGAAGTTGTTTTATCTGATGCTGGAGGGATATTGTTATGACACAGAGATAGATAGCTGAACCAAACTAGCCTTCCTAACTCTGTGCTTGCAACATAGTAAAATTAAAACCTTCAAAGACACTCAAAAATTGCCCCCATGGTTCCTAAGTGGAATTTTTGAATAACCAATCCCAGACTCTGTAAATAATCAATTCTAGACACTGGATTTGTAGCTTCAAATATTTATTAATAATACTGTAACTTTAACAGAGCAAAATTAAACAACATCATAATGTAATTGATGGCTTTAATTTAAATCCAACAACAGGGTGCCTCACTCTGGTCCCCACTACTCCATGGCTCATAATGCAAAAAATACTTACTCAGTTACCAGGATGACTAATTAAATACTTTGTCTCAACAACAAGAACTGTAAACTAAGTTTCTTAAGTACAATTGTTGGTTTCTTATCAAAACAAAACTTGGTCAATAAAGATACATAATTAGTTAACACACAGGGTTGCTAATATAGAAGTACAAATGCTTATATCACGAAATATTCCTCCCAAAAAACACACTTTCTTTCTCTTTCTCTCTATCTCTTGAGGAATGAACACATGATTGCTGTGATTGGTTTTCTGGAAAATGGATTGTTCTTGAAGGTAAAAGTATACAGCATAGAATGTTCTAGAGTCTATTGCTCTGATGTTCTGGGCAGGTGTGGTCAAGTAACTAATAACTCGTTGCCTCTGATGCCTTGCAGATATAAATTGCTCAGAAAATACAATTTCATTAATCACTCTTTCAAAAGAATAAGTTTCACCCTGAACTCAACAAGAGCATTTTCTTTTCAACATTAGGAGATACCAACTAGGTGATTTGATTTTTTTTGCCAGCTTTGCTCCAATGTAGCCAATTCTTAGTGGGCTTTCTTCCAACCGAACAACAGAAAATGAACATCTCTCCAGCCAATCACCTTTCAAAACAGCCAAGCCAGGGATTGAGAGCAAAGCAAGCCTATTGCAATCATGTGATTTACAGGAAGTATTATTGAAAAAATCTCCAATGTCTGCATTGACCCCAACACCTCTTTTAAAGAAACCACCCCAGGCTTTTCTACAAAATGTGAAATATATCCATTCTGTATAATTCTTCAAAAACTTAAGTCCTCCAAACAATATTAAATACAAAGCATTTTTGTAACTGTCTTCAGAATAAATGCTGACACATGTGTACCCAGTGAAATCAGCTAACTTTTTCACATTGTGCATTTTCTCTTTAATGTTAATTCATTGCATTGGTGTTGCTGTATGATTAATGCTGGATAGTGTTGTACTTATGCTTATATTGGTTGTATTGAATGCTGATCTGTAAAACATGTTATTAAAAATGATCTAGCTATATTATGTTTACACAACTTTTAATATTTTCATATCAGTGGATAAAGGGTAAAAGTGGTTAGAGATATATGTCTAGTTAATCAAGAAGATGAACAATTCATCTTCAAGGGCTATTCTATTCCTCAAATGAATGCATAGAACAGTAAAATTATGTCAATTTAATAAGAGGTTAGGGCTGCGACAGCCCATTATGTTGTGTTTAACCCATAGCACAGGATTGAGTATCCATCTGAACTTATTGGCAGTGAAGAAGATTTTCTGCTGTGGCTAGAAGAAGCATTTTGCTCAAAGCATCCTGAAGAACACTGACTTAACACAAATGAGAATTTTATGAAGTTGAGAGTGAGTGACAAATTCAAAATGTGCAGTAATCTGACTCTTATTAGACGGTGTGGGATCTGCTACTCAACTGCATTTCTAAACAGGTTTCCTTAGCTCTTTTGCATAAGATTTTGATTTGCTTCTTGTTGGAGGTTTACCTGGTGTCCTTTATCTTTGTTGCAGCTTTTAACATGGCAAGACTACTGCGTTATTAAAAAATCGAAAGATGGCTGAAATTCCTATTATTTAACAAGGGATAGCATTGACAGGGAGCATGTCTGACTTCTGAGAATAGAATCTTTGTATTATGGTACCATCTTGTTCTTAGTAGTCTCCACTCCAAACAATTAATTTTTGCTTAAAAATAAATGTGTTTACATTTTGTGGCAGTGGTGTCTGTAGATGAATAGATTCAGCTGGTAGAAAGCAGCATTTTTTCCAACGAGAAGAGAGCGTTTCATTTTTGTGACTTAGAACATTCATAAACATCGTTGGTCTAGACAGTAATTTATCTCCAGGTGTTCAAATTGTTTTCAGGCATTATAACCTTGGTCCAACCAATTAACAAGAGGTGAAAGGGAAGTTATTATCCTTGACATCAAAATAGCCTTTGATTCAGGCATCAAGGAATCCAAGCAAAATTGGTTAATGGGAATTCAGATGGGGAATGCTGGAGTTTGATGGTTGGGAAAATATTTCCATTATACTAGGTACGACACTAGCCAAAGGGAAGATTGTTGTTGTTTTTGGAAGTCATTTATCTGAGCCCCAGAATATCTCTGCAGGAGTCTCTCAGGGTGGTATCCCAGGCCCAACCATCTTCAATTCCTTTTTTAATGACCTTCCTTCCATCATAAGGTCAAACATTCACTGCCGTAGTTTGTAGAAAACTGTTCTGAAAGAGTTAATCTGGTATTGGTGCTCCTTGTCATTTTTTTTTGATAGAAGTGGTTGTCAAGATTTGGGAAACTTTTGACAGAGTAAAGGGAAAATATTGAACTTTTTTTTTCCTTTTTACGCTTTCCACTGCCTGGGCAACACATTCTATCTCTTCTTTTCCTGACCTACAGAAGGATGAGATGATGCATCAAGTGTTGATAAAATCAAGGACAACATGAGAACTAGGAACAGGAGTAGGCTATACACCCCTTTGAGTCTGCTCCACCATTCAATAATCATAGTTAGTATGTTACCTTAACTCCACTGCTCACTCTTTCAGCATATCCCTTGGTTCCTTAATAGTCAAAAGAGTATTCATTTTCACCTTGAACACATGGTTATGATCCCAGTTGATGATGTTATTGGACAAGTCAGATCCGAGGCTGAATTCTGGCTTTGTAGATCATATTTTTTGTTTGATTTGTCTTTCACCAAAATGCAAAAATGCAATGCTGCAGATTAGAAGTTAATAATAAAACTGATGTTTAATTTGGGAAAGAAATAAAGATAAAATAGAATGAACCGAATTATCTACATATGAGCTAAACTAAAAGATTCAGAAACACACGGTAAAATATAATACTGTTAATTCCAAAGCACTCCTTTACAATATTCATTCTAGACAGAGTTCTCTTCTCTATCATCCCTATTGGGCTTAGTTTAACTGTGGCTTCAATTCTGTCTCTTCCAAAGTTGATGGTCTCTTCCTGGTGCCTTCAGACAACTCAGCTTAGACTTTCTCAGCTTCGGGGTTGTAACTAATCACTTCTATGCTGGAACTTTCACACCAAACTCCTTACACTGAGGTAATGTATTTCTTAACAGTTCTAAAACATTCCATTTCATCAGAAACTACTCTTTTACACATACAGCTTCAGCCAAGACATCTGCAAAAACTGCCCCAAACTGAAACTAAATGGCTTTTTCCAAGCTGTGGTTGTTTCTCCTAAGCCGAGGAAAACAATTCCAAAATCTTTTATCTGAAAGCCTAATGCAATACACTGTCTAATTTATTCACTTATAAACTCTCCTAATGTAATCAAAACTCCCATTACTTGCCAAAAAACTTAAAAAAATGTATTTTAAAAGAAATAACCAAGACTGCAGAAATGCTTGCAAATTCATTGTAACCTCATAGGCCAATCCACTGAATCAACCTATTAAATCTGCATTGCACTTTTTTGATGAAGATGCCCCTACCTTCTGGACAGTTTCTTTTCTAATTCCCAATCTGATATCTCAACATAGAATCATACAGCATGGAAACAGACCTTTGGTCCAACGTGCCAGCCCTAACCAGTCATCCCAATCTGACCTAGTTCCATTTGTCAGCATTTGGCCCATATCCCTCTAAACCCTTCATATTCAGATACTGTTCTGGAGAAGAGCTTAAGAGTTCTCTTAAGAGCCCTGGCTGTTGTGTAAAGGGTATAGGACCCTGGCATACCCTTCAGATGATGTCATGGAGCTGTATATCACTGAGTATAAATACTACAGAGTAGGCGGAGATAGAAAATTCATGTTAACTACACTAGAAAACATACTGCAAAGTAAATCATTGAGAAACATTGAGGGCACATAGACATGAATCCTTTAGGAAAATAGATTTGTTATTGCCTTGTGTAAATATAACAGCTTGGAACATTCTTACAGTATAAAGTAAAAGTCAGTACAAAAAACTACTAAAGTGCATTACTTTGAAACATAAGCCCGAAGCTTTGCCTTATCCACAACCAGTCTGTGAGGGGCAACCTTTTTACACGGAAAGTGGTTCATATGTGGAATGAACTGCCAGAGGAAGTGGTGGATGCAGATACAGTTACAACATTTAAAAGACATTTGGAAAAGTACATCAATAGGAAAGGTTTGGAGGGATATGGACCAAACGCAGGCAACAGAGACTAGTTTGGTTTCGGAACATGTTCGGCATGGACTAATTGAACCAAAAAGTCTGTTTTCCATGCTGGATGACTGTATGATTCTATATACTCATCCAAATGCCTTTTGAATGTTGTAATTGTAGCCACCTCCATCACTTCTTTTGGCACCTCTTCCCATACACACACCACCCTCTGTGTGAAAAAGTTACCTCTCAAATCCTTTCTAAATCTTTCCCTTCTCACCTTAAACCTATGCCCTCTAGTTTTAGACTCCACCATCCTCAGAAAAAGACTTTGGTTGTTCACCATATCCATGCCCTTCATGATTTTATAACCTCAGTTTCCGAAGCCACGGAGAAAAAAGCCCCAGCCTATTTAGCCCCTCCCTTTAGCTCACACTGTCTAGTTGTGGCAACATCCTTGTAAATCTTTTCTACACCCTCTCAAGTTTAACAACATCCTTCCTATAGAAGACCAACCAGAATTGCATACCTCTCTTACTAGTGGAAACTTTCTCCACATCTTCTATATCCAGGCATCTCAAAATTCTGTAAGTTTCATGAAATCCCACCCTCATCCCTCTAAACTCTTATCAAGTACACACCCAAAGTCCTCAACCATTCCCCATATGATATGACCTTTATCCCTGGGCAAAAAAATGGAAAGAATGGCTGTAAATCCAAAACAAAAACGGAGATTGTTGGAAAATCTCAGCAGGTCTGGCAGCATCTGCGGAGGCCAGACCCAAACATCATCTTTCAATATTTCAGCATACATGTACATGTAGTTACTCCTAGGATTCTGCACAGTGCTACTCTGCTGCAGGCCATTAGTAAATGTTATGAGGTTTGTTCTGCCTTTCTTTCATTCCACTAGATTTCCATTGCGCTTGTCTCTGATCAGGACAGATAAGATTGGGAACTTCCTTATTTTCTATGCACAGCTACACCTTGTTAAAACAAGTCATAGCATGTGGATGTTAATTCATTGTACTGCTGCTGTGCCAAGTAGAAAGATGATGACAACTAACTGCTAATGATGGCTGAATTATTTATGTTCTCAGATTTTTATTTTTGATATTCTATTCATTTTACAGGAAAGCTGTCTCTTTAACGAGATTCCATCACGTCATGAAAGTGGCTTTCTGGCAGAAAGCTATCTGATTGATCATAGCTTAAGGAGGAGTAATGGAATTGCTGTGGATCTGGTTTTAGTGAGTTATAAATGAATAATCCATGGTTAGGTGGAGTAATGCCCAGTCTGACTTCTGGGTGTTGTTGGGATGAATATATGAGTAATAGATTTGGATTTTTATCCAAATGAAATGTGACCAGATTGTATGAAAGTTATTGCCAGTCTTTACCTTGCAGCTCTGCTGATCACAAATGTATATATTGGCATGGTATGTTATTGTGAAAGTCCAGAGTTTTGGACAGCCAGTCGGGAATTTCTCAGAGAGCTCTGACTACAGACTGGCGCTGGGCTGATTAGTTGTCGATCTTATCATGTTTAGTACCAGATTTACCTTGCAGAGGTGCAAATAATTCTGACAAAGTTTCAGAATGCAACATCTTAAGGAACATTACATTGATACCACAGTCAAATTCTCAGCAGTTGTTTTTGCTACACTTGCCAATTTAAAGGTTTCCTACTTACTTTAACCTGCCTGCTTGGTGTGGCTCAGTTGGCAAAAATTCAAGAATGATTTTCTCTCCTTGGAAAGTGAGAGTTCGAAAGCAGAAATTCTTGCTGATAATTTTAGTAGAAAAATTAGCTTGAACCCAAACTAATTTCTAGTCATGCTGACTTTCTTTCTGAAATGTTGTGCATTGTACCATTGATGAAAGACTTTCGCCTGATGATCTCCTGATTTCACTCAGCCTGTTGGCTGACAGCAGGAAAGGGGTCAGTTCACAAGTTCAGAAAAGAATAGAAAAATCTGCATTAAATATGTAGTAAATGCTTCAGAGATAGTAGCAACTGCAGTTGCTGGAGAACCTGAGATAACAAGGTGTAGAGCTGGATGAACACAGTAGGCCAAGCAGCATTAGAGGACTAAGAAGGCTGACATTTCAGGCCTAGACCCAAAACGGCAGCCTTCCTGCTCCACTGATGCTGCTTGGCCTGCTGTGTTCATCCAGCTCTACACCTTGTTATCTATGAAGTAAATGCTGCTATTTTTGTTCTGGTCAGAGTGCCCAACAGTAATGACAGAATGAGGCAGTACAGTGGTGAGTGGTGTGGAAATACTCCAGACAAAGAACTGAAGCTTTTTGATTTTCCAACTAATTTAAATCAAATTAGCCTGAGTCGCAGAACCATAATCCTGACCGGCTTCATATTGAGACCTAGAAACCACAATAATTATATGCCACAGGAGTTAAGACAAACCACACTTAGAGATGCACAATCTGTGCCAAAAATTTGTCCATTCAAAAATGTGAATGGGCCTGGCTAGATTAGTTTTGTGATTTTAATGGGAATGGTTTTATTTCGTATAATTTGTTCAGTGGTTGCCACTAAACGTAATTACAGCAGAAATAGAGATCACATGACTGCAGCCACTAACCAGCAGACTCTGTACGTAAGCTGCTCTCTCATTAGAGAGACACAGTTGGTGGTGGTTTAACCTGAGGGTCAGTTAGTTAATTTGGTTGAATGGCTCTTTGTAATGCAGAATGATGCCAACAATGGAGATTCAATTTCCATATTGGCTGAAGTCACCATGAAGGTGACCCTCAGGTTAAGCTGCCACCATTTGTGTCTCTCTTTAATGAGAGAGCACCCCTATAGTCCTCTGGGACTATGGCAACTTTTACTGTAGGTACAAATGGATTTCTCCAATCACTCCACTAGTCATAAAAAGATACTCTTGCACCTTCACCTGCAGTTAGAACATACTGAAGTTGCCCAATATACGTAAACAAAATAAAGTATCACGTACTAACAAATGTATTAATGTGTTAATTCATGTTAATTCAGTCCCACTTTTGCTAGTCTCTGCATTGGTTTAATGTATATAATCTTTAAACTGTGCAGGTCTGCTAATGGAATGCATGCATATGTAATTGGTTATGCATCTGGTATCTGCTCATTCCTAGGATCATACTCCTTTTCTTGGGAGTAGTGTTCTTCTGGCTAGTGTTGTTGCCATGGTAATTTGCTCATCCATTTCTATGTTGTGAAATGCTAAACCTCTGGAACTAATAGTTGTTCTGTACTCTGTACGGATGGCATGATCAGATCTTCTTGATCAAATGCCTTTAGTGAAAGAACAACTTCTTAACTGTGCATAGATGTTTGCAATTGCAACCATATATCTGGCCATTTGTGTTCACTGTGTGTGATTGAATGATAACGATCGTACACAGGTCTCAAGTTGTCTCATGGGCTGACCCTTGTTGAGAGCATTGAGTGTTTTCACTCTGACATGCTATCCTTTGCTCATCTCTGACAAAGGTTGCTGGATAAAAATCCTGAAACTCCCTCCCTAGCTAAGTGGGTTTATCTACAGTTCATGGACTGTAGTGGCTCAAGTAGGCAGCTCACCACCACATTCTTGAGGGCGACTAGGAATGGTCAATAAATGACAGGCCCAGCCAGTGAAGACCACCTCCCAGAAGTAAATGTAAAGAAATGATACTGTTTTGGTATGTGAAATTTGGCTTTCTGTCAACTTATCTTGGTTTTGTCACTAATACCTGCTACTACTTCTGGTTTCAATAGTTTTTACTTGTTATTTGTGTGTTTCCACACAATAATTTCTTTGTACAAGTCTATGCTGGATTCATTCAATTCCTTTATGCTCCCTTTGCTGATTTTTGCTGCTGCCTCAGCCTTTCCATTTAGCTGGGGATATTGGGGAGATCACATTGAATTTCTCAATCTTCAATTCACAAGTGAAGAATTCAGCAGCTTAATAAATGGCCTTTGTTGTTCATCATAATACTTGGAATACTGTAATGGTCAAAGTCTGCTTTCGGGCCTTCTACAATCTCACTGGTAGTTGTTGACATCAGCTGGTCTAACTCCAGTCATCAGATTAATAGTCAATGATGACAGGATAATCATTTCCTGAGAGGTGAAGAAGTTTACTTCAAGTCTGGTCTATCTAGGATGTTGTGCAGTTGAGTAATTCGCTTGCCTTCCTTAGTTTAGACTCAATTCCTTGGATGCACTTTATCACCTCTTCTCATCTCCTGAGGGATAATGACTCTATTTCCTTTGTACAAGATGGCATATTAGGCTATCATTTCCTCATCTCTGTTTGCTCAATACTGTCTTATAGCAACAGGTGTTGTTTTCAGGCTTTGATGCTTTCAAGCTATCCTTTCATTTCCTGGATTAGTCAGAGAGTTACATCTTGCGTCATTTGCTTCCTTTGAGCAAGATGATTCTCTTTCAGGTTCAATGTCTCTGCTAGTTTAAAAATTTGTAGAGGGTATTGAATTGTAACTTCTTGTTGAACCTGGAAGATTTTACACTGTGTCTTCATATCCTTACCGTTCTTCATTGAGAATGCTACTGTCAATAGAATGTCAGCAGTGTACATCCTTGTATGTCATGGCCAGATGTTATCTCTGCAACTACAGTAACACTCTTTGAAGATGCTTGAGATCAGAAAAAAGATGTTTAAGAAGATATTTTGAAATGGCTTGTGATCAGACAATTCTGTCACCTTGTATCTTCCAAACAAGTATTTGGTTGAAATGCTCACAAATACAAAACCCAGGCACTTTTTCTCAATCTGAGCTCTGTATCATTCGTTTTGCAATAACACCCTGGTGTGCAACTGGTTTCATCACTGCATACGAGTTGCTCCAAATCCTGTTTTTAATAGCATCCCACTACAAGGTGACTTCATCATTAATATTGCAATCAGAGCAGTCATTAGCTCAGCACTCACATTGTTACCGTCAGTTGTTTGATTCTAGTAGGCTGCTTCTTGTTCTTTGCACCAGAATTACTAAAGATCCTTAACCGTGAGTTTGCATAGAGCTCATAGACAGATTAGGCAAGAACTTCAAGAACTAAGTAGTCCATGAACCAAACAAATTGTTGCATTGCTTTCACTTATGTTGGTCATTGGATTTCTACCACAGCTCTTACTGTGTCAGGATCGGCAAAATCCATTTGCTGTCAGTTGATAACCAATGTACCTTACTTCAGGCATCTTAGAACATAGGTCATAGAACAGTAAAGCACAGTACAGGCCACACGATGTTGTGCCGAACTTTTACCTGAAACCTATGGTCTATCTAACCTCCACCCCTACCTTATACTATCATCCATTTGCCTATCTAATAGCTGCTTAAATGCCCCTAATGAGGCCGACCCCTCTACCATCTCCAGCAATGCATTCCACACCCAAACCACTCTCTGAGTAAAGAATCTACCTCTGACGTCTCCCTGATATTTACCTCCTTTCACTTTAAAACCATGTCCCCTTGTAAAAGCTACCTCCAATCGAGGAAAAAGTCTTTGGCTATCTACTCGATCTATACCTCTGATCAATTTGTACACCCCTATCAAGTCACCTCTCATCCTTCATCATTCTAAAGAGAAAATCCCTAGCTCTCTCAACCTTTCCTTGTAAGACCTTCTCTCCATTCCAGGCAACATCCTGGTAAATCTCCTCAGTGTCTTTTCCAATGCTTCCACATCTTTCCTATAAAGAGGTGACCGGAACTGGACGCAATTCAGATACATGTTGTTCAATTTCAGATTCATCTGACAAGCTCTCTTCAGTAGTCATATTAGATTTTGATTGTGGTCTGCAATGGTTTTTTATAGTGTATCTCCATATCCACAGATAAGCAAATCATCCATAATTACTCCTACTCTGAGACGATCATTATCCTGGCCTGTCTGAGATGAACTGAACTGATATACTTCTGCAGCAATGGTAGTGCCAAACAACGTGTAAACATCTGTACTCCTTGAATGATGTCCTGAATGTAGTTAGAAAGCCAGTTCTGAAGAAGGGCCACTGGACCCGAAATGTTAACTGACTTTTTCTTCACAGATGCTGCCAGACCAGCTGAGCTTTTCCAGCAACTTCTGTTTTTGTTCCTGTAGTTAGAAAGTTGCTGTTTTCATCCAAGTTTCACTTGCTAGCAGTCATTCTTTGGCATCAGGCATAGTAAAGACCTTTGCCTTTCAAATTGTGACAACATTTCTTCAATGGTTGAGAAGTGAGAGTGTGATCTTTTCAAAATTTTATTGAAATTCATTGGATCTGTGCACAAACTTTTTCTTTGCCCCACTACTACCGTGCTTTGAATCCTATGTGAGGGAGTTGTCACTTTCTTGATTGCTTCCTCACTTTTTCAGTTCTTCTATTCTGTCCTTCAGGCTAGTCTTGAGGGCAGCTGTAACTCACCTCCACAAATGCTGAATTGGTCTTGATGCTTTTTTACTTCAAGATGATACTCACAAGGAAGACATCCAAGACCTATAAAAGTTTACTTGAAGTCTTTTAGGATCTGTTCATCATTCATTGGCTTGGTGGCCTGAACAACATTGTAAATCTCTTCTGGCAATGTGTAGCATTACCAGTCCATGCTTTATACCTCTTAGTGAGATTCTTAATTTCTATTATGTGAAACTTCACATTTTTATTTTTTCCGTTCCATTGGGCTGTTAGCTTTGTTTGTCCTCTTGAGATGCAAACAAAGCCGTAACTTTACCTTAAGGTCTTCATTTGTGGGATCACCATCTTGAGCCATTTTGCACAGGTCTATGATGTTTATGATATTGTATGAAGTGTTGGTGTCTATCTGATATTTCATATTCACTAGTTCTGTCTTTCTGCAGTCAACATTCTAATAGTCATAAGCCATTTACCACCTTAGACTCCACGACGCTACACTGTTTATACAATGTAGAGTGATTCATCAGCATTATAGCTGATATCTCTCCAATAGATAGCTTTAAAAGACTTCATTCACTTCATTCTAGCTAACATTTGCATGCAAAGTGATTTAGTTACTTGCCGTTCAAGAATTGCATTCTTTTTTTTGTGATATATTCTCCAAATTTACATCCTGTCCTCTGGCATTGACCTTTTTGCTGGCTCAACTGCATATATTTACTTCTTTCTGTTCAATATGTTGTTTTCATTCAGCCTAGAATGTATCTCACTAATATGGAAAGCCTCATCTTTTCTCTCAGTAATGTGCTTTTTTTTGATGACTGACAACCTCAGAGCTTTTGCACATGATGATAGCTTTGTTGAGAATACGCTTATCCTTTCCCAGCAATCATGCTTTTATGGCAGGATCTCTTAAACTCAAGAAAGTTCTGTCTTTAAAAATGATATTTCAGTTGTCCAAACTTGCTAGTATCAGCTCGATGTCATCATCAAATACTGAACAATGGGCTCCCTTTCCTTCAAACTCTGATGTTGAATACATATTGCTTATATTAACATTAATATGGGCCTCAAAGTATGTCTCCAAAGCCTTCAAAATCACTCCTGTGTTTTTGGCTCCTTAGTAAGGTTTAGGCTGCAGTCAGTTTTACCGCAAATGCTCTGTCCCAATACTGATAGCAAGGTTGCTACTATTATTTGGTCACTCTTTTTATCTGGTTCCATGGCTGTTATATTGTTTTGCTGCTGACAGTGCAAGAATTTCCAATTCTGTCTCCTATCTTTGTTCATTTCCACAGGGAATAGAAAATTCAAAGCCATTCTGAATCACTCAACAGTTTAAAATTGTAGACTGCAGTTTTAAATTTTTGTTTTATTTACTGCAGCTGTGTTTCCTACACCTTGAAAATCCATACAATTTCAACTGGACACTCCTGACATCATCATGTTTCACACATTGTTTTTAATAACTGTCACAAATCAAAATGGAAGAACTTTCAGCAGAAATGAAGTTCACCGATCTATGGCAAACCAGCTAATACACTATGTATCCCACAAAATGGCTATTTCAGTACAAGTCAAGAAAAGGATTGATAATTTCAAATTGGACAGCAGAAGAAAAACTTTGTTTTTGTGTTAATATTTACTATTGTAATCACATTCTTAACTGGCTGCTGCATCCAAACTTTAAACGTTTTGAAAACTCTAAATTGCTACAAACTGTTAAGCACAAAATATTTTGTTATATGTGAGGGAATGAAAGTGGTAGAGCAGATTGAAGTGGATTATGATGTACACATTATGTAACCCAATGTTTAATAACAATAATTTCTTAATTTGCGTTGTCAGTTATAAATTATAAAGTAAGTGATTACATTGCCACAAGTACAGCTATCTACGTGAATGGAAAGTTACCGATGGGCTAATTTACCTGTAAACTTTGAAAGCTATTGAAATCTCTTCACAAATACTTTTTATGTTGGTGGAAAGTGAACATACCGAACAGCTATAATCAGATTCACTTAGTTTAACTGGTAATAACTTTTCACATCTTTAAATACCTTAATTGCTGGTCAAAATGAATTGATTTATATCCCAGAAATCCTGAGTTTACCACAAGAAAACCCTCACAGCTTTCGTTGGTTACATTCACCACCTTCTTGCTTCCATTTCCTTTTCTCGTCAACTATTTCAAGGAAAGATAAAATCAAAGCATCAAATACTGTTTCATTTCCACAGGAAAGCTAACTTTTATTATTAAGGGTCTGAGAAAGTAACTGACATTTTCAAATCCATTTTGTAGAAATCAGTACAAAAACAGACACAGAGCTGACAGTTACCAATCAACGTTACTCTTAGTCTTTTTCTTCATACTCTGTGAGGAGAGGGTTGTGACTTGAATGCAGTCTCTGCAAATTCTGCCGTATTAGTGACATTGGAAATTTTGTCATTATCACCTAAGAAATGGGTCATGTTTTGTTTTGCTATTGCCATGCTTTCAGGGTGAGAACACCTAGCAGCACTCCAGCTCTAGTTCTCCCAATGCTCCTGTGAAAATGAATTTGACCAGTAGGGAGTCACAAATTGACCCGTGCGCAGTTCATTACGTTAATGAAGCCCCGTACTTTTGTGGTTTCCTGGACTCTTCTTAATGTTGTATTATAAGAGAAAGGAAATTACCTGTGAATGTAGGTCACTAATACTTAGGCCTGCAAATTATTATTTATTATCAGTTTCTGCTCCATGTTCATCCACAATGTTCTCTAAACTTTTAAGTAGGAAGAAAACACATTTTGGAAATACTGCACTTCATTCTATCATAGAATGTATTCTATGCATTTTATCATGAATTGTACCTAAACATTTCTGAGAAAAGATTCCATGAGGTTTTCTCACTCCTCCCCTCCCCAACAGAGGATTAAATCAAGCAAAACTTTAGGCAATCTATTTAATCTTATATCCTTCATTATTCATCCCTCACCAGTAGCCTTCCTGAGCTTGACATCCACAACATGCATATATAGCACTATATTGATCCCAATAGCTCTCAGTGCCATTGGATGTTCATTCAGTTCATTTTTTTCAATATCTTAATAATAAACTTTTGAAAGGCATCAATTCTATATTATATCCATTACAAGCCTGACTTATTTAGTTAATCTAATATTTGGGTCAGTTTTTAAGTGGATAGGTTCCTAACATAAGAGGGAAAAAAATTGTTACTGGTTCTCAGCTAATTTTGCTTTTTGTAAAGTTAACCTATTTTTCTCATCAATCTGTTCAGCGATCTTATTACACACCTCTGTAGCAGATGGGAGTTGAACCTGGGCCTTTTTGTTCATACTGTGTAACACCCACCAAAACTGTCATAAGATAATGTTGGGTAAAGAAAGATAAATGGCATTTACTGCAGGAATAACAGGATAGTAGCAGTAGACCACATAGAAAAAAATTGCTCTCGTGGACAATAAAGTGTACCGTATTTTCGTTACTTTTCAAGAGATCAGTACAGGCATTTGAATCAAAACACATGACTGTTATGACACGGATTACAGAGTGATTACTGCTAAGCAATGCCTACCTTGACTACCTGGAAGACTCCTTATTGTCCTGGTCTTCAGTCCATTGTAGTAACTAATTGTTCCCTAAGTGGTTCCAACTTTTTTTTGACCCCACACTTCTACTTGCTAATTGGTTCTGTATGATGGTCGCTCTGTTTCTGCAGAAGATCTTTTCAATAACACCCCTAAAATGATAACCTACTTGATTACGTCCTCTTTTATGTTCCTGTGGTTTGATTTAATGTTCAGGGCCAATCTATGCTAGACACCTAACAATCTTGTATATCTATCATCCTTTTGTTGGCTCCTTTCTCAGTTGGAAAGCCTGTCTTTTAAGCATTTCTCCGTAAGAATCACAGATGCCCTACAATGTGGCAGTAGGCTATTTGGCCCCATCAATTCCACACTGACCGTCCAAAGAGTGTCCCACCCTGACTGAACCCCTGCCCTATATTTCCCATGGCTAAGGCACCTAGTCTGTACATCCCTGGACTCTAAGGGCAATTTAGCACGACCAGTCCACCTAACCTGTATGTCTTTGGACTGTGGGAGAATACTGGAGCCCCCAGACGAAACTTACACAGGCACAGGGAGAATGTGCAAACTCCACACAGACACAAGACTGGAATCAAACCTGGGTCCTTGCTCCTATAAGGCAGCATTGATAACCACTGAGCCACCATGCCGCCCCAGGTGCTAGACACTTGTTGTTTAGTCTAGTTCTTCTTTGCCTCCAGCCTTTGAATATTACTCTCATTTGTTAGTGATCTGATTTGAGTGTTGCTAACCAGAATACTGCAGTTGGATCAATACCTCCTCTTGACATAGTCTATTGTTCTGAGTGTGTCCCACTGATGTTGGATATTGAATGTATTAGTTGGACATGTTTGGCAATGAGTTTCTTGGGTCTTGGCTTCATTTGTAGTTATTTCAACACCATTCATGCTGTATAAGGGCTATTTATTTTTCATTCCTCTGGACTCTAAAAATGAAATTAATAGTTTGGACAAAAAAAATCAAATTCATAACAATAATTTAATTTAATAATGTTGTTAGTAGCAATTTAAATAATATAAATTTAATGTCTTCCTTCATCTATTCTTTGTAACAAATTACAGTTACTCTGACTATTTTGTATTGAACAAATCCAGGATAAAGCCCAGCACAGTCTCCCAGTCATTCTGTCACTGCAGCAGAAACTAGAACATCACTATGGCTGAAAAGTCGTTCTCGATTTTTTTTAAGGTCTGGGAGCTTGGACATGTCTGCGCTCTGCAGATTGGCAAGCAAACAGTCTTACTCAGGCTTTCAGTAGATGATTGATAGATATTGATTGAAGAGTCTGAGAAATTGGTATATTTTTGGAGTAAACAGGACAACCTATCCCTCTGTTGCTACTCCACCATAAGAGCAAATGCCAAAAGATCTGTAATGTGAGCTCCTCAACCTGCACAAAACTGTGAAGCTCAGACCCTGCAAAGTACCAGAATGGTCATTTCTGACAACTACTACAATTGGTGGCATGGCCTTCTGCATGGAGTGTCCAACTAGAATTGTTGTGAGCTTAATGAATTGATGTAGTTCAGGTTAGCAGAAGGAGACACAGGAGTCTTAGCATACACAAAATGAAACATCCTTTCTCTTTTCTCTGTCTTATTTACTACACCTTGCTTACAAAAACCATGTTAATAATTCAAAAAAATTCACCCTCATCACAGGGCTACTGGGGAAGAAATACATTTATAAGAAAAGGGAAATCTGAATGGAATCCGCTGAGAAAATGCTCGCTTCTAAGTGAATAGCACAGATTCGTGATCAAGAAAGGAACCTGATCTGCAGAGGTTAATAAACATCCATGCTTCCGATAATGTCAGCAATTTCAGTTTCAAGGGCTCAGAAAGAATTGCAGCTGAAGAGAGGTGAAAATGTCCAGATTTAGCAAGTAATTGGGTTTCTATCATTGTTTGTGGGTCATGAGGAGATGGACATTTTGGGTCCTTGAACAAACCCAGCCATAATCAACCAAGGTGTCCACTGGCCTCTCCCCATCCCTCAAGCTGCACCTTCTCACTCAGACTTCCATTCTTCTACCATGGCAGTGATGTTCCCACCAGAGCCCTGCTGAGATTTCAGAAACCTTTCTGCTCAGCAACGGACCAGACTCTCAATCTGGAAGGATATGGAGTAAAATAGTTAGAATGAGTTCTGCCATTAAATTTGGTATGATTTCCATAGAACATAGAACAGTACAGCACAGAACAGGCCCTTCAGCCCACAATGTTGTGCTGACCATTGATCCTCATGTATGCACCCTCAAATTTCTGTGACCATATACATGACCAGCAGTCTCTTAAATGACCCCAATGACCTTGCTTCCACAACTGCTGCTGGCAACGCATTCCATGCTCTCACAACTCTCTGCATAAAGAACCTGCCTCTGACATCCCCTCTATACTTTCCACCAACCAGCTTAAAACTATGACCCCTCGTGCTAGCCATTTCTGCCCTGGGAAACAGTCTCTGGCTATCAACTCTATCTATGCCTCTCATTATCTTGTATACCTCAATTAGGTCCCCTCTCCTCCTCCTTTTCTCCAATGAAGAGACCGAGCTCAGTCAACCTCTCTTCATAAGATAAGCCCTCCAGTCCAGGCAGCATCCTGGTAAACCTCCTCTGAACCCTCTCCAAAGCATCCACATCTTTCCTATAATAGGGTGCCCAGAACTGGACGCAGTATTCCAAGTGCGGTCTAACCAAAGTTTTATAGAGCTGCAACAAGATCTCATGACTCTTAAACTCAATCCCCCTGTTAATGAAAGCCAAGACACCATATGCTTTCTTAACAACCCCGTCCACTTGGGTGGCCATTTTAAGGGATCTATGTATCTGCACACCAAGATCCCTCTGTTCCTCCGCGCTGCCAAGAATCCTATCCTTAATCCTGTACTCAGCTTTCAAATTCGACCTTCCAAAATGCATCACCTCGCATTTATCCAGGTTGAACTCCATCTGCCACCTCTCAGCCCATCTCTGCATCCTGTCAATGTCCCGCTGCAGCCTACAACAGCCCTCTACACTGTCAACGACACCTCCGACCTTTGTGTCGTCTGCAAACTTGCTGACCCATCCTTCAATACCCTCATCCAAGTCATTAATAAAAATTACAAACAGTAGAGGCCCAAGGACAGAGCCCTGTGGAACCCCACTCACCACTGACTTCCAGGCAGAATATTTTCCTTCTACTACCACTCGCTGTCTTCTGTTGGCCAGCCAATTCTGTATCCAAGCAGCTAAGTTCCCCTGTATCCCATTCCTCCTGACCTTCTGAATGAGCCTACCATGGGGAACCTTATCAAATGCCTTACTGAAGTCCATATACACCACATCCACAGCTCGACCCTCATCAACCTTTCTAGTCACATCCTCAAAAAACTCGATAAGGTTTGTGAGGCATGACCTACCCCTCACAAAGCCGTGTTGACTGTATTTGATCAAGCCATGCTCTTCCAGATGGTCATAAATCTTATCCCTCAGAATCCTTTCTAACACCTTGCAGACGACAGACGTGAGACTTACTGGTCTATAATTGCCGGGGATTTCCCTATTTCCTTTCTTGAAGAGAGGAATTACATTTGCCTCTCTCCAGTCCTCAGGTACGACTCCAGTGGAGAGCGAGGATGCAAAGATCTTCGCAAGTGGCGAAGCAATTGCATTTCTCGCTTCCCAAAGCAGCCGAGGACAAATCTGGTCCAGGCCTGGCGACTTGTCAATCTTAATGTTTGACAAAATTTTCAGCACATCAGCTTCCTCTATCTCTATCCATTCCAGCATGCACACCTGCTCTTCAAAGGTTTCATTCACTACAAAGTTCGTTTCTTTCGTAAAGACAGAAGCAAAAAACTCATTTAGGGCTTCCCCTACCTCCTCAGGCTCCACACACAAGTTCCCTATGCTATCCCTGATCGGCCCTACTCTTTCTTTGATCATTCTCTTATTCCTCACGTAAGTGTAAAATGCCTTTGTGTTTTCCCTGATTCCTTCTGCCAAGCCTTTCTCGTGCCCCCTCCTGGCTCTCCTCAGACCATTTTTGAGCTCCTTCCTTGCCTGCATGTAATCCTCTCTAGCTGAACTTGACCCTAGCTTCCTCCACCTTATGTAAGCTACCTTCTTCCTTTTCACAAGAAGCTCCACTGCTCTCATCATCCAAGGTTCCTTTATCTTACCCCTTTTTGCCTGTCTCAGAGGGACATATTTACTCATCACTCCCAACAACTGTTCCTTAAACAGTCTCCACATGTCTATAGTTCCCTTACCATGGAACAACTGCTCCCAGTCCATGCTTCCTAACATGTTCCCTTAATTTCAACATTTCCTGATAGCTGTCAGATGTTCCTGCTCTGAGTTTCCTTCCCGTAAATGATGAGCCATATCTTTTCTTTAACCTTATTCATTAGCAGTTTACTTTAGCCTCCATAATGCAATTGGTCTCTCATGGCTGAATGACTCACAACCAATGTACTTGTTGCGTTTAAATGAAGTTATAGTTTTCTGGTCTTCTATTCTTCTTGCATTACTCCTGTCTTTTATACTTATGTGTTCCCTGTTGAATTTCTATCTGTTGTCATGTCCATTATTACGTTTCATGTCGTTTTCTTATGCAGCTGCTATTTTGATAGGTTTGTCAATGTAAGATGCACATTTTTCAAATAACTAGTTGTTAATTGTGTTTTTCTGTAACTGCACTCCCTTTTCTTTTACCTGCTCTCCCAGAGCTCCATTTCATACCCTGTCAACTTAAGGTGGTGGAATATTTAACTGAGAAACATGGGTTTCCCCCACCTGAGAATGTCTACTTCCTTTCTTAACCCTTAGTGTAATGTTTAACAGTCTTTGGCATCCCACTGGGTCAATGTATCAAGAGATACTTCAGATTGTTAGAAGGTCTCTGAAGTCACAACTATGCTGATGATCAGACATCCAACAACAGCCCTTTAAATTCTTTTCCTGCTGCAGAGAAAAATATATTCCCAAATCACTTTTTATAATGATAGTAGCCTAGAAACTGGACTGTGCTGATTCCATTTTACAGATGTAAAACAGGTTCCTGAGAATCCATTAACATTGTCAGTACATATTCGTTCATTTTACTTTTGGGGCCATTGAAAGAGACATGTTTTATGGAAATATGTTGCCAGGCTCCTCCATCATCACTAGGTCAAAATGGGATTGTGGGTCTGCCTACAGCATATAAATTTGCAATAGTTCAAGAAGGAAGATGGGCATCACTTTCTTGAGGGCAACTAGGAATGGGTAATAGCAATGTCCACATCCAGTGCATGAAGTTTTCTAAAAAAACAACTAGTCCATTGAGTCTTGCTGGTCAATTTACTGCTGGTATGCCACCAACACTGGGATCATGTATTGGTTCAAACACAAACCAATTTCTGAACCACCAGTTTTTAAAATGAAATATTCAAGACCCACCTTTAGATTATTTCTAAGTTTTCGTTATCAGGATTGCCATTTCAGCAGATGTAGTTTGGTGCTTGTTCAATTCGTGCTAACGATGTTAATAGGAACATAGGGGCAGAAGTAGGTTATTCAATCCACATTGCATGCTCTGACATTGTGGATCTTGGTTTATCATCTACTAGCCATATTCCAGTGCTGTCCCCGTATCTGTTAACCCTTTCAGAACAATTACATTATTCAACACATGCAATGATTCACCTGGTACTGGTGGGAGACCAATGTTAATTAGCTTTGCTCTGCATTTCTAACCTCTGTGCCACTGAACTTGGAAGTACTCCAAAGGCAGTGTAAGGTGATCATTGCTCTCTGTCTAATCTGGGAGTGTTTAATATAGTTGCAAGAATAAAACATTCGTAAAAAAATAAAACAATACCCAGTTAACACCTCCAAGGCCAGTATTTCAAAATCTATAAAATCTCTTAAATCTCAGCTCACAAGCTGTCAACTTTTCCCAGCACCAAATTTCCCTGCTGTGCAAGACTGAACGACTGATGAAGCAAACGAGATTATTCTGAATGTGTGGGTGGAAATTAAGTCATTTAACTGCGTCAAGTATAGTTTTCCCCTTCCCCCAACACAGAAATCTTTTATGCAAGTTCGATAATAGAGCTTCAGAAGTCAGATAAAGTGGATTGAGACTGAGTTGTGTGTTTAGCAATTCAGAATGTATAGAATGATGTCCTGTGTAATGTCTATGTGCCCACTCCCTTTGACCAGTTCCAGAGCTACCTGAAAATGGGGTAAACAGTCAAACCATTTGAAAAATTAAGAGGAGTTGATCAGTAGTTTCCGTTTAAAGAATATTACACCCAGCCTTAAAATCAACCATGATTACATGGCTATAAAATATAGCTGCACTGAAAGTGTGTGGAAGCTGGACTAGTTAGAACTTATGCTGTGGTGTGATCAACATATCATCACTCACTTAGTGAGTGGCCTGACTGAAATTGTGGGAATTCCATCCCCACCTGCAATTCCCCAAATATTTGAGGCACATTTCTGAGTATTTTGGGTGCATTTTGCTCTTTCCTGTTGTGATTCAAGCGTAACAAATGTAGTCTTTCTCACGGTTGGTGCTGCAGTGCTGCATGTGTGGACAGAAGTTCCTAATTTTACAAAAAAAATCATGTATCTTCCTGCCCGCAGCAAGGTTCGCTCCTCTGGAGTGACAACAGCAGGTAGAAGTGGAGCTAAGAGCACTACTGATTTTAATCCATGAAAACAGACATGGGGCACTAATCTAAAACTGACTGCAGATGTTTAGCATGTGTGGGACAGGGATTGCTGCAAGTAATTTATTTAAACAAAAGTGAAACATATCGTTCAGCATGTATATCATTCCAGACTTGTGTGCAAGCTCATTCCCGTTTTTTGTGCCGTGTGTAGTTAAGGTCATATTGTACAGCTTCTTTTTGCATCCAGTCCACAAGCAGACACTCATTACCTTGTTTAAAATGTGCACCATTCTAGCATGTTAGAAAATTGGACCACTACAAACTTCTTAAAGTTTGGAAAATTAGATCAGCAAGGATTAGTACAAACTAGTACCCTGGAGCATTGGTATTGGTCTGTGCTAATGTACTGCCTCTAAGATTTCCAATTACCAGTTTGGCTCTTTTAGCTGTCTAAGGTAAAAGCTTTCTAGGTCTGCCAGAGTTAACGTCCCTACCTTTTTAATTCACTATGCCATGTAATTCTGAATTACACTTAGGGCATTGTCCTGTGTTTCATTCCAAGGCTGACTCCCCTGCACAAATAAGGACATCCCACAGGTCACATTCTTAACACTGGTTTTCATACAGGGCAGCCAGATGGCCTGTTTTGGCTTACAAGCAGGAGCTCGTGCTTTTGTTCCAGCGGACAATGGGTTATTCCTGGCAATGTTTAACACTGGAGACTGTGACTGCACACCGACTTACTGGCCTGCTCCCCGAAGATTTACATAGTATAGACAAGAATCCTGGCTCACTGTTTAGCTGCCTTTCTGTGGGCCTGGCTTTCTGCCAAACTCCTTGAGAATAATTTTGAGGCCTGCTTGAGTTACTTCATGCATTTACATCATCCCCTCGGGAGTCCGACAGCCAACTAATAACAAAAAACTTAATTAGATGTAGAAGTTTGCATTGCTAAACTTGTCAGTGACTCTTTTTGGTAACCGTGTTGATTCCACTTGTAACATGTAATAAATGTGCATTTTAAGATAAGCAGCTTTTTGTTTCCTTTTAACATGTTGAGGTTTCCATTTGAAATGTTCAAGTCCTAGCTCATTCACTGAAAATTCGGTTTTATACATGTGCTGAAGTTTCACCAATTATTTTGATGTTGTAAACTTCTCCAGATTGTTGATAAACTTGGGTGAAATAAAAGAAAACAAAGCGACAAGTAAACCGCAAATGCTTGAAATTTCACATAAGAACAACATGCTGAGCATAACTCAGCATTTGAACAAAGAGGACAGCTCATGTTTTAAGTGATTCACCTCATCAAACTGATGTATTGATAACCTGTAATGTCAAATTCTGTTTTGCTTTGGGATCTTCTATGAACAGGTTTTCTTTTCTTTATTTTACATTGAAAAGACCTGTTTACAGGGATGCAGTTCCAATGTGTTGTTACAATATGAAGTGTGTTCCTTGCTCTGCAATGGATTTTGGGACGGAATGACTTGAGAATTCTCCACCTCTGGCTCACTGTGAAATCAATGACTTGGCCAGCAAGCAGTATAGGGGCTACATGAACTGTGAAATATAGTTATAGAGCAGTTCACAAAAATGCCATCACACTGAGATGCTATTGTCTTGATTAATGACCCCTAAACTGCAGCAAGACTGACTTTGTTGTCTCCAAATTCCATTCATAGCTCTGTATATAAATAAAAGATAGTGGTTTAGAAATTCAAAGTTTCCACACCTGTTCCTTTGCTGCCTAACAGACACCTTAGCACCAAAGTGATAGAACCTGTAGAAGTTCTGGATGTGAGTTTGCTCGCTGAGCTGGAAGGTTCATTTTCAGACGTTTCGTCACTTTTTTTTATTTGAAAAAATATACTTTATTCATAGAATATACAAAAAATAAAACATTTATAGACCTACCTAGTCATGCAAGCCATTCCAGTTTATCCAGGGGGTATGTACACCAACTAAAGGAAAAAAACCAAACAAAGAAGAAATAAAAATAAAGCAAAGAAAATACCCCAGCAGTCGTCTCCCCGCACAGTCCCCGTTGGTCCCCTGACCAGTTGGGGAAGGTGCCAGCTGGGCCCAGTTACCAGATAGGGCCCTTTTTCCTATTCTGGACGGGGGGGTTCATACGGTGGTCTTTCCCCACCGCGCCTTGGCGGCAGCTGCCCCAAGCTTTAGCACGTCCCTCAGCATGTAGTCCTGGACCTTGGAGTGCGCCAGTCTGCAACATTCGGCCGGGGTCAGTTCTTTCAGCTGACAGACCAGCAAGTTGCGGGCAGACCCAAGAGCATCTTTCACCGCATTGATGGTCCTCCAGGCGCAGTTGATGTTGGTCTCGGTGTGCGTCCCGGGAAACAGCCCGTAGAGCACGGAGTCCTGTGTCGCGGAGCTGCTCAGGACGAACCTCGACAAATACCCTGCATCCCCCTCCAGACCTCCTGCGCATAGGCACACTCCAGAAGGAGGTGATAGACAGTCTCGTCCCCCCTGCAGCCACCTCGAGGGCAGCGTGCGGTGGCGCAGAGATTCCGGGCATGCATAAAGGATCTCACTGGCAGAGCCCCTCTCACCGCCAGCCAAGCAATGTCCTTGTGCTTGTTTGAAAGTTCTGGCTATGAGGTATTCTGCCAAACGACTTTGGCAGTCTACGTGGGGAACCACACGACGGGATCCACCCTTTTCTTTTCCCGAAGGGTCTCGAGGATACTACGTGCTGACCACTGCCTGACGGCCTTGTGGTCAAAGGTGTTTCCTTTCAAAAATTTCTCCACGAAGGACAGGTGGTACGGGACGGTCCAACTACTTGGAGCGTTCCACGGCAACGAGGCCAGGCTCATCCTCCGCAACACCGGGGACAGGTAGAACCTCAGTAAATAGTGACATTTGGTGTTTGCGTACTGAGGATCTACGCACAGCTTCATGCAGCCACACACAAAGGTAGCCATCAGGGCGAGGGTGGCGTTCGGTACGTCCTTTCCCCCATTTTCCAGGTCTTTGTACATGATGTCCCTGCGGACCCGGTCCATCCTCGACCCCCAAATGAAGTGGAAGATGGCCCGGGTGACCGCAGCGGTGCAGGTCCAGGGAGTAGGCCAGGCCTGCGCCACATATGACAGTACCGAAAGCCCCTCGCACCTGACAACCAGGTCCTTACCCGTGATGGAGAGGGACCGGAGCATCCACCTGCCCAGCTTCTGCTTCAGTTTGGTGATACGCTCCTCCCAAGTCTTAGTGCACGCCCCAGCTCCACCGAACCAAACACCCAGCACCTTCAGGTACCCTGCCCTGACGGTGAAGGGGACGAAGGAGCGGTCGTCCCAGCTCCCGAAGAACATGGCCACACTCTTACCCCTATTGACTCTGGCACCCGAGGCTAGTTCAAACTGGCCGCAGATGTCCAACAGCCTACTCACCGACCGGCGATCGGTGCAGAAGATAGCGACGTCGTCCATGTACACGGAGGTCTTGACCTGAAGGCCTCCGCTGCCTGGGATAGCCACGCCCTTCAGGCTCATGTCCTTCCTGATGGATGCGGCGAAGGGTTCCATACAGCACACAAACAAGGCAGGAGAGAGTGGGCAGCCCTGCCTGACTCCAGATCTGATGGAAAAACTGTCTGATTCCCACCCGTTGATTGAGACTGCGCTAATGATGTTGGAGTTCCGGTTGGAATGCCATGCTTCTAGGAATTCTCATGCATTTCTCTGTTTGGCTTGTCCTAGGATGGATGTGTTGTCCCAATCAAAGTGGTGTCCCTCCTCATCTGTATGTAAGGATACGAGTGATAGTGGGTCATGTCGTTTTGTGGCTAGTTGATGTGGCTAATTGATATGGCTAGTTGATGTGGCTAGCCACAAAACAACATGACTCACTGTCACTAGTATCCTTACATACAGATGAGGAAGGACACCACTTTGATTGGGACAACACATCCATCCTAGGACAAGCCAAACAGAGACACGCACAAGAATTCCTGGAAGCATGGCATTCCAACTGGAACTCCATCAACAAACACATTGATTTGGAGCCCATCTACCACCCTCTGAGAAAAAGAACGGGAAATGACATCACCAACACAGGAAATGACATCAACACAGGAAATGACATCACCAACCCAAAGAAACCTAAACACATAAATAGAAAGTGGGACATAACACCAGTGCTTCACCGGAGGCTCACTGATGATGTTACCTAGAATGGTGACAAAACATCTGAAAATGAGTCTTCCAGTTCAGTGAGCAAACTTACATCTAGAACCTCAACCTGAGCTACAAATCTTCTCAAAATTCGCTAACCTGTAGAACTGCATTGCTCACAATTTGCTGAATGCACAAAAGCAGCATTCTATAACTGTGCCTGAAACATACTTATAGACCCATTGAAAATGAAAATAGGGAACTTCAAACCTCCCTGAGCTAGGTGTTCTTCTCCCAGCTCCACCTTGGAATGAAACAGTTGCTAGCCTTCACTAGAGCCCTTCTATGTTAAACTGTACCATTTGCTTCTGCTCACCACAGACTCTAGGACAGGCTGGAGGCAGCTGCTGGGAACTCAGCATCCCAATGTTAAAAATCTATTCACGAGTGATGCGGCAAAATGAGTACATGTGTGGTGCAGTATCTCCGAGATCATGCCTGTCGTAAATCAGCAATTTCTATTGGACAAGGCCTGCGCAACACATTGGGCTACAAAACAAAGTCAAACAGAATTGTGGGCGACAGTACATCCCTACCCAATGAGCTCAATGCATTCTATACCTGCTTTAAACAGAAGGTCAGCGAAATGATATCACCTGCCCCGATGAACCTCGAGTGTACCTGTACCCACAGTCACCGCTGCAGATGTCAGATTGGCCTTCTCGACAGTGAACCCATGGAAAGCGATTGACCTAGATGGAGCCCCTGGCTATGCACTCAGATCCTGTGTATACCAGCTGGCAGGCATATTTGCAGACATTTTTAACCACTCCTTACTACAATCCAGATGCTCCCAACTGCTTCAAGGAGATCACCATCATCCTGGTCCTACAGAAAAAATCATGCAGCGTGCCTCAATGACTACCACTCAACAGCTCTGACCTCCATAATTATGAAGTGTCTCAAGAGGTTAGTCATTGTTCATATTAACTCCTACCTGCCTTGATCTTTAGCAGTTCATCTAGTGGCACAGCAGATGCCTGGTCCTGATCCTACACTCATCCTTAGAACATCTGCACCTCAACAATACCTATGTCAGGCTCCTACTTATTGACTACAGTTCTGCCTTCCACACCATAATTGCAAAAAAACTCGTCTCCAAACTCCGAGACCTAGGTCTAGGCTTCCATCTCCGTAACTGAATCCTCAACGTCCTGACCCATAGACCACAATCAGTGGGAATAGGTGACAATATCTCCTTCGCCAAATACAGTTGCAACTCCATTTACAAGTTTGCTGACAGCACCACCATTGTGGGTCAGTTCTCAAACAATGATGAGACAGATTACAGGAAAGAGATTGGTTGCCTAGTGGCATGATGTAAAGACAACAATCTTTCCATCAATGCCAGCAAAAGAAAGAGCTGGTCATCAACTTCAGGAAGCGGAGTGGAAGGCATGCCCCTGTCTGCATCAATGGAGTTGAGATGGAGATGGCTGAGAGTGTCAAGTTCCTGGGAGTAATGATGACCAGCAATCTGACCACACACACTGATGCAACAGTCAAGAAAACAAAGCAACATTACTACTTCCTCAGTAGGCCATAGAAATTTGACATGTCCACAAGGATTCTTGCTAATTTTTATAGTTGCACCTTAGAAAGCATCCTGTCTAGACGCATCACAGTGTGGTATGGCAACTGCTCATCCCAAGACCACAAGAAACTACAGAGTGTTGTGAACACTGCCCAGTCTATCATGCAAACAAACCTTTTATCCATTGACTCTATCTATACTTCCCACTGCCTCAGGAGAGCAACCCAAAATTATCAAAGACCCCTCAAACTCCAGTTATACTCTCTTCTACCCTCTTCCGTCAGGCAGAAGATATAAAACTTTGAATGCATATGCAAATAGATTTTAGAACAGCTTCTTCTCTGCTGTTATCAGACTTTTGAACAGACCTCTCTAATGTTAATTCTGATCTGCTTCTCTGCACCTTCTCTGCAACTGTAACACTGTATTCTGCACTCTGTTCTGCTACCCTGATGCACCTTGTATGGTATGAACTGCCTGTATAGCATAGAAAACAGCATTTTTCACTGTATCTAAGTAGTGCATCTCTGTGTCTCAGTATTGTGACGACAATAAATCAGTCAATCTATCAATCAGCCAACACTTGTTCAGGCTGATTTTCTAATGCAGTACAAAGGGAGGACTGTACAGCTGGAACTGTCATCTTTCTGATGAGATGTCTAAACTGTACAGGTGCACAGTGATAATCACAAGGCACAGTGAAGAAGCAGGTTCGTTTTTACTGTTGTGGTCAAGATTTCTTCCTTGAGATAATTCCTGCAAAAATTGAAAGCATTCACCTTGCTGCCAATAACACTACACTGTGCTTATAAATACAATGACAATGACCCATTGCATATGTGGTATCTTTAGATTTTTAGGAAATGATCAGGTGCAGAGGAGTATCCAGACTGTAGGAGACGAATTAAAAAGGAAATTAAGGAAGCAAAGAGTTGGGAATAAAAGCGCTTAGGCAAGTAAAATCAAGGAAAATTTTAAAGATGATTTTAAATACGTAACGTGCAAGAGAAAGAATAGAACTTAGTAGACGCAGAAAGCCTATATATTGAGGTGGAATTCATGGACATTGTTTTTGTTGAAAAAATTTCTGCCAGTCTTTCCAAATACAAAAAGAACAACACAGACAATAAACAAAGTGATTGAGAAGGCAGGCAAAGGCAAAAGCTCTCATTGTGCATAAAATTTACTTTGATATGTACCTACAGTGCTATGACCTGTAAGAATATGGAGCAAGACTTGGCCACTAGAACTCAATACCCTTTTTAGCTTGCATAAATGCAAAGGGCTTTCTTCTGTACCATAAATTTCAGATGCTGTAATTCCAAATTAATTTACTATCCACCATAAATCTAAATGAATGTATGTTTCAAACATTTTTGAGTCATAACAAGCTTTTATAGCCTTCACAACATCTACAAATTATACCCATTTTTAGTTATTTCAACCCTTTATTCTATCTGCCTTGACAATTGTTATTTTATGTTTAGTGTCTTTTTCTACAGATATGACATAAGTGGGAAGTGGTTTCCATGGAGATAATCTGAGGAATAGAAGATAAGGTGATTAACGAGCAGCATTTTAAATTGATTGTATCAGATGAAGTATCAGGACCCGTAACAGATCAGGAACTCTTCAACTCTGCACGAATTTGCTGTGACTTATTTTTAGCTGACCAATGATGTTAATTTCTTGCTTCTGAGTTCCCTGACTAACCAAGGATGGGAAGCTGGATCTGTCAAAGAAAAGATTTCTAACTAAAAGGATCCCAGCATGGTTTAGAAGCGCTCAACTGGACATGGCTCTTTTGAATCTGCAGCAATCAGAGGAAAGGAGAGAAGACCTGGGAAGGCTGCAGTGAAGTGACCTTTATATGTGTGCATTGAATTAGCCAAAGAAATCAGCAGCAGGGGTTGGTCCCTCCAATCTGGTGACTGTGCACCAGGAGGAGTCCAGGTCCCTGGAGGATGGTTAAAGTGAATAATGCACACAAGCACTTTCAAATTCCATGCGCTGATTTTCTCAGCGTGCTCCCGCACAGTATTGCTTACATCTTTACTCATCCCCCACCTCTCTCTACCTCCTCATATTCCTAAGCAGCTGATATTCATTCTCATCCTAGCCTATTGCACTCTCACGCTTGTGCTTCACAGTCAACCTGTATGACCATGCCATTCCCTAGTGTCCAAATAAGTCATTTCTAAAATGCACAGCACATTGTTTGTCCTTGTGAGAGCAAGTGAGTGAGGGTTGGTTCTCCAATGGCAGGCTTTTTGCTGGTCACAGGCACTGTATAGTTACCAGCTTCTCAGGGAGGTAAGTCATGTTCCAGGAGACGGCAATGACCTGCCATGTTCTGGATCTTGCTTGTTTGGAGCTGGATCTCTGTGACCGTTCTTTTTGCCCTGTGGCTGTGTGAAGAGAATGCAGCTAGTCTTGTCATGTTCCAGTTGCTGGTGTTGGTTCTTCTGCTGTTGTGATGAAAAACTGTTCCTATTCAATGGTGAAGGCTGACAGTAGGGAAGAATAGATGAAGATAAGTACAAGTGGTTAAAGGGACTTCCAAGAAGTTGGCAATCACCTGCTGAACACGGAAAGCTCTCCCTGAGAAAGGTTGTACGTAACAATTTCTTGTCTGGAAATAGCTGAAGCTGTTGAGAAGAAGCACTCCCCACTATGTTCTTATGTTGCTGAGCCTGGTAAATTGCTGGCACCTCTTTTAACAGCTGCTAAGGCTAGAATTTAGTGTTAAAGAAACCTTAACCACCTGTTTATTTACTTGAAGGCAGTAACATAGCTTAGTTGGTTAAAGCACCTGCCTAATAAACAGCAGTTTCTACACTAAAATCCCAGTGGAGCCTGTGCTGTTGTGGTGTTGCTGTAGTGTCCCTACCTGTTACCTACCCCAGAATTCTGTCATAGTCTATCTAAACAGGTTGATTAAAAATAGCTACATCACTGAATTACCTTCCTATCAGTTCACAGGGGTCACTGCACACCTTCAGTTAGGTTTGTTCAGTGACCCAATGCAACTTAAATTAATTTAACTCACAAACAGACCCAAACCTGCCTCCCATTGCCGAGATTTATCCCCAGAGAGTTATTTGAGGGTGGAATGAGGGCATTTGAGAAATTTCTGAACAGGCTTGTACATGAGTCTGTGGAGTTATATTTTCCCACAGGAAACAGGACGTTTTTCCTTTAATTTTTTAGCCAAAATTTCTCTCCTCTCTGCCTCTGAAAGGGTTGTCTCTTAATTTACAGGAGTAGAGTTTCAGGATCACTGATAAAATTAGCATTTTACTCAGGCATCCATTATTTAAGCATAAACCATGAGATTCGCAGCAGGTGAATCGACTGCAAGAGAATTTCAGTTATCCCTAAGCCTGCAATTCCCCACTGTCAATGTTGCACTTCCACTGGGAGTTATTGGATAACAATGCAGGTTGGGAGCTTTTCCATTTTTGTACTTTGCAGTCCAGGATATATGACTTTTACATGCTGATTTCCCATTCTATCCTGACTTCTGCTATCTGTGTCTCCCCGTTCATTGGCTGAAACCACCAACCCTCAGGATCAAACCATCTTTTAGTTTCTTTGGATCTCTAAGCTAGTCACTGCCATTAGAGAAAATCTTAAAAGTATTTTTTGAAAAATACAGTTGAAAACCACCCCTGTTTCTATCACGTTACAGTAGAGAAATCATTTTGGATTTTTCTATGGCACAGAATATGAATTTTCTACAGTCTTATATCATTCAAATATTCATTGAAAATACTATTGAGATAAAGATGTTTTTCTGCTGTAAAGTTGCTGTGTAGACAATCAAGATTCAGTTCTGTATGGACAGCTCAGTCACTGTGCTATGCAAATAACACTGAATATACAAAACAAACTCAAACAAGTACAACTGCCCAGTCTGACGCAGCGTTTGATTGTCATGAGAATTTTCTTGACCAAATTTAGTCATATTTTGACTGATCTCCTTGTGTGTTTAATTTAGTTAATGGAGTACAAGTGAAAGAACAAGCCAGGAAGAGAGTTAAAATTTTTCCTAGTTCTGGGCAAACTGCCAAATCTGAAATGCATAGTGTCTGGAAAAATAGAATGTTGAACATTTCACATATTTTATTGAGGCTTCTTTGTTTGACAGACAATTGTATCTTTCTGTTTTCCTTTCTACTGTGTTGCTATGGTTACGTAATCTCCATTGGGTATATTGGAGGGGAATGAAGTAAAGTCTGTGCTTTCCTTGGTCAGACTTATCAACTGTATCCTTCCTTGATCAGAACATATGCAGGCATCTAAGAGCTGTTCTTGTATAATGGGTACGATTTGTGATGAAATGTGTAATCACTGTGCATCTCCTCCAAAGTTTGGATGATGGGTTGGATCCACCAAGAACAAAGAGTATACAGCAAGACCCTTTATGACTAATGTTGCAACTTCTCAATAAGTATGATTGGGTCTATGGAGTTAAGATGCAAAGACTCATGCTCTTCTACAGAATTAGAGATACAAAGCCTATAGTGTTTCCAACGTATGAATTGAAGGTATGGTTGCAATTTCCAGGTGACTTCTGACTGTCCCAAAGACAATATTAACAGTGCTATATTACAAAATCCTGAATCATATAACACACTGATCAATGTTGTTTTCAGCCTGAAATAATGCAATTGTTGACCAGTAGATGGATTGTGAATGTGGTTTCCAATTCCTCCGGTACCACGAGCAGTTCACCTTTTTATGTGTGTCTGGAATTCCTTGATGAGAATTTGCTTATTCCATGGTTATTCAAAATTGCTACTGAAAACACAGCAAGAGAGTAAATTCTCACCTAAGCGTAAGGTAGTCAAAGACATGGCACAAGCAACTATTGTTTGTTAGGTCAGGAATTGAGAGTCCAGTAGCTGAGTCAGTGGTAAGACTTGCACCTCAGCTGAGCACTTATCATGATATTCCATTGCATAACTTTGTCTAAAAGTCTTCAGAGCTGAATGTATTAAAATCTTTGAAGTAGTGAAACCATTGGTTCTCTGATGGCTGGTCTGGCAATCAGAATAAAGATTAATACACAGAGCCAAATAGTGCATTAAAGTCATAATTGCAATACTATTAAATGCACAAGAGCATTTAAACCAGTGGATAACGTACTCTCATTCTTCTGAATACTTTCACAAAAGTGACCATTGGTCACTTTTCTTTTAAGAACAAAACCCAATATCAATTGCTGCATTAAAAATGGAGTTAAATTATCAAATAACATCCTATGACATGTGAAGTCAATTACTTTTAATCTGACCTGTCAAAAAATATATACTGACTTGGCTTCCCCCGTGGTTCAGAACCCATTTTACCTGATATGGTTAACACAGGCTTCAGAAAGCCACTTGCTTTATTGAAAATTTCCAGCTCCACAAAACAGAACTTGTGGCTGGCAGCAATTTGCAATTCCTGACATCATAAGTTTTGCATGTAGCCGCTTGCCATGATTACTGCATCAATCAAAATGGCAGCTAGCAGAAATGTGGTCGCAATTTTGGAGTTCAAGTCCCTTTCACCTCTTCACTTCACTACTCAGACCTCAGCCAGAATATTGTGTACAGGTCTGGGCACCACACACCACGCATGCATTGGAGAGGTTACAGAAAGGATTCACAATAATACTTTCAAGGATGGGGCAACCAGTTATGAGCAAAGATTGGAAACATTAGGGTGATTTTCCCAGGAGCTGAAAGAGTCATGTGGTGAGTTGATAGAAAATTCCTGAGTTATGAGACATCTGAACAGAGTGGATAAGGATAAACTGTTCCCACTTGTAAAATTATCACAAACCAGAGAGCACAGGTTTACAATGTTTTGCAAAAGAAGCAAATATGAAGTATGAAGGAACTTTTATACACAACGAGTCTATAATGCACTGCCTGGAAGTGTGGTGGAAGTAAGTTCTATCAAGGCTTCAAGAGAACATAGAAAATAGAACAATATAGCACAGAAAAGGCCCTTTGGCTCATGATGTTGTGCCGAACTTTTACCATAATCCTAAGGTCTATCTAACCCCCACCCCTACCTAATACTATCATCCATATGCCTATCTAATAGTTGCTTAAATGCCCCTAATGAGGGTGACTCCACTACCCTTTCTGGCCATGCATTCCACACACCCCTACCACTCTCTGAGTAAAGAACCTATCTCTGACATCACCCCTCTGCTCACTTTAAAACTATGCCCCCTCATAATAGCTATCTCCACCGTAGGAAAAGGTCTCTGGCTATCCACTCTATCTATACCTCTGTTCACTAGAACACCAGTGGATCCTGGGTGACTTGGGAAATTGGATCCAAAATTGACTTAGTGGTAGGAGATAGAGGGTGGTAGTAGAAGGATATTTGTGTGACTGCAGGCCAGTGTCCAGTGATGTATCTAAGGGTTCAGTGTGGGTCCATTATTGTTCATGATATATATGTAAACAAAACAGAAGAAAATGTGAAATGTTGATAAGTAAGTCTGAGGATGTTGACAGTGAGGAAGGAGGCGTCAGGTTCTTGGAAGTTATAGATGGGTTGGTCAGATGGGCAAATCAAGGACAGCTGGAATTTAACCCTGATAAGTGTGAGGTAGTGTACTTAGGAAGAAGTAACAAATGAAGTAAGTTCTTAATGAATAGCAGGATATCAGGAAGCTCAGAGGAACAGAGGGATCTTGATGTGCTTGTCCACAGATCCCCAAAGGCAACAGGACAGTTAACAGGGTGATTAAGAAAGTATATGAGACACTTACCATTATTAGTTGCAGCGTAGATTATGACAGCAGTTACATTGGAGCATAGATTATGAGAACAGTTACGTTGTAGCATAGATTATGAGAGGAGTTACGTTGGAGCATAGATTATGAGACGAGTTACGTTGGAGCGTAGATTATGAGAGGAGTTACGTTGTAGCGTAGATTATGAGAGGAGTTACATTGGAGCATAGATTATGAGAGCAGTTACGTTGTAGCATAGATTATGAGAGTTACGTTGGAGCATAGATTATGAGAGCAGTTACGTTGTAGCATAGATTATGAGAGGAGTTACATTGGAGCTGGCCTTTGGTTAGGACATTGCTGAAATACTGGGTCCAGGTCTGGCCCAAGGAGATGCAAAGGAGATTTACCAGGATACTATCTTGGATGTCACAGTTTAGCTATGAAGAGAGGCTGGATAAGCTTGGGTTGTTTTCTTGAGAACAGAGAAGGCTGAGGTGGTTGGGGTTGGGGGAGTGGGGGGTGCTGCTGTTTGAGCATGTGAGATTATGAAGGGCATAGACAGAGTAGATTAAAAAAAAAGCTGTTTCCCATAATTGAAAGGCCAGTAACAAGGGGGCATAATTTTAAGATGAAAAGTAAGAGGTTTAGAGTGGATTTGAGGAAAATCTTTTTCACCCATAGGGTGATGGGTATTTGGAATGAACATTCTGGGAGGATGGCTGAGGTGGAAAACCATGAAACCTTCAGATGGCTATTGGCCAAATACTAGAAAGTGGGACTGGTGTAGTTATGAAAGAGAGTAGCAGACAACAAAACTTACATCATCTAAGTTCTGTAATTTATTTTCTTTTGACTTCTTAAATAATAATTGAGATAACAAGGTGTAGAGCTGGATGAACACAGCATGCCAAGCAACATCAGCAAAGCAGGAAAGCTGACGTTTCGGGTCTGGACCCTTCTTCAGAAACCTTTCATTTACTGAAGAAGGGTCGAGGACCAAAATGTCAGCTTTTCTGCTCCTCTGATGCTGCTTGGCCTGCTGAGTTCATCCAGCTCTATACCTTGTTATCTCAGATTCTCCAGCATCAGCTGTTCCTACTATCTCTGGTGTAGATTTAGGGTAGTTTTAGTCAGTGCAGACTTAGTGGAGCTGAACAGCCTCTTCTATATTGTTGGATTATTCTCATAGAAGCACTGTGCATGGTTACAGGGAGGTAGGAGATTGGCATTAAGCTAAAATACTCAGAAAACTGGTGCACACACATTTGGCTGAATGATTTCCTCCTGCACCACAGCAATTCTATGCTTCTGAATTTAGTTTTATCTGACACCTAATAATGTTGCAGAGTGCTGTTAAAATTACAAATTTTCTGTACAATGAGAGACCATTTTAGTCCTGGTTATTAAGATTTCATCTTGTTAAAGTCGCTTTATTTGATTCCATTATTTTAATTTATTTTGAATTCTTTTCTTTTGAACAAAGAGCACAGATACAAATAAATTGTTTAGAAAGTATGTTTGAAACCTGAAGTGTGTGTAGCATAGGATGGGGAGTTATATCAGCAGAAACCTGGTCATTAACCCAGCATATATTGTGTATTCTCCTTGCTCCCTGGGGTCAATGATTCCTCCCATTATTTCCTTTCATCTCCGTACTGCTTATCACAATATTAAATTTGTAAACAGAAGTTTCCGATCCCTTGCCCCACTATTCTGTAATTAACACATTTTTGACAGATGTGATCAATGGTCCTACGACAAAGAGACAAAAAGCTTTATTGCACTGAAGATTAACTGTTGATGACCTCTTTATTTTCCTGACATTGCATCAGTTGCCCAGGAGTGACAAATATCTAGGTTTTATGGCCAACCGTTGGTTGTGGAAATTATTATTTAAGTCAAAAGAAAATAAATTACAGAACTTAGATGATATAAGTTTTGTTGTCTGCTACTCTCTTTCATAGAATCCCAACAGTGTGGAAGCAGGGCATTTGGACCATCGAGTCCAGACCAACCCTCTGATGAACATCACACCCAGACCCATCCCCTGCCCTATCTCTGCATTTCTCACCCTAGAAACAATGGGCAATTTAGCGTGGCCAATCCACCTAACCCGCACATCTTTGGACTTTGGGAGGAAACCTATGTAGACATGGGGAGAATGTACAAATTCCACACAGACAGTCACCCAGGGCTGCAAGCAAACCTTGGTCCCTGGCACTGTGAGGCAGAAGTGCTAACCACTGTGCCACTCCTTTCTGTTCTCTTCATGAAGTGTTGAGACCTAGTTCCTGGTACTGGAATACTTTGCTCAAAGTTTATGCTTCCTTGTGAGTGACACACTATTTTTGTAGTTTTGTGAGGTGAGCAAAAAAAGAGGCCAGACAAGCATGGCAATTTTCCACAGACTCTAACCTTTCTGTTTCTCAATTGCACATGTCTGAAAAATGCATGATCAACAGACTCCTGTTCAGTAGATACTACTTCAATACTTCATCCGATCAGACTGAGTAAATCTTATCATCCTGTTTCCAAGATAATAATCATTTCAATTTCACAGTGGCTCAGTGGTTAGCACTGCAACCTCACAGCGCCAGGGACCCAGGTTCAATTCCAGCCTCAGGCAACTGTCTGTATGGAGTTTGCACATTATCCCCGTGTCTTCATGGGTTTCCTCTGGGTGCTCTGGTTTCCTCCCACAGTCCAAAGATGTGCAGGCTAGGTGGATTGGCCATGCTAAATTGCCTGTAGTGTTCAGGGGTGAGTGGGTTATAGGAGGATGGGTCTGGGTGGGATTCTTCAAGGGGCGGTGTGGACTTGTTGGGCCGAAGGGCCTGTTTCCACACTGTAGGGAATCTAATCTAATCTAGTCTTAATGACGTAAGATATGAAAGACAAGGAAAATAGTATCTGCATCCAAAATCTCAATTGTGAAGACATTGCCATCATGCCTAATCTTTATCCTCACCTCATCATGGCTTCACCAGACAGTTCATACATGCATTTTCCAGAGATAGATCAGCCTATAGCAATGAGAGGTAGATTCCTGCATAACTTTGCACTCGTTATCCTAGATCTGTCAAAATTAATTTTAAACCTCAGAAATTGGGCTGACAAGTGGCAAGTAACATTGTAACAAGTAATAATGACTTTCTCCAATAAGAGACAATCTGACCACTGCCCTTGACATTCAATGGTTTACCATCACTGAATTCCCAATGTCAGCATTCTAGTGGTTCCTATTGACCGAAGTTTCAACTGGATTTGTCAAATATAAGTAGCAACAGAGCAGGTCAGAGTCTAGAAGTATCGCAGTGAGTAACTCAACACTTGATTCCCCAAAAGCCTGTCCCCCATCCGCAAGGCACAAGTCAGAGGTATGATGGAATATTGCCCACTTGTCTTATAAAGTGTGTCTCTGAAAACACTCAAGATCTACAAGATACACCACAGGTATTCACCCAAAATCCTTAAACATCATCTTCCAAACCCACAACCATTTCCATCTGGAAGGGCAAGGGCAGCAGAAACATGGATACATCACCATCTGCAAGTTTCCCTTCCAAGTCCCTCAAAATCTGACTGTCGCTGGGTCAAAATCTTGGAATTCTCTCCCTCATGAAATTGTGGGCAACCCATTGCAGTTGGACTGCAGTGAAAGCAGCTCAGCACCACCTTCTCACAAGAGCATAGAAAAAAAATCCACCGCATATAAGCTAAACTAGGGATTGTACCTGGATCTTTGCAATATGCTGTATTAAAAATATAGTTTACTTCCTGAACTACTGGGGAACCTTTATTCTTTGTTGTGCAGATAATTATGTTTTAAATCAGATCATCCACACTATCATGGCAATAGAGTCTTGAAGGGTAGAGGGCAGTGAATTATTGGAACTAAAGGCTCTGTCCCTTGCACTGAACTTGTATCCATTTGCTTATGTTCATGACCAGCCATTGAGGATTTGCTGATTCAGGGAATAGAACACAGAAACTGCATATTTAAATTCTGGAGCCTGATCTGCAGCATAAAGTTATTGATTTTTACACTGTGCGTCTCTGTAAAAACTTATGATAAAGCATAATACTGCCTTCCATTCAACGGCCATCATAACAGTAAAATGTGCTGCATGATGTCTTATGGGAAGCAAGCAACATGTAGATGCAAAGCACATTCTTACAGAAACAGTGGGTGGACAATTGTCCCTGCCTCTGGCACCCTTCTAGACTGGAGAGAAAAAGGTTGCATAGGAAACGGGTATGGAAACCCCTGTCTATTCCCTTACATACATCGATTATTGTTATTAATTACACCATATTTGTCACAAGATCATTGATGGTTACCATAATATTCATAAATCTGATTGAGTTATACTTTATGTGCTTTCACAGGTAAGAGAACATGCCTTTTATCAACACAATGATAGCCAATAAGACAACGGTGTTAAGCTGGACAACAACCACCTGCAACTCGAAGTCCACTGAACAGTGAGCAAAATCTGCCATTTCATTTTAAAGAGTCAGGATTATCATGGTGAACTAACTTGCATGCCTTATAAATAAAACTGTCATAGCACAACTAATAATGCAATATGGTAATTGACCACAGCTACTAACAATATTTGAGACTGAAGAATTAATATAAAGCTTGAAGCCTCAGTTAAAGTAAGCTGTGTTGCAGAAAGCACTAGAGTGAAATTCATCATGTATTCAGAAATACATGACTGATTAAATGGTCAATTGGGAAATTTCAGGCTTTTTCGGCATCTACCGAATTAAAACCTCTGTCGTCAAGAAAATTGGGCGGTGTGAAAACGGTTGTTCAATTCAGTATCATGCATTTTTAGCCAGCAATAAAAGCTAAACTTGCCACATTGAGTTTGTGTAGTTGGTAATTCAGACTAAATACCAGATCCCTGGATTTATTTGCAGGAAGTTAATTTAAAGGCTGCAGGTGTTGTATCTTTGTGACAAAGAATTTGCATGGAATGGTTCATGGCTTTGGTGATGTGCACATATATAAAAACCAAGTACTTGCAGAATTCCTGTGATTATTATCCATGATGAGTTAAAAATTATGATTTTTGGGATGAAGAAGTTGATGACAAGGCAGTGTGATGGAAAGGTGTTTGTTTTGAATGATGGAATTTGGTGAAGAAATAATTATGGTTTTTCTTATCAACTGCATCCAGATATAAAATAGATAATTCCATAAATGAATCTGTTTACCTTGAAAAATAAAACAGTTGTGTGATGTCACATTATATCAGCTATTGGAAATTTCAGTTTTAAATGTCTAGATTTTCCAGTTTTTTTATGCCCTTGTTGACCATTTACTTTAAATAAGAGAGCGCCATGCTGAGATCACTCAGTTTAATTGTAGTTTACACCAGGGAACTTCATAGATTTTGCATTGCAATTCAGAGGTATTTTAAGATTGCTTTTCTGGTATCATGAAATTTAATACCTCGAGTATGCTGTGTTCACACTTGTTTGAATTTTATTCCCAGTGAATCTTTATGACATTGTTATTGAATCGAATTATATTCTCAGCATGGACTTGAGTTGATGCACAATGTTGAGGTAGTAAACGCTAGTCAACTCTGGTCACTCACAGTTTAATTCTTCTTAGATCAAGGAATTTTAAAAATTGAAAAGCGTTTCTCAGCATTAATTCCAAGTCATTAAAATCTTATAACTGGCTTTTTTCTCTTTCTTGCTTTCTTTGTTGTTATTTTAATGTTGTTTTACATCTTTTGAGATGTAACATCTATAATGAAATATTTAATGTCCTGTCTTCATAGACAATATATAAATGAGGAAAATTCAAGAAGTTGTATGGTCACTATACTCTATAGTGTGATAAGCAGCATTGGTAGATCCATTGTGATGTGGCTTGACGTGGAGCCCATTTTCTAACGTTTACTGCAAGCATATTCTGAGATCCTTTACAGATTCTTAACTTGTTTCCTGATAACCTGATAAGATCGCTGGAATTTGCAGCTTAACACATGCCCCTTTTTCCACTTTCTAGCCAAGAGTTAGTTTATATTCACATTTGTATTTTTCTCTTTTAGCCAAATTACAGCAATTTTCCAATGTCTATCAATTATTTCACATGCCATAATGTTCTAAGAATAACAATTCATTTTAGTTTGTTCTCATGCCTGCCCTTAATTGATCCCTCTCTCAATTTTCAGGCTATTAATCAGGCCAGAGAAATGAACTCATCACCCAGATATCCTCACCATGTTGTGGATAACTTGTAGGCATTTGCTGAGGCAGGAAGAGATAATTATCCTTGTGGTTGATCATCGTAAAAGGTTTGCTGATGGATGATTTTTGTGACTGAATTAATCAAACATTGTGATACTGATAGGATCTAGGAAAGAAGCAGCTGAAGAGGGTGACCCTAAGTGGATTTAGCATTTGGAATCTCTTCAGTTGTGATGTGATTTATTGAAGGAACAGTGATTCATTTTTGGGATGGGATTGTCAAAATGTCACTGGAAGCCTGCAATTCTGCACCAAAAGTATGTTGTTCTACAACTTGATGTGCGATAGAACTGAAACTATTGACATACAATAGGTATGTTCTACCTCTCTGAGTTCAGGGTCTGCGTGTTCCTTTAAGAATGAAGGGCAAAGGCAAAAAATCCATGAACCTGGATGTTGAGAGATATTGAGAGTTTGATGATGAAGAAGAAGAAGGAAGCATATGTTAAGTACAGAGCATTATAAACAGAGGAGGCCTTTCAGGACTGTAGAGATTGTAGGGAAGTGTTTAAAAAAGAAGTTGAGGGCAAAGGGGAGAGCATAAAATATTTTTGGCAGCTTGGATTCAGAAAAACCCCATGGCATTTTGTACATTATATTAAGAATAAGCAGATTACCAGGGAAAGAGCAGGACCTCTTAGAGACCAAAGAGGCAGTATATAGATGCAAAGGAAACAGAGATTGGCTTCTGTAAAATTTGAAAATTTAGAACCTTAGATACCTTCGACAAGCAATCTGCTACCAGTCTAAATCCAGGGTGGCCTCATTGTGTTTATTAATCTTCAATCCCATTATAAAAAGTTGTATTAGGAGTTTTCTGTCAAACCTGTTTCTCATGTGGATGTTTATCACCAAACCATTGAAATACATGAATTGTTTGCTTAAAGGGGTAGGTACATTTACATCTGAACAACATTTATACTTTTCCAGATAGTGGATGTTCGATGATTGGAGATTGAAATTTCTATTTTATTTTTGTACAGTCTGCAGAATTTGACATTGAAACATGACTTCCTGCATAAACACTGGGACTACTAAAACAGTCAACTATATACTACAGTAGCTCTCACTTGCACATTTGGCTTTGTTGTTGTTATAATGTGCTGTCCTTTTTCGTATTTTATCATCATTTTTCTATCCATCTCAATCATTTTGCATTTCTGTTGAGAACGTGGCGTTAATGGTGGTAAATTTTGGCAGTATATTACTAAGAGCATTTCTGTTAATAATGTTCCAGCCTGGGGCTGTCCAAGCTTTCTTACAGATGTTGTTGGCATCTCTGAGAAATTCAGCAATGTACTATTTAGTCAAAATGTTTAGCTTAAGTGTAGATGATCTCTGATCAATCAGTGATCTTTTGGGACATAACCCAGAATATGGCTGTGGTTTAGAATGCAGAGTTAGGGAAATGTACAGCAGGGAACTGAGAAGCAGCTGTATTTTCATTCAGTCCTACTCAGTGCATTGCTGTTGTTTTGCACTTTTTAAAGAAGTTTGTCATCTCATTTTTCTTTTTTTTTTGTCCAGGCTGCCATGTTTTAATGCAGTGTTACAGGCGATCTGTGATATTCATCCCAACTTTCCACCCCATCCCGATGGGATAACTTTCTGTTCCCTACAATGTCTGTTTCAGTGCATTTCTCCAAGCGTAGCAATCTGCTGCAGCCTTTGCTCGACTTGGACTGCAGTCAAACTTCTTTGAAGTAACAGGAGAAAGTGAATGTGGTGCCTTATGTCAGAGAGGATTGCAATGGAATAAGCCTTTTAAAAAACTTACAAATCATTAAAATCATAGGTCTGATGAACATTTTATTGCTTTATTAGATCTAGACTGAAGGAAAAATGATCATGATATAGTTCAGATTCTGGTAGCAGAATCTCTTTTTTTTCATGTTTTGGTATTTGCTGAGCCAAATCTAGGCACCTTTGCAGTGGAGTGGTTGTGACATACATAGAGGAATGTGGTGAGGGGAGAACTGATTGACTCAACAAATTAGACCCAGGATTGAAACCAAAGATTTTCTAGGGATCAGGAAAATGAGAAAAGCCACATTAAGAACATTGCATTATTATCTTCCAAAATAAAATGCCAAAGAACTACTCTTAAATTTGTCTGACAATCAAACTATGGCAGGTGAATAAAGAGAAAAATGTAGAAAAATCCGTGTGTACCATGTGGATGTGCAGGCACCCCACACCTTGCATCTTGTGAAGGAGCAGGGAGCAATTACTTGAGTGTCTCTGATGCCAGCTAAAGTCTCTCAATCCTATTATTGGGTGCCAAAAATGGGAGAAAGTACAAAGTGAAATGTTTCCATGGTCCATACATCAGGCACCAAGGTTCTCTGTCACTTTTGGAGCTTCATTTCCAGGTTGTGGATGAGAGGAGGGAAATCCCTCAGTAAATCGTATCCCGGTGGCAGGAGAGATCCAGAGATGGTGGTGTTATAGTTTTTGTCAGGAGGAAGTGGCTCTGGAAATCCAGAACTTTGACTCCAGACCCACGAGGTCTTGTGACATTCAGCCATATGTTAACAAGATGAGCACTTAATCATCACCGGGTTGTATGCCAGGAGCAGCACTTGGGAACCTATGATTGAGGAACCAATTTCAAACCAGTGGAAGCATGCTATAGATGAAGCTAAGTGATCCCACAACCAACATATCAAAGCCCTGCAATCCTGCTGTATCCAGTCATCAATAATGGCAGAAAAGCAATGAATGTGATAAGGAGGGCCCATGAACATCCCAATGATGGCAAAGCCCAACACATCAATGCAAAAGACAGGGCTGAAACATATGCAAGCAAACCCAGCTAGAAGTGTTGAGTGGATGATCCATCATAGTCTCCTCCTGAGGTCCATGTTGTCACATATCAATTTTCAGCCAATTTGATTTGGCTCATATAATACAAATAGGAAGCCAGATACGAATAACACAGCAAAGGTTATGGTCCAACAACATCCCAGGATGTAATGCTAAAAACCTGTTCTCCAGAATTAGCAATACCCTAATTAAAACATTTCATGCGGCTCCAGCACTTACACCGATCCAATCAATTTGGAAATCAGCCCATTCATGATCTTACCTCATTAAACATGACAAATCCAATCCAGTCAAATACTGTTCTAACAGTTTGCTCTCAGTTGTCAGATAAGTGATGGAATGAGCTGCCAGAGGAAGTGGTGGAGGCTGGTACAATTACAACATTTAAAAGGCACCTGGATGGTATATGAATAGGAAGGCTTTAGAGGGATATGGGTCAAATGGTCGTTAATGGGACTAGTTTTATTTAGGATATCTGGTCGGCATGGATGAATTGGACCATTTCTGCGCTGTACATCTCTATGACCCTATAACTGTAATCAATGGAAGGTACTGTCAGCGGGGATGTCAAGAGACATTTAGTTCTCCAAAAACCAGCTCACCAATACTTAGCTTGAGTCCTATAACATCCAGTCCATTCTAGACCTCACTAAAGTTTTGGTCCAAACATGAAAAATAGAGCTAAACTAGAGGTGAGGTGCAAGTGGTTGCCTTTGACATCAAGTGTATATTTGACTGAGTGTGGCATCAAGGATTCTTGGCAAAATTGGAATCAATGGAAATCAGGTAGAAAGCTCTCCACCTGCTGGAATCATATCCTACACAAATAAATGGTTTGCTTGTTGGAAGCCAATCATCTCAGCTCCAGAAAGTTCTTCAGGGTAGTGTCCTAGGTCCAACCATCTTTAACTGCTTCATCAAAAAATATTTCATTCTCATTTAGAACAGATTCCTGCATATGAATATATTTAGTTTCTAGCAGATGTAAATGAGCCATGTTATGAACTCAACTGTATACCTTAAGTTAATTGTTAGTGTAATTCCTGGAACTCTCAAACTTTAACAAGCACTGCCCAATCACATCAAACAATAAATAGGCTAATTCTATATGGTCTGTACTCGGCAAATCACAAACAGCTGGAGAAATATGTTTGGTACAATCAGCCACCATTTGGATTAAAAGCCTGTATTCCTGGCATTACACTGGTACTGAAATTCATACATTTCATTCCTCAATCGTGTAGGTATGTTGAGCATCTTCAAGCCAAAATCAAACATGTTCCACCACTGTTTCACTGCCTACTCTGAGACTTTGTGTTTAAACTCTTTGCCATTTTCTCACTGCTCCCTCGCTCTGTCTCTCACTCTTTCTGGCTTTCTCTACAAATTCTCGCTGCTGTCTCCAGCAATGATATAAATCAAACTGTTTACATTACAAAAGGGCTAAACACAATGAAAAGGATATAGCCAGTGTAATATGGAACCCAAAGTCCAACAGAAAAAAAACTGTTACAGAGCACTGGGTAATCTTTAAGAAAGAGCTTTGTCAGGTACTGACCAGGCATGTTCCAACAAGGGTGAAAGCGAGACAAACCCAAACAATGTTTCTTGGATGGTGAGAAAAGTAATGGTGATGGTGAAGCAGAAGAGAAGGACTTATGGTGTTTGTGAAGTGAATTCTTCAAGTGAGAAACAGGTCAAATACAATAGGTTTAGAGAAGAGAACATCCAGACTGGCAAAGAGAGAACAGGAGAACGTCATGGCAGGCAACTTAAATTAGAACGGAAAAATGATTTTCTGGAACATAAATAGCAAATTAGTAGTGAATGGTAGAAAGAATCCTATTAGGGACAAAGATGGTAATATCTGATGAATGCAGGGCACTAGAAGAACAATGTGAATGCTCCACAGTTTCTACTAAAGAAGAGGAATCTGACCAAATATCAGTAGAAGCAATGGATAAGTTGAATATTGAGAAGGAGGAGGTAAAGGAAAGGCAATCTGATCTTGGGGTAAAAGAAATTACATAGTCCTGATGGCTTGTATTTCAGGTTATTAACAGAAATCCAGAAGGACAGTGACTTACCGTAATCCTCAAGGTCAGAGACTAGTAACTCACCCCAAAACCTATCCAACATCTATAATGCACAAGTCAGGAATGTGATGGAATACTCCCCACTCACCTGGATGCATGCAGCTCTGACAACGCTCAAGAAGCTTAACACCATCCAGGACAAAGCAGCCCACTTGATTGGCACTATATCCACAAGCATCCACTCCCTCCACCACTGATGCTCAATAGCAACAGTCTGTACCATCTACAAGGTGCACTGTAGAAATTCACTAAAGATCCTCAGAGAGCACCTTGCAAACCTAAGACAACAGCTAAGTAGAAGGACAAGGACAGCAGATGCATGGGAACGTCACCACCTGCAAGTTCCGCTCCAAGTTACTCACCATCCTGGCTTGCAAATATATCACTGTTCCTTCAGTGACACTGGGTCAAATTCCTGGAATTCCCTTCCTAAATGGCAAGGTGGTTTTATCCACAGCACATGGACTGCAGCGGTTCAGGAAAACAGCTCACCACCCCCATCTCAAGGGCAGTTAGGGTATAAGCAATAAATGCTGACTCAGCTAATAGTAGCCACATCCCGCAAAAGAAGCATTTTTTTCCCCTATATGTGGGGCAGTTACCATATTGGCAAATATGACTCCTTTATCTGCTCAGCTGAGGAGGAATGCAAGTGATACCGAAAGATTTTGAAGGATGCCCTCATGAGAGTGGGAAATGATGCTCAACTCATTGATCACCAGTTCCAACATGTCACAACAAAAAACCGCAGTGACCTCCTCAGAAGACAGACACAGGATATGACCTAAAGGATATTCTTTGACAACCAGTACTTCCCTGGAGCGGAGGGATTAAGCCATGTTCTTTGCAGTCTTCAACATGTCATTGATGACAATGAGTATCACACCAAGATCATCCCTACGCCACCAAGTGTTGCCTTCAAACAATCGCTAAACTTTAATCAGACCATCATTCACAGCAAACTACCCAGCCTTTAGGAGAACATCAACCACAACCACACAACCCTGCCACACCAACCTTTGCTAGACATGTCAGTCCATCAACATGGATATTACCATCACACATGGGAACACCACCCTCCATGTGCATGCAAATACTCATGTGATTCGGCCAATGTTGTCTATCTCAAATGCTGCAGGCAAGGTTGCCCCATGGCAATGGTACATTGGTGAGACCATGCAGAAGCTACAACAACGGGTGAATGGACACCGCGCAACAGTTGCCAGAGAGGGGTGTTCCCTCCCAGTCAGCAGTCAAGGACATTTAGCATCTGATCTTTGGGTAAGCGTTCTCTAAGGCGGCCTTCAAGATACTCAACAATGCAGAATCACTGAGCAGAAACTCATAGCCAAGTTCTGTACCCATGAAGACAGCCTCAACCGTGATCTTGAGTTCATCTTGTGCTACATGCAAACCACTGTAATGTTCTTGATCTGTAAAATCTTCCTTCCTGTCCTGTTTTGACACCACCACCTGGATAAATTTTAATTATCTTTCTACTTTAATTAGTTTGTACAGTTTTGGATTACTTGTTACTTTAATTAAATTTGTCTCCAGCACTGCATTATTTTTAACTTTTTGTAATTAGCTCTCTGCCTCATTTAATCAGATTATAGGTCATCCCTTCACTTGTTATTTAGCTGTTGACACCTTACTCCTGCTATTTAACACTTCTGATCAACTGCAGGGACTCATTATTCAACAGTCAACTCAGATCATTTGTATGATCTTTTGATCTCTCTGGCCTTGTTTTCTCTGCCCATAAATTTTGTGTTCTATGTGCTTCTCTCTCACTTCACCTCACAAATGGGCTATGCTGTGAAAGCTTGTGATTTCAAATAAACATGTTGCACTATAACCTGGTGTCGTGTGACTTCTGACCTTTATTGAAGAAAGAGGATAGACATAGCAAATACAGACCAGTTATTTTAATATAATTGGCAGATAACTTTCTGGAAACAGTAAGCATGGACTATATCCACAACCTCTTGATGAGGTTTGGGTTACTTAGGGAGAGCCAACATGGATTTGTAAAAGACATTGCATTTAACTAATCTAATTGATTTTTTTTTGATGCAATAGCATAAGATTGTTGAATGGAATGTGGTTCAGCTGTGTGATTTTAAGAAAACATTCAATGAAATACCACATAAAAGGGTGGTTAAATTCAGACAGATGGTCAGTGTTCAACTGGATAAAAATATTAGCTTAAGGATCAAAAACACAGCGTCATTGTAAATAAGGAACAAAACAGAAGTTGCTGGAAAAGCCTAGCAGGTCTGGCAGCATCTGTGAAGAAAATATCAGAGTTAACGATTTGGGTCCGGAGACCCTTCCTCTTTTGGTTTTTATTTAGTCATTGTAAATGATTATTTTTAAGACTGGGAGGGTAGTATATAATGGTGTTCCCCAAGGACAAATGCTGGGACAACTCCTTCTTTTGATTTGTATACAATTGACCTGGATGTTGGAATTAGAGTAGAATTTTAAAGTTTGACAATTAGACTAAACTTGATTGACAAATAGAGAGGATAATACAAATTACCTCCAACTTGATGCGGACAGGCAAGTGGCACTGAAATTTACATCCAGAAGTAAAGTATTTTGGCAGGAGGGAGAGATAATATGGATTTATTTTCACAGTTCTAAAGAATGTACAAGAACAGAGGGCCGTGGGAATACATATGCATACATCTTAGAAAGTTTCAGGAGACATTGAGAATGTAATTAGCAAAACATGTGGGATCCTAGCTTCATAATAGGGGAAGTGAGTACAAAAGCAGGAATGTTATGCTGAGTCTTTATGTAAAGCTCTGGTTTGGTCCCGACTGGAGTATGCACACTTGAGGAAGGATGTGAGGGCTCCTTAAGAAGTTTCAGAAGAGATGCAGGACAAAGCATGAGCCATGTCTACTTGCAATTGCAGTTAGACGAGGATTCCCAGAAGTATGCTATCATTAATACCCGTATGGGTTTGTGCAACTATATGAGACTGCCTTTTGGGGTAACATCAGCCTCTGTAATTTTTCAGCAGACAGTGGAGAATGTTTTGCAAGATCAATCCTAGGTCGCCATTTAGCTAGATGATGTGCTAATAACGAGCTAATAAATATTGGGATATTGATCACAAGCACTTACAGAACTTGGACATAGTCCTTAGGCAAACGCCCGATTGGGAGAAACGTCTAAGACAGGAAAATATATGTTCCAGTTACCCCAAGTGACCTGCTTGGGCTACCAAGTCAACAAGACCAGGTTACACCCATTGGAAGATAAAGTGAGGGCAACAAAGGTGCCCGAGCTCCCACATCTGTACCAGAGCTTAGCTCTTTCCCTGGGCTGATGAATTATTACAGAAAGTTTGTTTATAACCTGGCCTCCATCCTGGCGCCTTTACACCAACTCCTAAAAATGGGTCAGCTTTGGAAATAGTCTCGTAGCCAAGCCATAGCTTAAAAGGAAGTGATCCCAAGTGTGGACTTCACAAGCTTTAAAATCTCCCCCTCCCCCAATGCATCCCAAAACTAGCCCTGCTTGTCCTCTCCCCCCACTGCATCCCAAAACCAGCCCAGCTCGTCCCCTCCCCCCAATGCATCCCAAAACCAGCCCAGCTTGTCCCCGCCTCCCTAACCTGTTCTCCCTCTCACCTATCCCCTCCTCCCACCTCTAGCCGCACCTCCATTTCCCACCTACCAACCTCATCCCGCCTCCTTGACCTGTCCGTCCTCCCTGGATTGACCTATCCCCTCCCCACCCATACTCTCCTCTCTACCTATCTTCTCCTCTATCCATCTTTGGTTTGCCTCCCCCTCTCTCCCTATTTATTTCAGAACCCTCTCCCCATCCCCCTCTCTGATGAAGGTTCTAGGCCCGAAATGTCTGCTTTTGTGCTCCTAAGATGCTGCTTGGCCTGCTGTGTTCATCCAGCTTCACACTGTGTTATCTTGGATTCTCCAGCGTCTGCAGTTCACATTATCTATGATCCCAAGTGCGGTCGGGTATTGACATGCAATGCCTCGCCGTATGGCATCAGGGTAGTGTTAGCTCATAGTTGGCCCAATGAAGAAGAACACACAATTATGTATGTGTCTGGGACTTTAGCTAATGCAGAGCATAAATATGCACAGATAGAGAAGGAAGGTCATATTTGGAGTCAGGAAATTCCACCAATACCTTTACAGGTGTAAATTTGTAATGATAACGGACCGCAGAACTCTGCTAGGTCTAGTTAAAGAGGACAAGGCAATTTCACCCGTAGCTTCAGGTCAATTCAGCATTGGGCTCTAAAACTAAGTGCACATAATTATAAGTCGGAATACAATCTGGAGGGCCACGTCGCAAATATAGATGCATTGAGCCACCTCCCACTGGCAGATACATTACTAGTGGTACTGCCACTGGAAGATTCACGTAATGGTTTCAAATTTCTTTGGACACACTTCTAGTCACAGCTGAATATATCAGGAGACTTTGGATAGATCTAATCCTGGCAAAACTGAAACAGCTGGTGGTGAAGGGGGAAACCAAAGGGCTGTCTCAAGCAGAACTGAAACCTTTTTGGACCCAGAGAGACCAGATCACAGTAGAAGTCAGCATATAATTACGGGCAGCAAAAGTGATTGTCCTGAGCAAAGATCGCTGTCAGATACTGGCTGAACTCCACCAGGGTCATGTGGGGTGTCCAAAATGAAGATGTTAGTGAGAAGTTATGTCTGGTGGCTAGGAGTGACAATATAAAAACTGCACGCGTCTTTTGCAACACACAGACTCCTGAAAGTGTTGGGTCACAGATAGCTGGCCATTATTCACTGGCAGGGAATTTGAGCATTTCCTAAATTCAAATGGAATTTAACATTTAAGGACAGCTCCGTGTCATCTATCATCCAATGGCCTGGCAGAAACAGTTGTCTAAACATTGAAGGCAGGCTTGAAGAAACAGCCTACAGCATCACTAGATACCAAACTGTCTCAGTTCCTATTTGATTCTAGAACCACCTGTCATGCAACTAAAGGCTAGCTCCAGCAGAGTTGCTAATTGGGAGAAGACTCTGCACCAGGTTAAATCTGATCTTCCTGGACCTGGGTAGTGGGTAAAAGTGAAATGGTATCAGGAATTCCAGTTTTGGGCTCTCAGCCCCTCTAAGTGAGAGAGTCAGTTTAATACAGGGAATGAAATTTAGTGTAGGAACCTTGGAAATGGCCCTGCATGGCCAAGGTCAAGACCACTGATGTATAAATTTTGAGTAAGAGCAACAGTCCTGACAAGCACATGAAACCTGCAAACAGTGCAGGAACAAAAGTGCCCTGCTCCTTGGAACAGTCAGAAAGGCTGTTGGAAACTGTGAGTTCTTCCTCTCTATTAAGCATTGAAGATACCTCTGAATCTAAGATGGCCATGGCTGATCCCACCATCACGAATCCTTTGCCTCCTGAAGAAGAGAGTGAATTTCTCCTGCAATGCTGCAGGTGCAAGAGGCAAGCTGCTGTGCATGATACGCTACCTGTATCTGATGCAGAATCAGAGGCACCTGACCCGGTGCTAAAACACCCCAGAAAGAGCAACAAGATAAAGGGCCACCCGATGTCCTCAGACTCAAGAGGGCGAGGGGTGGAGTGATTGTAAGGGGGTGAGCCAGGTGGACGTCAGAGAATATAAGTTCCCTGATTGGGGCTGTTAAGCTGGTCTAATTAGAGAGTGCAGGCTGACAGATAAAAATAAAGTGTAAGACATCCTGTTCGCTTTGAGACCTGGCTCTGAGATGTGGACCTGTGTCAAAGACTTTCCACGCGTAAATCAAGAGTGATTTGGTGACGGGATACCAGCCTCCGCGGAGTTAGTTCAGTGGCACCAAGAGTAAAGCACGTCCCTGAAGAAGCTTGCTCGTAACATTTGTCTTTCAGTTAGGGTAAGCATTTCTGGAATCATGCCAGCGATTGATCCTGCTGTACAAGACTTGGTAGTAATTTTGGAGGTCAGTGGTGGGACCTTCAGGATTTTGATCCAACAACAACAAAAAAATGACTAGTTCAGTCTGTCAAGAGCCAACATGAACCTGTTGCGCTGAATGGCCTTTTGTGTTGTAAGTAATTTTGTGAAATTTATTTTCCCAAGCACCAGGCAATGGACCTGTCCAGCAACAGATTCTAACCAACTCCCCTTGACATTTAATGGCAACAGCATGCATGAAAACCATCCTGGGATTTACCATTGACCAAAAACCTAACAGATAAATACAGTGGCCAAAACCAGATCAGAGGCTAGGAGTTATCCTGAAATCTTAAAAGCTCTTCACCACTTACAAGGCCCACTTGCATGGACCCAGACAGTTCCAACAACACTCAAGAAACTCAGCATCAGTAATTTGACTTCAGTGCAAACTTAGTAGCCACCTCAGATTTAATGGTGGGCTGTTTTCTGCACGTTTTCAAATGCAGTAAAGTACATGGAACTAGAATTGGGTTTAATTTCAATTGTATTTCATGAGAATTCCAAAAGTGAGACCACTTTCCACCTCATTCTTGATACATCAGAATATTTCTGCTAACCCCCACTGGAAACAAACATGGAGAACATTTTAGACATTGTTGCCTTATGTATCATTATCAAAATACCATTTATGATGCAGTCATTTAGAAATAGTATAAGGCCTCATAGTCTCTTTCTTGGATGAGTTAATCTGAGTCAACTTTGGCCTAGTCACCACTTGTGAACTTTCTGTAAAAATGTAGTTCATTTACCTTACCATATACTGTATGAGAGATATATGAAATGCAGCAATAAAATTCCTGAACATGGGTTGTGTAACAATACTCAAGAACTGTACACACAGCTGGCAAGCCTCAATGGAAAACATAAGCACTGTGGGAAAGTACAGTTAGGGTCTTCCTTTTATATTTCTCTTTGCAGGATACTGATGACCTTCTCAGCATTTAAACAAAGAAAAAAGTCAGCCCATACCAAAGGCACATTGTCAATCCGTTCCTGCATGAGATACTGGAAAACATTGGTCTGGTAATCTCTCAAACTAAAGATAAAAACTGCACTGAAATTCTCGAGCGAATTCCTAAAGAGAATCTGATTTCTTGGTTCTTTAAATTCTGTAAAACATACGATCTAATATAATGGGTATCAGTGTATTTCATTCTGCAGCAATGCACGCAATATCAATTCAAGCTGTTTAGTAAGTGTACGAGGGTTATGTCTGAGATTGAGTTAGTCCCGTCTTGTACATAAATCTGGTGGTGGTGGTAGTGTTTTGGGGGGTGTGTGGGAAGTAGCGTTCTAGGCATTGGATTGTGTAGCAATGGGTTAAGGGGGGAAATGATGGTGGTAGGGAGCAGGATCTCCTTTTTTCATTCATCCATAGGATGTAAGGCTTGCTGCAAGACTAGGGTGCTGGTGATAATAAACCACTTTTTCAAACTCTTTATGAATGGTCTGGGTGATGCTTTTGAAAAGCAGCGGTGCGACCTCCAGGACTTTGATGCAACAACAGTAAAGAAATGATAATATTCTCCCAAGTCAGAAGCAAAACTTGAAGGTGGTGATGTTCCTAAACATCAGCTGATCTCCTTTCAAAAAACAATGGATGCTATGGGTTTAGAAGGTGCTGTGTAAGAGCCTTTGGTGAGTTGCTTTAGTATGTCTTGTTGATGACACATATTGAAACACAAGTGTGCAGTGCTGGATGGAATTCTAATCAAGGGGTCTGCTTTGACCTGAAGCATAGAAACCCTACAGTATGGAAGCAGGCCCTTCGGCCCAACACGTCCACACCGACACTCAGAGCATCCCACCCAGACCCGTTCCCCTATCACCCACACACCCCTGAACATTACAGGCAATTTAGCATGGCCGATCCGCCTAGCCTGCACATCTTTGGACTGTGGGAGGAAACGGGAGCATCCGGAGGAAACCCACATAGGCACGGGGAGAATGTGCAAACTCCACACAGACAGTCGCCTGAGGCTGAAATCGAACTTGAGTCCCTGGTGCTTTGAGGCAGCAGTGCTAGCCACTGATACACTGTACCATCATTTGAAGAAGCTGCTCGTGGGGTGTCAAATAAGATCTTATTTGACGAACTGTTAGCCTGCCAGCTGTGTGTACAGTTCTTCAATATTGTTACTCAACCCATGTGTGGGAGTTTTATTGCTGCATTTTATTTATCTCTCATACAGTATATGGTAAGATAAATGAATTACATTCTGACAGAAAGTTCACTAGGGGTGACTAGGCCAAAGTTGACGCATAATGACTAGTCCAAAAAAGAGACTATGAGGCCTAATACTTTGACTACATCATAATGGTATTTTGATAATGATACAAAAGGCAACAATGTCTAAAATGTTCTCCATGTTTGTTTCCAGTGGGGATTAGCAGAAATATTCTGTGTCAAGAATGAGGTGGAAGGTGGTCTCACTTTTGGAATTCTCATGAAATACAATTGAAACTAAAACCAATTCTAGTTCCATGTATGCTATTGTATTGAAAATGTGCAGAAAACAGCCCACTATTAAATCTGAGATTGCTCTGAGTTTGGACTGAAATCGAAATTATTACAACCCAAGGGGTCATTGGCCCATCATACCTACACTAGCTGTTCCTATGAGCGTTTCACTCAGTGTTTTTCCCCGCCTTCCCCCAAAACCCTGAATGTTGTTCCTTTAGGATAATTGTATAATTCCCTTTTGATTATTTCAGCAAAACCTCATTCTATCACACACACAGGCGATGCAGTGCAGATCTAACTACAGTCTATGTAAAAGGTTTTTTTCCTCCTCACTTTTTTGTTTCCTTCTCCAGTTACTTTAAATGTGTACTATCTTGTTTCGATCGTTTCACAATTGCAGAGTTTTTCTGTCTTGATTTCTTATAACTTTCAAATATCTCTATCAGATCTCCAAACAGTCTTCACTTCCCAAAGAAAACAGTCTTCACCTTTCCAATATATCTTCATAACCAAAGTTTCACACTCCTGGAAACATGTTTGTAAACCACTACTGCACTCTCTCTAATGCATTCACACCCTTCCTAAAGCCTAGTGCCCAGCCTGGATGCAATACTCTAGATAATGTTGAACTAGTTTTATTCATGTACAAAATAATCTATTTATTCTTATTCAATTTCCCTATTAATTAAGCCTAACTTAATGTTCCAGGAAGGACTAGGAAGACAAAGTGTTAACAGCAGGAACTTTATTAAGGGGGTAGTCACCGTATAGGCAGCAAAGTTAGACGAAACTGTTTCTCTCCAAAATGACTAATTATGTCATTATTATATCACATGATCATACTCTTCAAGTCCACCATATGTATACAAGTACACAATACTCAGATGACATGTCCATTCTGGGCCTCCTGCAGTGCCACAACGATGCCACCTGAAGGTTGCAGGAACAGCAACTCATATTCCACTTGGGAACCCTGCAGCCCAATCGTATCAATGTGGATTTCACAAGCTTCAATATCTCCTCTTCCCCCTACGGCATCCCAAAACCAGCCCAGCTCGTCCCCGCCTCCCTAACCTGTTCCTCCTCTCACCTATCCCCACTTCCCACCAAAAGCCGCACCCCCATTTCCTACCTACTAACCTCATCCTGCTCCCTTGACCTGTCTGTCCTCCCTGGACTGACCTATCCCCTCCCTACCTCCCCACCTACACTCACCTTTACTGGCTCCATCCTCGCCTCTTTGACCTGTCTGTCTCCTCTCCACCTATTTTGTCCTCTATCCATCTTTGATCCACCTTCCCAATCCCCCTTTTCTGATGAAGGGCCTAGGCCCGAAACATCAGCTTTCCTGCTCCTGAGATGCTGCTTGGCCTGCTGTGTTCATCCAGCTCTATACCCTGTTTACCCGGGATACTGTAGACTCTATTAATTGCACTCTAAACCTGACCTAAGATAACAAAGTGTAGAGCTGGATGAAACAGCAGGCCAAGCAGCGTCTCAGGAGCACTGAGATGCTGCTTGGCCTGCTGTGTTCATCCAGGTCTACACTTTGTTATCTTGGATTCTCCAGCATCTGCAGTTCCCATTATCTCTAAACCTGACCTGCCTTCTTTAATGACTTACGTGCACACACGACTAGATGCCATTGCTCCTGCACTCACTTTAGAGATGCACTCTTATTGTATATTGGCCACATTCATTCTACCAAAATGAATCCCCTCATATCTCTCCATATTGATCTTCATCTACCACCAGACTCCCTAGGCCTTCAACCTATCCATGTCTTTTTGAAGTTCCAAGCTATACTCTTCACAATTTACAATTTTTCCAAATTTTGTATCATCCATACACATTTTGAATACCACCATGGACCTAATGGGTCGAGTGGTCTGTTTCTGTGCTGTAAATACTGCATAATATTTTACATGCCTGTAAAAATCATTGGATACAAAGTAGGTCCTCTTAGATTGTTCAGGTAGCAACGTTGAAAGAGAAATGCTTGTTTTTTGGATTCCTGTCTAACCAAAAATTAGTTTACAGCTGTACCCATGAAAGCAAATGGGTGATTATTGGGCCTGAAGGTGGGAGGAGATGCAGAAGAGTTGGTGGCTTATGCAGGGGTGATGTATTGAAAATATATTCAAAGTGATAGCCCAGTATAAACAATGACAATGCATTTTAGAATCACAGAACTGTTACAGCACTAAAAGAGCCATTCAGCCTATCATATTTTTGCCAGCTTCTCATAGAACAATTTCATGAATGCCATTGCCCTGTCTTCTCCCCATGGCCTCGCACATTATTCTGATAACAAATCAATTCTCTTTTGGATGTCCTGACAGAATTTGCCTTTTTCATGCACTCCATGAGTGCCTTCAAAATCTTAACCAATCTGCATGGAAAGGATTTTCCTCCTGTTGCTATTGCTGCTTTTACTAATTATCCTAAATCTATGCCCTCTAATTGTCAATACTACCATCAATTGACTGTTCCTATCTATTCTGTCCAGACTCACGATTTTGAATACCTCTGTCAAATCACTTCTGAAACTTCTCCAAGACAAGCATCCACAACTTATTCAATCTAGCTCAATGACTGAAGTTTCTCATTCTTGGGACCATTCACGAGAATCCTTTCTGCAATCTCTCCAATGTCTGTGCATCTTTCCCACAGTGTGGCACATAAAATTGGAAGTGATACACCAGTGGAGGCCCGGATAGTGCTACATGCAAGTTTATCAAAACCTCTTTGCTTTCATCTGCCAAGTCCTGCCATTTTCAATGATTTATCTGCATATCTATGCAGATCCCCATGTATGCCCTTTTTATGCTTCTCTCCACATTCTTATCAAAATGAGTCCCTTCACATTTCTCTGCTTTAAATTTCATCTTCCACGTGTCTGTCTTCTGTATGTTCTTTTGAAGTTCTACATGTTCTTCCTCAAGGTGCACAATGCATCCAAAGTTTGTATAATTTACAAGCTTTGATATTGTGCCCTGGACACCAAGGTCTAGGTCTTTAATAGAAATGAAATGCCTTATCAGATTCATTCTCCAGGCCTGTGGGCAACATTTAACATTTCTAAACTCTATTGTCTCACACAGCTACATAACCAGTGTATATAAAATATTATATGGCCGACATGGAGAAACAAACTAATGCTGATAGTGATAGCTTCTGTTGTGGTCTAAATGTAGGATTAAAAAAACAAAACCAGAAAGTTCTGAGATCCATATAATCAAATGACACCTAAGGACTACCACATGTGTTTCTGTAAGACACAGTTCACACTATTTACTATTCTGGATTATAATGAAAATCTTTTTATCTTCCAGGGTCAGAACAGCTGATAAGAACTTTGTCTTCTTTGTTGAGGAACCACCAAGGTTTGAACCTGAAAGTATTGGTAATCTGCACCGGAGCTCCACTAAAAAGAGTTCAACAAAAGCTCTGATTGGTACACAAGCAGTTGACAACACGGAGGTGAAGTGTCCCTTAAAGCCAGTCAATAATTGCCTTTTAAAGTCAAGACCAGCTGGTAGTGAGCAGAAAATGTTGAATCCAAAACTTGGCACCAGCAGCCCAAGCCTGGATATCAACAGTGTCACTGGGAATGAACTTTCCATGCAGAAACCATTGAAGAATACTTCCAATGAAAGATATCCCCCCAATAAAACAAGCATCATTATTAGGAATCCAAGTATCAAGCAAAAGATTTCAGAATGGGAGGGTAAGAAGGAACCAGTGATTTCAGAAAATAAAGAAAAATTGGAAAATAAAGAAGCAAAAGAACTTGACAAGTTGGAACTGGTGAAACGAGTTGAAGGGAATGTCCTTAAAAAGACTGAATGTAAACACTCAAAAGTTTGGAACTTAGACAGCAAAGACGCTGGGAAAGAGAATGAATACAAGGTAGATGATGGAAAGGCTGGGTCCTTAGAAACTGAAAGCAGGTTGTCTGGATGCCAGCAGAATGAGATGATAAAGTCTGATCTGACACAGCAAGTTGGCAGAAAGGTAAAAGAGGTGACCTGTACTAAATTTGTGACAACACAGCCCTTGAAAAGGGACCGAACAAACGTGTTGAGTCACATCAAGAAGCTGGAAGAAAAGGCAAAGGAAGATTCAGCATCAAGCCAACTCAAGCTGCCAGGTGATTACTATACCCCTCAGAGACTTCAGGAGGCATTGGCTGCCCAGGGGCCAACACCATCCAAGGAGAAAAAGGATGGCAGCTGTAGCTCTGAGCTCAAGCGCAAGCATATCCAATCCAATTCTGATTCTGAAGCAAGTGAGCTGAGTTTTGGGACTCTGGACAAGGTGAAGGTTTCCTGGGCAAGCTGTAAAATTAGAAATGTGGAGAATATCTACTCAGAACCTGGAACTCTGGAACAGGAGCTTGCAGTGAATCCTGTGCCCAAACCTAGGCGAACTTTTGAATATGGGACAGAAAAAATGGCTGGTCTGCATTCATTAAGGAAGAGCACCCGGCAATTACCAGACTTACCAACGATTCCCCCACCTTTGCCATTGTCACCTCCCCCTTCAGTCAGTACAGGGGCACTAAATGGGAAACCAAAGATAAACAGTAAGGATAACCGGTAAGCAGGCATCTTGTGTTATCAGAAAGATTAGTTTTGGTGGGATAATAGAAGCTATCTAAAGCCATGAGTTAGAAGCCTGCAGTGTACATGTACTGAAGTGTGAAGATCTAAAACAGTAAGGGAGTAAAGCAGAATAATAAAGTGAACCAGTGCATTGGAGCCCCTGCAGACAGTTCTGCACCATGGCAAGTTATTCCTGTTTGAATTTTCCGCGTATTGAACTACTAATTTCAGTTGATCCATTGAAAAGTGATAGTGGGAGGCCAGATATTTTCCCACAAAGAGTAAAATGAAGAATCATTCCTAAAATGATCATCTTTTGTGGATCTACTGGATCTGGTCTTTTATCAACTTTGATTGTGCTCTCGGATGATCTGTTAGATGGGAAGGCTAAATCAAGAGAAGAGAAATATTATAAAAAGAGTTTTACTCTCAATAACTTAAATCTTTATGCTTCCTCACATTCCCCTCTGCAACTCTGGGTCAATGTATTCTGGTGTCATTGGATAGAAGTGACTTTTTTCTACTATTTTAATAATCCCCAGTAAATTGAATTTCGGCAATCTCTAGATAGTTCTTAATGAGCTCACATCACAATTCAAGACTAATTTGCTAACGTTTAGGACTGAGAGGTCTTTATACCAATTGGGCTGAAACTGTTCAATAAGGCACCTCACTGCTACCGTCTCAGGCTGTTAGGGATGAGCACCAAATGCTAACCTTGCCACCAACACTCACATCTCATGGAAGAATATTCTTTAAATGTTGCTATTTTTCTTTAAAAATGCTACTGGATATTTAGTGTGAGGAATGATTGGTTGCACTTATATAATGACCCAACTCTCTCTAAGCCACATTATTGAGTAAAGTAAGTTTATTTTGTCTCAAACCCATGACGAACTGACCTGACAATACAATATAAAGGGAAGACATGAGATACGTCACAGAGGAGACTATTCCTTTCATTGGTCCTATATTGGATCTTCAACATAGTCATCCATCAAGCCATACCAATTTCTCATTCACCGCAGTCCTCCTCCATTTTTCCTTAGTTTCCTTTTGAAAGTTACCACTGAAATTGCTTTCACCACCCTCTCATGCAGTGTTTTCAAGATAATCATAACATGCTGTGTAAAAGAAAATTTCTGCATGTGACTTCTGGTTTTTTTGTCCCTTTGATTACAAATTCTACTGCTACTAGAAACACTTTCTCCGTACTTTATCAAAACCCTTAATGATTTTAAACACCTCTTGTCTTCTCGTTCTCCTTTTACTTCCTCTCTGCTAAAGAAAATATCTCTAGCCTCTGCAAGTACCTGTTCCCCTATATCCCTAGTATGACTGTAGTGAATTTATTTTGCACTCTATGAACTTGACATGGTTCTAAAGCATGTGCTCAGAATTGACTACTAATCTAGCTGAGGCCTACTCAAAGGTTTAGCATAACTTCCTTGCTTTTTATTTTAACTGATAGTACTTTGAGGAGTAATCCATTAACCAGTGTGTGAATCAAAGCTATCATCTGTTTTCATTGACACAGTCGGAAATCCTTTGAATTTGAAGATGTAAAAGATTTTCAAAGGCAGCAATCTCCTAATTGTTGCAGAAATGGGCAAGTGGATTGGTATGCTCAATCAAAGTTAGCACTGAACTACACTGTATCAGAGGAAAACATCTATGAAGATATCCTGGGTAAGACTTGGGAACTGGGAACTGACTCATTTAATGTTCAGACTGTCGACCTGATTTCTAACATGATCCAAGATAAAATATTGAATTGATATCGGGAAAACTCAGACCAGAATCCTTTGAGAGAAGAGACCCTTTTGCACCTGATATCAAATAAGAACCAATAATTGGTGGAGTCGGGCAAAGTCTAAACATCCATTTGAGATTGCAGTTAAATTCATGAAGGTTCTAATGCAATACAGATATTGATTTTTTTTCAGGTATTTTTGAAAATTAATTTTTAACTTTGAATTTGAGCACCTATTTTACCTCCAGATATGCTTTTAAAATGCAGTAGACTTTAAAATGCAGTAGACTTTCAAGCTTGTACATGTCATTGGCACACAAAGTGAGCTCACATAACTTTGAATCAGGGTCTTTCTTAGCATCCATCACATTCTTTTGAGTACTGTAGTTCTTTACCATTGCTCATTAGGATCCCCTGCTCGTTTCAGACCTAATTACATTTCCAACATCTCTAATGTTATACTTAGTCAACTCTGAACGCTGTCATTTCGATGATATTTAAAGGGGTCATGAGCTGCTATCAGATGAATCAATAGATGGTCAGTTTAGAATGTTCTTGTGCTGTTTTTGAGCTTTTTGGGAGTTTTGGGTTGCTGGAGTTAACAGAAATCATTTGTGAGATTAATTTGGTGACATGGGATCATTCGGATTGATTACAATGTGTTTGGCACTTTTTTACTGCCATTTTGTTTGGAAATGTCAGATGAGAAGAAGCAGACTAGAATCGAGGGAGCTGCAGCTTGAGAGAGAGAGAGAGAGGGAGACGAGGGAATCCCACAGGCGGCCATACCCCACAAGGAAATACAGGTCCAGAGCTCTTAGCTGCAGTTCACTAAAGAGCACTGCATGAGAAAGTGGTGAAGGAACTCTATCACCTGCTGCAACATGAACAGCAGTCTAGCACAAGGTTGTGTGTATCCTTACCTGTGGCTATCACAGTCATTGTGATTCTCATTGTTTATCCCTCTCATCATGCCTAGCTGCAGTAGGTGAGATCTGTAATATTAGCCACTGGTGGACACTGATGGAGAAATGATTTGCGGGTTGACTCTGGTGATGGTATGCTGTGGAAGAAGTACAATTTGTTGTGATGATTTGAAATTTGGCGTTCTTGTGTTTATCCTAATGGTGCAACATGGAAGATTTTAGCAAATTTTTAGCAATATTTAAGATTTAATTTGCTGCATCAAAGAATAATGAGGCAAGAACGGTTTGGTCATTCAGCCATTTGACTAAATTAAAGAAAAGCTGTTTAATGTTAACAAAGCTGTAGCGGAAACATCAGTTAAAGGATGGGGAGGACTGGATAATGTGGAGGTGTTCATTAATATCAGGGAATAAAGGACAGATTTCAGATCTCTGGCAATTCCCAGAGTTACTGGTTTGATCTCTGACTGTGGCATAGACAAAATGACTTGAGTAAACTAGATTGCCATAAAGATTTTTTTTGGAGGGAGTTAGATATAGTAGCTTCTTTTTAGGCATGAGATACTTTATCAAAAGCTTTGGAGATGATTCATTATATTGAAGATCAGGGTTCCAGTGATACACCTTGCATTGCAAGATGATCGTCAGTGAAAGAGCAATATCAAAAACCACTTTGGCAGTCATTTTGAACAATTTTTTAAAAAAGTCAGTTTCAATGTTAGAAATAATTTGCAAGTTAACAACAAGAGCCAGAACTAAGAATGCAAGGTGATAGTTTAAAGGAAAAGGAGCATCAAATTTCCAAAGAAGGTATGAGAAGGCTAAATGACTAATATACTGGTATTATTTCTATTGATATCACAGATATTCCAAAGGAAAACCCTTATGAAGACATAGAGTCATCTGACAGGCACTCATTGGGAAAACAGTGTATCCAAGTTCATCCTTCAATAGCTGGGTCTGTGTCTAAACCAGGGTCTCCATCAGATATTAGGCCAGAGACTCCTACAAAGGTAATGGGACCTATTTTTCTAATCAACCTGTTCAAGATGTTAATCCACACCTCTGAAGCAGGTGGGTCTTGAATCCAGGCCCCTCAGTCCAGGGGTAGGTATGCTACCATTGCACTATAAGAGGCCCCAACAAAGGCAATGGGAATGAGGCAGGCTTTTATCTTTACCACCTGGGCTGTAGTCCACCAAAGCAAACTGCCCGTTTGTTGTGGAACTTGCTGAATTATAGTTCTGTTAATTCTTATATAGTTGACTTGATAGATGCTAGCTTTTGCAGACTGATGGGCCTAGTCAGCTTTTCCTATGCATCTTACCAAACTATTGTGTTACTACTGAGGACTTCAATCAACAGACCAAAGGAAATCAAACACAAATTGACCAATGAAATGAATCAAGATTCATCTAAAGTTCATGTATTTGTGCTGTAATGCTGGTAAATGATATTCATTGGTTAGTTGTATTCATTGTGATGGTTAAAATGGAGATCTATCTTCTCTTCACAGCTTCCAGTGAAGACTCCCTCCCTTTTTCGACACTCTTCAGAGAGAAGAAGTTTCAAATTGCTGGATCTAAGAAAAATGAATAAAGATGGAATAAGCTCACCACCAAAAGCCAGCCCACCATCTACTCCCAGTAGTCCAGATGACACATTGAGCCTGGCAGGAGACCCTCAAGTATTAAAGAGAAGGAAAAAAATTCCTAAGGTACTCGTCTGCGTACAGGGGATTCTTGTCAATTAATTTGAGTGACACTGTTAATAATCATCTGAATTTGTCAGCTGCAGTTAGTGAGAAAAACCAAAGAAACTGATTTTAGTTGACTCAGTGAAAATTGAAATAGTGTAGCCATCCTTGAGGTGGATGATGTAGTATCTTCCAAAAATGCCCACTACTGCCTTTGTGCAACAAAATGAATTGAACCCAAATGATATGTCCTTTAAACTCCTTGAATGCAGATTGTTGCACATCAGTTACAAATGTTAATCCCTCAATCTTAGATCATTGATTCCTCACTGTTTGCCTAATGCAGGTGGTATTGAAAATTAATGCAATCTATGAAGCCAGGAGGGGGAAAAAGAAAGTGAAGAGGATTGCTCAGTCTTCAGAAACCAACACAGGAAGAGGTACTGTTTTTGTGTAATTGGTATCAAACTATGGTATAGCACATTGTCATTTATTGTTCATGGTAAACCTAACAATAGATGAATGGTACTATTGAAGTATATTTTGTTATTTTTCTGATTACAGGACACAGTACAAAGCATTATCCCCTTCCCTATTTATTTTATAAGTTAAACCAGTCCATTTGACTCAAATGCTTTAATTAATCTAACTTCCAAATGATTGAAGAAGCACTCAAGATTATAGCATCCGATCCATATAATAAGGGGTTCTTATGACTCCCAAAAATTACCAAAAAGTTATCAAGTCATACAATGATTAAGATAAACTCCTGATCGTTAGGGATGTAAGATCTACTTATGGGAAGAGCTGGTGCTGCAAAATTATTCAGTGTACGTTTGAAATTTACGACAATCCTACTGCCTTGCCTTAGTTACCAACTAACTTTGTATCAAAAGACCTTACTTAACAAAACTTCTTGTATCAATTCAGTTACAGATGAAAACAGTGAAACTGACAGTGAGACTGAAGAGAAACTTAAAGGTAAGCAAGTCCTGTACAAACTGAAAAATAATTATAATCCATTCTATTAATTATATTTTCTGTCTTTCTGAACAACATCTTGCTTGACAAATAAAGGGAATGAAAAGTAGCAATATTTATTATTTTACAAGGAACTGTGTACTGGTTACCCAAGTTAAATGTGACAATGAAGGTACAGTTTCTTAATCCTTGTACAGGTAGTTCTCCTGCAACGCAATGGTTGCATTCTAGCATGACCTCATGCTTTAGAAAATTGCACTGTAGAAAATCACCATTGAAAGTCATGTTATAGGGAAATCACTACACCTGTACAACAGAAAGTTTGTGTTATCCAAACAGCGTACACTACTCACCAATCATGTTCAAGCCAATTCACGTTAATGAAATACGCGTTATAGCAGAACTATCTGTAGCCAGTTTGAAAGATCAGGATTGAGAAACTAGAAAACATGAATATTAGATCTCTATTTCTTTTTTGTTGCCCCTCCCTGTCCACAATTTTCAAAGATTTCCTGGAAGACACTGAATAGGGTCAGTAACCGATATTGACTTATTGTACATTTGGCTGCTGCCTCCTTGTGGTTCCAAATGATTTGGTAATGCTAGAGCACCAGAGTGCCCAGGTAAAATGTCATGAACCTGGACTCAACTCACTGCCTGCAGGGTTCCCAGGGTAGATGGAAAATTCAAAGATCAATAACCACCTTAAGTTACAACCTTTGCCAGATATTTAGGTTTAATAAAGAGCATCCTACATATATCTAACTCCTTCAATGTAAGAAAATATTCCAAAGAGCTTCACGTGCACAATAAAAAAATGTCAAGCCAAAAATGGAGGTATTAGGAGGGCTGGGCAAAATTCTAGCCCAAGAGGTTTGAAGTATGATCTTAAGAAAAGAGACTGAGCTGGAAGTATTATGATGTAGGGAGGCAATTTCTGACTATGGGGCTAGATAGTTGAGACATAGCTGCCAAAAATAAGGCAAAGAATTGGCTGCTTAAGAGGCCAGAGATGATTTTAAATTTGAAATTTGTAGGTTGTACAAACATACACAATTGATTTACAAGATAGGATCAGCTGGCTCATCAAAACTGTTCCACACTGTCATGTTGTGAGTAAGCATCATAACGCAATGCTTCCGCCCACCCACCAGCTACCATATGCTCTATGATTTAAATTGCCTCATCCTGGCAATTTATACCAATTCTCTGCTGGCTTTTTCTATAACCTTGTGGAACTGATTGTGAGCCTTTAGAAACTTATGCATGACAAAACAAACCTTTAGGTCCATTTCCCTGTTTATACATCTGAGTTTGGAGTTTTATCTGAGGATAAATCTACTTTCATCTAGTTGGAAGTTAGAAGACCTGACCGGTTAGCAGAATCCCTTGTTGGAGGTGAAAAGGTGAGGATTGGTGATGATGTAAGAATTTTCGAAGAACAAATCGCACTACAGTACAGGAACAAGCCCTTTGGCCCACCAAGTCTGAACTGTAATGTTACTGGTCTGCTGTGGTCTCTGACTGTGATTCAGTAAGCTTCAGCTGCACAGCTTCTAGTCAGTTTCAGGATACATTGGTATGGGAACACTATTCTTATGAGTTTATTAAATTCAGGTAATGATAAAATATGACCATGTTAACTGATCAAACCCAGTCAAACACTTTCACCGTTGAATAGTGGTATGTGTGGTGAAATCAAATCTGTACTGTTGCCTACCAAGGTGTATATGGCCAGCTAAACTGAGCCTGCCCCTCACTAGATGGTAGGTTTGATGTTACCATCATCTTTAAGGGTAGGAGTCCACAGGCCAGTTCGGTCTAGTTTGGGCAAAGTAAATCATTTCCTGTTCTAACTAGAGGAGGCTTTTGTACTGGGAATAAAGCATTTTATCATAATTAGAATAGTTTAAGCATGGATAATGTGAGAAGAACCTGGACATGTGAAGAACTGGTCTCACCTCTGAGATCCGAAACTGTTTTCTCACCAAGTCAATGTGACATCATCATAGCATGTGATGCTAATGGCGATCCTCAGTATTAACTCTTTCAGACACTTTCAGATCAATGTATCATAAGTGGGTTACAGCAATTAATAAATGCTGCAGTTGAGTTTGAACAAGATAATAAATTACTGTATTTTAAATAAATACTCATGGTCATGTCAGTTACTGAAACAGATTATGAAATGATACATCATCAAATGCAATGAAATTAATTCCCAACTCCGCCCCACCCACAGCTCACAGCCAGCGCCTTGTGTTGGTCAAATCCATGCTGAAACAAAAGAGTCGCTATCGGACTTTAGAGAGAGATCTCATCGAATTCCAGGAATGGCAATTATTTGAGTTCTTTGTCGTAGTTGCGCTCCACATGAAGAAGGGAAGTAGTGTGTATGTTCCTGAGGTTACCCAACAGTTCCCCCTCAAGGTAAGAAGATGTTTTAATTCAAAGAAAGAAAAGACCTTTTGCCCACGCTACTCCAATGCTCCAGGATGTAGAACAATTTGCAACTTTTTAAAACAATTCCTGGAATTTCTGTTACAATGACATCTAATGGGAGAGCGGTAATCACTGACTCAACATCAACACATCAGACAGAAAGGAAAATTTAAGGAACTTTAAATTGTTTCAAGTGCTCCTCTGAACACATACCCATAGAAATGTTTATTTAATATTCATCTACAGCAGACATCTGTCATTTCAACCTAATGTCTCTTCTGATTTATTGAGTTCCCTGAATAGCTGTGTTTACTTTGAACAGTCACTGTAACTGGAATTTCAGTCTGCGATTTGAGCTGAAACCACCTCACGCTACAGAACTTTTGGGAATGCTGTTTACTTTTCTAGCACTATTTTATCCCAGGGTCAAGCATCTTTGTCTGGCTGCCAGACTGATGAGTAATTTTGGAGTCCACTGAAGTGACAGGCATAGGTGGCTGATCTGTGTTAGTGACATCACTGGAATGAATTTTGAAGCAAGGAAATCCAAAACATCATGACTAGCTATTTTATGAAACAGTAAAGAGTTTAATCACATACCTTCAGCATGGACTCTCGGGTCCTTTTAAAAAAGGCATATTCTGTGCAGATGGAAATACTGTCAGCAAATGTTTTGGTCTTACTTCTTGTTCTGAGTAAATTGAAGATTTAGCTAAATTTTCTGCAGTGTAGTTATTGATCTCCTTTCAGATGATTCAGTAATTCTGTGACACTGGGGACGTGATACTGATGTGTTTCCCAGAGGCAATGTGATATTTCCTAGTGTTAGGAAGAATTGGGATATTTCATCGTGAGAGATGAATTGCGACATAATGCAGAATGAGAAAGCTGATGAGTGCCATGTATACATGTTTGTAATTATATGTATTTTAAATATTCTAATCTCTATGTGTGCATCATTGTGTTTGGAGAGAAGAGGGTGAATACAGCATGATGACCTTTTTCCTTCTGGTTCAGCTGGATAAACCATTCAAGTTCATGCGAGAAACGGAAGATCAGTTAAAAGTCATCCCACTGTTTTGTTTTCCTGATGCCAAAGACTGGGCTCCTGTCTCTGAATTTGCGAGGTATGCATGCTAATGGCTTAGATTCAATTATTATCTCTTAACTGCTGGATGGGGGAAATGGGTTGGAGTGGTTGGGAAATTCAAGCAAATACTTCGTAAACGGTGTGTCATCTATTCTGTTTAATGAAATGCTTCCTATGTTAATTTTTACAAAATTTTCTTTTGCTCTTTCACCGTTAAAAATCTATTAAACAATGATTAGTATGAAATAGCATTATAAAGACTCAAATAATGTGGGTTAAGTGTATGTGAGATACATTAGGTACCTTGTGGTGATTGACTGTCAAAGTTTTACAACATGGATACAGTAATTGGCTCTTTGTGTTTGTACCAGCCCATGAAAGGATAAGAACTTGCACTTGATTACACCTTTCTGTTTTCAGAACGCTAAAGTACTTCAGTCAATAAAGTAATTTTGAAGTGTAGTCACTGTTGTAATCCAATAATCAATTTGCTGGGCAGGTTCTCAAAAATTACCATGAGATAATGACTAGTCACCTTGTTTTTGTGGTATCGGTTGAAGAATAAATATTTGTGAGGGCAACAGGAGAACTCCCTTGTACCTGTTTAGCCAGTGGTATGTGGTCTTTTATATTCTCTGAGCGTATTCAAGGACTTGGTTCAGCATCTCACCTGAACGGTATGGCCCGTGATGGTGCAGTACACCCTGCAGTATGAAGGGTTAGCCTGGATAATCTGCCAAACTCTCTGAGGAACCCATGACCTTCTGACTGCCTGTCTAAGGCAGAATTGCTGCCACAGAATCACTGCTAACTTCGGGCTTAGGTCCAGCTCACTAACTGACATATGGTTTCAAGTGAGTAATGTAATGATGCAATGAAGATGTCTCATGATTTTTACAGAACTTTTCAGTGTGTGTTAAGTGAGACATTTTACCTAATTTCTGTATTGGAAATGAACAAAGTGTGTTGGTTCTTCCATTTCAGTCTGGATGCTTTCATGTTGGACTGTCTTAACATCCTTCACACCAGTTCTAACACTTGTAGTAAAGCACTCAACTCATTTTCATCTTGAGTTCTGCTTGCATGTTTACTAGGGATATTGTTTCCAATAGTACTGCATACTCTAAGCAATATTCCTTGTTTTCCACAATAACAGTGAGACCTTTTCTTTTGTCCTGACTGGAGAAGATGGAAGCAGACGATTTGGGTACTGCAGGCGCCTATTGGTAAGACTGCCTTTAAAACCCTCATTAAATTTAAAATGATATTTAAATCCAGTTTGCTTTCTAATGACAATAAGACACTGTTGTCACTGGTTAAAGGGTTTGTCTTCTATTCTTCCTTTTAGCCCACTGGAAAGGGGAAACGTTTGCCTGAGGTTTACTGTATTGTCAGCCGGCTGGGCTGCTTCAACCTCTTCTCGAAGGTATGAATATTAATTAGTAACATTACCACGCCACATAGATTAATAAACTGTAACAACATCTTGTTTATTCCTTTGGCTTTTGATTTTAGTGCCTGGATGTTATTTTCTCCAGTCATCCAAAACTTAGTGCAAAGAACTGTTCCATTATAATTCTTGTGAAAGTGTTTGTGGTACGTTTCCTCACGTTTCACTTATACTTTTAAAGTACTTGAGGAATTCTGAGTACTTATCTCATCATCAATCTATGAATTTTTTTTTAGGTTGCCTATAAACCCACTTATTGGGCCACACTTTGTGAGCTTTCTTTGAGGTGAAGTGGACACTGCAAGTCCCTCTTGTATGCATGTCCACTTTATGGCACGACAGACAGTAATTGAGTCTTTGTGTTCATTTAGTTTGTTCATCAGACACCTTTCCTGCCTATCCTTCATGTGTATTTTGTACTGGTTTGAGCAGGAAGTGTAAGAATCTCTGTTCACTCCATCCTAACAGTCAGTGCCTATTTTGATTCAATCCATTCCTCAATACAATTTTGATGACATTATCACTGTTGACACGATAGTTAATCTAATTAGTAATATTCAATCCAATCTGTCACTAGTGATGTAAATTAAACTGTGTTCTCCTTCACCCAGCTCAATCCTGGCCCCCTTCCCTGCCATACAAGTGTAAATGTCAAATCAGCATTTGTATAGATTGAATATTCTTTAATCTGTTGTGTTGTAATTATTTACTCTTTTACAGTTGTCTTGAATAGCTCAGAATATCTGTATCTACTATTTGAGTAGTGTGCTTATATACATGATTATTTTTAGAAAATATTAGAGCAGGAATATGAACTATCCTGATCGGGGAGATTCTGGATTTCAGGGCAATAATTGTAAGAGGTCCTACAACCATGGAATGTTTAACACAATGGTTTGGCTTTTTGTTCTTCCTAATTTATGCCCCTGTCTGTTCAGTCCAGTTAGTTTTATTTTTCTTCGGTGAGCCAGAAAGCTAATCTGTTTCTGATACTTGCTGCCGTACTACAGATCTTGGATGAGGTGGAGAAGCGACGAGTGATTTCCCCCGCCCTTGTTCAACCATTCATGAGGAGCATCATGGAAGCTCCATTCCCTGCTCCAGGGCGAACTATCACTGTTAGAAACTTCCTTCCAGGATCAGGGAACGAAGTAAGGGAAAATCTCCAATCTTTCTTCAAACCATTTGTTGGGTGTGTAATATTCTTTGGGTTTCTTTATGTTAGATGGGAAAAAATTGGGGTGAGTGAAGTGGGAGTAGCAAAGATGGAAATGTGGTAGAGTGGACTTTTCTAATTTGACATGTCCAACTTTGATTCTATTGAAATCAATAGAATTGAAATAGCAGACAGTGTGTCAGGCAGCCAATAAAACATCACCTGTTTTGTGTCTCCACTCGTAACGGTTGACACTCATCTGTTGTCTTGATAAGGCACTCTACACTGTCTCCATACATTCTCTATATGTATTACTCTTGGACAACGAAATTAAAATTTCTGAAGACTGATTAGCTTTAAGATTTTGTTTGCAATGTAATGCGTGGCCTAGAAGTGTACTAACCTTCCTAAAATCTAATGTGAGGGTTTGAGACAACAGCTGTCATGGTGCCCTGTTCTGTATCTAGATAAGCATGTTTGCATCCATTGACAAGACATTTTTAATTGTTATCACAGCTTGCACAAAGATGTCACCAAAGTACAAAACCACTTTCAGAAGCTATTTAAAATTGTTTGAACTTTACAGATATTATTATAGTGACAATGGCTAACAATTCATTGTTCCTGTCCCGGTGGTAAAACATTGCACTTTTCAAATAGAGGTAGAATCACAAGTTTACAGTATAGAAAGAGGCCAATCAACTCACGCTGTCTCTGTCAGATGAGAAAAATCACCTGACAGCTTTTAGGCTGAATCCATGAAAGTTGCACTACTTCAAGTCCATATTCACTGTTTTTTAAAGTGTAATGTGGTTTTCAGTTGTTACCACCCTTTCATACAGTGAATTCCAGACCCTAGCCACCTCTAGGTAGCAAATAAATGTCCTCTAATCTTTAATCTAATGTTTCTATGAATTATCCTGAATTATATCTTATTATTCTCTCTGTTGAGAGAAAAAGGCTTTTTCTATCCACTCTGAGTTGTTCATAATTTTATACAACTCAATTTTTAGCCCCCACAGCTTGCCCTGTTTAAAGAAAACAAACCCAACCTGCCCTTATAGTTAAAACAACATCTTTAGACTCAAACTGATGTGATCAAATCCTTTCTTCAAAGTGGTGATCAAATCTGTACAAAGTGCTCTATCTGTGTCTTAATGATTTTGTTAATACTGTTCTAGTACGTTGGGCTAAATGGTCTGTTTCCACATTGTAGAGATACTATGGAGCATACCTTCCCTTTCTTATATTCAGTGATACGATACATGTTACATATTATATAAATCAGATTGTTAAGATTTTGACTAAGATTATTCCTGTCTGTTTCATCAGCACAATCTGTCAAAAATGTCTAGTTGGTGGTATCTTTGTTTCTGATTCAGTGATTTGGCAACTGTCCTTTTCTGCAGGTAATCCAGCTCTGCAGGCCACTGGACTCTCGTCTGGAGCATGTAGACTTTGAGTGTCTCTTTTTGTCACTGACTGTTCGCCAGCTCACTAAAGTCTTTGCTTCTCTTCTGCTAGAAAGGAGGGTGATTTTCACAGCAGATAAACTCAGGTAAACCAGTAGTTATTGCTGTTTACAATGAAATAAAGTAAGGCAAAAAACAGCCGAGGAATAATTGGAGATTCTGTACCTGCCAACAACAGCTGTTTGATCATCTAATGATATTTTAAAAATAAACTCAAATCATATCTATTAAATACAGAATTGACCTATGATGTATGCTATCTGATATACACGGGGCAGTAGTAAATTAGCCATTATGTGTATATAGTAATTCTAACAATTCAAAGAGGCTTTTATGAGGCCTGGTATGTGCAGCTATTCTGAGGAACAACCTTGTGTGTTATTACTGCACCACAAGTATTGGACATTTTTTCTTAATGTGAAACACCAACCTTGTTCAATCAATTGCTTAAAGGTCAGAAGGCAAGGTCCCTCCCTTCTAATTTCTGTGGAAACTATCTGCACTGCATGATAAGCTACTGACTGTCAATGGACCTTTGCAATCTTTAGATATATAAGACACAGGCAAGAGTAGACTATGGCCACTGGAAAATGAGGCTGGAGAAGTAGCAATGGAGCACAAAGAAATGGTGGAGTAACTAAACAAGCACTTTGCAATTGTCTTCATGGTGGAAATCATCAGTAAGGACACCAGAATTTTTTTTGAGATTCGGGGGGCAGAGGTGAGAATAGTGGCCATCACTGAGGAGAAGTTGCTGGAAGGTCTGAAGGTGGATAAATTACCAGGACCAGATGGACTCATCTTCATGGTTCTGAATGAGCTAGCTGAGGATATTGGGGAGACATTGGTGGTGGTCTTTCAGGAACTTCACTGGAGACAGACAGTGTCCCAGAGGACTGGAAAATAGCTAATGTAATACCCCAGTTTAAGAAAGGAGGAGGCAGAAGAGAGGAAATTATAGGCTGGTTAGCTTGAGCTGAGTTGTTGGTAAGATTTTAAGATTTTCGAACTAATTACTAAGGATGTGATTGCAGAGTACTTGGAAATGTCTGGTAAAATAGGGCTGAGTCAGCATGGCTTTGTGAAGGGGAGATTATGCATGACAAATCCATTAGAATTCTCTAAGGAGGAAATGTAAGTTAGACAAAGAAGAGCCAGTGGACATGACCTATTTGGATTTCCAGAAGGTCTTTGATAAGGTGCACTACAGGAAGCTGCTAAATAAGATCCCAATGTGTTAGATGCAAAATACTGTCATGGATAGTGATTACTGACTGGCAGAAGGCAGAAAGTAGGCACAAAGGAGTCTTTTTCACAGTGTCAACCGGTGACTAGTGGAGTTCTGCAGGGGTAGGTGTTGGAACCACAACAATTCACGTTATGCGTTAACAATCTGGATGAAGGAACTGACGGCATTGTTGAGACATTTGCAGATGACACAAAGATAGGTGAAATGTCAGGTGGTATTAAGGAAGCAGGGTGGCTGCAGAAGGACTTGGATAGGCTAGGAAAGTGGACAAAGAAGTGACCGATGTAATACAAGTTTGATGTCATGCACTTTGAAGGAAGAGTAGAGGCATAGACTCTTTTCCAAAAGGGGAAATGTTTTGGAAACCAGAAACACAAAGGGATTTAGGACGACTAGTTCAGGATTCTCTTGAGGCTAATATGCAGGTTCAGTTAGCAGTTAGGAATGCAAAGTTAATGTTCATTTCAAGAGGACTAGAATATAAGAGCAGAGATGTACTGCTGAACCTACATAAGGCTGAGGTCAGACTGCATATGAAATATTGTGAACAGTAGGAGGTATTGTAAGGAAGGATGTGCTGGCATTGGAGGGAATCCAAAGAAGGTTTACAAGAATGATCTTGGGATGAAGAGCTTATCATATGAGGAGTGGTTGAGGACACTGGGTCTGCATTCAATGGAATTTAGAAGGACGAGGTGGGATCTGATTGAAACTTACAGAATGCTGATAGGCTTGGATAGAATGAACATAAAGAACATTTTCCACGAGAGGAGAGACTAGCACCCAAGGCCACAGCCTCAATTAAGGAACAGCCCATTTGAACTGATGAAGGGGAATTTCTTCAGCCAGAGGGTGGTGAATCTGTGCAGCTCATTGCCATAGGAAGCTGTGGAGGCCAAGTCAGTGAGTTTCTTTAAGACAGAGATAGATGGGTTCTTGATTAATAAGGGAATCAAAGATTATGGGGAGAAGGCAGGAGAATGGGATTGGGAAATTTATCAGCTATGATCGAATGGTGAATGGGCCTAATTCTGTCCCTATATCTTATGACGTTTTGGACAACATGAGCACTTCTGCACATGTCCCTGATGTTGCTAAAGGCAGTAAGGTGAACTGCACTGCTCCAGGTAATTCATCAGGGGTACCACAAATGTGGGGAATGGATTTCTCCAACTGGCCTGTAACATATGCTTTGTGTTATAGGATTTTTTTATTTTAAGGCTGAGGATCCATGAAATTTGGATTTCTAGGTTCTTCTCCTTAAAGTAAACATCTCTTGATCCTCTTGATTCATCCATTGCTACTCCTTCCCTTTCGGACGCACTGCATCGGCCTGTTTCTGGCTGGATATTTCTGGGCTAGAGACTGAGGGAAGGATGGACAGCGGTATTATGGAGTGCTGGGAAAGACCTGAAGGAACCAGGTTTGCTTCCCTCCTCTGCTCCGTCAGATGCACGAGAAGAGAGAAAGAAGGTTAGATTGGGTTGTTAAGGAGCAAAGTTCACATGACAAGGGTTTTATGATTTTTACGTTCCAAGTTTATTTGTAGATATTACCAGGTATGATAGAATAGGAACAGCAGAACATCATCCAAATCTAACACTGATATTTGCCTTTTCACAACATAGTTTCTGGTTCCTGGTGATACTTCTCTGTCAGAGCTCCAATGCTTTCTTTTCTGTAAGGAAACAGTAACTGTAGATTATATACTGAATGTTTTCAGTTGTAGTTGGTTACGTTCTTGCAAAAAGAGAAACAATGGGACGAAAGTATCCTCAGTAACTCATTAGATGCTATAAAATCCTAGTATCTGCATAGGACCTATGATGGAAGTGCCAAGCAGTTACATTGCATCTGACAGCAAAGAGCACTGTGGACAAAGGAAGGTGGAAACTCCAAGTGTAAAAGACACCGCACTATCATGAACATTTTAACCCATTGAGAGATAGACAGAATTGCAGGGAGCAGGAAATTGCCATTATTCATAGCTTGTTCCTCCAAAATCATCATGTTATTTATCCTGAATGGTAACAGTTTGCTTGGTACAATCCATTCTTAGAAGATGAAGCTGTCATTTCTTGATTTATTAATGTCACTATCATTTTGTGTGTTGAGTGGTGGTAATATTAAAATTGGCACTAACTTGATAGCTTGCTAATACTTACTCACTACTCTTCTTCTTGATGTCCTCAATCTGTCAGTGTCAAACAGGTTTCTGTAAAAATACTGTAACATTTTTTATCAGGTCACTGTCATGTAATTGATTGGCAGCCACTAAATAGCCTCTAATGACCACTCCATTCTATATCTTGCTATCAGAAGAATTTGATCAACTTGGTTGGAAACCAATGGGTTAGAAGTTTATAACAATTTGCTTTCCAATAATTCAAGAAATATGGGTTAATTTATTTGGCTTGAAAGCCAGCTTCTGTGAGCCGTGTACATTGGCTACTAATGTTTAGACACAGCACTGCATCCAGGACCACGAACGATCTATCTCCCGACTTCAAAGGGAGATATAATGCAGCAAAGATAAGACTTTCACTGAGTCCCGATGAACAATTTATTTCATCTAAATGCAACGAAGAATGAAGGGCCTGAAGCAGGTTGTTTGGAAACATTTTGTTTTTCTGTCGTTTCCATTCAGTAGATTCTTTGGACAGAATTTTTCCAAAATCTGGCAGTGTGTCAATTGCAGGGAATTTCATGGAAGATTCTTCCTCTGAGCTCTAGCCAGTTTTCCAGTGCAATTCTATGGCAGTAATTTCATTAAGTGTACACTAGTGCTCTCCAATGCCAAGATCCTCTACATTTGCTCAGCTGTGTACCAAGTCAAACACAAAAAACCGAGAATAGCCCTTTAATGTTCCAAGAGATATGGCAGACAGAAGCAAATTGGCAGTCTGGTTCATAGATAGGGACTTGGGTATGTTGTTGGATGGGGTGGTGGAGAGGATGGCTTTCCTCGGGCCTGCAGGAGATCCTGGTGCCAGACCCAGCCAGACTGATCTGACATTGCACCAGGGTCGAGTCTGTTTCCTCAGTGTGGAGGAACTCTCAGTAGGTCTCTGCAGGGGTAAGTACCAATATCTTCTCTCCTCACGTTCAATCTAACTTCGCTACAGCAATAATCACCTACCAAAGCTTGTGGTCTGACATTCTCATAATTGCATATGGCATTGTCTCTCAATGGCTGTCACCTACCCCATCCCCCAAACTACTAACCCTTCCTGCCCTCTGCACTTCCTAGTCATTTATTGACACTTTACCATCTTTTTCCCCATTTCCATCAGCACTAAATAAAAACCAGAAGAACTGCAGATGCTGTAAATCAGGAACAAAAACAGAAGTTGCTGGAAAAACTTGGCAGGTCTGGCAGCATCTGTGAAGAAAAAGTCAGAGTTAACATTTCGGGTCTGGTGCAGTTCTGAGGGAGGGTCACTGGACCCAAAACGTTAACTCTGATTTTTTTCTTCACAGATGCTGCCAGACCTGCTAAGCTTTTCCAGCAACTTCTGTTTTTGTTCTTTTAGTACTAAAACTATACTAGTTGTTTCCATCTCTGGGAGTCCCTCCTTTTGTCTTAATTAAAATGAAAATGGTCCACAGTAGCACGACAAAGCAAAGAGAATCAAGCCAGTGGTGGCGTGGCCAGTGTTCATCTGCAATCCCCCCCAGAGGCATAAATCCTTCACCCAGTTCCTCTGCCTTCCAGCTCCTCCTCGCTGCCTCTGAGGAAGAAGACTTTGATCCCTCAGTGGAAGAAAGCAGGAGACAGGTTTGTCAGATTGGATCAAAGATTGGAGGAGTTCACTGATGCCACTGATGCACCGTGCTGCCTCTGGCATGCGTCAGTCTGGCTGATGCTGACATGTTGGAGGCTGCCATGGAGAGCCAGGTCCAGTGGAACACTCATTTGGCTGTCAAAGAGACAAAAAAACCCATTCTTCATTGCTGTATGCAGTGGTGGTCAGCATCAATGACAAGGAGATAGGGGATGAAGGACCTTGATCCCATTCCTGTTGTGAAGCCTCCCAACAGTTTGTGCCCTTGACTTTTATGATGCAGCAGGAAAAGCAATGAAAGAACAAACCGAAAAGCTGCACTTGCAGTTGCAAATAAAAAAGAGCTGCATGCCCTTCCAGCATTGACTCATTTATAGTCAATGATTGGTGACTTCACTCAACTCTCTTCCAATAAATTCTCTCTGGCTTGTTGTGCCCTATCATGGTGAAAGTGATGTTCCTCCTGATAAACATCCTCATCTTCTTGCTTGGAAGGATACCCCCACCTTCACAGTTGCTCATTGTTCATCACATTCCTTGCTTTGTCTGTTCGTTTTGGCCAGAGCGTAGCATGGAGAGGATATGCAGTCTTTTGTCCGTAGGGCACAGCAAAGAAATTACAACCTTATCCAAGCATGGGAACCTCATTGTCAGGAGGTTTGTAATCAGCCCCAGGATGGTCCCAGCAGCAGATTGTGTTGCATTGCATCCTTGTTTGACCTCATGTATTACAGAATCATCAGCCATATTCAGCCATCCTTGTAAAGCATGCAGCCATTGTAATGAAGCAGGAACCCAAGAGTTAATAAGGATGTCTGAAACATGTAAGCTTTCAGAATACGTGTTGCAGACTTCTAAAATGTGGTTGTGGTGATCACAGATGAATTGGACATTGATCTAGTGTGACACTTCCTTATTAATGAAGTTAGTTGCATTATGATAAGGCACTCTCCATGCTTTATAGTCCATAGTGCCCTGAACTTCCAATGCTTTAGCAGATGATTCATTTCTGTCATTGTGACACTGGACTGGGCCTTGCTCATCTGGACAACTTTCAATTGAAGATTTTTTTTTGATTTGATTTGACTTGATTTATTATTGTCACATGTATCTTGGCACATTGAAAAGTTTTGTTTTGCATGCAATACAGGCACATCATACTATACAAAGTACATTAGGTTAAAGAACATATTGAAGAATACAATGTTGTGGCTGCAGAGAAGGTGCACAAAGAGCAAGGTCAAAATTAAATTTAAAATGTGAGAGATCCATTCAGAAGTCTGATAACAGTGCGGAAGAAGCAATTCTTGAACCTGTTGGTTTGTGTGTTTAAGCTTTTGTATCTTCTGCCCAATGGAAGAGGTTGGAAGAGAAGAGTGGGAAGGGTGTTTGATTATGTTGGCTGCCTTTCTGAGGCAGTGAGAAGTATAAACAGAGTTGATGGATGGAAGGCTGGTGAGTGTGATAGGATCTGTGTTCACAATTCTCTGTAATTTCTTACAGCCTGGGACGCAGCAGTTGCTATACCAAGCTGTGATGCATTCAGATAGAATGCTTTCTCTGGTGCATCTATAAAAATTAGTAATAGTCTTTTACGGATATGCCAAATTTCCTTAGCCTCCTGAGAAAGTAGAGGCATTGTTGTGTTTGCTTGACTGTTGCATTGATGTGGGTGGTCCAGGACAGATTGTTGGCGATCATCATTCCTAGGAACTTGACACTCTTGACTATCTCCACCTCAGCACCATTGATGCAGACAGGGGCGCGCCCTCCACTCTGCTTCCTGAAGTCAATGGCCAGCTGATTCGTTCTGCTGACATTAAGGGAGATATTGTTATTTTCATATAATGCCACCAAGATCTCTATCTCTTTCCTGTATTCTGTCTCATCATTGTTTGAGATCCAACCTACAACGGTCACGTCATCAGTGAAGTTGTAGATGGAGTAGGATGAAATTTGGCCACACAGTCATGAGTGTACAGGAAGTATAGTAGGGGGCTGAGTATGCAGCCTTGTGGGGTGCAGATGTTGAGGATTGTTGTGGAGGAGATCTTGTTGCAGATTCTCATTGATAGCAGTCTGTGGGTCAGAAAGTCAAGAATCCAGTTGCAGAGGGTAGAGCACAGATTCAGGTCTCAGAGTCTGGAGATTAGTTTAATTGGAATTATGGTGTTGAAGGTAGTGATGCAGTCAATAAGTCAAAGCCCGAAGTAGGTATCCTTGTTATCTAGCTGTTCCAGTGATAAATGTAGGGCCAAGGAGACGGTGTCTGCCATGGACCTGTTTTGACAGTTGGCAAATTGCAAGGGATCAGGGCAGTCTGGGACGCAGGAGTTGATATGAACCATACTAACCACTTGAAGCGCTTTATAATTATGGAGGTCAGAGCCACTGGAAGTTGTCATTTGAGGCATGCTGCATGAGTTGTTTTTTTGGTACCAGGACAATGGTGGTCTTCTTGAAGTAGGTGGGGACTTCAGATTGTAGTAAGGAGAGGTTAAAGATGTCAGCGAATTCTCCCACCAGCTGGTAAGCACAGGATCCGAGTGCATGGCTGGGAACTCCATCTGGTCCAGTCAAGTACTGTGGGTTGACCCTCAAGGCCCATCTGACATCTGCGGCAGTGACTATCTGTTTGAAACGTGCGTAAAAAGCATTGAGTGCATCAGGGAGGCATGTATTTTGTGCACTATTCTGTTCTGCTTCACTTTATAGCCCCTTATGTCATATAGGCCTTGCTACAAATGATGGGTGTCCGAATGGTTAGTTTGGGTCTCTAGCTTAATTCGGCATTGCCTCTGGGCATCTCCAGTGGCCTTATGGAGGTTGTGTCTGGATTTCTTGTAAAGATTAGGATCATCTGGCTTGAACACCACACACCTCGACTTCTGTAGACAATGGATTCCCAGTTCGTCCATGGTTTCCAGTTTGGGAACATTCAGATTGACTTCTTTGGCATGCAGCCTTATACACACCTGCTAATGAAGTCTGGAATGGCAGTGACATACTCATTTCAGTTAGCCACTGAGTTCTTGAATGTGGACCAGTCCAATGATTCCAAGCAATCCTGTAGAAGTTCTTCCGTCACCTCAGACTAGTATTGTATTACTTTCTGTACTGGGTCCTCACCTTGCGATTTCTGCTTGTAAGCTAGAAGGAAGAACACAGCATTGTGAACTGATTGTTTCAAAGTGTGGACGGGGTATGGAGCACTAGGCATATTTGATGATTGTGTAACAATGGTCAAGGATGCTCAGTCCTCTAGTATTTGATGGTATTTTGTTACCCTCTTGAGGAGTCACTGCCTACAATGAATGAGGCCTCAGGATATCCATCTCAAGTCTATTTGTAGCAATGTAAATTTCATCCAGAGCACTCATCACTTCTAGGCATTTCACTGTTAGATATTCTAGGTCAGAGGACCAGTAACTCACCAGGGTCACTATGTCTCAGCACCAGGAGGTGTTGATTAGGAGGCAGACCCCACTGCCTTTGCCTCGCCCAGGGACGCCATGCAGTCCATGCAATGTATAGAGAAACCTTAAGGTTGTAAGGCACAGTTCGGTGTAGCAGAAGTGAGCCATACCTCTGTAAAACAGAGCACACAGCAATCTCTTGGTTCCCTTTGAAAGGATAATTTAGCTTTACATTCATCCATTTTGTTCTCAATGGCTTGGAAATTTACCTGGAGTATGCTGGGGAGGGGGATTTGAAACCATATTGTTTCAGTCTCACCTGCGGGCTGGGGCATCTACCACATTTCTTGGTGCCTGCTGGTAAGATGAAAGTCTGTGGGCCTCCTGCATTTTATGTGCATCCTGAAGGGACCTTGTGCTGCAAACCCTGCATTTGGGAGCTGCTAAGAATCTGCTGGAATTTTCTGCCAGTCCTGGGTTTGTGTGACGTATACTGTCTACGGCCATCCATTGAGGCCACAGAGAGGATAACAGCAACTAGGCCTGGCTGCATTGGTGCCACTCCAATGAGCCTGCATGGGGAACATCCGAGACACAGCAGCTCCTTGGTATCATAACCCTCAGCAGTCACGGCATACAGAAGTGATAGTTTACCATTGTCTTTCATACACTGAGGCATGGAATCTTGTGACAAGGGGGCGCAGTGGGATGTCTCTACATGGATCTTTAAATAGTACACCTTATTCAGACATATGTTGCACAAGCCAAATCACACATGTACGATGGGAGTTTGATTGTACCACATTTACACACTGATACCCTCTCCCTCACCCACGAGACGGATGAATCCAAGGAAGGCAACATTGTACATAACAAGATAACACAGTGTGGTGCTGGAGGAACACAGCAGGCTAGACAGCACCAGAGGAGCAGAAAAGCTGACATTTTGGGTCGGGGCCCTTCTTCAGAATTTTTCAGAAGCATCAGCTTTCCTGCTCCTCTGATGCTGCCTGGCCTGCTGTGTTCCTCCAGCTCCACATTGTGTTATGTCTGACTCCAGCATCGGCAATTCTAACTACCTCTCATTGTACATAACAACATGTTGCAAACTATATGAGGAGATTAGTTCCTTGTGCAGCCTGTGAGACATGAATTGTGAACCAAATTAACACTTTATCGGTCACTTGTGATTACTTCTGCTTCACAGGAATTACTAAAATTAATTTGTAATGATTAATCCATGGTCAAGTATTTGTAAGCAACATAGTTGATCACTGCATGATGTACACATACAGAATTTTGTCATAATAGATATATTTAATGGGTACTGTGAAAGCACCTGGTTAGGTATGTCCTATGAAGGGCCGACATCACTCACAAGTGGAGCCTGCTGCTTCAGATAGAAAAAGAAAACCTCCACCACCCATTCCATGTGAGCTAGCTGTATTTTTTTCATTTTTATTGAAAACTGCTGGCACATGGTGTAGGTGTGACATTGATGGAACACAGTGCCACACAACAAATGTTTACCCCTCTTGACTAATCATTGTAGGCAAACATGACTGGCTGCCTGGCTCTCTGTCTGTGCTTAGAAGCATGGCAAGACATGATAGTGGGAGCCCGGAGATGCACTCTGTCCCTGCGCACAAAGTACCTGGCATCAGCATTGTAATGTGAGGTGTCAGTGAGCTACAATGTACAGTATCAAAGTACCGAAAATGTATCACAAGTGAGTCTGGAATGAGCCATGACAATCTGTTTAGGCTGATAGCTGTGCTGTGCCGGGGCCAGCCCCTGTGGACAAAGTGGGCAGGTGGTTGCTGCTCATGGAGTGTGCCATGAGGTGTAGGGGAATGTTGAACAGGATGGGTGACCAGAGAAAACATTGGCAAGCTACAGCCGCCAGGTAAGTGCACTGACTTTCAGGCTGGGATTTGGCACCATCTAGATTCTCTTCTCTACCTGGGGAATAAAGCAAACTATATGTAAGTGAGGCAAGGTTAGGTAACACTGAGATGTTAATACATGCAAATAGGTTCGCCACCTCTCAAGCATGATTCTGATCTAGCTATTGAAACCTTATGAGGAAATCAAATGTTTTATTGATCATTGAGATACAACCTTTTCTCTTCTTGCCTTATGTTCCAAACTATCAATTTCCCACGTCATTCAGTTTTAGGAAAATTCTGCCCTATATTTCAGTTTGAAATTTATTTTTGAATTCAAATGCTGTTGTTGACTGATTTTAAAGGGCTCGTTTGTCATGCTCATTGCCTGCCCAGGGTTTTACAGTGTCCTTATTTAGAATTGTAATGTGAACACACAACTTTTTAAAAAAAATCTATCTTAAATATTTGTGGATAGAGTTTTGTGTTAAAACATGAAGATAAATTATGTTTTAACCATTTAAAGAACTTCAGAGAAAATAAGTTTCATTTGAAAATACATTCCTAATTGTTTTTTCTAAACTTCTTTACAATTGAACATATCACAAATTCCTTTTAAGCTCAAGACCCTTTAAAACTCTGATTGTCAGTTGTATTGCTTTGTGTGATAATCATTGACGTGTCAGACATTCCAGCCTCATTTTAGTTCTTAGAAAGTCTGGAAGGAATGCTGTTGTATCTGTTTTTTTTATTATATCGCTATGGAAACCTCATCAGGGATCCAGAGAGAACTTGCTGTCCAGTTGGGTTCGTTTCAGTTGGGTTTTATTTTACTCCAAAAGGGGTGATGCGAAAAGAGTCTTGTTGTAGCCTATGAGATCTGAAACTGACATTGGAAATCATTTATACAAGACTCTGTCGATGGAGGACAGTCAGGTGCCAATTTATGTGAGATGTTTTTGCTTCTGAGTGCAGGTCAATGTAAAGTAGTCTGTTTGCTTTTAAAAAAAACATTTCAAGACACTAGGGGAAAGATCAAGTCAAAGGCATGTTGCCAGTAGTTTGGAGCAGGATGAACCGTAAGTTGATGGTTGTGCAGATGCAGATACATTTATCAGTGCTTTCAGGACACAGATACTAAGTAGTGAAGTGTAAAGAACTGAGAGAAACAAACTCATTGCTGCTAACAGTAATAATCCAATTTTTTCTCCAAAGCGGAAGGAGTCATCAAACAAATAATTAAGCTTTCCAATTTGTTGTTTCATTTTAGTTGATTATCCATTCAAAATGAAACAGTGCAAATACACTCCCTCTCGAAATTACATTTAGGATAAAGACAATGAATAATGGAAGATAGTCTTTTATACTCAAATACAATTCACGTAAAGCCTACAATTAGTAAAGACCACAGAGAGACATATGATGTGAGTCTCAACGAGAGGTCTTCGGATCTGTCACGTTGCTTCCAGATTTAAAGTTGAAATGAAACTCAGCGTAGACTCATTAATGGGCTGAACTGCGAATTAATTCGAGTTACACTATCAAGTTAGCAAGCACATGTTCATTTACAAGTGTTCATTATTATTAGCTTTTAAGTGGATGCATTATAGTTATGTCTCTGGATTGAAGTCTGTGCTGCCAACTTTGGCTTATTTGGTGCCTGGAGATAGGGTCTTTTAAGTAGGTGAGAGGGTGACTGTTGGGACGTCCTCCCTTCCTTCAGGGTTGCTTGCAAGCTCCTGTGGTTCAGGATCCCATTGTCAGACACTTGGTACCTAAGTAAGAGAACAAGCATTGGGAAGCTAGAGCCCACTGAAAGTCAAACCACTGTCCCTGAATAATAATAAAATGTGAGGGTGGATGAACACAGCAGGCCCAGCAGCATCTCAGGAGCACAAAAGCTGACGTTTTAGGCCTAGACCCTTCATCAGAGAGGGGGATGGGATGAGGGTTCTGGAATAAATAGGGAGAGAGGGGGAAGCGGACCGAAGATGAAGAGAAAAGAAGATAGGTGGAGAGGAGAGTATAGGTGGGGAGGTAGGGAGGGGATAGGTCAGTCCAGGGAAGACGCACAGGTCAAGGAGGTGGGATGAGGTTAGTAGGTAGGAGATGGAGGTGCGGCTTGGGGTGGGAGGAAGGGATGGGTGAGAGGAAGAACAGGTTAGGGAAGCAGAGACACGTTGGACTGGTTTTGGGATGCAGTGGGGGGAGGGGACGAACTGGGCTGGTTTTGGGATGCGGTGAGGGTAGGGGAGATTTTGAGGCTGGTGAAGTCCACATTGATACCATTGGGCTGTGGGGTTCCCAAGCGGAATATGAGTTGCTGTTCCTGCAACCTTCAGGTGGCATCATTGTGGCACTGCAGGAGGCCCATGATGGACATGTCATCTAAAGAATGGGAGGGGGAGTGGAAATGGTTTGCGACTGGGAGGTGCAGTTGTTTATTGCGAACCGAGCGGAGGTGTTCTGCAAAGTGGTTCCCAAGCCTCCGCTTGGTTTCCCTAATGTGGAGGAAGCCACACCGGGTACAATGGATGCAGTATACCACATTGGCAGATGTGCAGGTGAACCTCTGCATAATATGGAAAGTCATCTTGGGGCCTGGGATAGGGGTGAGGGAGGAGGTGTGGGGGCAAGTGTAGCATTTCCTGCGGTTGCAGGGGAAGGTTTCGGGTGTGGTGGGGTTGGAGGGCAGTGTGGAGTGAACAAGGGAGTCATGGAGAGAGTGGTCTCTCTGGAAAGCAGACAAGGGTGGGGATGGAAAAATGTCTAGGGTGGTGGGGTCGGATTGTAGATGGCCTAAGTGTCAGAGGATGATGCGTTGTATCCGGAGGTTGGTGGGGTGGTGTGTGAGAATGAGGGGGATCCTCTTTGGGCGGTTGTGGCGGGGACGGGGTGTGAGGGATGTGTTGCGGGAAATGCGGGAGACGCGGTTAAGGGCGTCCTCGACCACTGTGGGGGGAAAGTTGTGGTCCTTGAAGAACTTGGACATCTGGGATGTGTGGGAGTGGAATGCCTCATCGTGGGAGCAGATGAGGCGGAGGAATTGGGAATAGGAGATGGAGTTTTTGCAGGAGGGTGGGTGGGAGGAGGTGTATTCTAGGTAGCTGTGGGAGTCGGTGGGCTTGAAATGGACATCAGTTACAAGCTGGTTGCCTGAGATGGAGACTGAGAGGTCCAGGAAGGTGAGGGATATGCTGGAAATGGCCCAGGTGAACTGAAGGTTGGGGTGGAAGGTGTTGGTGAAGTGGATGAACTGTTCAAGCTCCTCTGGGGAGCAAGAGGCGGCGCCGATACAGTCATCAATGTAACGGAGGAAGAGGTGGGGTTTGGAGCCTGTGTACGTCCGTGACACCACCCACACCCTCCACCTCCTCCAGGACTTACAATTCCCTGGCCCCCAACACTTCATTTTCACCATGGACGTCCAGTCCCTACACACCTGTATTCCGCATGCAGATGGCCTCAAGGCCCTCCGCTTCTTCCTGTCCCGCAGGCCTGACCAGTCCCCTTCCACCGACACCCTCATCCGCCTAGCCGAACTCGTCCTCACCCTCAACAACTTCTCTTTTGATTCCTCCCACTTCCTACAGACAAAGGGGGTGGCCATGGGCACCCGCATGGGCCCCAGCTATGCCTGCCTCTTTGTAGGTTACGTGGAACAGTCCCTCTTCCGCACCTACACAGGCCCCAAACCCCACCTCTTCCTCCGTTACATTGAAGACTGTATCGGTGCCGCCTCTTGCTCCCCAGAGGAGCTCGAACAGTTCAGACACTTCACCAACACCTTCCACCCCAACCTTCAGTTCACCTGGGCCATCTTCAGCACATCTCTCACCTTCCTGGACCTCTCAGTCTCCATCTCAGGCAACCAGCTTGTAACTGATGTCCATTTCAAGCCCACTGACTCCCACAGCTACCTAGAATACACCTCCTCCCACGCACCCTCCTGCAAAAATTCCATCCCCTATTCCCAATTCCTCCGCCTCCGCCGCATCTGCTCCCACGATGAGGCATTCCACTCCTGCACATCCCAAATGTCCAAGTTCTTCAAGGACCGCAACTTTCCCCCCACAGTGGTCGAGGATGCCCTTGACCGCGTCTTCCGCATTTCCCGCAACACATCCCTCACACCCCGTCCCCGCCACAACCGCCCAAAGAGGATCCCCCTCGTTCTCACACACCACCCCACCAACCTCCGGATACAACGCATCATCCTCCAAGACTTCCGCCATCTACAATCCGACCCCACCACCCAAGACATTTTTCCATCCCCACCCTTGTCTGCTTTCCAGAGAGACCACTCTCTCCGTGACTCCCTCGTTCGCTCCACACTGCCCCCCAACCCCACCACACCCGAAACCTTCCCCTGCAACTGCAGGAAATGCTACACTTGCCCCCACACCTCCTCCCTCACCCCTATCCCAGGCCCCAAGATGACTTTCCATATTAAGCAGAGGTTCACCTGCACATCTGCCAATGTGGTATACTGCATCCATTGTACCCAGTGTGGCTTCCTCTACATTAGGGAAACCAAGCGGAGGCTTGGGGACGGCTTTGCAGAACACCTCCGCTCGGTTCGCAATAAACAACTGCACCTCCCAGTCGCAAACCATTTCCACTCCCCCTCCCATTCTTTAGATGACATGTCCATCATGGGCCTCCTGCAGTGCCACAATGATGCCACCCGAAGGTTGCAGGAACAGCAACTCATATTCCGCAGGGGAACGCTGCAGCCCAATGGTATCAATGTGGACTTCACCAGCCTCAAAATCTCCCCTACCCTCACCGCATCCCAAAACCAGCCCAGTTCGTCCCCTCCCCCCAATGCACCACACAACCAGCCCAGCTCTTCTCCTCCACCCACTGCATCCCAAAACCAGTCCAACCTGTCTCTGCTTCCCTAACCTGTTCTTCCTCTCACCCATCCCTTCCTCCCACCCCAAGCCGCACCTCCATCTCCTACCTACTAACCTCATCCCACCTCCTTGACCTGTCAGTCTTCCCTGGACTGACCTATCCCCTCCCTACCTCCCCACCTATCTTCTTTTCACTCCATCTTCTGTCCGCCTCCCCCTCTCTCCCTATTTATTCGAGAACCCTCACCCCATCCCCCTCTCTGATGAAGGGTCTAGGCCCAAAACGTCAGCTTTTGTGCTCCTGAGATGCTGCTGGGCCTGCTGTGTTCATCCAGCCTCACATTTTATTATCTCGGATTCTCCAGCCTCTGCAGTTCCCATTACCACTGTCCCTGAAGCTGGCCATCCTGTTCCACACCACTTCCAGCATCAATGTGGCCTGGGATCCAGCAACAATCCTAGATTATGCTGGTCTATACAGTGTCTGAGTTGAACAAGATACACTATGCATTCTTGGAAAGAGGCAGTATGGAGCGCTAGCTAGCTCTCTGGCTGGTAGCTGAGATCCCTGACTAGTCTCCAGAAGATTCCTCTGCGGCACTGGATCCCACTGCAACTAAAGATCCCTGACTAAAGTCGGCAAACTCAGCAGAGCTCAGACATCAACCTTTTGTCACATTATGAGTACACACTAATGACCAGCAGGCTAGGACTCTCCTTTTGCCTAATCTGGAAGTCAGGGCTGGCTCTGGAGAAATACACATGTACACATTAGGAGCAGTTGGCTTCTTGAGCCTGATTCGCCATTCAAGAAAATCATAACCAATCTGTTCATGTTTCAAATTTCATGTCCCCATTTACCACCTTAGATTTTTGCTAGAATCAATCCATCCTCACCTTAAAAATATTGATTGACCCATCTCCACTGCCTTCGGATGCAGAGTTCCAAAGTCACACAAACGTCTGAGTAAAAAAATGTTCACCCTGCCCCGTCTTAAAAAGGCAACTCAATGACTAACAGTGGATTGGGAGATTTTTCTTTCAAATGTGATAGTGTGCTGTTGTTTTCCTTCCTGATACATCTGCAAAAATGATCTTCTGCATCTTCAAAGAGGACGCATGTTAGAGAATAGAATATAAAACAAAAACTGAAAATGCAATTAATTATGAAATAGAATCACATTCTCAGAATAAACTAAATGACAGAAGTATGACTCAGATTGAAGTACACAGTGTTTACGACAGTGAAGTAAGCTGGTTAGTGGAAAAGGGTTTTAAGTAGCTCGTTATGCTCCACACGTGCTTCCTTCCACCTTGCCCTATCAACCTGGACATTTTACTTCTCTCCAAAAAATACCTACATGAATTCTCCTTCATTAATCAACTTCTCTCCTGCACTCCATGTGGTAGTGAGTTCCACATCTTAATTCTCCCCTAGAATCCTTATTGCATCCATGAGTGATTGCAGCCCGTTATTATGATCACAATTGGAAACACAATTGGAACACATATTGAACCGCTATAATTTTATTATGTCACCCCTCCATGTTTTCTAGAGATGAGTCCCCACCTTTTGAATTACCTTTGATAACATATTGGTAATTACTTCTGTACAGCGATGTGAAGATTTCTTACAAAATACGACCATAAGACCGTAAGACATAGGAGTGGAAGTGAGGCCATTTGGCCCATCAAGTCCACTCCACCATTTAAATCATGGCTGATGGGCATTTCAATTCCACTTAGCCGCACTCTCACCGTAGCCCTTAATTCATTACGAGATCAAGAATTTATCAGTCTCTGTCTTGAAGACATTTAACGTCCCGGCCTCCACTGCGCTCCGTGGCAATGAATTCCACAGCCCACTACTCTCTGGCTGAAGAAATGTCTCCTCATTTCCATTTTAAATTTACCCCCTCTAATTCTAAGACTGTGCCCACGGGTCCTAGTCTCCCTACCTAACGGAAACAACTTCCCAGCATCCACCCTTTCTAAGCCATACATTATCTTGTAAGTTTCTATTAGATTTCCCCTCAACCTTCTAAACTCTAATGAGTACAATCCCAGGATCGTTAGCCGTTCATCATACGTTAAACCTACCATTCCAGGGATCATCCGTGTGAATCTCCGCTGGACACGCTCCAGGGCTAGTGTGTCCTTCCTGAGGTGTGGGGCCCAAAATTGGACACAGTATTCTAAATGGGGCCTAACTAGAGCTTTATAAAGCCTCAGAAGCACATCACTGCTTTTATATTCCAACCCTCTTGAGATAAACGATAACATTACATTCGCTTTCTTAATCACGGACTACCTGCAAGTTAACTTTTAGAGAATCCTGGACCAACACTCCCAGATCCCTTTGTACTTCAGCTTTATGAATTTTCTCACCGTTTAGAAAATAGTCCATGCCTGTATTCTGTTTTCCAAAGTGCAAAACTTTGCATTTGCTCATGTTGAATTTCATCAGCCATTTCCTGGATCACTCTCCTAAACTGTCTAAATCTTTCTGCAGCTTCCCCACCTCCTCAGTACTACCTGCCTGTCCACCTTCTTCGTATCATCGGCAAATTTTGCCAGAATGCCCCCAGTCCCTTCATCCAGATCATTAACATATAAAGTGAACAGCTGCGGCCCCAGCACAGAACCCTGCAGGACACCACTTGTCACCGGTTGCCATTCTGAAAAAGAGCCTTTTATCCCAACTCTCTGCCTTCTGTCAGACAGCCAATCCTCAATCCAAGCCAGTAGCTCACCTCGAACATCATGGGCCCTCACTTTACTCAGCAGCCTCCCATGAGGCACCGTATCAAAGGCCTTTTGGAAGTCTAGATAGATAACATCCACTGGGTTTCCCTGGTCTAACCTACTTGTTACCTCTTCAAAGAATTCTAACAGGTTTGTCAGGCACAACCTCCCCTTACTAAATCCATGCTGACTTGCTCTAATCCGACCCTGCACTTCCAAGAATTTAGAAATCTCATCCTTAACAATGGATTCTAGAATTTTACCAACAGCCATGGTTAGGCTAACCGGCCTATAATTTTTCATTTTTTGTCTTGATCCTTTCTTAAACAAGGGGGTTACAACAGTGATTTTCCAATGATCTGGGACGTTCCCTGACTCCAGTGACTTTTGAAAGATCACAACCAAAGCCTCCACTATTTCCTCAGCCACCTCCCTCAGAACTCCAGGATGTCGTCCATCGGGGCCAGGAGATTTATCAATTTTTAGACCTTTTAGCTTTTCTAGCACTTTCTCTTTTGTGATGCCTACCATACTCAACTCTGCCCCCGACTCTCCCTAATTGTTGGCATACTACTCAAGTCTTCCACTGTGAAGACTGATGCAAAGTACTTATTAAGTTCTTCAGCTATTTCCTTATCTCCCGTCACTAGCCTTCCAGCAATTTGGAGCAGGCCAATATCTACTTTTGCCTCTCGTTTGTTTCTTATGTATTGAAAGAAACTTTTACTGTCATTTCTAATATTACTGGCTAGCCTACCTTCATATTTGATCCTCATCTTCCTTATTTCTCTCTTTGTTATCCTCTGTTTATTTCTGTAACCTTCCCAATCTTCTGATTCCCAGTGCTCTTGGCCACTTTATAGGCTGTCTCTTTCTCTTTGATACATTTCCTGACTTCCTTTGTCAGCCATGGCTGTCTAATGCGAGCCCCCCCCCCTCCCCGATAATCTTTCTTTTCTTTGGGATGAAACTCTGTACTGTGTCCTCAATTACACCCTGAAACTCCTGCCCTTGTTGCTCTACTGTCTTCCCGCTAGGCTCTGCTTCCAGTCAATTTTCATCAGTTCTTCTCTGAAGCCCCTGTAATTACCTTTATTTAACTGTAACACCATTACATCTAATTTTGCCTTCTCTCTTTCAAACTGCAGACTGAACTCCACCATATTATGAGCGCTGCCTCCTAAGTGTTCCCTTACTTTAAGATCTTTTATAAAGTCTGGCACATTACATAGCACTAAGTCCAGAATAGCCGGCTCCCTTGTGGGCTCCATCACAAGCTGTTCCAAAAAGCCATCCTGTAAGCATTCCATGAATTCCCTTTCTTTGGATCCACCGGCAACATTATTCACCCAGTCCACCTGCTTATTGAAGTCCCCCCCGATCACCGTGACCTTGCCTTTCTGACATGCCCTATCTATTTCCTGGTGCATCTTGCACCCCTGGTCCTGATCACTGTTAGGAGGTCAGTACATAACTCCCATTATGGTTTTTTGCCTTTGTGGTTCCTCAACTCCACCCACACAGACTCCACATCCTCTGACCCTATCTGATTCAATACCATAGATTTACTTTCATTATTAATTAACAAGGCAACTCCACCCCCTCTGCCCACCTCCCTATCTTTTCGCTAAGTTGTAAATCCTTGGATGTTTAACTGCCAGTCCTGAACTCCCTGCAACCATGTCTCTGTGATGCCTCCCACATCATAATCATTCAAGATGATTTGTGCTATTAATTCATCTACTTTGTTACAAATACTACGAGCATTTAGGTAAAATGATGTTTGCTTGGTTTTTGCAGCACTGAGATTTGAGTCCATGCCTCCAAGCTGTAGCAGGCTGATGTTTAAACTCCTTGTCCAAAGTGGTGCTGCCTTCCAAAGCTTCAAAACAAAATGCTTGGACAAGAGTGTGCAAAGATTTTCTGCTCAAATGTGGTGCTTCAATACAATTGGATTGGGGGACAAATTAACAACTGAACCCATAGGCTCTGTTGTATGAACCCCATTCTGTCTCACTGCAATTTCTAATGGTCGGCTACTGGAAACAGGACACATCAGGGAGTTTGATGTAGCATCGAAGAGCACAACCCACTAAAAGAAAGATGAAGTGAAAAGTTCAATAAATAAAAACAACCAATTACAATTGATACAATGAGTGATTTGGAAAAGGAAAATACATAAAACATTGCAGACTGAGAGTAGTGGTTATCCCATTGTCAGATGGTCTGAAACCAGCTGCCGTTCTTATCCAGCCATTGAAGCATAAAACTCCGAAAACTCCGTAATTTTCACATTCAATAAACACATTGTGAGGGCTCCCCCAAATCCCCCCCCCTGATTTCACTAAATCTACAGATTCTGAGGGAGGGTCTACTACTTTAAGCAGACCTGATATATGTCCCACACCTTTCTGTTTAAATGCCTTTGTAAGAGGCAGGCTGATTGAGCTCAGAGAGAGGTAAAGGAGTCTTGTTCTGCCAAATCATGTTCACTCTTCACAAATTCTGATGTTCCAGAATCTAATGGGAAGCAGCTGTTCCAATACTCTGGCTGTCCGTCATCCTGAAGTCTTGTCGTATAAACACCACATTTAACTCAGTCTTTCACTGGGAATCTTGCCCACTTCTAATGACGCATTTCAGTGAAAGACAGTAAAAGAGGTTGGGGGGGTGGCGGTGGAAAACACAGAATTCTCTCCAATATAGAGATTGCTAAAGGTCAGAGGAGACTACTCCACATCTGTTTGGCGCCACTGTCTACACAGTTGCAGGACAATGACAGTTTGATGGTTTAACGTCATAAATAGTGGGAGATAGAATAGCATTATACTGATTGTGACATATTTGATTTTACAATTCAGGCTATTGCTTAATCAAGATATTGAAACATTAAAAAAATTCAATATTTTTCATGCATCTCACTGTAAAATATTTTTCCAAGATTACAAAAACCTGAATCTTGAATTCATTATGACTCGAATAACAATTTATTGCTTATATCAACACATTTTCTGAATCATTTTGAGCATATTTTTGTGCTTATTAAATTGATGCATATTAGTGCCAAGAATAGAATACATTTGCTTTCAGATACTCTGTATGAACACCAACTACAATATAACCATGGTTATATGTTATTGGATTTCTCTCTACCTCACTCAAATAATGCTTCGCAAACACAAATATCCTTCATTGTACCAATGAGACATTTTTGACCTTTTCACACAAGCCATCCTATGATATCTGAGTCTTGTATTAATTCATGATAAATATGACATCCAGAACCATTGGGAATTGGGCTGAGACAACCCAAACTCACTCAATGTTTTGTTATAACCAGCAGGTGCATGACTTTGACCCACTGGCCTGCTGGATTTGAAAGCAGAGGTGAAAGAATAACATTGCTGGATGTTATATTTCGGGTTAACCTACATTTTCAGTAGTTTCTTTGCTTTTATGAAGTTTTTAGTAATATTGTCTTTATACTATAAGATCTACAGAAGTTTATTAACTGTGAAATTAATTACCATGACTATAAGTGGATATTTACAGTAAAGTTAAAAGTTATATTTTGCAATAATTTTCAATCCTACACAAACACCAGTACAACTCAAATAAGGGGCAACTATATTGTATCATCGGTCAGCTCTTGCTGGTTGAAGATCCAGCGAGAGATCCTTGTTGCTCCTTCTAGGAAGGTGTCACAGGATCACTTTGGATGCAGAACAAAGAAAAGGGAAATTGGTGGTGGACTGTTGGAGCTCACAAGGGGAGTGAGTCAGAAACAAATGCAGGCGGTGCCTCTGCAGTACCCTGGCCAACTGCAAAATGTCTAGACACTTGATCAAGCTCCAATTCACCTCTGTTTGATGATGTCAGCCACATCAGCACCCCCAACCCAAATGTTTACGCTCTAACACTGGCAGTGATGATGATGGGTTAAGACCCCAAGTGCTCTTTAATTGTCCAATTAAGGACCCCAAATAGCAGCAGGGCAGGAAGATCAACCATGGGTCTTCCCATCCGGTGCTTAATTCTGGTGGAAGCAAAAAGGTAGCAGGGTTTACTTTTGACCATACCTGCCTAATCACGTGCCCTTCCTCTCTCCAAGCAGCCAATTTCAAGATCAGAAGATTTGGTTCGCTGGGAGTTTTTCTGGAATTCAGGTTTTGTGTTAATCAGATTTGAGGATGAAATTGTATTTAAAAACCAGTTATTTGTGTGGCCTAGTACTATTGAATGCAGTTTCTAACTGGCCTGTTCTCTTTCTTGCAGTACCTTATCCAAGTGTTGCCATGCAGTGATGGCACTTTTGTATCCTTTTGCCTGGCAGCACACTTACATCCCTGTACTACCTCCATCCATGATTGACATAGCCTGCTCTCCCACTCCATTTCTGATAGGACTTCTCTCCAGCTCCTTGCCCAAGCTGAGGGATCTGCCACTTGAAGAGGTAAGGACTGGTGACTCATTGACTGAAAACACATAGGAATGAAAAATGAGCAATATGTATATTTGAGAGTTGGTGTATACATAATTGAGGAAGACAGTGAATGAGAATTAGGAGTTTTAGCAAACTCTCACTTGAATGTTCAACTAGTACGTAACAGCAATAAACAAACCCAAAAAGAATATTGTATTATCGAGTCAAAAGAGTAGAAAACATGGCAGAAGAAGCTAACTTCTATCATGCTCTGGTTAGGCCAATCTTTCCTGCTACTACTCTGATGCATTTTTGCTGCCTCTCTGCTACTTATGTCCCCACTGCTGGTTTTGCTGTTTCCCACTGCATTAATAGTGAGACAGATTCAAAAAAATGTGCGGACGGCAGCACCAACCTCCATACATTGCTTTCTTCGACCTCACAAAAGCCTTCAGTGCTTATATCGTGGAGGGACAATAGAACATCCTTCTCAACTTTGGATGCCTGCAGAAATTCATCACTATTCTGTACGTGCTGCACAATGGCATGATCCTCACTGACAGATCCAGCACAGACTCCATACGGGTGCAAACAAAGGTCAAACAAGTCTGCATCATTGCATCAGTGCTTTTCTCCAACTTCCTAACCATAACACTCTTAACCATATCCACGAAGCTTCCCATGGCTGAGGAGTTAACCTGCGGGACAAGTGGGAAACTGTTCAACCTGAGTCTCCTCCAGTCCAGAACCAGGACCATCCCAACTTCTATCAACACACTGCAATACTTGGAATATAGCACACACTGTTTTGAGCTCAGCCTGTATTACAAAGGCATGTAAGAAAATGGGCCTTCGGCTAAACATCCAGAAGCCAAAGTCTCTTCCAGCCTGCTGCCACAGCACAACACTGCACCCCTGACTTATAAGACCTATCGCAAAGCACTGGTCATTGTGATCAATTGGGCAGTGGTTTTACCCTTTGAGCCTTCTGCAGAGCTGAGGAAAGGAGATTTAATAATGTAATCCTTGCTTTTCAGTACACAGTTAACGCAGAATGTAAACTCATACTGCAATTGCTGTAACAGGTTAATGGCGTCATTCATTTCTGCTCTCAGCTAGCACCACTGATGCAAACTAAAGATTTCAAATCTGTGACGAACAATAGATGTTTTGGAAAGTTAGTAGCAAATATTTTAAAAAGCAGTTTTTTTTTTTACCTAGGATGGTCAGATTTGTTACATGATGGTTGTGCCTAACAGCAAAAAGTTCTCCTACTTTAAGGAATTATGTGAGCTGGTCGTTGTCCTCTCATGTCATGGCCAAAAGTATTATTATTATTATTGACTGGTAAAATGGAAATTCTGTCATCAGCAGAGTCAAGGAGTGAAGCTGCTTTATTTTTCTTTTTGCAGGTCCTGATGGTTAATCTTGGGACAAACAAATTTCTCAGACAGGTGAGTGCCACATTTATTTCAGATGTGATGAGAGGTGGCAGAAAGCTGTCCACATTCCTACAATTGGGTCGAGTAGGAAATTGAAAAGAAATCCATGAAGTATTCCACCAACTCTGACCTTCACACCCCTGTTAATATTGGCATATAGTGCAGAATTATAACAGTGTGCAAATGTATGAAACAGGAGATAGTCTCAATGCAAATAAAAACCACAAAAGATCTGAAGTGGCTTGCCAACGTCTATCAATATTCAACACTAATGGAAAAAGTCAAAATTTATTTACAGAGTAGAAGCAGAGACTGCTGTGTTTAGTTAGTTCCTTATTCATCTTAAGAATATTCAAAAAACATTTAATAACTAATGAATTGTATTTACTGCTATTTTGAAGGCAAATATAACAACCAATTTGAACGGAGAAAGATGCTTCTAAAAGCAGTGAAATGAATGACTAATTTATCTGGTTTCTGATTGTGCTGATTGAGAAATAAGTGCTGGCCAGGACATAGGGAGAACATCGCAGCATTCCTTCTTTCAGTGGTGACACAAAATATTTTGATGCTGCTGAAAGATATTTGATAATGCTCAGAACTGCATGATGCATTGCTGCCAACTCAATGTTATTGCTGTGGTCATAAGAATATAAGAATGTAAGAACTAGGAGCAGGAGTGGGCCATCTGGCCCCTCGAGCCTGCCCCGCCATTTAATAAGATCATGGCTGATCTTTTTGAGACTCAGCTCCACTTACCTGTCCCCACACCATAACCCTTAATTCCTTTACTGTTCAAAAATTTATCTAGCCTTGCCTTAAATATATTCAGTGAGGTAGCTTCAACCGCTTCACTGGGTGGGGAATTCCACAGGTTCACAACCCTTTGGGTGAAGAAGTTCCTCCTGACCTCAGTCCCACATCTGCTTCCTGTTATTTTGAGGCGATGCCCTCTAGTCCTAGTTTCACCTGCTAGCGGAAACAACTTCCCTGCCTCCACCTTACCTATTCCCTTCATAATCTTATATGTTTCTATAAGATCTCCCCTCATTCTTCTGAATTCAAACCACTGATATGTCATATCACTGATACTTAAGGCATCACTGCCTCAGACCTAAATGGTAGCACATACAGCTGTTTCATGTACCTGCTGCTCACTGCTTATTTCTTTGTTTGTTCAGGTGGATGATGAAGATACCATTCTACCACGCAAACTTCAGGTGGCACTTGAGCATGTCCTAGAAATGCGGAATGAGTTGGCCAGTCAAGAAGAGGAGGACTCTCTCCTGGATAGTAAGGGCATCAGTGAATCAGGCAGCCTTTCTTCTAATGAAAACAAAATACTGGAGATGCAGGATATCTGAAGCAAACACAGAATGCTGCAGAAACTCAGCCAATCTGGTAGAATTATTTCTTCAGACGAAGAGTCATGCCAGACTGTTTCTCTTTCTACAGATGCTGCCAGACCCACTGAGTTTCTCCAGCATTCTCTGTGGTTATTTCTTCTAATGTGTTTACAGTAATTCAATGGCACCTGACTGCAAACTTAGTGAGGATCAACAGTAAAAGAATAAACAGAAATTAAAAGGCTTAGTCTACTGGCACAGGCAATAAGATACCAACTCGTTTGACCTTGTTGGAAGCATAATCTCAAGTTTAGACCAGGATCCCCACAGTGCTGTGCATGCTGGAACAACTATCCTGTATTTCTCTCATGTTCAAATACCAAGAGTTATGTCCTTGCGCTTTGTGGATCAAAGACTACCTTTTATTTATTCAATAGATGGTAATGTAGCAACTTTGGGGAGTGAGCAATAACTAACATCACTGTACTTAGATTGCTGGATGTGGCAACAAGACATATTGACTCATTTGTATAATGTGATCATAACCTTATGACACCCCATTGTATTTTATAGCCAATGAAGTACGTTTGAATATTATCACTATATATAAACAGCCAACTGAAGGACAAGGATCCAACCAAAAGCAAAGTGATAGCAATCATACAGGATTTCATCACAACAGACTTTCTTTGTTCTGTCTATTACATACAGTGCATGCCAGCAACTTCTGAACGTTATAACATTTAGGAAACAGAAAAATCTAACAATATTATATTTAACTGTTCAAAATATTAGTTACATTAAAACTGCTGAGAAGCAAGGATGGATCTTGTTGAGAGATTTTCAATAGGTGACTCAAAACAGTTCAAGGGCAACTGAACAGTCATTTTCAGGCAACTGGATAGAGGAGGTCTGGTGAGAAGGTTACCACCCTCAGGCTGGAATTCTGTCATATACATAGAAATTGCATCCCAAAAAGGTACTGCTGTGGCAGGCTCCACATGGAACGGATGTGGACAAGTCCAGGAAGCTAATCGGTGCAACTGTTTCTATTGGGGCTTAGGAAAAGCCTTGGATCTGTGGGAAAACCATGTGCATTGAACAGATCAGTACTGCTGAAAAAGGGAAAGGCAGCCCAAAGCAGTATTTGTTTTGTGCACAAGAGTAGGGCTTGGAGAAATGCAGGGACAGTACCAGTGTGGAGGAGGGCTGCAGACAAGTTGAAATTGTGCCTATGAGTAGGTACTGGTGAGCAGTTTCTGGAATCTAAGGCAGTAGAGTCCTGAATGGGAGAGTGAACTACCAGAATGTGAGCCTCATTGAGGCAGCGTATAACAGAATAGCTTTTGAGGAAACGCTAAAGCTAAATCTTCAATAGTGATGAATTGGAATCTCTTGTAAAGTTTTATTGACCCATGGTGTCAGCAACCCATCAGTTATTAGGGAGAAATCTGTGCAATCTGTCTTGGCCAGATTTGCTATTTGATTGATCTATGGGTTCTTAGAATAGTTTAGAATGTAGCAGTATATATTAGGTTGTATTACATTGTTGTAATTTGTATAGTTAGATTTATTGTTCTTTGTTCAAAATCATGAAATCTTATGGTTTTACTCAGTAAAATCCAAACCATTTCTTAACAAATTAGTCAGTCTCATAACCCTATTCCAGTCATGTTAATGTATAACTTATATTTAATATAGCAGGTACATATAAATGAGGTATAAATGCTATTTACTACACTGAAATAAACGCCTCAGTTCTTGCTCAGAGTAGTGTTACCATAATTGTCTAAAAATTTGAAGAGATTTGTGATCTTTTAAAAAGTTATTGGATTTACAGTAATTGGCTTAAAGTTCTCAGACTCTGCATGAATTGTAACAATAGGGAAACATACATAAATACTTACGCACTTGCAAATGGCATATTGTTGTTGTGGACTCATCCAAGCCTTCCTATCAAAATGAATACTGTGGTTTCTGATCATTTCTCTTCATAGATCCTGGCTCTCTTAATAGTGTGGTGTCTGAAACCTTCGTCCGTTTTTTTGTGGAAATAGTCGGTCACTACTCTTTGTATATGACTTCCAATGAGAAAGATGAAAAAATATTCCTATGGGAGGCATTTCGCAAGTCTATCACGTCAAAAAGTGTCCGACGGTTTCTGGAGGTTTTCATGGAGACACAAATGTTTGGTGGATTCATTCAAGATCGAGAACTTAGAAAACTTGGGGTGAAAGGTGAAAACACTAGTCACAATATTGCCTCCTCCTCTCTCACAACCTTTTTAAACTCAATCATGTATTTTGTCAGTTAACCATGTTACATGTAAGAACAAATAATATGATCATAACATATAAATACTGGCCTTATGGAAACATTTAATAAAATGCATTCAATCCTTCTTCAAACTATCTGAAATAAATTAGTCTGTTACTGAAAATAGGATACTTATATCAAGATTTTATTGGAAAGAAGTTATATACAGTGTTCACTTTCATGGTGTTAAGATTTCGTCCTGCATAGTGTCTTAGCCTCCTTCTTGTAATGCCTGCTGTCTTCCTAGTTTGTACTCAGTTGTTTCTGCCATTTGCCACACCCTAGTTCAGTACAAGAGTAACCTCCTTGTCTTGGTTTAGCTCAAAAATGGTGCTTTTGGTGCAGAGATAAATAGACAAATAATGACTATTTGGAAGGTTTCCTTTAATTGGACTGCAAAAAACATTTGCTCAGTCAATAGCAGCTAACCTCCATGACAAGTGTCTCAGCGACAGATGGTTACTAGAATTACAATGACCTTCTGACAATGACAATGTAAATTTGTGACGTACCTGTAATGCCAGGCACTCCTATGGCCTGGGGTTGGAGCAGCAGTAGATAGGATGAGCAGTTGGTATGCCCAGTGAAAGAAGGTAACCTAAATCCCAAACACTATATTTGAAAAACACTTTGGTAAATAAGCTCAGGTCAAAACCCGGACCCACCATTACAAAGGATTTTTTGTTGGCAATCTTGCAACTTCTTTGCAAAAGGTTTGATGGAGTAAAGTTCTTTTACAGTTGGTTGTGGGTGGGCAGGGTATACCCAGAACTGTAATGATTCTGCCAAAGGTCATGTTTCTGAGGTGAGGTCAGATTCAATGAACCATTCAAGTATAATTTACTCTTAAGACACAAGGTTAATAGAGTAAGCAGAAGAGGTCCTGGATGGGCAATAAGACTAATTCTATTGAATATTTATTATATGGACTTGCCTTTGGTATGCTCACCACAACGTAGCTTTCAGTTATTATTAGATAAACCTTAGCTACATGCCTATGTGGGAAGTGAAGAAGCAAGAAAAAGTAGAAGGAACTGTGTATATTGCAACACTTGTATTGAGATGCATACTCTGAAATATTCAGCATTCTCAACGCCCAGGTAGTGTCTGACACACTAATACCTATACCTAGTATAACTATTTTTTTGTCATCTGCAGGGTTATTTGAGGTCAGAGCACAGGACTACCTTGAATCTCTTCCTGGGAGTGAACAAAGAGGGATGAACCGATTTCTTAGAGGCCTAGGTAATGCATTTTCATTTGCTTACGGGATAGGGCTTGATCAAAAAGACTCAAATCAATTTTTTTCAGTCATTTGTGATTTTCACATTTTTGTGGTTTACCAACTGTCTTCATCAAAAATTTAAAAGTTTCATTTCTTTCATAACTCGATATTAGCTAATTTTGTGTGTTTTGGGTTCACGTTCTGTGTTGTGAAAGTTAATCAAATGTTTGTCCATTTTTAGGTAGCAAAATGAAATTCCTTCACAAGAAGTAAAAAAAAGGCATTTGAAAGGCGTCTTATTGGGAAAGAAGGCTGAATCTAGCATAGTCACTTTTTCTCTTATCAATTTTCCATCAAATTTGAGTTTGTCAATACAGCAATACCTGTTGAAGAGAAAAAGGAGACTGCTGCCTCAAAGCTGTGCACAATTTAATGTGAAAGCCTTGTGGGGGAGTACAACCCAGTTCCATTGAATATTTATTATTTAGATGTGCATGAAGTCTGCCTTGCCTCTATCTGGCTTTCACTTCTCATTGGATAAAGATTACTTGCACGATGTCACACCCTTGTCCGTGGAAGAGTTGGAGAAACAAGCAAAGGATGGAGAAAGTACTATTCAAGAGTGGTGTACAGTAAAACAGGCATGGAACATGCTGGAAGATGAGGGCTCTGGAAAGAAAAATTAGACATTTGTAAATTTGTGAATTAAAAACACTGACTTCAGACACTTTTTAAACTTGGTTTTGAATTCTACTGTCAATACTCAGGAGTCACAATCTTTGTCCTTTTCAGTTTAGCATGATACACCAGAATTATAACTGCACCATGACATTTGAAAAGTCTGTCATTCTCTGTGTAACACAGTCAGATAAATGAATACTGGGTTTAAGATTATAATGTGATTTTACTGTCAAGAGGTTGGCTTGAATGATACAATTGATCAGAATAATCTTGTACTGTAGATAATATGCATTTGCACTGGTCAATGTGGAGCAAGTGGTAAGTGAAAACTTTGTCCAGTGCCTGCTTGATAATAGGACCAAGATGCTGAGGGATGAGGTACAAAGTGCATGGAATGAAGCTAGAGTCCAAGCATATTATCACTATGTACAATGTTGTTAAACTGCAGAACCACTTGTATGTCTCAATATGCTGCCTATTGTCTGAATTGCATCTCTTTGTAGCATTTGAAACTGAATTGTATCAGCTGTGGTAAATTGATGGAGAACTGTATTTTGAGTTCTTGGGTTGGGAGAGTATAAGATTAGGGAGCACCCAATTTCATTTCACTTAAATTAAGCATTTTTTGGTTGTTCTTAGTGACTATCTGTCCATATTTGAGGTAATTGTAAATATGAAAATGTCACTGATGCTGACCTTTCCAAACAAAGTCCAGCAACTGTCCATATCCAAGGGATTATAACTACATTTTTTATTCAGCTAGTCACCTGTGTGCTGTTAAACACAACATGACAAGATAGGTCTGAATATCTTTCTGTAGTGGTCTCACTCAGCCTAAACTGTATAATATTGAATCCTGCTTGAGAGAATTAGTGTGTTGCAGATCTTTTTGCAATCTACAACATAAATCTTGTTGCTAGATACAAAAAGATAAAATTTTGAAAAGGCTTGCAATAGAAGACTAATTGTAAATTGGTTCAGTTTGCAAGCTTTTGCTTTATTTCCTGTGGATCTTCAACACTATGAATTGTTGTACCATAGTTCTCTTCAGAGGTCTGCACCTTCTGTATCAAGCTTATGTACGTCTGAGAAATCAGCTGTATGCTCTATTGCTGGGCTGATCTTTCACGTTTCAGATGTTGACTGACAACTAGTGTACTAAGAGATTTAACAACACAGAATATTTACAAGAGGCTGAAAGTGAATCATAAAGTAATTATGAGAACTGAAATAGGTATCAGGTAAAAGGGCACTGATGTTTCAACCACTGTAATGTAATGGGCAGAGTTGTAATACTGTAGTTTAACATAGACAAATTATAATACTAGCATGATCACTAGGTGGCTCTTAGTTTACATAGTCCAGGCAAAAACAAATTCCAGAATGCTAGTCTTTTAGAAGCACTCCAACTGCTGAACAAGTCAGTTCAGTATTTGCTTTTGTCCTGCTCAACTTTGAGAGTGTTAACAAATATCCTCTGGAGGTCAATCCATGATGATGGGATCAATCAAATCTGGAATCCTGGTTTTCTCTCACCCCTTTACCATCTGTTATCCCTCAGCAGCAAAGTATTCAAATGCTTGCTACTCTAACATTTAGAAATTGCACAATAATGACAACATGGACGTAAGATGACACTTCCGATCTCTTTCTTACCTTCACAGTTCTGTGAAAGAAGTGCTTCAATCATGGTCAACTCTTTTTCGGCAGAGTCAGCTGAGATTAGGACCACAATTTATCAGGAAGTTCAGCTTTTAATCCACTTCTGGTCACTTTGGAATTGTACATTGGTGGGTCAATATGCTCCATTACTAGGTACAGCATATCTTAGTGACCAGAGGTTCAGGTGCTGAGATACACATTCCAATTACTCCATTTGGTGCAAAGTTTCATTTTTAGAAATAGGCTTGTGATAATTTAATTTTTCTAACACTAACTTTTTTTTTATTAGTAGCTTTATGGGAAAGTTATGTCCTTGAGCGCTATTCATTCCCTTGATTTGGACCGAGCACCTCTCTGCTGAACTACTCCATCACAGGATCAATTATTGGGTTCAGTGTACTGAATTAAAAGACACAAAGGAACTGTGGCAGTAAGAAAAGGACTACAGAAAGCTCTGTATTCTGAGAGTCAGACATAGTATAAGCTAAATGATTAAAGTGAAAGTGTGTACATGTAAATGCACATGCCCACAATATGTTGTTTACACTGTGAAATAATGTTTTGTCTTATAATTGGGAATGGTATTTTGAAACCTAATTCAAAGGAGAGGATGGTCCAAACCAAATGGAGTCTACTAAGACATGTTCCCTGTCACCTTTAGTTCCTATAGCTAGAGTATAACACTATAAAAGCTGGGATCTTTTCATGTAACATAAAGAAAGTGCTATTTATTTTAGTGATCTGATTAACCAAAGTCTGTTGTTTGAAACTTGTCAAACTAATTCTGTCGGATACGGATGGTCAATAAAAAAATGTAAGTGCATTAAATGGAAAGGAAATCTCAACTAACAACAGCTTGGATTGATATGGTTTCTTTCATAACATAAGGCCATTCCACTTCATGAAGTATTTCCTGTATTGTGATGACTGTTGTAATGTGGAAGCGCTGGTAACCAGTTAACAAAAGGGCCCATAAACACCAATGTGAGAAATTGCTATACAGTCGATTTTAGTAGTGTTGGGATATAGATTTGCTAAGACAAAGAAATACAAAAACATTGTATACCAGAATACTGCAAAAAAAGTCATGAATTTTGGGAATATTCCTGGTATCAAAATTGATAATTTGCCATCTGACAACAAGGCAAGAAATACTTGAGGGCTTTTTATTCAATGCAAATGAAGAACACGCTTTCCAGCAGAAAAAATACTGATGTCCTGCAATGTTGTTGCAATATCTTGGCTTGTACTGGTTCTGAACTTTTCCATTCTCCTTCATCCAGAGACTTTCTTTTTCCATCCACCTTCTTCCTTTTTATCTCCAGCTTAAAGTTTCAATTCTTTTGTAAGGAGACCACTAATGTACTAGAGGGCTCTCCATGACTCATCCAGCAAAGCAAGTCAAGCAAACTCCAATAATTTGCTGAATTGTTCTTCATACAGTACTATGTTTAATTGTACAGTCTTCAATGCTTATAACAATCAGGCTAATTCAAAGGAGGTAACTGTATTAATGTAACAACCAAAACAGGGAAAGAAATTTATTATGAGGAAATCTTTAAATTTGCTGTTAATGTTTCTGTTCATGTCTCTGGCATTTTGGCTAAGTTTTAGGCAGTTTTTTTTTAAAAATAGATATACTTGCATAACAAAATACATTTCCCAAACTACAAAAGTTTCTAAATCAAATTACCTAAAAACTGAAGAACAAATGGGAAATAAAGTTGCTAATTTTTATACATATTTTGCAACAGTCACAAATGTCAGTAGGTTTTGAATGTAACTGCAAAAATACTCCAGCATCATCACACTGAATCAACTGCTTTAAAGAAGACTTCTATCAAATCTATGAACATGATGCCAGATAAAAGTAAAAATACCAAGGTAAAATTCTCTTTTTGTTCTTCTTAGTTTGTAATAGACAAATTCTCCCCATTAGATCAGCATGTTTAATTAGTAATGAACATCAAGCTATTACTTACATGTCAGTATTCCTTTTGAAATATATATTAGTGAGAACCTTGCTTAAGCTGTACAAAATAAATGCAACATGTAAGATATTATAAGCAGTAACTTGGAAATTGATGTTAATGCAAATAGTTAATGAATTTTAGACAATACAAGCAATTGGATGTTTTCAACTGTTGAGGACTGTATATGTTTTCAACATCTGATATTGCTTGATATCAGAAGTAAATAACCAAGGTTGAAGCAGATATCCATGTCTCCTACTGGTCATCTTGAAGCATTGTTGGGACGAACAGTTGGTCAGGGGTGAGAGGAGGTGGTGGTTGTAGTTGTCAAAAGTCCTAATGGGTTTAGGTGGGTGCAGTTGACAGAGAGTAAAGGGTGAGTTTAGTAGTAACCCAGGAGTTACAATAACTTTTCCTGGGTAAATATTAAGCTTAAGTGAGTTGGAACTCTCTGAATTCTCCAATTTTAATAAACTCAAAGGACTCCACACATAGGGGAATTATAGTTTTTCACAAAATTTTAAAAATCCTGGACAACTCAAGAGTAAGCTGATTCAAGGACTCCAAACAGTCCCAACGCACAAGTGTAGTCTAGGCTGCTCCAACAACTCTGGCTATCAGATTTTCTGGGCTATTGTTGCTAATGGATAGAGTCTGCAGGTCAGATTCCAACAGGTGAAATATCTCAATATGTTTGATCACAGTGCAGACTTCTCAGATGCTTCCTATTAACAAAGTTAGGCAGACACTGATTTAGATAACAAAGTGTGAAAATGGATGAACACAGCAGGCCAAGCAGCATCTTGTGCTCATGAGATGCTGCTTGGCCTGCTGTGTTCACCCAGCTTCACACTTTGTTATCTTGGATTGTCCAGCATCTGCAGTTCCCATTATCACTGATTTAGATATCTGTGATCTACAAGCTGCTTTGATAGCCCACACTCAAATTATCAACATGTCTTTGATGTAAAAGCCTGAAGAATTCAAGTACCTGTAGGGCTAAATACCGCTATCCAGACAAAATGGAAAGAAAGATGAACCAAGCTATTAGGAACAGGAGTAGGCCATTCAGCCCCTTGAGCCTGTTCCACCAGTCAATGTGATCATGGCTGATCTGTGGCCTAACTCTGTATACCTGCCTTAAGTGCTAGAAACCAAGATGTAAGAATGGTTTGTATTTCTCATGTCTATCTAAAGATAAGAAGTCACTTGTGGATGGGGTGTACACATTCCAACTGTAATCACACAGTATGATGGAGTATATAGAAGAAACAATAGGATCTTATCAGAAAGGTCTGGTCATTGTCATGAGGTTTTTAAATCTATATACAGACTGGACACATCAGATGGACATAGGTAGCCAAGATAAGGAGTTCATTGAATACTTTTCTGGACAGTTCCTTGGAACAGCACATTCTGGAGCCAAGCAGGGAGCAGGATATATCCTGCCATTGCCATCCTAGACCTGACATTGTGCAAGAGTTAGGATTAATTCATAACCTCATTGTGAAGACATTCCTAGGTGCAGGCAATTATAATAGGTATAAATTTTACATTCAGTTTGAAGAAGGAAACAGTAGGTCTAAGACTAACATTTTAAACTTAAAACAACTGAATTTTGGAAGGCAAAGTAACAGACATTTAAGAATACACAGAATAGATTCATTCCAACAAGAAGGAAAAACTGCAAGCACAGGATCATTGTCTGTGGTTAACTAAAAATGTTAAAGATGGTACCAAACTTAAAGCAAAAGCAGAGTGGCAAGATTCATGAGGAAAATATTTCCGTACAATAGAAAGCTATCTAGAAATATAAAAATATTAAGAGTTCCTATAACTATTTGAAATAGAAAGAAGAGCTAAAGTGAGTATTTAGAAAGCGATTCTGAGAAATAATGAAAAATAAGAAGGCAGACAAATTTAAGAGTATTCCAGAAATAGTTGTAATTCACGAAATAAAAGGAAGAGAGGAATTTCAAGAAAATCATAATCACTGGTGAACCAGTACTGAACAAGTTGTTGGAGTTACTGGCTGACAAGCCCCTGGATTCTGGTGGATTTCAGCCTAGCTTCTTAAAAGAAGTGGTCAGTGAGAGAGTTGATACATCGGCTTTAATTTTCCAAAATTTTAGAAATACACGAGAGGTTCCATTAGATTGGACATTAGTGAACATAAGTCCTTTATTCAAAAAGACTGAAAACAAGAAATTGCAGGTTAGATGGTTCAACACCTGACAAAGACAAATTGTTAGAAGCCATTATTAAAGGTGTTACAATAGGCACACTAGAAAAGTTCAAGATTATCAGGCAAAGTCAACATGATTTTATGAAAGGAAAATTATGTTTTCAACTTGAAGAAGTTCTTTGAGGAAGTAACATATGCCATGGATTTTAAAAAAAGAAACTGGTGGATATTACTATACTTACATTTCCAGAAGGCACTTGATTAGGTGCCATATCAAGGGTTATTATGAAAAGTGAAACCAAAACCAAAAAGCTAATAGTCAAAGGGGTAAAATATTGGAATAGATTAAAAAATGGCTAGCCAACAGGAAACAGTTGGCATAAATGGGTCATTTACTGGTTAGCAAGATCTAACACTTTACACTTTGTATACATGATTGCTCAAGTTGCTGGTGTACAAGTTAAGTTGTGGCAAAATGAGTACAACAGGAGGAAAATGTGAAATTGTCAGGGGTGTGTGGCATTGTGGATTAATTAAGATCAACCCATGATCTCACTGAATGGCAGAGCAGGACTGAGTGGCTGAGTAGCCTACTCCTCCTAATTTATATATTTGTTATGAATGATCACAAAATCATTGGAAACAAGGGAAGGATGCTTCTTCCTCATGATATCAAAGTCTGAACCAGTAACCGTGTCAGTGGTTTGGATGATGTGGCAACAAAACAATTTGAAAGACTTCTTCCTAGCCATACAGGATTTAGCTAGGAATCGATAAATAAACTCTAATGGGCAATATACCATTTCTATGGGCTGGTTGACACAAGGAAGATATTTGCCCCTTTCTATCACCTCTGCAATTAGTGCTGGGCAGGAATATTCATTGACAACTTTCCCCACACTGAAACAGATTAAGCCCTTAACTGGTCAATTAGCAACCATTTAAGAACCTCAACATGTCATTGGCCTAATTATCTATTTCGAGCAGGCAAGAAAGAGGCAGCTTTCCTGCCAGGCTTAGGGGTACTTCAACCTGTTACAATCTGGGAAAATGACTGAATGGAGAGGCAGGAATATGGCCACTGATCCCTCAATCCACCCCTCCTCATTATCATGTCCGTCTCCCTGAAAAAGCATGGTGTTTTTGCTGGTCCTGACCTTCAATGCTGCTGTACAGACTACAACCCAGGTCTTAGCTGCTGCTCCCAGTGGCTGCCAATTTCTGATTAGCCAGCAGTCTGAGAAGGAATGGCACACCTATGCAGGGACCTGACTGACTGGCTTTCCCATTGGTAGGGTCAGGGCGTCTTGCTCTGAAAAACAACCACACCCATACTTAAGACAAAATGAGACATCTTTTTTTCTAAAGGCTGATCTCAGCCCATGTTGCTTTTAATCTGGCTGCCAGAAGGTATGTAAGAATGCTTCTAGTATCTCTCTTTAGGCAGACTTAGTGAATACAACCATGACGCTCTTAAATCAGCATTCTGCTACATAACATTAACTTGCACACAGCAACAATTAGAATTTTTTTGCACCAGACAGAATTTCAGAGGTACAGAATCTGGCTTTACAGAAGTTTTGTTACAGACTCCTTCCCTCCACACCCACAACACACACACACCATTCTTACAGGTCAGAAAACCCCACACACAAAACCACATTCTCATGCACAAGGTATTAGTAAACAACCCTCGTTTACACAAATTTACAGTGAAGAAATACCCAGCCATGAAATAATCAGCGTCATCACAAACACAGTAATATCACAAACTCATTCAAACATTTGGTATATTTTAGCCCACATTCTGTTCTGGTCAGTACCAGTGGTTTAACATCTAAAAAAGGAAAATACTGTCATTGCTGGAAATTTTAAATACAATCAGAAGATGCTAGAAATATTCAGCAGGTCAGGGAACACATGTGGACAGAGATCTTACCTGATAGCTATTTCCAGCATTTTCTAATTTAAATAACATGTGCCAGCTTGCAAAAATGTAACATTATTTTTCTCTTTCATTTATATAAATTACAATAGAACAAACATTATACTGGCCAGTGTTCATATAATGTTTACCTTTCTCGCAGTTTGTTTAGGTGTTGTAAAAGATCTCTATGAAAATTGATATGTTCCAACAAATATTCAGAATATTCAAAACAGATGTCATTTGTTATTTGTGGAACCTTATTCTATCAAATTGAGTTTCAATTTTACAAAACAAAACTGATCATCTTTCAAGAGTAATTCATTAATTGCAAATTGTTTCAAAGCATTCCAAAAATGTGAGCGTCATTACCAATGAGAGTTCCTTCTATATAAACAATAAGCTCTTCGGCCAGACACTAGAGAATGGGTTACTACCTACTGCAGCTCTGTATAACTAACTGATCATATTTCCTGATTTCAAAACTTTGATTCAGTTGCATTTCCTTCTTGGTAACAGTCAGTTCTGGAGAGGCTAGACATCTGTTCAAGAAGGTGGTGTGAAAATTAATAATAGCAAGGAACTCATCTCATCCTGTAAAACGGATTTCCAAGCAATAGCAGCTGTTGAAAAATATCTTGAAAAGAACATTCCGTAATCTCAGGTAATACTGGGCTGTTTTGGTTTGGAAAGTACAAGTTTTTTTTTTAATCAGTGTCCTCTTGCACTCCAAACCTCTAACTTCTGCTTGTCTCAGAAATCTAAGAATGTCAAATGAAAATATGTGCTTCTGAACATAAAATTAGATTCAGCAAAAGTAAAAGGGTAATAGAAGAATGTTTATGGATGTGTTGAGTAAACAGGTAAAATCAGTGTATCAACTGAGGGATATTGAATGTTGTGTGTCTGCAATTATTGTAGCTGTTGCTTTTTGATAGAATCACAGAAAAACCTGAGTTTTCGGGGAAGTAGTTTCACATCAACAGAGACAGCCTCATAGTCTTCATTATCTATACTGAAGAAACCTTTTGTTCCCTGAGAAGAAAGAAAGAAAGAAAATAATGCTTCGGTCATTCAGATTGGATCCAACTCTCTTGTATAAGAAATTGGCAGGTTATGTTGGAATCACATACACTCCAAAACACAATGTCATTTGTATACTTCAGCCATCCAGCAATGGTCAATGCAGAGAAATTAGAATGCCAGACATTTTGAAGGTTTTCTTTATGGGGGTGATTCAAGAGATTACTGACTAACTTCTGATGCTGGATTGGCAATTGAGCTATTATGAAAAGGAAGACTTTAATAAACTAAAATTTGAGATAAATGACAGGTTTCAACCTGCCAGAAATCAATTGAATGTGAAAGGTCATGAAAATGTGAGGTTGAGATGTTGTCAGGCAAGCTATTTCTAACCCCACTAGATCGGCTATTTCTACACCCTTAAAACTATTACTAACGAGGAGCAGAGCTTAATGCTATAGGGAGTTCAGGTAAGCACTCACTACATTCTTGAAGTGAGATAAAGAAGTGAATGCAGGGAACACTCATACCTTTTTTTAAAAAAAAGTGCAGGTCAGAAAGTGAGATCTCACCTGGGGTAGCTGTAGTTTACAGAAACTGGCTTGGAGAACTTGGCTGCCTTCAGGACATAGGAGTGGATCAGTTAACTTCTGAGTCCTGTTAATGGTCAAGCAAGAAATGTGTGCAATTAGCCAAAACACCAACTGACAGACAGCGACACAGTTTCTCACCTTCCAACTCATATGGGGAAGGGTGCAGGGGTATTATCAACATTGTACTTATCTGATTCATTGTAAAATAATTGCAAAAGATCACAAGATTTAGAAATAGTACTAAATCATGTGTTGTTGATGAATCTGTTACTGACAGCTTATAAAAACAGTTGATAATATTGATAATGTTTTATTTTCTAGTTTTGGAACTATGCTTGCTTTGTCTCACCTCTTTCTAACCAATGACTGACCACCTTTCTATGTGTTCCTAACATATCTATAGGTCCACTTTACACAAATTATTGCCTCCAACAAAAATTGTGGTTTAAGAAATTGCACATTCACATGTGCCAAAATAATGCATCTTAATGTTTTCAAACTATTAAATCCATTGGCTACTTCTTTAAATTTTAAACTCTGACCCTTTCCTTTGTTTTAAATCTGGTAAAGATTTGCACGAAAGCTCCTATTCAAATTATCAACCTGTTTTTTTCAGATGCAAGTTGATCTATTTTAATGTTTCCATTAAAATTTCAGATTTCCATTGCACTCTGTTTGGTTCTGTCCTGGCTGTTTGTTTAATTATTTATTATGTCCAGATAATGGGTTCTATTTAATTAAATAGGCACCATTGTTTTTATGGAAAACACACCAGTGGTAGCTCCTTTCTACTCATATTCTTTGATGCAGTGGAGTGAACAAATTGACAACATTGTTCAGGATGAAGTGGGAAATGGAGCATGATTTACTTTCATTATTAGCTCTCAAATATCTAAGCTCCTACACCGTTATTTTATGGGAAAAAGTACACCAAATACTGAAATGTGAAATTGTCATAAAATTGATGCAGCAGTGATTTGCCAATGATACATCTGCTTTGGTTTTGCGACATATTCTCTACAGGGAGTTTTTCAAGCAAAAGAACTGGAAGCCAGGTTGATGCTCAGTATTTACACAAAATTTCAGGTCTGCATTCACCCCCACATCCATCAGTGCAGACAAAACCACAAGGCTCTGTCATGTGTTCTGGGAAGGAGGAAGTAATTTTTAAAATAATATATATCATTTATTGAAAAGTTTTAACTATTACTGTTCATTTTATTGTAAACTTGGAGTTGCTATCAACAATGACAAGATAACATTTCTCACAAAGTTCTTCTAAAAACTGAGCTCTGACTCAGCCAATTATTTAACAGGTGAATGACAGACAATTGATACTTACCCCGTGGCTACAAATTGCCGCTTGCTAATAGTATCAGGTTCTATACAAATGTTCATGGCATCTTCAGTACGCTGTAGGAAAGCAAAAGATACATTTAGCAAGATCTTCCTTGCTCTATTGAATTGCTTGCTCAGAGTTTCTGTCTGAATATTTTAGCCTTGTAATATGTTTAATTGACAAAGAATGTAACTGGAACGCAAAGCTGGGAAAAGAGATTTCATGTTTCCAATCCAACTGGAATCCTAACTGTACAAAAACCGTTAGTACTACTGCTAGTAGAGAGCTGAGATCACAGCCTATGCATATTTCCTCCAGTCCCAATTCACACGAAATGTATCTGGTTCCACAGGAAGCAGAGGTAAAACAGATGTAAATTGCCTATTTCACATGATTAGGTAGCAGGATCATTTCAGGATGAAATCCAATGGACCAACAACTCTCTATTAATTCTTATGAATTCAGAAACAGAACAATATTAACTTTGTTTTGTTTATGTTCAACTTTTTTTCCTTTGCCTTCCCTTAAGATGCTGAATCTTGCTGTGGGAGCCATGCTCTGCTGTCTCAGCCAAATGACCATTGTTTAAGTGTGGTTCTAGATATTCTGCAAGTGCAGGATTAATGAATTCTTACTCTCCCTAAAATAATAGACAGTGGAAGTAGCAGTGTCATCTTCTGATTTGCCAACTTCATAACAGATTGATTTGCTGCTACTGAAATCTTAAATGAATCAAATCATGAGCATGCAACTTGATATGCTCCATTGATTTGGTTAAGTTTTTCTCCCCCATAGTCATATAATCTCTATGACTGTACAGTGAAGTTTCCAAATATGAAAGTAACCTTTTTGATAAATTACCATCAGTTCTACTATAACACTATAGTTTCATTCCTGTGCAACATCGCTTTATAGAAAATCGCGCTATAGAAATAATGGGGCCTACGGGAAAAGTGAGGTTGGGGCAGGCCACCAAAAAATTCACTCAAAATGGCTCAAAAATCACTCAAAAGCCGAACACAAAGAATAGCACAATTTGAATAAATGTTGAATTCATTGCCTAATCATGAAGTAAAAGTAAATTTAATACCCTACCTTAAAAAATGTCAAGGTGACTTATTAGGGGAGAAGGTTTGAAGTCGCTCTGTTGTTAATGCAGGGGCTGAGGGTCATTGTCATCATCATTATCACCATCACCATCACCACTACCTCAGGTGCACTTGTGGTTGCAGGGTTAGGGCAAAACGTAGTCAATCCAGAAGTGATGGCTGTGGTTCATTGTCTTCTGACTATTTCTTAGGGGTTGGCTTAAAAAAGACATCCAATTTTTGCTGCTGTGCCCTTTTTCCTTTTCCATAGAATCCCAATAGTGTGGTAACACACCATTCAGCCCAACAAGTCCACACTGCCCCTCCGAACAGCATCCCATCCAGACCCGTTCCCCTATCCCTGCATTTCCCATATCTAACCCACACATCCCTGGGCACTATGGGCAATTTAGCATGGCTAATCCACCTTCCCTGCACATCCTTGGGCTGTGGGAAGAAACTAGAGTACCTGGAGGAAATCCACACAGATACGGAGAGAATGTGCAAACTTCACACAGACAGTCGCCTGGGGGTGGAATAAAACCCAGGCTGCTGGTGCTGTGAGGCAGCAGTGCTAACCACCGAGCCACCGTGCCGCCCTTTGAAGAAGCTGTTCATAGGGTGTCAAATAAGATCTTATTCCACAAATTGCTACCCTGCAGCATTCTGCAATGTAATCATTGTCGTCTAAGAGCTACAACTGTCTCTCACTTTCCCTCAGGAAATAAGACAAAACAGAAGTGGAAAGCTCTCATGGTGCTGCATCCTGAACTACTACTACTTCATCACCAGCTTCCACTATCCTGGAGGACTATGCCTCTCACAGAGAGCACTTCACGACAAAGCCTGAGAAACAACCATTTGATGTTGATGCATATTCCTCTGCACCCTGATGGAATCACATTACTGCGTTTTAGAAACAGCGTTCTCCTATTCGTCAGTCATGTTATAGCCAATTTGTGATGCATGTGTTATTGCAGAACTGCCTATAAAACAGGACCGAATCGAGTCCTCCATCATAGTCAGTTCCTGGCAGCTAGTACTGACAATAACCACTCTCATTTGTAGATGTCACAGCTGGCACATGGTCTTATGATGTTTGTTGAGTAGGTTTGCTGCAATAATTCTTCCTTCTAATACTAACCTGCATGCCTCACCAGCATTATGCTGTGAAGGATGAACTACAAATAAATCTCCAGCAAAAGAGGCACACACGTGAGAATGAGTAGTTTATTAACAGGTTTCATTGGCCTAAGACTAGTTAAATACATTAACTCTACATAACAGACATTGTTATCTCCTAATAAACATCACTCCCTTGTTCAAAAAGGGAATAGGGATAACCCTGGAAATTACAGGCCAGTTAGTCTTAACTTCAGTGGTGGGCAAATTATTGGAAAGGGCGCCAAGAGATAGGATTTATGATTACTTGGACAGACACAGTTTGATTCATGGTAGTCAGCATGGATTTTGTAAGGGGTAGATCATGCCTCACAAACCTTATTGAATTCTTTGAAGAGGTGACCAAACATGTGGATGAAGGTAGAGCAGTGGAAGTGGTATACATGGATTTAGGTAAGGCATTTGATAAGATTCCCCATGGTAGGCTCATGCAGAAAGTAAGGAGACACGGAATAGGGGGAAATGTGGCAGATTGGATTCAGAACTGGCTGACCCTTAGAAGACAAAGGGTGGTAGTGGATAGAAAATATTCAACGCGGTGCTCAGTTATGAGTGGTACACCACAAGGATCTGTTCTGGGTCCTCTCCTGTTTGTTATTTTTGTAAATGATTTGGATGATGAAGGAGTGGAAGGGTGCATTAGTAAGTTCGCGGATAATACGAAGGTGGGTTGAGTTGTGGATAGTGCGGAGGGCTATTCTATGTTACAAAGGGACATTGATAGGATGCAGAGCTGGACTGAGGTGGCAGATAGAGATTATCCCTGAAAAGTGTGACGTGATTCATTTTGGAAGGACAAATTTGAAAGTAGAATATAGGGTTAATGGCAAGATTCTTGGCAGTGTGGAGGTGCAGAGGGATCTTGGGGTTCATGTCCACAGTTCCCTGAAAGCGGCCACCCAGGTGGATAGAGTTAAGGCGGCGTACGGTGTGTTAATAGAGGGATTGAGTTCAAGAGCTGTGAAGTTATGGTCCAGCTATATAAAATATATAAAATCTGGAGTATTGTGTCCAGTTCTGGTCACCTCATTACAGGGAAGATGTGCAAGCGTTGGAAAAGGTGCAGAGGAGATTTATCAGGATGTTGCCTGGAATGGAGGGAAGGTCGTATGAGGAAAGGTTGAGAGAGCTAGAGCTTTCTCTTTAGAACGACGAAGGCTGAGAGGTGATTTGATACGGGCATACAAAATGGTCAGAGTGAATAGCCAGAGACTTTTTCCTAGGGTGGAGGTAGCTACTGAGAGGAGGCATAGTTTTAAAGTGAGTGGAGGTAGACATAGGGGAGACGTCAGAGGTAGGTTCTTTACTCAGAGAGTGGTAGGAGTATGGAATACATTGCCGGAGATGGAGTGGAGTCAGCCTCATTAGGGGCATTTAAGCAGCTATTAGATAGGCATATGGATGTTAATATAAGGTAGGGGTGGGGGTTAGATAGACCTTAGGTTTAGGTTAAGAGTTCAGTACAACATCGTGAGCCGAAGGGCCTGTACTGTGCTCTACAGTTCTACGTTCTAACAGATGGTAACCCGGCTTACGATACATGGCAGTAGACCATAGAACTGACAAACAACCAGTAACATACTTGAACAACTACTTAGAACAAACTAGTTCCTCCCAATTTATACACAAGTGGGTGGAACTGTTCTAAATCTTGCGAATTAACTCTTTTAGATCAACTGCCTCATAATAACACTCTCACCTTGAAGTCTGTCTGCTTGTTAAGCGTGCTGATGGTTACTTCCACTGCTGTTTTCTGTACTTCCTTCCAGTGCTTTGGCTCCATTGGCATCAGCATCACTGTAGTCAGGTTAGGAAATTCAATGAAAATCTGAGCATTATTTTTCAAAGACAAACCATTTACAGGCAGAACTATTTCATCCTCTTCCGTTTTGTCTGAATTAACATTTTCTAAACCCAGGGAATATGCTATACACCCATCCTGGCATAGTAGAGATGGGAAGGAAAAAGGAAGATGACATAGAGTCAGAGTCAAACAATATGAATTCAGTTTCATGACCATTCCATGTTGCTAACCATGTGTGTCTATCAATGGATTTTCACAATATAAATGGATAGGGTGAATAGTCAAGGTCTTTTCCCTGGAGTGAGGGAGTCCAAAACTAGTGGGCATAGGTTTGAGGTATGAGGAGAAAGATTTAAAAGGGGCCTAAGGGGTGGTGCATATGTGGATTGAGCTGCCAGAGGAAGTGGCGGAGGCTGGTATAATTACAACATTTAAAAGGCATCGGGATGAATATATGAATAGGAAAGGTTTAGAGGGATATGGGCCAAATGCTGGCAAATGGGACAAGATTAATTTAGGGTATTGATTGGCATGGGCGAGTTGGACCAAAGGGTCCGTTTCCATGCTGTACATCTTTATGACTCTATAAACTCTGATTTGTGTTTCCTAATTTGGGACTTTACCACATATCTTAATGAAAAAGTATGATTTAAATTGCAGCTTGCACTTTGCTACCCATAATGAGGTAGTTCACTCAGAGAGTCAGATTTACATGGCAAAAAAACACTTTTACATTCATGTTGTAGTCTGAGTTATGGTTAGTGATGGCTAAGGTTTCAGTTTTCTTTTCACCATATCTGACCAGGAGCCACACTGGCTCTTAAGGTGCGCCATTGCTTTCTTTTAAAAGAATTTATAAGTTGATGCTCAACTGGTTTACCAGTGTTACGAACACATGTTCCTTGACCATCATGTCCAAGGGTAGGACTCACACCTCAAGCTTCTGACCTAGAGGCAGAGTCATGTCGCACAAGATCTCGTTGTTAACAGAGGCTATTCCCAGGAGTTTTTGAGTCTTGAATCTAAGTCAAGCAGTTCAGGGTGTTTAAATGTTGTATAGCAAATATCAAAAATGAGTGACAGACTAGAATTTAATACAATGAGTGATGTACAGGCCTTCAAGCAGTAGTCAGGATGTGTGGCAAAAAATAAATCAGGAGATAGAAAAGGCATGTAAGAAAAACACAATTACAACAATCATGGGAACTTCAATATGCAGGTGGACCAGATTGGTAGCAAATCTAAAGAAAAGAAATTCATGGGAAGTCTGCAAGATGCCTTTCTTGGAACAGCTTATGCTGGTCTCCATGAGAGAATAGGAATTCTGGATTTGGTGATGTGTAATAAGAAAGAATGGATTAGAGAGTTGAGGTGAAGGAACCCCAAATGGGCAGTGATCATAATATGATAGAATTCACCCTGCAATTTGAGAAGGAGTCTGGAATCAGATTAATGATATTACAGTTGAGGAAAAACAACCTCAAAGAATATGAGGGAGGAGCTGGCCAAAGGAGATAGGAAGGGCAGCCTAGTCGGTGGACAGTGGAACAGCAATGGCTGGAGGTAATTCAGGAGGCACAGCAGAAACGTCAAAGGCTTTCTGGAAATCCAAATAGTTCACATCCACCGGCTCTCATTTATCTAACGTGTTCATTAATTCCTCAAAGAATTCTAACAGATTTGTCAGGTATGACCTCCCCTTGACAACGCTGTGCTCACTCATCCCTATTTTACCATGCAACCTCATACTTAATAATGGATTCCAAACTCTCATTTTCCACATTGTGACCAGCCAGGCAACCTGTAGCAACAGATTATGCACTCTCACTGCTAGTGCTACAGGGTGTAAATCAAAATGAGAGGCAAAATAAAAATTAAGAAATGTGCTTCCACTCAATGCATGAATACACAACATTTACACTCCTTCTCGAAATGCATACAATTAATTGCAAACTCATCCTTATATGACTATGAGTGTGAAGCTGGATGAACACAGCAGGCCAAGCAGCATCTCAGGAGCACAAAAGCTGACGTAACGGGCCTAGACCCTTCATCAGAGAGGGGGATGGGGTGAGGGTTCTGGAATAAATAGGGAGAGAGGGGGAGGCGGACCGAAGATGGAGAGAAAAGAAGATAGGTGGGGAGGTAGGGATGGGATAGGTCAGTCCAGGGAAGACGGACAGGTCAAGGAGGTGGGATGAGGTTAGTAGGTAGGAGATGGGGGTGCGGCTTGGGGTGAGAGGAAGAACAGGTTAGGGAGGCGGAGACAGGTTGGACTGGTTTTGGGATGCAGTGGGTGGAGTGGAGGAGCTGGGCTGGTTGTGTGGTGCAGTGGGGGGAGGGGACGAACTGGGCTGGTTTAGGGATGCAGTAGGGGAAGGGGAGATTTTGAAACTGGTGAAGTCCACATTGATACCATTAGGCTGCAGGGTTCCCAGGCGGAATATGAGTTGCTGTTCCTGCAACCTTCGGGTGTCATCATTGTGGCACTGCAGGAGGCCCATGATGGACATGTCATCTAAAGAATGGGAGGGGGAGTGGAAATGGTTTGCGACTGGGAGGTGCAGTAGTTTGTTGCGAACTGAGCGGAGGTGTTCTGCAAAGCGGTCTCCAAGCCTCCGCTTGGTTTCCCCAATGTAGCGGAAGCCACACCGGGTACAGTGGATGCAGTATACCACATTGGCAGATGTGCAGGTGAACCTCTGCTTAATGTGGAATGTCATCTTGGGGCCTGGGACACTTGGGGCTTGATCCTCCGACACTTCCGCCATCTACAATCCGACCCCACCACCCAAGACATTTTTCCATCCCCACCCCTGTCTGCTTTCCGGAGAGACCACTCTCTCCGTGACTCCCTTGTTCACTCCACACTGCCCTCCAACCGCACCACACCCGGCACCTTCCCCTGCAACCGCAGGAAATGCTGCACTTGGGGAAACCAAGCAGAGGCTTGGAGACCGCTTTGCAGAACACCTCCGCTCAGTTCGCAACAAACTACTGCACCTCCCAGTCGCAAACCATTTCCACTCCCTCTCCCATTCTTTAGATGACATGGAATATGAGTTGCTGTTCCTGCAACCTTCGGGTGGCATCATTGTGGCACTGCAGGAGGCCCATGATGGACATGTCATCTAAAGAATGAGAGGGGCAGTTGAAATGGTTTGCGACTGGGAGGTGCAGTTGTTTATTGCGAACCGAGCAGAGGTGTTCTGCAAAGCGGTCCCCAAGCCTCCACTTGGTTTCCCGAATGTAGAGCAAGCCACACCGGGTACAATGGATACAGTATACCACATTTGCAGATGTGCAGGTGAACCTCTGCTTAATATGGAAAGTCATCTTGGGGCCTGGGATAGGGGTGAGGAAGGAGGTGTGGGGGCAAGTGTAGCATTTCCTGCGGTTGCAGGGAAAGGTGCTGGGTGTGGTGGGGTTGGAGGGCAGTGTGGAGCGAACAAGGGAGTCACGGAGAGAGTGGTCTCTCCGGAAAGCAGACAAGGGTGGGGATGGAAAAATGTCTTGGGTGGTGGGGTCAGATTGTAGATGGCGGAAGTGTTGGAGGATGATGCGTTGTATCCGGAGGTTGGTGAGGTGGTGTGTGAGAACGAGGGGGACACTCTTGGGGCGGTTGTGGCGGGGGCGGGGTGTGAGGGATGTGTTGCCGGAAATACGGGAGACGCAGTTAAGGGCGTTCTCGACCACTGTGGGGGGAAAGTTGCGGTCCTTGAAGAACTTGGACATCTGGGAGTGGAATGCCTCATCGTGGGAGCAGTTGCGGCGGAGGTGGAGGAATTGGGAATAGGCTTCTTCCTGTCCTGCAGGCCCCACCAGTTCCCCTCCACCAACACCCTCATCCGCCTAGCCGAACTCGTCCTCACCCTCAACAACTTCTCTTTCGATCCCTCTCACTTCCTACAGACAAAGGGGGTGGCCATGAGCACCCGCATGGGCCCCAGTTATGCCTGCCTCTTTGTAGGTTACATGGAACAGTGCCACTACCACACCTACACAGGCCCCAAACCCCACCCCTTCCCCCATTACATTGATGACTGTATCGGCGCCGTCTCTTGCTCCCCAGAGGAGCTCGAACAGATCATCCACTTCACCAACACCTTCCACCCCAACCTTCAGTTCATTGGGCCATCTCCAGCACATCCCTCACCTTCCTGAACCTCTCAGTCTCCATCTCAGGCAACCAGCTTGTAACTGATGTCCATTTCAAGCCCACCGACTCCCACCGCTACCTAGAATACACCTCCTCCCACCCACCCTCCTGCAAAAATTCCATCTCCTATTCCCAATTCCTCCGCCTCCGCCGCATCTGCTCCCACGATGAGGCATTCCACTCCCGCACATCCCAGATGTCCAAGTTCTTCAAGGACCGCAACTTTCCCCCACAGTGGTCGAGAACGCCCTTGACCGCGTCTCCCGCATTTCCTGCAACACATCCCTCACACCCCGCCCCCGCCACAACCGCCCCAAGAGGATCCCCCTCGTTCTCACACACCACCTCACCAACCTCCGGATACAACGCATCATCCTCCGACACTTCCGCCATCTACAATCCGACCCCACCACCCAAGACATTTTTCCATCCCCACCCTTGTCTGCTTTCCGGAGACACACTCTCTCCATGACTCCCTTGTTCGCTCCACACTGCCCTCCAACCCCACCACACCTGGCACCTTCCCCTGCAACTGCAGGAAATGCTACACTTGCCCCCACACCTCCTCCCTCACCCCTATCCCAGGCCCCAAGATGACTTTCCATATTAAGCAGAGGTTCACCTGCACATCTGCAAATGTGGTATACTGTATCCATTGTACCCGGTGTGGCTTCCTCTACATTGGGGAAACCAAGCGGAGGCTTGGGAACCGCTTTTCAGAACACCTCCGCTCGGTTCGCAATAAACAACTGCACCTCCCAGTCGCGAACCATTTCAACTTCCCCTCCCATTCTTTAGATGACATGTCCATCATGGGCCTCCTGCAGTGCCACAATGATGCCACCCGAAGGTTGCAGGAATAGCAACTCATATTCCGCTTGGGAACCCTGCAGCCCAATGGTATCAATGTGGACTTCACCAGCTTCAAAATCTCCCCTTCCCCCACCGCATCCCAAAACCAGCCCAGCTCTTCCCCTCCCCCCACTGCATCCCAAAACCAGCCCAGCCTGTCTCTGCCTCCCTAACCTGTTCTTCCTCTCACCCATCCCTTCCTCCCACCCAAGCCGCACCTCCATTTCCTACCTACTAACCTCATCCCACCTCCTTGACCTGTCCGTCTTCCCTGGACTGACCTATCCCCTCCCTACCTCCCCACCTATACTCTGCTCTCCACCTATCTTCTTTTCTCTCCATCTTCGGTCCGCCTCCCCCTCTCTCCCTATTTATTTCAGAACCCTCACCCCATCCCCCTCTCTGATGAAGGGTCTAGGCCCGAAACATCAGCCTTTGTGCTCCTGAGATGCTGCTTGGCCTGCTGTGTTCATCCAACTTCACACTTTATTATCTTGGATTCTCCAGCATCTGCAGTTCCCATTATCACTTGTATGACGAAGTCTATATGACAAGATGACAATACCTCATTGTCTTCTGAGAGCTCTAAAATTTGCATCATTTGAGCATCTCACCCTCTTTAGGAGTGGCCCAGTACGATTCCAGTCTCTTTAGTATCCTTTGCCAGAGATTGGGCCTTGGTAATTTCTCTTCTGGTTGCTCTGGTGGTCTCTCTGTTGGGCCCAGGTAAGTAATGGAGGTCTGACGAGTCTGCGGCCATTCCTAACCAATGAACAGAGAAATGTGGCTCAATATAGAAGTCATTTTCACACTGTTGCCTCAAGAAACTTGATACTAACTTTCGAATGCAATTAAATGCAACCAACAATTTGAATTTATATACCAGCTTTAAGATATTCTAGTAACATTGACCCAGCATACTTCAGAGCAGTGTGATCAGACAGAAACTGACAATGAGAGCTTGTTCAATGAGGCAGGTTTAAAGCAGCATCTTAGAAGAGGAGAGAGAGGCAAACAGATTCTGATGTGGAATTCCTGAACTAAAGTCTGAGACAGCTGATGGCATGGGCACCATCAATGGAACAAAGTGGGAAGCACACAAGAGATGAAAGGACACAGTATTGACAGGAGGTTACAGTTAAAGACAGCAGTGAGATCTTAGAGGAAGTTGCATTCAAGTGCTTTAATTTTGATTTAAATTATTAAGCTGCCTCCATACAGTCAGATTTATTTCCTTTTTCTATACTGGGGTGTCATTTAACTGTTCTGTTTTTGATCCAATTTCCCCCATTTCCCATGGTTAATTCACCTAGGCTACACATTCCTGGACACTATGGGCAATTTAGCATGGCTAATCCACCTAATCTGCACATCTTTAGACTGTGGGAAGAACCAAAGCACTCAGAGGAAACCCATACAGATGCAGGGAGAATATGCAAACTCCACACAGGCAGTCACCCAAGGGTGGAATCAAACCCTGTCCCTGGCACTGTGAGACAACAGTGCTAACGTCTGAGGCACTGTGCTGTGCAGTTCTTTTGACCTAGGCTGTAAGTTAGGAGACAAGTAAACTGACCAGTCTCTTGTAAAAGAAAGCAGTACTTTTGCACAGTGTTACTCAATTTCTAAGATTTGAATGAGGTCTCTCAGTTTGTTCCCTTCCAACAATATCATCAAAACTCACGCAATGGCAGGATTACAAAATCTCAGCATTAAAAACAAGCACTCACCCTAAACATACTAAACAGATGACATGCCTTGTCTTTGAGGGGACCAAGATACCAATACCTGTGGAGTGATAAAATTGAAGCAGCACTGTAAACAAATGAAATACTCATCATAAAACTCAAAAACTAGGCAGAACAAGAGAAATGAGGCTTTTCGAATTCGTGTAAGTATTAAAGAAAGAAAATAAACATGTATTATGCACCATTTTTCAGAACCTCCAAAACAGTTCACCGCCAAATGTAAAAGATATTTGAAATGTACTCAGTGCTATAATGCAAAAAGTGAATGCTTTTCTCTATGCTTGTAAATGTGAAAATGAGTAATTTGTTTCTTGGTCTAATCTCTTTTTTTAAGGTTCTTAAGTGATGGGTGGGGGCAGTGGTGGTTCCAGAACTTTTTAAATCAGTAAGGGAATCAAGAGGTTGAGCATTTTCAGATCTTGATTCAGATCAAGAGACGCAGAAGACTTGATGGGCTGAATGGCCCACATCTGTTCCTATATCTGACAGTCTAAGAAGGTGCACAATTCCAAAGTAAAGCTTGTCCCATTGAAAAGACAAATTAGAATTCCTTCTCTCAGAGGGTTACTGATGTTTAGGACTCTTCTCCACCAAGCAGTGGAGGTTGGGTAATTGAAACAAATCAAAGGTGGGTAGATAGACTTTTGTCTAGATAGACAAATAAACCAACAGTCATGGAGGAGACAGGGGCATGCAGGAAACTGGAGCTAAGTTCACCAATGGATCAGCCATGATCTTACCGAATGGCCCAATAACTTACTCTTACTCCTAATGCTTATTATTCTTCTTACATAAAGTATCACATTGCTGAGCCAAAACGTTAATTTGTCAGGTATCTGCCAGCCACCTAGTCAACGACCTTTCTGAGACCAAGCCACTTGCACATAATATTCACATATTTGCACTATTCATATGTGGAATTGGTTCTCTTTCAGTTGGCACCTCAACTTTCTGGCAGGGATAAAGCGATGCATTTTGTGGAATCATGTTTGCGAAATATATATGATCACACTGAGGCTAATTGAATTTGCTACAAGTTTCTGGCTATTATTACAAACTTATTTTATCAGGATGCTAAAAATAAATAGGATGCAGATATTAAAGGAATAAATAATCACCAATTGTTAGCCATATTTACAAGAAAGAGACTCTAAACTTGGATAATATCCAGTCTCAGATACTTTTTTTTTGAAACTGAAGAGCTAATTTATCTTTAAGGATATGCTGACACCTCAGCAAGTCTGGCAGCATTTGTGGACAGAAAGCATAGGAAATGTTTCAGGTCCTGTGACGCTTCTTCGGAACTAACTATAGCAAGGAAAACGTTGGTATATGTGCTTAAGATAGGGTGGGGGGAGATCAGGGATAAACCAAAGGTGGAGAAGGAGCCCAGACAGAGAGAGAGTGAAAGAACAAACAACAGCTGGACAGACAACAGAAGGGGAAAAGGGTCAGCCTCTGGAAATCAATAGCTGTTAATTGGGACTATTAGTCGCTGACAATGGTTGAGGTAGCAATCCATTGAATGAAAAAGGTAGGGTTGGGGTAAGGTCCTGGGAGACGAGTTGAGTTTTCCCATCAATTACTTTTTGTTTCTGAATTCCAGCATCCCCACTTCTTTGGATTTTTTTTGGTATGCATGTATTTTGCACTGTTTTTTCATGCATCTCTTACAGTTTTCTCTTACTTGCTGAGTTTAGCAGATGCATCCCTGTAAGCTCCCCATCGCAGTCCAGACACTGCAAACACTGGACGGTCTTTATCTCCCTGAAAATACAACAGGAAAAATTAGCTTCGGAACCTGAATTGCACAGCTCCGCAACCAACTCCCTCAAAACAAATCTAAATTTTCCCAATAAATTAAGGACAGTAGCTGCTCACCTGTAAAGATATTGTGCTCTCTATACTGTCATGTTAAAATGTTGAAACAACGAAAGAGGTCTTCATGAATGTGTTTTGGCATGGAAAATATTGTTACATATAATTTGTACTTCTGGAAATGCATACTTTCTAAGATACTACTGCCATCTTGCCGGTCAACATGCTTAAACCTACCATCTAACTTCACCTTTGTATGAGTCATCCAAGGTTTCGTCAAGGTGAGAGTGTGAGGGAGGAGGAGAAAGCCTGCACAAGGGAAAAGCAAGAAGGGTGGGGAGCAGAGGGAAGGGAGGTCAGACAGGGAGAGTAAGGGGATGGAGGGAAGAAGAATTGAGCGAGTGGAGGGAGGGAAGAAGAATTGAGCGAGGGGAGGGAGGGAAGAAGAATTGAGCGAGGGGAGGGAGGGAAGAAGAATTGAGCGAGGGGAGGGAGGGAAGAAGAATTGAGCGAGGGGAGGGAGGGAAGAAGAATTGAGCGAGGGGATGGAGGAAGGCGAATGAAATAAGGGGGGTAAATAGAGGAAAAATGGGGAAGAATAGAGGGAAGAAGGACAAAGGGGAAACACAGAGAGCCTGGAGAGAGAAGAATGAGTGAAACTGCAAGATATTTTGTTGAGGAGTGCTGTGCAGAAGAATGAACATAAGAACATGAGAAATAACAGCAAAAGTAGGCCATCTAGCCAATCAAGTCTGGTCTGCCATTCAATAAGATCATGGCTAATCTGTTCATGGGCTCAGCTCCACTTACCTGCTTGCTCACCATAAGCCTTAATTCCTTTACTGTTCAAAAAATCTATCTATTTTTGCCTCATAAACATGCCATACGGTGGTCTCAACTACTTCGCTGATTAGGGAATTCCACCGATTCATAACCCTTTGGATGAAGAGGTTCCTCCTCAACCCAGTCCTAAATCTGCTTCTCCTTATTTTGAGGCCACGCTGTCTAGTTCTAGCTTTATGAACATACAAACAAGTAGCTGGAATTGTAACCATGCTCCTGTGGAATTACATTAATCGCAGCACAGCATGATATTGCAGACGTTTGTGTTGGGACCAGAGGGAATGTCTATTTGGTACTCCTTTTGCTGACTGCAGACTCGGTCAGCAGAACTAATCAGTTAGTAAGGCTTGGACCACTTGGCACCCAGATAATTAAAGACAGTGGGAGAAATATCACTTGACAAACACAAATCATCAAGGAAAGGTTTTTTTCAATTTTTACATAATAAAAGGGAAAAAATGTTAGGCTTTGGTATGTAGGAATAGAGTATTAAACACAAAGTACCTGAAATCCATCATGAAAAGTAGAAGAAAAATAATAAAATGCAAAGAAATGGTAATGAAAATTAGAAATTTTGACAAAGGAAGAATAATTATTTAAACATTATGGAAAATGGTAAAGAAAATTTGTATTTTTTTTCTATATCCCTTGTATCTTTCATCTGGCCATAAGCTCTATAACATTTTTATTTCAGTGCAGTTACATTAGATGTGTTCACTAAGCTTTCTGTACGATGGCAACACGTTAAGTATTGTGATAGTTATTCTCAGCAGGATAACAGTAAATACAACATCAGAACCTGGTTTATCCATTCACAATGCCAGGGGAACCTATTAGTTCATTTTTATTTAATTTTTTTAAACAGAGGGATAAATTCCTGAGTAATAATCGCAACTGGAAATGATTTTGTAAGTTTAAAAAAGAATGAGAATTACTGGGAAATTTTTTATTTACCTTTATTTCCAGTACATCCAAGGGAACAGTCTCTCCTTTCACAATAGCAAGTGTGGCGTTTAAAATGTGTCTGCAACATAGAGCAGTGAAAAATACGACCAAGATACAGAGGATGCTGGTACTCAACTGCATCAATTAAAAGACAATTTTAAACATCACACATTACAAAAGCACTTGCCCAAAATGTTCAAGGTATAAATAATTGTCAAGTTTCCTAAAGGATTATTTGCTTGCTTGCTGCACCATCAAGTTGAAACAGAGCCACGTGAGTCAAGAATCACAGAATTGTTAAACTGCACAAGCAGGCCACTTGGCCCTTGGTTTTTTGTGACTGCAGAAATCACAGGAAAAGAAAGGAGATCTAGTAAAGCCGCTCCCTGGTCTGTCACTCTTCACTGGACCACCTGCTGAGGCATTCAGTGAGGTGATCTTTCCCAATAATTGGTGAAAGAAGGCTACTTCACCATCAAGTGTGTTTGAAAATAGACAACGATGTCAGCAGCACAAAAAATGAACTAGATTTAAATCTCTAACTATACTTAGCCATTCGGAAGATGGGAAGCAGGGTTTGTAATTGGTTTTTACACCTAAAAAGGGAACAGGAGGGGAGGTGACAAAAGAAAACAAATTAACCACAAGTACCTCCTTCAGATTACTACTAACTCCTGATAGTGATGTAGACATCAGGTGAAAATACTGCTCACATCTTGGTAACTTTTCAAAGTTATCTAGATCACATCTGAACCCTTGGTGAGCAACTGGACAATGGGTGGCATCCATGAATTCAAATCATGAGCCCATGTCTTCAATGAATAGGGAGAAAATTAGAAGAACGTAACTGTTTTATGAAATGCCTGCAGTACTGTCAAATGGAATTGCTACGGAACAAATTACAACTCTCAGCTGGTGAGGTGGCATGACAGTAACAGAAGTAGTGTGACACATCCTGATTTCACTGACTGAAAATGTGAAATTGTAAGGGTGCAATCATCCCTCCCCTCTCCCATTAAACACAATAAAACACAGCATTAACATTTAGCACCACTTAAGTCTGTTAATAATTCTGATGCTCGTGACTAAGAGAAAAAAAAATGGAGAGCTGCCCACAGGAAACCAAGAGGAAAGCTGATTCACAATCACTTTACATACAATTGACACTAAGGTAAGTAGGTGTTAGCTCCTCACAATCTAACCATGTCCCATAATCTGTATTTCCTTGTCACGGTAACTCACGGCTTTAGCCATCTTGTACCTGGCCTGTTCTTTGTTGGTAGAATACAGTGCCTGACTCAAGGAGTTCATCTTTCCCAATGGAATAAATCCTATGGGGATCCTGCTAAAGACAGCCTAAAAAAGTAGAAACACAGCAAATATATAAAGGTATTTTTCTTTCCATTCCCTTTAACTGAAAAACTAGAAATAAATAGTGAGTGTTTTAATGAGCTTTCAGTGGTCAGATGTGAAAGATAATTGCTTCATAATACATTATTTTCTCTCAAATCCAATACTGTGTTCCTGAAAATAGGAAATAACCAGCTAATCAGGGTCATTGTCTCAACAGCTAAAATATGAATACTCCTCTATGTTTAAAAAGGTGAGACCAAATGGTTTTAAAAACATGGATACCTTCTACAAATTGGATTTCTTTAGAAATAAAACTATCTTCCCTGCTTTTACACCAGCCTTGGTTTAAGGGCAAAACACTCAAATATGAACTTTAATTCTTATTCTATGTATTTGCATCAGGACATGGTCAATCTAAATCATGACCTGTGATGCTAACTTACCTCATCCTCTCGACGAAGAAGTCCAGTTATTACCTAATGTTTAAAGAAGAGAAAATGGTGAAAGTGCCATCCAGCATCAGTGTTTCTACACCAAAGTGTTTATTGCCCTTCAGATTACTTCATAAAATTCAGCATAATGTCAGCTGCAACAGTTCAATACTGGCATGCAAGCATCATTTCATACATACTTGACACTTGTAGGTAACCTTCCATTCTTGCACAGGAGTGTTTTGCAATATCAGACCCTGGTCTAATACAGACTGATTCAATTTTTGCAAAACACCAACCCTTCTTATAAATATATCATATGGATTGGTGGCAGCGACCATCAGCAGTGTCTGAGACTCAAGTGTTTATCCAGTCACAAGTATTTAAAGAGGGAGGGACAGTTTCATTAAAAAAGATATGTATTGTTACGAGGAAGAGGGGCAGTTTGTTACATGAACCAAAAGATCAGTCAAGCTAACTAAAACTTTTTTTAATCATTTCTATCTATAATGAATAGTTTTCAATGAAACTTTATATGTGGAAGCAAAATTAATGTACATCCATTTAAGATTGCTTTCTTGAGATTTTAAGGTCAAAATAAAAATCATGTACTTTAATAAATTTTCCAAATTTGCTACACTCTCATCTAGGATAACAAGGTGTAGAGCTGGGTGAACACAGCAGGGCAGGCGCATCTTAGGAGCAGGAAAGCTGACGCTTCAGGCCTAGACCCTTCATCACTCATCTTTCTCCTTTAACCCAAATGCCATCGTCGCTTGAAAGAAGAAAGAACAGGTAAACAGAACACAAAGAAATAGAATGTTTGAAATAATCATTAGTAGTAAAAGGCCCTTCTGAGGAATACCAATCAATCACTTGTCTTGGATGTGTGGGAAATTGTGTCATACTAACTTGACTGAGTTTGTTGAAGAAATGACAAAGAAGATTGATGAAGGCAAAGTGATAGCCGTTGACTATATGGATTTAGGCAAGGCATTTGACAAGGGCCCACATGGTAGACTAGTTCGCAAGGTTAGATCCAACTCGCCCATACCAATCAGAGACGCTGAATAAATCTAGTCCCATTTCCCAGCATTTGGCGCATATCCCTCTAAACACATAGTCATTTACCTATTTAGATGCCTTTTAAACGTTGTGAATGTACCAGCCTCCACCACTTCCTCTGGTAGTTCATTCCATACATGCACCAATCTCTACATGAAAGTATTGCCCATTAGGTTCCTTTTAAATCTTTCCCTTACATAAAATCTATGCCCTCTTGTTTTGGATGCCTCCGCCCCAGGGCAAAGACCTTGTCCATTCCCCTCATGATTTTACAAACCTCTTTAAGGTCACCCCTCAGCCTCTGACAGAGCATGGAAAATAGCCCCAGCTTATTTAGCCTCTCCCTATAGGTCAAATCTTCCAACCGTAGCAACATGCTTGTAAGACTTTTCTGAATCCAATCAAGTTTCACCATATCTTTGTAGACAGGAATTGAATGCAATATTCTAAAAATGGCTTAACCAACGTCCTATATAGCCACAACATGACATCCCAACTCCCATTCTCAATGCACTGATCATTGAAAGTAAACATGGCAAACGTCGCCTTCACCATCCCATCTACTATGACTCCATTTTCAAGGAATGACGAAGCTGCTCCCGTAGGTCTCTTTGTTCAGCAACTCTCCCCAGGACCTTACCATTAATTGTATAAGACCTGCCCTGATTTGCCTTTCCAAAATGCAGCACCACACATTTATCTATATTAAATGCATCTGCCACCCCTCAGCCCATGGGCCCATCTGATCAATATCTCATACTCTGAGGTAACCTTCTTCATCGTCTACTACACCTCCAATTTTGGTATGATCTGCAAACTTACTAACCATACCTCCTATTTTCACACCCAAATCATTTATATAAATAACAAAAAGCAGTGGAACCAGCATTGATCCTCACAGCGCATCATTGGTCATAGGCCACAGGCCACCAGTCTAAAAAGCAACCCTCCATCACCACCCACTGTCTTCTCCCTGGTCATCTGCCTTACTACAAAATAGACTTGGAGAAGTAGGCCTTGTCATTGTGTTTGTGCACTGGACCAATCTCCCTAACTGCTTAAGTCAAAGTCTGTCTTCTTGAAGTAGGCTGAGCATCTTCCTAGCGGCCATATCTGACATGTCAAGGACATATTCCTACAAAGTCCAAACTGAGTACAGATTTGACAGGAAGCTTCCCAACCGCCAAGCATTGAAAGTGAAAACCAATGTCTTGCACGTGACCATAACAGACCTTCAATATGAGATGATTGTGTTATCCTGGCACACACAGAATTTGGCCTATAGACCATCCTTGAACTGTTCAAAGAAACATATCAACCCTTAGCATGGCATCTATATGATCAATGAGACAAAGGTCCTTCTCCAACCAAACTGGAATCTGTACCCAGTACCATAACTAAAAATCATCTCCTGGAGTTACTCTTGCTACCTCAGCTGCCATGTGTTTCAGTCAACAACCACAGACAGATCAGGGTTTACCGCCAATCTGGACACTACAATTTCCTGAATGGGTCCCCATGAAGAAACAACAAAAATCAAATGTCATCCAAACGCTGAATTTACAGAAATTCTACACAAGGTTGGTTGCATGAAAGTCAAGGATGATAGTAGGAAGATCCATTGCTGAGTTTATAAACAAAGTACTCTACATCCAGCCACAAGCAGATATTCTGCTTTCCCAAATGCACCAATTCTCAGCTTGGAGGAATGCCAATGCCAATGCGTTATGAAGTAACAGGGTAAATTTTCCATTGTTTCCTTTTGAACTCTATTTGGCTCTTTACAAGTTAAGAATCGCACTTGCACCCTATCACTCCCATGCACAACACTCTGATCTTCCCAAAACTACATTTCTACTAATAGGGACCTTTGGATGAAATTAATTCCTGTCAGTATGACAACTTCCCTTCCAGTCAACTCTGTGCCTGATACTTCACACTTTTGCCATACCTCTTGTAGGGTGCCATCCCCTCCAGCAACAACAATCATATCAGTGTCTTCCATCAGTTCCAAGAGTTTCTTTGCTTGGCCCTCATAATCAGTCTGCAACAGAAACAGGGATAAGATCATTAAGTCACACAGAATGTGTAGAACATCCACAATGTTATTGATTCCATTACCAATCAAGCAAACAAGTTACAAGAACTAAACCTCAAGATATTTTGTAGCTTATTCAGAAAAGCTTAAACAATAGATAAAAGAGTGATGTGACACACAGAACTAAAAGACCTCAGTGAAACTGTTGAGGATAGAAGATAGATGTCGCAGGACGAATTTTATTATTGCTTGTTGCAGATGGAATTTCTAAAGTAAAGCTGAAAATATGTCCCCTTTTGTTTAGTCACTTCCAGGGGTTAAACATTTCCAATATGATCAGTTCTTGGCCTTATCTTTTTCAAAAGTTGATTTTTTTGGCAGTTGGGCATTGCAAGATCAGGTTTTGATCACCAAACACAATTCCAATTGTTCAGGCTTACTTAAATTTAGTACCAGTTCTGTCATTTCCTGTAACTGGTGAAGGCTAACCCATATTTTTAAACTCTTGACAAGTTGCTGTTGGTCTCCATTGAGCTGTCCAGTGCTTATTAGTGTCAAATTCTCTTATCTTGCTGCCTGATATGTCATCTCAGATAAAATCTTGGGATCGTTGAGGCAAAATTAGCTTAAGATTTAGAAGTATGATTAAGTTTTGCCATAGATTAATCAATTTATTTCAGGAATCAACTTTACTTAATTGAACGCAGCAGTTTATTTCATGGGATGGGTCTAACCATTTGGATCCTCTGGAAAGGTGGAGGGAAGATGCAAAGTTGGATCCATTATGGTAGGAGAAGTACTTTCTGAAGCATCATCTGCTGCTACTTCTGGCCACTCGTTACTGATTTTAACCTCTAAACCATGCTTTCATGATTCAACTGCAAAGTTCGTCATGTGGTGTCTGAAACAGTTAGTACAGAGGGAATTGCCGAAAGGATGCCAAAATCATAGTGTTCAGCCAACAGCTGACATTTTACAGTCAATACTGCTCACAATCAGAAGTAGGGCAGAACATGGAACATAAATGCCTGATATCTAGAACATCAATCTAGTGTGCAAAAAATTAGCCTCGTTATAATAACGTAGGCAAGAAGTCAGGTGCTACAATAGAATTTAATACACTTGGCAGGCAATATTATTTGAAGTTTCACAAGTTGTAAAGAGTGCAAGAATTTAGAAAATGAATAATTTCTCAGTTGGGGTCAATAAAAGTCTCTTGAAGGATATGAGCTTGAGATTGGCCTTCTTTGAAACGAGCATCGCAGAACCACAGGGAGGAGGTAACAATCATCATAACAGTTAGCCTGGAACCAGTCCCAGGAGAATTTTAAATATTATAGCAATTCAATAAAGATGACAAAATACATCATCTTTCAGTAATGCAATCTATTAAGCACTTCTACTACTTTACTTTCCTTCACACTTGAACAAACTACTTGTAATTATTATCATTAATTCATACGCAGAGGGGTTCAATGCCTATTTTCATGTGGAAGTGTTACTTTACTAAGAGCCTTACTGCATTCCACTCAAATTCAGCTGGACCAGGAGACATAGGTTCAAGTCCCTCCTGTGGTAGAGGTGTGTAATAACATTTCTGAATAGATTGATTTAAACCATCTGAAGCACCTTCTCTTACAATGAAGGCACCCTGACAACTATTTGCGAGCAGACACACACTTGCATAATAAAGGTTAAGGTGCCTTCGTCCCATGGAGCTACAGGGCTGCTCTCTCACCAGAGAGAGATGAGTGGTGGTGAATTTAACCTGAGGGTCACTACACCTCAGGCAAGAGGCCAGGCTGAGAAGGGAGTATCTTAATATGACCTCAGTTGGTGTGGGAATTAAATTTGCTTTGTTGGATCATTCAAACGAGTCATCTGCCAACTGACATCCCTGGTACTAATGATTTTAAACCAATTAAACATTCTCAACTTTTGGTCCACTTTGACTTTAATGTTCTTGGCCTGCTGCAACAAAGCTCAAGACTGGGACTTCACCTTTTGAAAAGGCACCATATAGTCTTTTGAACTCTGAGTTCAACAATTTTCTATTCTAACTTCTAAGCTTCTATTTTGCAGTGTTTTTCACTGCTGGTTTCTCTTCTCACCATTTGGTTCTGGTATTCTTATCTTTGCTTTCAGATGGCAGCTTTTCAGATCTTGACATTCACACTTTCTCTGAACATATCGTTTGTTTATTTACTAGCCAAATCACCACTCCTTTTGCCCTTGCACATTAAATATTTTGTCATTTAATCTCTCTGCCATCCCACCCTATCACAGACCTCCCATTTTGTTCTTATTCACATCATCTTTTCACTCTCTCAAAACCTACTGTATTTCTAACATTTTTCTAGCTCTGATAAATGTGCTGTTTCTCTTTCCATAAATACTGCCAGGCCTGCTGAGAATGTCAGAGAATGTCAGTGATTTCTGTTTTTAATTTCAGATTTCTAACATCCACAGTATTTTGCTTGTGAACGTTCAGGCAGTAGAATCCCATTTGACTCATGTAGACATTGTACAAGGGAGCATTCAGCTACAACCAGTAATCTGTTGCTCAGTCAGAAACAACTTCTTTACAATTTACTGCTTTATTGCAATGATCACTTGTAATAGTGAGCAATATTTAAAAATTGACTTAATCCTTCATATTGCTGCCTAATCTAAGCATTGCATGTTAAAAGTCAAGTCTTGTAAATAAGTCCTCACTCCAAGCATATCTCAAGCCTTAACTTCAGGTAAATAGCTCTTTTTCAGATTAATCAAGTTAGTTGAATTAAATATTTATTTTCATCTATTAGGATTCATATGTTACATACTGTAAACCAGTTTTATTTGTAGTCCTGTAACATTTGCTATATATCTTATGGTGCATGTTAATAACTGGACATCATTTCACTTTTGGTTTCTGTCACTTATAATACAACCTATACACGATCCAATTCTTTGACTGAATTTTCACCTTAACCACTGTTACATCGAGTCCAGCAAGATGTAAAATTGGTGCTGCATTCTTTTCAAAGAGACTTCTTGCTTTTCTGAAAAGATTAAACATAAAACATTTGGGATTACAGCAGTTTCTTAAGCCCTACTTTCATTAGATGTGCTAACAGCAGAGTTATATATACTTTTAGCAAGTTCATTAAGAGTGTTCTAGTGATTTGTCTCCAGGAAAATAGAACTGTGACCAGATACTGATCTACTGGTCACAGAGTTTGCCAGTACCTCTTTCCACTCAGTCATTGACACTGCATCTACACTACACCTTTAATAATGGTTTCTATTCTACTCCAGAATGTGGTGCTACTTTAAAATTTGTCCAACTTAGTTTGTCCTGTTTTCTACATTACACTAGTGGCCACTCTTCAAATGGTAGCTCTGACTGTGAAGTATTTTGGGATATCATGAAGTTGTGAAAGGCACAGTGGTGCAGCAAAGCACACGGCATTCATTTTGATCCCAAAGTAACATATTTAAATAATCAGGCCTTTAATGTGTTTCAATAATTAGTCTGAGTATTTATCCAAGTTTCTACTCTGACTCTGTGTTGTAAATATATTTAGGCGTCAGAGGAATTACATTTTGTTACTGTTACATCTGACTGTGGAGATGGTCACAATGTTTAATTTTCTAGATAAACATATTACAAGTTAAGTCATCCAAATATATCTTGCTAGAGCTAGTGAAAATGAAAGATTTAAAGCAATTAATGATTGCTTTATTAATGATTCGCCAGACTAAAATAGTACTGAATATGATTTTGTTCTTTGTTGCCACAATGGTTGATAAATAAAAAATGATTAACCACATTTATGACATGCAACATTTCCAATGAGAAATCTAAGAGACACTGCCATCCTTTAATCTTCACAATAGCCTCAGTGAAATCTCTTACCCTTTGCAAGCAGCAGGATTCAGAAAGACAGTAGCTTTCTTCACTTTTGCACTGATTGGCAGCACCTGGTTTCCATATTCCTAAATGGAAACACAAATGTCAAATAAAAAGGGACCTCTTGTCGCACAGTGGCAGTGTTCCTATCCATGGACTGGGAGGCCCAAGTTCAAGTCCCACTTTTTTCCAAAGATGTGTAATAACATCACTGAACTCGGTGGTTGAAAAAACAGGTTCAATACAATAAAATAACACAAGCGTTGATCACAAAATGTATGCACATTAGGGAATGAAAGCAAATATCTCTCACGGAATCAGCAGAGATTCAGACAACTAGGTTTGAATGCTGTTGTTTCGCTACTGGGACAGGGTTAATAGCCTTTATCAAAGGCTTTTAAAGGTCTTGCACAAAATGAGTCTGGGGTCAATTTATACCAAATTTCAAATGATCAGATGTCTCCTTGCATTAATTTTCCTGAAAATCTCAATCCCACTAAAGAAACGTCTATGAACGATTGAACTTGGAAATAAAAATGATACACTTGTGCAGATGGGGTTTCTGTCCTATCCTGGAATAGGCTCTTGCGTAATAGTGAAGACACTTTCACTCAACATCAGACACATACTGTGCCTGACATTGAAATAGTTTGATGGGAAGTCTACTTGGAGTTTTACTCTACATCTAACTTGTATCACACCTGACATGGGAGTGCTAAGTACTGACAATGAAGTTAAAACATGATCTGTTAATAATGCTCTACCCTATACAAAAGCAACCACAAAACGCATCCAACATACAACATGGAATTTTGGCCGGTAATCTGATAATATACTGCCTAGTTTATTTACTTAAAAATATTTTACCCTGACAGATACAGTGAAGCACTTAGGCATATATTAATAAAATCACAAAAATTTTAAATGTTGGTAAAACAGCCGCTTAAGAATAGATTAACTGTCATATCAACTCAAACAAGTTACAACCCTGAAAATGCTTTCAAACTTAAAACATTATAAATAAACAGCTTACTTTTATTTATCTCAGAGTTTTAAGTTTCCATTTTGATCAACACCTGTCACTGTAGTGGTAAGATGGTGCTCTGTACAATTGGTGAAGAAACATGGAATCTGGAAATGCATTGTTTTTTACAAATTTGCAACAACCTGCATGTGTTTACATATAGGATAAATAAGTGATGTACCGAGGCCAAGCACTAATAAAATGTCAGAAACTGTTAAAATTGTAATTACAAAAGAGAACGTTATTGCAATTAAGTGCATATTTGTAGTTCTAACACATCCTAAAGGCTCTAACTTGGAGCTAGCTGAATGTTTTAAATATTCAGACTCAACTGTCACTTCAGACAGCTTGGTCCCAGGACTCTCAGGGAAAAGCTACACAGGCCTTCCAAGTCGCTTGTAAACCAAGATTCAACACAACAGGAATATAAACCTACACACCAGTGTCAGAATACTGTTATGCTGCCTCTCTAATAGTTACAAACGGGACCCTCATTAACCTTCTCAGCTTAACTTTAAGGAATTATACACAGAATTACTGAACCACTCCTGAAAATGCCATGTTTGTGGTGCTGACACAGTCATATAGAATCTACTGTCCACTAAAAGAACAGCAAACATTGATTGCTCACATTTTTCAATTAGATGGGGGTTGGTTGTCCAAGGTAGTAGAACAAAGCATAATTCTTAGTATATTTATTCAAGGTAGGTAAAGGAACATTGGGAGCAATAGTCCTCTTGGAGCACAGATTTAATAATGTACCGATTGTACTTGCAATTGCAGAGTCTGGTGGGATTTTTGATGACATGAAAGAGTCAAATGGACATAAAAGTCACTTCTTAAAGTATACATCTAACGAAAGGAGATCAAGAGCAAAGAGACACCCAGGCAGCAAACAGCAGCCTATCAGTCAATTATACAGTTAAAAAATATTCAGGTTTGCACTCAATAGACTTTTGGGTTTGACATCAGCAGTCTTTGACAGACCAAATGTCCCTTAAAATCAGGACGTTACCTTTATGTCCAATGTTTAGTCACAATAATATAAACTGGTAGATACATCACAGTTGAAAACATGATGTTATATAAACTGGATGCTGCAATCTCATATTTGCATGCATTCTGAAATACAAACAGAAAATGCTGGAGAAACTCAGGAAATCTGACAGCATCTGTGGAGAGAAACGGCATTAACATTTCAGGTCCAATACGATTCTTTTTAAGAACTCAAGAAAAATTATAAATTGAACATCTACCCCACAAAGCCTCAGTAAGTACACAGGCTAATTATAGAGGCTAATTAATCAGCGAAAAAATTCATCCAATAATTTCCGAGTGCCTTACCTCTGCCTGTTGACATGCTGCCCTGCGCAAGAGATTGTCCCTAAATAATACATTAGAAGATATGTTAAAGGACTATATGGAATTACAGATATTTTTATTGAAAGTACTGTTTGTAATCAATTTTAAAGGAATAACTGCAAACATTTGAGTGAAAATATCTTACCAGACTTAAACTTTTACTTTTAACTTTCTTATATTTTTAATGTTCTTCAAAGTTGGGCAGAATTGTTAATGTTCCGGTACTATCTATAATATGTTTTAATTCTTATTCCAGTACAGAGCAGTTACATTATTGGGTAAAAATCAAGTCAAATGTCTTGTGCTTTATTGTAATTCCTGCTTATTAAACCTAAATTGCATGTCACAGCTATCAATTTTAAACAAAATTACAATTGCATCATGCCTGAGACAACAGTGGTATTATAATACAATGAACTTTTGGCATCAATACTTAGCCTCCAGTCCTCCCTAAACTAAGTGACGTTAGTGACCTTGAACAACCAGCTCTCTGATAAATTTAGATTATTTGACTTTCATGCTCATTTGGCTCACAGAGTCTCAGACTACTTCATTTGAGCTTAAGACCTTGGATTTGACGATTAACTGCTGTTATAGAAAGGGTCTAAAATGAGTAACCAAAACTGTGGCAGATGGAGGCCAATGTGAAAAGTTTGAGGTGATCTACATCAAATCTGCCCCTGCCAAAAAATTCAAAAGTAGGTGATTTGTTGATAAGAGATGATCTAAGGAATTAAAGGAGAGAGGGGAATATCTATACTAAATTGGTTTAATGACAGGAAGCAGACGTTAGTAGTGAATTGGGTGTTTTTAAGACTGACAGGTCGTTTGCAGTGATGTCCCACAAAAGTTAGTTTTGGGTTCATTCCTCCTTTACATTTTAATAAACAATCTATCCTGGTTGATAGGAACAATGATGCAAAATGCATACAGATGGTGTGGGACTTAGCAACAGTGGTGATGATAGTTTACAGACTTCAGTTTGGCACAGAAATGAAGGTGTAATGAACAAAAGCATGGTAGATGGACGGCACAGTGGAGAACTGTGAAATTATATATTTTGGAAGGACAAATATTAAAAAATAATACTCTGCATGGCACAATTTTAGAATGCACAGTTGAGCAGAGAAACCTTTGTACCCACATGCATGCATCTTTAAAGGCTAGAGGCAATATTGATGTACAGTTAAAGAAATCATGTCGGTTTATAAATGGAAATGTAGAATTTAAGAGCTAAACAATCACTCTAGAACTATACAAATCATTGATTAAGCCTCAACTGAAATGACATGAGCAATTTGCAACATGTATCGGAAAAGAAGGCCACAGAAAGAATGCTGAGAAGGTTGTTTAAGATGTTACCAACGATGAAGGCGTTCCACTTATGTGGAAAGGTTGGAAAATTAAACATATTTTTCTTCATACACAAAAGGTGAATACGTGGCCTACTAAATGTTTAAGATCAAGAGCGGCTTTGATAGAGAAGACAGAGAATAAAACTACTCCCTCTGTTGAATGGGGCAACAATCAGAGGTCTCAAATTCATAGATACTCAGCAAAAGTTTTAGAGTGGAGACTACAATTTTGCTTAATTCACAGTTGGCAGGATCTGGAACATTCTACTTGAAAAACATGGTCTATGGTAATTCCTTAAATGATTATTAAGTGTGCTGGACAGATACTGGAACACATGAAATGTAAAGTGTTACAGATAGAGAGTAGGGGAACTGTGACTAAATGCAGCTGCTCTTTCATAATGCCAGCAGGTGCACATTGGGCTGAATGACCTTGTGTTGCACTGTCAACTGCTCAAATTCTGACAAGGTCAAAATCTGAAGTACACTACAGATCATATCTCCCTAATCCAACGCCCGCTGGTCCAGCAACCTCTTTGGTTCATCATTCTCAGTAATTTTGGATTTTCCTGTAGTGGTACCTGAAGCTCAGCTTTGATTTTCATTTTTATTACTTTTGGTTACACTTTGTCCAGTTGGGTGACCTAAACCCATTTGTTGTTGTTCAACTGAATAACCATTCATCCATTAGACAAGTGATTGTTTCAAGTCAAGGTTAGCCCTTTTTCTTTAAAAAAAGTGTTTATTTGTTGAATACACTTGAATACCTCCATTGGTCTGGCAAATTCTCCTTTCTAGTTAAGGTGCCAAGACTGACAGATTAGAACAATACCACATGTACCCAAAAAAGGGGGAAATCGAACTCCATAGGAAATTATAAATGACAATTAGTTGTGTTGCTGGAAAGGACTGGTTCATAGGGTTATGTGGAAAAAGCAGTGATATGGAGTTTAAAATGGTGGTCCATCATGTTGCGCTGACTATCTTACTTCTGTCGAATAAAATTCTATAAACATTTTCTTAATTGGGCACTCTAAATTGTAAAATATCAGAGGGTCTGCAGGTACATAAACCTTAAGTGCTAATTTAGTGGTACAAAAGTAATTTAAAAATTCAACATAATGTTACTGTTTAACATAAAGGATTTGTAATACAAAGAATAAATTATTCGTTGATTGTTCAGATGAAATCGAGAGTATTATGTTCAGCTTTGTGAACCAAGAAGAGTATATGGTCTTTGGAGGGAGCACAGTATAGAAAATGATTGGTTTGACCTGCTCGAATTGATAAAAATAAAACTCAGTACAGTCAATGCTGAGAAGTTATGTCCTCCAGTCAGATGCAGAAGTCAGAACTGTAGGGCCCATTCTTAAAATTAGAGCTACTTGATACACAAATTAAAAAGTACTTTGTACCACATGGAAATAATGGAATTCTCTACTTCAAACTTTATTTAGATTCAAATGAAATTCTGCAAACTGATTCATTTGTTAAAAAGTAAGGAAACGAAGTTGAGCTGCTAAGCAGCCGCAATCTAAATGAATAGTAAAACAAGCTAGATCTATTTCTGGTCTTGTGTCTCCACTCAAATGACTGTCCCCAGAGGTTTACAGCCCACCCACTTCTCATCATTCTCTTCTGCTAAGATGTACAATTGTCAAATTCCGACCTGAATCTAAAACCACTCAAAAAGGTCATTACGTCACCCAGTCTATCTATATCTGTGACTATGGCCTGTAGCTTAAAAGAGCCTCCTAAAATTATGCCCACATAACAAGCATGCAATACTGGTTAGTTTCTAGTTTTTAAATTACATGATCCACATAGACTTCATAAGGCATTCAACAAGGTTCCGCACTATGGACTGGTCAGCAAGGTTAGGTCACATGCATTATGGGGAAAATTAGCCATTTGGATACAGAACTGGCTTGAAGGTGGTGCTGGGTTCCTTTTCAGACTGGAGGGCTGTGAACAGCGGTGTGTCAGAAAGATCGGTGCTAGGTCTCTGCTTTTCATCACCTATATAAATGATTTGGCTATGAACATAGGAGGTAAGGTAAGTTTGCACATGACAACAAAATTGAAGGTGTAGCGGACACCAAAGAAGGTTACCTCAGACGGCAGTAGGATCTTGATCAGATGGGCCAATGTGCTCAGGTGCAGCAAATGGAGCTGCAATTTGGAAAGGAAAATCAGGGCAGGACTTGTACACTTAACGGTAAGGTCCTGGAGAGTGTTGCTGAACAAAGAGACTGTGAAATGCCAAATAGACAGCATAGTGAAGGTGTTTGGTTTACTTGACCTTACTGGTCAGTGCTTTGGAGTACAAGACTTGGGAGGTCATATTGTGGACATACAGGGCACTGGTTTTGAATACTGTATGCAATTCTGGTCTCCCCGCCATAGGAAGGATGTTGTGAAACTTGAGAGGGTTCAGAATAGATCAACAAGGGTGTTGCCAGGGTTGGTGGGTTTGAGCCAGAGGGAAGAGCCTGAATAGGCTGGGGCTATTTCTCCCCCCCTCCTCGAGTGACAGAGGCTGAACAGTGACCTTATAGACAGTTATAAAATCATGGCGGGCATGGATAGGATGAGCAGACAAGGTCTTTTCCTCAGGCTTGGTGGGGTGGGAGGGTTTCCAAAACTAGAGGGCATAAGTTTAGTTTAAGGTGAGAAAAAGATTTAAAAACCTCCCAGGGCAATGTTTTCACAGAGGCTGGCACGTGTATGGAATGACTTGCCAGAAAAAGCAATGGAGGCTGGTACAATTACAACATTTAAAGGACATCTGGATGGATACATGAATAGGAGGAGTTGAGGGATATGGGCCAAATGCTGGTACATGGTACTAGATTAATTTAGGGTAGCTGGTCAACACAGACAAGTTGAACCGAAGAGTCTGTTTCCATGCTGTACGGCTTGGTGACAGTGGGTGTAACTAATAACACTACAATTCTTTTTCTCCAGTTTCTATAGCTCACATACAAGAACGTAGCACATACTGAATGATTCCAAAGAGTAGAGATAGTGGGAACTGCAGCTGCTGGAGAATCCGAGATAACAAAGTGTGAAGCTGGATGAACACAGCAGGCCAAGCAGCATCTCAGGAGCACAATACACTGATTCTATCTCAAGTGCATATTATTAGTTAGACAGAAGTGATGCTAAGTTTGTATTATACAATACCATGCTTTAGCATGTCCCAGGTTATGCATTTTATGTCTGCAGCACCAGATACCTTGTGTTACATAAGTCTTTTTCTTTTTTTTCCCCCCCTTTTAACAATACAGCATAGAACAGGCCCTTTGGCCCTTGATGTAGTGCTGATCTGTGAACTAATCTAAGCCCATGCCCCTGAACTATCCTACATCATTCATCCAAGGACTGTTTAAATGCCCCTAATGTGGCTGAGTTAACTTTCCATCTATTTTGTTCTATGTCAGCTAGATGTGGTGGCAACAAGAGTACTTAATGACAATCGAGGATATGGCCCCTACCAAAGAAGAGGAGGATCTCAGTGAACGAGCAGTTTCTAGCCCCAGTCCTGGTTAAAAGGTGGTTTCTAGTCCCCGTCCCTTTTTATGATATGTTCACTCATGGGATATGGACATGACTAGATGGTCAGCATTTATTGCCCGTCCCTAGTTGCCCTTTAGATGCTGATGGTGGTGAGCTGCGTCCTTAAACTGCTGCAGTCCATGTGGTCTGGGTCCACCTACAATGTCCTGAAGAAGGAAATTCCAGGGTTTTTGCCCAACTACAGTGAAGGAACAACGTGCAGGTAGTGGTCCCAGGTAAAGTGCCGATTTTCTCCAGCCCCAGCCCCCCACAGGTGAAGGACTCTCTAATACCGGTATCTCCTGTGCACCCAGTGCGCTCCCCAGCTCAGTCCGCAAATCCCGGCCGCTGTTTTCTTCCAGTGATTGCGCAGCGTCTTTAACACTTTAGCCATTCCCTTGGTTCCAGATCCCGGCACCGATTCCACGCAAAATAGACCACTTTTAAATCAACTCAGCAAATCCGGAAATGAAGCTTCCTCCTGTTCACATGGAGACTGGTTCCGTGTATAAAGCGGTCCGGCCACCAACAACCCGCTTTCACACCTGTTCCGTTAATCAATCCCCAGTAACATTCAGGTGCAAACTACCAGTGCCATACTTATGAAAACTTACTTTGTTTGTATACTACTATTTTTACAACGAGAGAATTTTGTTCAGGATGGAAAAAGTTCTCAGTTTATGGAGGAAGTTATACGAAAACCTCAGAAAACCATGAACAACAATCTAGACAGTAGCTGCACTAACTGTTGGCCCTACTGAACACAGCTACTTCCACATTCCTATAATATCCTCTTCTTATTTGGGTAGGGACCACATCCTCGATTGTCATTAAGTACTCTTGTTGCCACCACATCTAGCTGACATAGAACAAAATAGATGGAAATCCCCTCAGGCTTTACTTCTGTGGTTTTCAGGCTGATCGTTCCTTGACACAATTTAATTATGTCATGACAAAAATAAACAAAATCCTTTTAAAATTATTTTAAACAAATTCAAATCTGTAATTTGAAACAATATACCAATAATGTTGCAAGATACTATAATCATAAGTAGAGGTGAAAATTGATTCAGAGATAGTGGGAACTGCCAATGCTCCTCAATCCATCTTCTATCCGCCTTCCCCCTCGCTCCCTATTTATTTCAGAATCCCCTTCCCTTCCCCCATTTCTGAAGAAGGGTCCAGACCCAAAACGTCAACTTTCCTGCTCCTCTGATGCTGCTTGGCTACTGAGTTCATCTAGCTCTACACCTTGTTATCTCAGATCCCCCAGCATCTGCAATTCCTACTATCTCTTAACTAGAGTTGCCTTCTGTTTAAATTCCAGGTGTTTGGAAAGTAGCACAAAATGCTGTGAATAACAAATACTTAACAAGATTTTGCAGTCCTTAAGCAGGCTTTCACATTCTATACCTAATGAGTTTAACTTAGAGTGTGCTGTTGCTGTACCTCATTAATCCAGCTACTACAGTAATTCTATTAATTGAAGAGGAGATAACAGCACCTAAGCTATTTTGTAATTAATAAATACAAACAGTGGTTGCTCTATGCAAATAAAGTAAATCCATCCTGTTAACAGCTTCACAGGGAAAGAGACATTAGTAATCAATTAGTAATCAGCTGAAATCTGTGTAACTAGGTGATAGAGCAAGGCTTGAATGCAATCAAATTCAAATGTCCCTTTAAAACTTTTACTCCAGTTTCTTTTTGCAAAATATTCAGCTGTTCTCGTAGGATCTTACAATTGTGAAGGAGACCGTTCTGTTCATCATGCCAGTGCTGGCTCGGAGTTTTATAATTAGACTTCAACAGTCACATTTCATTCATTTTACAACTTCTCTCTTTCAAAAATTTGCCAAGTTCTTTTTCAAAATTATTTTTGAAGCTGCTTCCGCCAGCCTTCCAGACAGATCATAACTGATTACAGAGTCTTTTATAATAGCCAAAAGATCCGCAATTCATCCCTCACACCCCGTCCCGGCAATAACCACCAAAAGAGAATCCTCCTCGTCATCACATACCACCCCACCAACCTCCAGATACAACGCATCATCCTCCGACACTTGCGCCATCTACAATCCGACCCCACCACTAAAAACGTTTTTCCATCCCCACCCTTGTCTGCCTTCTGGAGAGACTACTCTCCCTGTGACTCCCTTGTCCGCTCCACACTCCCCTCCAACCCCACCACACCCGGCACCTTCCCCTGCAACCGCAGGAAGTGCTACACTTGTCCCCACACCTCCTCCCTCACCCCCAACCAAGGCCCCTGGATGACTTTCCACATCAAGCAGATGTTCACCTGCACATTTACCAATGTGGTATACTGCATCCACTGTACCCGGTGTGGCTTCCTCTACATTGGGGAAACCAAGCGGAGGCTTGGGGACCACTTTGCAGAACACCTACGCTCAGTTCACAATAAACAACTGCACCTCCCAGTCGTGAACCATTTTAACTCCCTTCCCATTCCTTAGACGACATGTCCATCCTGGGTCTCCTGCAGTGCCAAAATGATGCCACCCGTAGGTTGCAGGAACAGCAACTCATATTCCGCTTGGGAACCCTGCAACCCAATGGTATCAATGTGGATTTCACCTACTTCAAAATCTCCCCTCCCCCCACTGCATTCCAAAACCAGCCCAGCTCATCCCTGCCTCCCTAACCTGTTCTTCCTCTCACCCATCCCCTCCTCCCACCTCAAGCCGCACCTCCATTTCCTACCTACTAACCTCATCCCGCCCCCTTGACCTGTCCGTCCTCCCTGGACTGACCTATCTCCTCCCTACCTCCCCACCTATATTCTCCTCTCCACCTATCTTCTCCTCTATCCATCCTCGGTCCGCCTCCCTCTCTCCAAATTCATTTCAGAATCCTCTCCCCATCCCCCTTTTCTGATGAAGGATCTAGGCCCGAAACATCAGCTTTTGTGCTCCTAAGATGCTGTTTGGCCTGCTGTGTTCATCCAGCTCCACACTTTGTTATCTTGGATTCTCCAGCATCTGCAGTTCCCATTATCTCTGAACACAGAGTCTTTTATCTTTGTTCACTTGGCCTTTTTTTTGATGATTATTTGAAATCTGTCCTCTGGTTACCAACTGTTCCTGCCACAGGGAATAGTTTCTCCTATTTAATCTATCAACTTTTATGAATTTTGAAAGCCTATATCAAATCTCTCTTTCATCGTCGCTGCTCTAAGGAGAACAAACACAATGTCATTCATCCCTCTACTTAACTGAAGCTGCTATCTGATATTCTTGCTGCCTCTCAGTATGTGACATTCCAATGAATTCTTGCCTACTAGTACAGATGTTTTATTGAATTTTATTATAGAACATTTACACACTTTAAATTCTCCTGTTTTGTAATGTGGGAATGAGCCTGTGAGTATGCCCAGATGTCAAGTCTCTGACATACTTCAAGGAGGACGCAATGGAGCGAGGTTCATCGTGGAGGCTTTCGGGAGCAGAAGTACCGTGGGCTTGTTGTTGTTGGATTGTTTTGGTAGGGTTTTTCACTTCTCCACTTCTTGTGGGGTTAAAGACAATCTTACAGTCAGTAAATCTGTTGTGGCATTTTATTTTCTGTCATCCATTTTCTTTTTCTTTTCTCTGCAAAATGAGACACAGGAAAAAGGACCAGATAAAGAGGCAGATGTGACAAGTGCCTTCACTTCAGGGAAAGATGATAATTGTTGCCTGAAACAGGTGCAGGCCATGAATGTACTCTCAGAAACTGAGGATTTAAAGTGTAGGCTCAAGAAATGAACATTGAAGAATTTGTTGGCCTTATTTTTTTGTTTAGAAAGGATTCTTTCAGATTATAAAATGATGTTGAGCTAGTGAGGACCTCTTCCATTTGTAGCAGGGCATTACACATTAACGGGAGTTATCTCAGTGTCAAATTGTAATGTGGTCTCGAGCATGCTTGACTTAAAGGCACATCTGCAGGTATAATGCCAAAAGAACTTATGAATACAAAGCCTTGGAGGTTTTGAGTGCCAGATTGGAGACGTTGATGGATTTCAGCCTTTGATCTACTGGGATTCGATCCAGACAAGCATATGTCAGGGCTTCCCTTGGATGAATGCAAAAGAATGGGTGGTCTTCTGTGGTGCAGATGAATGCAAAGGGACAGTAGGTCTGAGGTGCATCTGTTTTAATGCAAGAAGTGTAGTAGGTAAGGCAGATGAACTTAGAGCTTGGATTAGTACCTGGGAGTATGTTGTTATTGCTATTACTGAGATTTGGTTGAGGGAAGGGCAAGATTGGCAACCAAATATCCCAGGATATAGATGCTTCAGGCGGAATAGAGAGGGAGGTGAAAGGGGTGGAGGCGTTGCATTACTGGTCAAAAAGGGTATCACAGCAGTGCTGAAGGAGGGCACTACAGAGGACTTAAGCAGTGAGGCAATATGGGCAGAGCTCAGAAATAAGAAGGATGCGGTAAGAACATTGGGGCTGTACTACAGGCCTCCCGACAGCGAGCGTGAGATAGAGGTACAAATATGTAGACAGATTATAGAAAGACTTAGGAGCAACAGGGTGTTGGTAATGGGAGATTTTAATTTTCCCACCATTGACTGGGATTCACTTAGATGGAGCAGAATTTGTAAGGAGCATCCAGGAGGGTTTTCTAGAGCAGTATGTAAATAGTCCAACTCAGGAAGGGGCCATACTGGACCTGGTGTTGGAGAACGAGTCCGGCCAGGTGGTTGAATTTTCAGTAGGGGATTACTTTGGAAATAGTAATCACAATTCCGTAAGTTTTAGAATACTGATAGACAAAGACGAGAGTGGTCCCAAAGGAGGAGTGCTGAACTGGGGGAAGGCCAACTATAGCAAAATTTGGCAGGAGATGGGGAATGTGGATTGGGAGCAGCTGTTTGAGAGTAAATCCACATTTCATATGTGGGAGGCTTTTAAAGAGAATTTATTAGAGTGCAGGACAGACATGTCCCTGTGAAAATGAGGGAAAGAAAGGGCAAGATTAGGGAACCATGGATGACATGTGAAATTGTGACACTAGCAAAGAGGAAAATGGAAGAATATATAAGATCTAGGTGACTGAAACAGATGAAGCTTTGGAAGAATATCAGGAAAGTAGGACGAATCTGAAATGAGGAATTAAGAGGGCTAAAAGGAGTCATGAAATATCTTTAGCAAACAGGGTTGAGGAAAATCCCAAAGCCTTTTATTCATACATAAGGAGCAAGAGGGTAACTCGAGAAAGGGCTAACCCACTCAAGGACAAAGGGTGGAAGTTATGTGAGGAGTCAGAGAAAATGAGTGAGATTCTTAATGGGTACTTTGTGTCGATATTCACTGAGGAGAGGGACATGATGGACGTTGAGGTTAGGGATAGATGTTTGATTACTCCAGGTCCAGTCAGCATGGCGGGGGGGGGGGGGGGGGGGGGGTAGTATTGGGTATTCTAAAATGCATTAGAGTGGACAAGTTCCCAGGTCCGGATGAAATCTATCCCAGGTTGTTGAGGGAAACGAGAGGGGAAATAGCTGAGGCCTTAGCAGATATTTTTGCAGCATCCTTGAGCATGGGTGAGGTCCTGGAGGACTACAGAATTGCTAATGTCCCCTTGTTTAAGAAGGGTAGCAAGGTTAATACAGGTAATTATCAACCAATGAGCCTGACATATGTGGTGGGGAAGCTGCTGGAGAAGATACTGAGGGACAGGATCTATTTACATATGGAAGAAAATAGGCTTATTAGTGATCGGCAGCATGATTTTGTGCAGGGAAGGTCATGTCTTACCAACTTGATGGAATTCTTTGAGGAAGTGATAAAGTTGATTAATGAGGGAAGGGCTGTGGATGTCATACACATGGACTTCAATGAGGTGTTTGATAAGGTTCCCCATGGTAGACTAATGGAGAAAGTGAAGTCGCATGAGGTCCAGGGTGTGCTAGCTAGATGGATAGAGAACTGGCTGGGCAACAGGTGACAGAGAGTTGTAGTGGAAAGGAGTTTCTCAAAATGGAGAACTGTGACCAGTGGTGTTCCACAGGGATCCGTATTGTGACCACTGTTGTTTATGATATACATAAATGATCTGGAGGAAGGTATAGATGGTCTGATTAGCAAGTTTGCAGACGACACTAAGACTGGTGGAGTAGCAGATAATGAAGGGGACTATCAGAGAATACAGTAGAATATAGACAGATTGGACATTTGGGCAGAGAAATGGCAGATGGAGTTCAATTCAGGCAAATGTGAGGCGATGCAGTTTGGAAGAGAAATCTGGGTGTTCAGGTCCGTTGTATCCTAAAGGTGGAAATGCAGAAGATAGAATGGTCAAGAAGGCATACAGCATGCTTTCATTCATCAGACGGGGTATTGAGTGCAAGAGTTGGCAGGTCATGTTACAATTGTGTAGGGCTTTGGTTTGACCACATTTGGAATTCTGCATACAGTTCTGGTCTCCACATTACCAAAAGGATGTGGATGCTTTGGAAAGGTTGAAAAGGAGGTTCACCAGGATGTTGCCTGGTATGGAGGGCACTAGCTATTTTTAGAGGTTGAGTAGATTAGGATTATTTACATTAGAAGGATTGAAGTTGAGGTGGAACCTGATTGAGGTCTACAAAATCACGAGAGGTATAGACAGTATGTTGTGGATAAAGATACCACCACCTGGTATATCAATAAACAAAGCAGTATTAGGTTTTGGACCACATTAATTGACCTTACCCATAAAGTGTTTGATGCATTGCCATTGCCTTCAGCACCATATTCCAACACATTTAGGAAAAGTATGCTGACTACAGTTTGAAGTTTTCTTTCAGGGAAGGCAAGGGCCTAGCGGTATTATCATGAGACTATTAACCCAGAGAATCAGAAAGTGTCCTGGGGACCTGGATTTGAACCTCACCAATGGCAAATTGTGAAATTTGAATTCAATAAAAACAAATCTGGAATTCAGAATCTATGATGACCATGAAATCAATGCCAATTGTCAGGAAACACTCAGGTGGTTCATTAACGTCCTTCAGGGAAGAAAATCTTCCATCCTCACCTACTCTGGCCTATCAGTGACTCCAGACCCACAGCAACGTGGTTGACTCTCAGTTACCCTCTGAAATGGCCATTCAGTTGTACCAATTGCTACAAAGTCTCAAAGAAATGAAACTGGATGGATCAACTGGCATCGACCTAGGCACCAAAAAAGACAACAGCAGAAACAGCCCTGTCAGCCCCGTGAAGTCCTCCTTACTAATATCTGAGAGGCAGAGCCAAAATTGGGAGATGCTTCTCATAGACTAGTCAAACAACAGCCTGACATTGTTTGTAAGGGTATAATTCTGTGAGTATGACTATGTCCCAGATACCACCATCAAAACCTCTGGATGTGTCTTATCTCACCAGCAGTACAGACCTAGCAAAGGTGGCGGCACTGTGGTATACAGTCAGGAAGGAGTTGACCTGGGAGTTCTCAACATTGACTTTGGACCCCACGAAGTCTCATGACTTCAGGTTAAATATGGGCAAGGAAACCTCCTGCTCATTACAATGTACTGTCCTCCTTTAACTGATGAATAAGTACTCCTTCATGTTGAACACCGCTTGGAGGAAGCACTGAAGATGGCAAGTGAACAACAACACCTTCCAGACATCCAGTACAGAAAATCTGTACCCTTGCCACATCCCCACAATATTGGGTACTTCATCAATGTAAATGTAAAATCAGAAGATCTGATATTGCCAATTTTACATTATCAGTCAGCACTAGAATTAATTCCATTTGATCACTAAACTCTTTCTTCTAAAGTGTTTAAGTTACTTACATTAAATAGTCCTCCTCACTTTTCCAAACCATGGAAGCAACTTTGTTGCCAACTGTATTTGGTGAACTGTGCTGCCCCCAATAACTTTGCTTAGGTGACAATTTGACAAATTACACCCACAGCGAAATGGTTATTGTCTCTGAAAAAAAGTGTAATTGTGTTAGAATCTGCTTAAATATTTGTTATAAGTAGGTCCATTTTGTGCTGGCACAGCAGTATTTCACACCAGCAGCATGTCTTGCTCACACAGGACCATGCAATTGAAGTTCACTGAAAAACACATTCAGAAAAACAACACTGTGGCTTGCCCACTGTCTTATATTTACATTACTTGAACTATTGAGCCATTCTCTTTTTTGGGGGAGACAAAAGTAGATGTTTAATGCTTCACTGGAAAAGCTCATAGTATATTAAATTTAGTTTGCAGTGACTTCCATGAATTATTTCTACATTATACCCAACTCGTATCAGAGATAGAAAGAACTGTCAATGCTGGAGTCAGAGATAACACAGCAGGCCAGGCAGCATCAGAGGAGCAGGAAAGTTGACGTTTCAGGTTGGGATTTCGGAAGAAAGGTCCCAAACCAAAACATCAACTTTCCTACTTCTCTGATGCTGCCTGGCCTGTGTTCCTCCAGCTCCACACTGTGTTAACCCAGCTCATATGTCATGTCTGCACCAATTGACCTCCTGTTGTCATACTATTCTCACATCCATTGCATCAACTTTTGCCTGTTATAAATTATTACATTCACATTTATTATCAATCTGCTCTACGTTAAAATGTACAATTTGCAACAAAAGCTAATACGTCTTTGAAATGGATGAACAATAAATTTTACAAACTGGCTCCTAGAGACCAAGATAATAAAATGTGAGGCTGGATGAACACAGCAGGCCAAGCAGCATCTCAGGAGCACAAAAGCTGACATTTCGGGCCTAGACCCTTCATCAGAGAGGGCGATGGGGTGAGGGTTCTGGAATAAATAGGGAGAGAAGGGGAGGCGGACTGAAGATGGAGAGAAAAGAAGATAGGTGGAGAGGAGAGTATAGGTGGGGAGGGGATAGGTCAGTCCAGGGAAGACGGACAGGTCAAGGAGGTGGGATGAGGTTAGTAGGTAGGAGATGGAGGTGCAGGTGAATACAAGTGGTAATGGGACAAGACTGAAGAATCGCAACAGACCCTTTGAAATTCAATGAACACCTCTAAAGGTAAACAGAAACTCCTTGACAATGGCTTTCCTGGAGGGGTGAATAGCTCTTAACAACTCAATAAAAGTCCGAAAGAATGAGACCCGTTCGAGTTATTGGCTAAAACAGTTAAAAATTTAATTACCTGCACTAATACCATGACTAATATGATACAACAGTTTGGGATAATGGCTACATTTTTAGTTTTAAACTATACAGAAGTCTGACTGTAATCAGCCATTTTGTGCTGAGAGAACCTTTGGAGAACCTCAAGCCATCACTTCCAGCTGAATTGTGAACAGCATTTGAGGATTGGTTTTTCTTTTTGCTACCTGGAATTGGAGAGGAAGTTGCCCAGAACCGCACCGTGATCTCTCGTAAAGGAATCCAGACAGTCTTCAAGTGCTGGTATAACCAGTAAAGAAACAGGCACCTTACTTGTTCCCTGAGCTGCTATACCAATTGAGTCCATCAACAAACAAAAAAAACTAACTATTCGACAGCAGAAACCATTTCAGCTGATGAATCTGACTTGATATTTTAACACAGATAATAAAGTGTGAGGCTGGATGAACGCAGCAGGCCAAGCAGCATCTCAGGAGCACAAAAGCTGACGTTTCGGGCCTAGACCCTTCATCAGAGAGGTGATGAAGGGTCTAGGCCCGAAACGTCAGCTTTTGTGCTCCTGAGATGCTGCTTGGCCTGCTGTGTTCATTCAGCCTCACATTTTATTATCTTGGATTCTCCAGCATCTGCAGTTCCCATTATATCTGATATTTTAACACTTTCACTTTAGGAAGATTACCTCCAAGCAGGTCAGGCCTACAGCAATATACAGATTGATCTTATTTTCATCTTCATAGGTACCCTCACTTAAAATCTTTGTATTTTAGCTAACAATTTAATCACTTTTTAACTTAAGGAACATTCAGCAAACTTTTGTTTCACAAAGCTGTGCTATTTGTTTTTAAATTTAAACACAAAAATTAATACGAGGCTATGTACCAGGTTGCAAAATTCTTACTTCACAGACTACTCTGACCACATACCTAGTGTGCGATCATGACATCCACTAAATTTTGTCACCCTACAATTACACCTTTCATTGGCTTTACCAACATTGCTTTCTACTTCCACTGTGATCAGTCCATAGCTGTCTTGTTTTCTGGCCGATAAATTCTCCATTCTCTTGGCAGTATCACTGTTATTGTAATGTCTATTGTTATTATTTCCACAGAGGCCAATAACAATTTTGCTCCTGTGTCACAGTTGTTGTTAGCTTTTTTTCTGAGATACTTTGAAAGGTATTAGAATGGCCACCCACACTTCAATGGATTTGTATTCAAGTTCTTTCCCCTTTGAAATCGAATACAAGGTCATTTCTCCCAATCAAGATGTTTTTCAGGAGTTCACCTTAGCCATGTAACCTCATCTCTTACTTTTCAGCACATTCGATCTTGCGTTATGATAAATGGGTTACTTTGAACATAAGCACTTGGTAAACTTCAGCATTCATGAAACTATCTAGTTCATGATCCAAAATGCAGTTTGTGCAAAATGTTTTTTTTAAAATGAAGTCAGCCCTATTTTCCAAGCACCCTCTGAGTTCTCCAGATACAGTTCTTTGTGTCATCCTGCTTTTCTAAGGTATTTACTACATACTTCTCAGGCACCTTTTCCACTATTTCATAGTTTTCTTGCTGTGCCTAATGAACTTGCTACAACAGACCCTGGCACAATGATGTTTATTTGCTAAAAGAACTTCTGGAAGATGCACCAAACAGGCTTGAATTTAAAACATTAGAATGGCTGTATAAAAGCATACCACCTGACTTATCCAGTCACCTTATAATCGCTTTGGCATTCTAATATGGCCCCTGATTATTGTGATGGATGCAGAAATCTAAAAACCTGTCCATAAATCTCTAGGACTATATTCCTAATATAATCTTCCAATTGACAGCATTCTCCAATGCTGACCTCACTGAGAGGCTGCACAGCAAGAAGGTATCTCATTTCCAAGGAATAAAAATGTAATTGCATCAGAGGCAGTTCAGAGAAGGTTCAACAGTTTAATTTTTGAGATAAAGACTTCGGAGGAGAGATCAAGCAGTTTAGGCCTATACTCACTAGAGTTTACACACATGAAAGGAGGTCTAATTATGTATACAATAGCTCAAGGCAATTGGTAAATTAGATGTAGAGCAGATGTTTCCTCTTCTGGGGCAATCTAGAATGAGAGGTCATAGTTTTAGGCTAATGGATGGCAAATTTAAAACAGAGGAGGAGGACTTACTTCTTTCATACGGTCATGAATCTATGGAAGTCACTAGTCCAGCCACCATGGTATTGAACGACAGAGCAGCTTCAAGGGGTTGAATTGCCTACTCCTGCTCTTTGTTCTTAGGGTTAGGGAGGCCCAAATATCACTTGAAACCCATGTCCAGTATCTGCCTACCAGAATTTATAGAAACCTTACTCATAAATAGCAAAGTTTGTTTTGTTGATTTGATTAACTTAATTAAAACAGTTAAAATCTTTAGGCAGAATGTCAAAAATTGACCCTAGTCCGTGCAACATCACAGGTGATCTTTTACTGTAATAAAATCATTATACAATATATAAAACTGTTTGTGAAAAATTGGCCTGTGTTTTGGTGACCATTCTCACAACCCACAGTGCTTTCTCCAGTTTCCTCTCCTGTGCACATCAATTCCAAGGACTGGATCCTGAATCCTACCCCTGAAGGACACCATTCACTGGACCTTTCAAAAAAGAGCTATGTAACTATTCCCAATCTTCCCTCTTTAATTATGCAATTGCAAATCTTCCTCTTTTGTGGAAAAATCATCTTTGACTATCTCTGCAAGCTCCCATATCTATGATGACAACTTCAAGCTGATTGGTTCCCTCAGAACCCAAATCACCTCTCCCCACTACCTTAAAAAGACATTTTGCCATTCATGTATTCTCTCAGTATTCCATTATTATTTGTCATTAATGTCAAAATCCAATTCTTTCCTTATGCTCGAGACAGAATTACATGCACAACAAGTTAATTAAGTCAACAGCTATATATTGCTAATTCTGTAGTTCTGTGACCAGGACAAACCAACTAAAACTTAAGTTTAATTGTAAAGATGATATAATAAAAATCAATATTGATTCTACTTGTGAATGGAACAACATTGAGAACTATACATTTACATTAGCCTTCAAACCTGGAAATTCTGGCTCCTGGAAATGTGCAGCTTGAGCCCCAAATGAGCATCACCTCCCCTCCCTCCATCTTCTTCCTTCTCATTCACCCCCCTCCCTCACCTTTACCTAGCACAGCCCTACTCCCCACCCTCACTTTCTCCTTTTCTATTGCTTCGCTCTTCACTCCTCAGTTCCTCCTATTCCCTCCTCCGCAGCTGCTGCTGCTGCTCCTGTTCCCGCCCTTTTAATGCTTCGCCTCCATTGGCCGATGAGTTGCTACCCGGAGCACGCGAAAGCTTCCTATTGGTCTAAGGAATAAAATGGAACGAAAGGTGTCAGAAGCATTGTGCAGAGGGCGCGAGGAGAGAAAAACACAGCAACCAGACAGAGAAAGGGATGAAAGTCAGAGAAAACCAGCAACACGAGAGAGGTGAAAGTCAGAGTGAAAACCAGCAACACGAGAGAGGTGAAAGTCAGAGTGAAAACCAGCAACACGAGAGAGGTGAAAGTCAGAGAGAAAACCAGCAACACGAGAGAGAGGTGAAAGTCAGAGAGAAAACCAGCAACACGAGAGAGAGAGAGGTGAAAGTCAGAGAGAAAACCAGCAACACGAGAGAGAGAGGTGAAAGTCAGAGAGAAAACCAGCAACACGAGAGAGAGAGAGCTGAAAGTCAGAGAGAAAAACAGCAACACGCGAGTGAGGTCGGAGAGACAAACTACAGAACCAGGAGTGGAAGCGGGCAGATGCGATTAAAAACCTCGGCTAGATTTGCAGGGCTTATTTATTTGTTACAATTTGAGTGGCTAGAATATGTTATTTATTCCTTATTCCGCACTTGTAATTGTGTGATATGGTCACTGTGTTCTACCACAAATGGCATTAAATATCAGACGGTCAGATTTAGGTTTGGTGTTATATACAGATTATAATTTATCAGAAAATGATCGTGGAACTAGTATAAAGCACTATGTGGTCTGGTAACAAAACTCTCTTTAATAAGGTTTTCGGTATTCAGAGTGAAGTCCCTGAATGTTACAATGGGCACTGACTGACCTCTTGGTGCCCTTGCTGACTCCCTCATGTGTTTGGAGCAGTGAAAGGCAGTGAACGGAAATGCGCGACCGCTACTTTACATAATTGTTTTTGGTATTGAAGCAGATTTTTCTTTTAATGCTCGTTCAACTGAGCCGCGAACTACTCAAGTACTTTAGGCAATATGAATTGTGAACAGCAGCTTCCTTACCACCTGATTGCCATTTTCCTTTTCATGAGTGATAGAAAATTAAAACTCGGTAGGTTTGGGTTGCTTTCCTTAGAGTAGAGAAGGCCAAGAGGGACTCTGCGATAGTAGGAACTGCAGATGCTGGAGAATTCGAGATAACAAGGTGTGGAGCTGGATGAACACAGCAGATGAAGGGTCTAGGCCCGAAACGTCAGCTTTCCTGTTCCTAAGATGCTGCTTCGCGTGTTTGGGCCTGTTTCCACATTGTAGGGAATCTAATCTATCTAATCTAAAAGATAGGATAAGCTTTTCCCCTTAGAGGTATTGATAACCAGCAGGCATGTATTTAAGATAAAGGGCAGGATGTTTAGATGGGATTTAAGGAAGAATTTTCTTCATCCAGTGGATTTTGGCTATCTGGAACTCATTGCCTGAAGCAGAAACCATCATAATATTTGAGAAGTAGTTAGATTTGAAGTACTGTACAAGTCTAGGCCCAGTGTTTGATAACTAGTGTGGAAACAGTGAAGGGGTAATGGGAACTGCAGATGCTGGAGAATCCAAGACAACAAAATGTGAGGCTGGATGAACACAGCAGGCCAAGCAGCATCTCAGGAGCACAAAAGCTGACGTTTCGGGCCTAGACTCTTCATCAGAGAGGGGGATGGGGTGAGGGTTCTGGAATAAATAGGGAGAGAGGGGGAGGCGGACCGAAGATGGAGAGAAAAGAAGATAGGTGGGGAGGTAGGGATGGGATAGGTCAGTCCAGGGAAGACGGACAGGTCAAGGAGGTGGGATGAGGTTAGTAGGTAGGAGATGGGGGTGCGGCTTGGGGTGAGAGGAAGAACAGGTTAGGGAGGCGGAGACAGGTTGGACTGGTTTTGGGATGCAGTGGGTGGAGTGGAGGAGCTGGGCTGGTTGTGTGGTGCAGTGGGGGGAGGGGACGAACTGGGCTGGTTTAGGGATGCAGTAGGGGAAGGGGAGATTTTGAAACTGGTGAAGTCCACATTGATACCATTAGGCTGCAGGGTTCCCAGGCGGAATATGAGTTGCTGTTCCTGCAACCTTCGGGTGTCATCATTGTGGCACTGCAGGAGGCCCATGATGGACATGTCATCTAAAGAATGGGAGGGGGAGTGGAAATGGTTTGCGACTGGGAGGTGCAGTAGTTTGTTGCGAACTGAGCGGAGGTGTTCTGCAAAGCGGTCTCCAAGCCTCCGCTTGGTTTCCCCAATGTAGCGGAAGCCACACCGGGTACAGTGGATGCAGTATACCACATTGGCAGATGTGCAGGTGAACCTCTGCTTAATGTGGAATGTCATCTTGGGGCCTGGGACACTTGGGGCTTGATCCTCCGACACTTCCGCCATCTACAATCCGACCCCACCACCCAAGACATTTTTCCATCCCCACCCCTGTCTGCTTTCCGGAGAGACCACTCTCTCCGTGACTCCCTTGTTCACTCCACACTGCCCTCCAACCGCACCACACCCGGCACCTTCCCCTGCAACCGCAGGAAATGCTGCACTTGGGGAAACCAAGCGGAGGCTTGGAGACCGCTTTGCAGAACACCTCCGCTCAGTTCGCAACAAACTACTGCACCTCCCAGTCGCAAACCATTTCCACTCCCTCTCCCATTCTTTAGATGACATGTCCATCATGGGCCTCCTGCAGTGCCACAATGATGCCACCCGAAGGTTGCAGGAACAGCAACTCATATTCCACCTGGGAACCCTGCAGCCTAATGGTATCAATGTGGACTTCACCAGTTTCAAAATCTCCCCTTCCCCTACTGCATCCCTAAACCAGCCCAGTTCGTCTCCTCCCCCCACTGCACCACACAACCAGCCCAGCTCCTCCACTCCACCCACTGCATCCCAAAACCAGTCCAACCTGTCTCTGCCTCCCTAACCGGTTCTTCCTCTCACCCATCTCTTCCTCCCACCCCAAGCCGCACCCCCATCTCCTCCCTACTAACCTATCCCACCTCCTTGACCTGTCCGTCTTCCCTGGACTGACCATTCCCCTCCCTACCTCCCCACCTATACTCTCTCCACCTATCTTCTCCATCTTCGGTCCGCCTCCCCCTCTCTCCCTATTTATTCCAGAACCCTCACCCCATCCCCATCTCTGATGAAGAGTCTAGGCCCGAAACGTCAGCTTTTGTGCTCCTGAGATGCTGCTTGGCCTGCTGTGTTCATCCAGCCTCACATTTTGTTGTCTTGGAAACAGTGAAGGACTTCTTTCCATGTTGCGAAAGTCTGTGACTCTAAAACCTGCCTTATTTTGTTTTGAAATTCCTGTCAATGCTTTCAAACAATACACACTTTAAACTTCTAAATCAAAGTTCTCTTGTTGCATTGTCATTGGGGACATAACTATATTAACTTGTAAAGCTGCAGTTTGCTAACTAATGAATTCCAGTGTCTGACAGGCATAGACAAGGCTGAGAGAGTAAATGTATATGCTTGGATTTCCAGAAAGCCTTCAATAACATGTTATAGGCACTAAAACAACATGCAGGTTTTATAGGGTCAGGAACATGGTCACAAAATGAAATAAAAGATGGATACAAAACCAAAAAAAGGTTAGGAGCCGAGTGAAGTTTTGCAGACTGATACAAATTGGGAAATGGTACTCTACAGGGATTCATGCTAAGGTCACTGTGTTCACCACGTATATCTACATATGTATATGTACATACATGTGTGTTTACTAATAGAAATTATAAATATGACAGGAATGTTCTGATGATGACAAGTTAGGGATATAGCTAATAATGATGAGGTGTACACCTAAAGTATAAAACAAACAGTATTCAGATATTGTGGGTAAATGTTAAATTTAGATTCAAAGTGTGGGGAATATTTATATGCACATTTGGGTCAAATTACCTGCTTCTTTGCTATAGATTCTTCAGTGATTGGAATGAGGGCCAGTTGGATCTTGTTGACGATGGGATCCTTGATTGGGGTTGTTAACCTAGGGCAATCAGGGAGCCCTGGCTGACATATAAACAGGAGGTTCAGCGGGTCTCTCCATTCTAGGGTCTGGCTCTGAGCTGGCTCCATACTGAGCATACAAAAATAAAGGGTAACTTGCTGACAGGACACTGGCATCTGTGCTGTTATTTCAGATTCTGTCTTATTTCAAATAAGATATGTTGATTACATCACTCACTTCAGATTCTTTATAATCTACTGAAATAGATAACAGTCTTCTGAATAACTTAATTAGATATTATCTGAGAAATATCATCAATTTATGTATCTCAATATTTCATAGGACAGTATTACAGAATGTATTTTCACAAGTCTAATCTGTGAAATAGATAGATCTGCTAATCACATTTAACGATTACACATCTCTGTATATGTCTTGGTTTCAGATTTAAATGGAGAGCTCTGGAGAATGCACTAGCCCCTACACAGATGCTAGCCCTAGCTTTTTGGCAATGCTGCAGGAAGTGGAGCCTCGAGTGGCTCGTCGTCGCCTTTCTCAAGCCCGACACCGTGCAAAGCTGGCAGGGCTTTTCAATCATCTACGAGACACAGTGTGTCCTCAGTCCAAAAGGACCAAGAGGACCACTTCAAAAGTAAGAGAGGTTTGAGCATCAGTTTAAAAACAAAATACTGCATATGCTGGAATTCTGAAGTAAAAGCTGGAATACTCTGCTGCTCCAACAGTAACTGTGGAGGAAAAATCAGAATTCACATTTCAACTCAATGACTTTTCATCAGAAATGCTTTTTCGATAATTGAGTGACAGTGGTCTGACACTTGAGACTAATCAAATATGATCTGGTTTATAACCAAAATAGAAATGGCTGGAAAAACTCAGCAGAGCTGCAGCATCTGTAAGCAGAAAGCAAAGTCATTGTTTTGGGTCCATCAGATGAAGGGTCACTGGATATGTATTGTTGACTTTGCTTCCACTCCACAGATGCTGCCAGATCTGCTGAGTTTCTCTGGCAATTTCTGTTTTTGTTTCAGATTTCCATCATCCACAGTTCTTTGTTTTCTTTTTGTGACCTGCTGTGTGTAGCATGTCATGCATGAGATAAAGGGCTTTGAAGGAAGCATCAGAAGATGACATCCATATTTTCAATTATGTATCAACAAACTATTATTTGAATTGAAATCTTGTTCATATTATAAAATTTGGAGTTATATATGTCTCAGACTTTGTTGTATAATATGTTGCATTTTCTCTTTTACGATAGAAATGAAATGTAGTAAATTCTGAAAACAATATGAAATGAATTACAATGTATCTATCTCATTTTATGCCTATAAAGCCTGCTATCTTTAATCTGAATATATAGAAAAAGGTAAATTGTACAGCGTCAGAATTGCTCCCCTCTTCCTAGAATGTGCTGTATAGTAGTTGCCATGAGGAATAAAACATGAGACTTTCTTTTTTACTTTGATTTTAACAAAACAGTTCTTTCATCTGAATTAAATGACTTTCTTTATGTTAAGGCATGGCTAAACATTTAATATAAATTGTATTTTACTTGAAGTGGCAGGTGCTGCGTAAAGCAAAGCATTACATCTTGGACTTAGAAAGAAAGCTAGAAAATTTGCTGAAACTTAAAGGTCAGTATATAAATGGAGTCAGAGTCATACAGTGCGGAAACAGACCTCTTAGTGCAACCAGTCCATGCCGAACATAATTCCAAACTAAATTAATCACACTTTCCTGCACTTGGCCCATCGGCCTCCAATATTTCTTTTACACATGTCTATCCAAATGTCTTTAAACTTTGTAACTGTACCCGCATTCACTACTTCCTCTGGAGGTTCATTCCACACAAGAAACCCTCTCTGTTTAAAAAAAAGCCTTGTGTCTTTTTTTAAATCTTGCGCTTCTCACCTTAAATATATGCTCTCTAATCATGAAATTCCCCATCCTAGGGAGAAGATACCTGCCATTCACCTTATGCAGAAGTATCATAATAATTCAGTTTTTAATTCTACATTCAGTGAAATGTCAGCAAGCAAAGAATATAGTCACTGATTTCTGATAATGCTGTGGGTTTAAAATGATACATCAAGTTTAGTTTGGATTAAAAGTTGCCTCTAGAGTGCAGAAGCAAATAGAGAACTGGGTGGAAAAGAAAAAGATTGTGGGATACAAATCCACAAGTGCAATAAGATCCTCTATTTGTTTCCTTCTTCTCACTGAGCAAGCCAGCTATTAATGATTGGTAACATTTATGGAACAGATCATGTCAAGAGTTGTTTGGTGATAATGGGAACTGCAGATGCCGGAGAATTCCAAGATAATAAAATGTGAGGCTGGATGAACACAGCAGGCCAAGCAGCATCTCAGGAGCACAAAAGCTGACGTTTCGGGCCTAGACCCTTCATCAGAGAGGGGGATGGGAAGAGGGAACTGGAATAAATAGGGAGAGAGGGGGAGGCGGACCGAAGATGGAGAGTAAAGAAGATAGGTGGAGAGAGTATAGGTGGGGAGGTAGGGAGGGGAATGGTCAGTCCAGGGAAGACGGACAGGTCAAGGAGGTGGGATGAGGTTAGTAGGTAGATGAGGGTGCGGCTTGGGGTGGGAGGAAGGGATGGGTGAGAGGAAGAACCGGTTAGGGAGGCAGAGACAGGTTGGACTGGTTTTGGGATGCAGTGGGTGGGGGGGAAGAGCTGGGCTGGTTGTGTGGTGCAGTGGGGGGAGGGGATGAACTGGGCTGGTTTAGGGATGCAGTAGGGGAAGGGGAGATTTTGAAACTGGTGAAGTCCACATTGATACCATATGGCTGCAGGGTTCCCAGGCGGAATATGAGTTGCTGTTCCTGCAACCTTCGGGTGGCATCATTGTGGCACTGCAGGAGGCCCATGATGGACATGTCATCTAGAGAATGGGAGGGGGAGTGGAAATCGTTTGCGACTGGGAGGTGCAGTTGTTTGTTGCGAACTGAGCGGAGGTGTTCTGCAAAGCAGTCCCCAAGCCTCCGCTTGGTTTCCCCAATGTAGAGGAAGCCGCACCGGGTACAGTGGATGCAGTATACCACATTGGCAGATGTGCAGGTGAACCTCTGCTTAATGTGGAATGTCATCTTGGGGCCTGGGATAGGAGTGAGGGAGGAGGTGTGGGGGCAAGTGTAGCATTTCCTGCGGTTGCAGGGGAAGGTGCCGGGTGTGGTGGGGTTGGAGGGCAGTGTGGAGCGAACAAGGGAGTCACGGAGAGAGTGGTCTCTCCGGAAAGCAGACAGGGGTGGGGATGGAAAAATGTCTTGGGTGGTGGGGTCGGATTGTAAATGGCGGAAGTGTCGGAGGATGATGCGTTGTATCCGGAGGTTGGTAGGGTGGTGTGTGAAAACGAGGGGGATCCTCTTAGGGTGGTTGTGGCGGGGGCGGGGTGTGAGGGATGTGTTTGGTAGCAGCATTCAGTTTTACCCAGCACTAGAGGAAGGGGTTTATTGTAAGCTTTTCAATAGGTCACTAAAGATAGGTTGGGAATTACTGAAGAGGATGACCAAAGGTTACAGGCAAGAACTGAGACGTGACATTTTAGGAGAGTTGTAGTTAACTGTTTGGATAGGCAGCTGATCTACACAGATTCTGCACAGCGTACTTAGTGAAGAATCAAGAGCTTCTGGATGGCTCTGTGCTGTTAGAACTCAGGAAGAATTCCCACAAATTAGTAGGCTGCTAGGCGTTGAAGTCAGGGCTCAGAAGAAGTCCTAGTGTGTAAGGAAAATGAAAAGGAAGCCTGTGAGAGGCTTAGAAGAAGTATGCAAGCATTATATTCCAATACAGCTGAGAATGTGGGATTTGAAAAGCTTCCCAGCAGTATTTGTTTGATGTAACTGAGCATGATTAGAGCTCAAGGAAAAGAAAATATAAGGCAGGATCAGCTCATTAAAACTGGCTGTTGATGATCAGCTACAGTAATGTGTGTGAATGAGTGCAGGGGAACCAGGGAACTGGTAAGGAAAGGAGGGTGAAATTGACCAAAATGGGAGAAGACTTTGAGGCACTCCACCGTGGAGTAGTTCTTGAGATGGAGTTCCAAGGCCAGATCAACAAAAGTGAAGAATTATGAAATTTAATGAGATTTGATGACCTTCTGCATTCATTAGTGTCTTTGTCTCATTTTCTATTTAACACATGCTGTGAGCTATTCAATCACAGTCTATTGCCATGTTAACCATGTTTTTATTCAGGGTGTTATGAGTAAGTTATGCAAGTATTGTAGATTATATTACTGTTCGATTGTTACCTTCTCAAGGAGATGCTGGGTTTGATGAAGGAAGGCGGCGAAATGAGTGGTTTATGTAGGGTGTGTGTTTTGAAGGAGGTGGGTGAAGGCTGAGAAGAAATGTGGGGTGAAGGAAATAAAGACAGTAGGATGAATGAGGGAGATGTGGGGCACATTCACCTCCTGTCTTTGCTGCTGCCACAACTGAGGCACTACCTATCCCTGCCACCACTCAACTGAAGGTGAATTTCTCCAGCTCAACAACCGTTGTCCTCTTACCCCTCCCCAGCCAAAATTAACTTCATTTGTGGTCACTTGAGGCTTCTGGCATTAACATGGGATCACAGAGAAAAAAAAGTTTGCAAAGGACCTGAAAAGAAGTGGGTAATGACACAGTAAATATGTTGATCTTGATTTACACAATTCTGCAAAGATTCCATTGGACTAAAAGGTAGCAAATATAACTCCTCCATTCAAGAAGGGAGAAAGGCAGGAAACTGTATGCAAATGTTTATCATGGAGACGTTATTAGAATTCATCATTTAGGATTTAATAGCTAGGTATTTAGGAAAATTCAAGATAATCAGAAAGAGTCAGCAAAACCATGTTTAACAGATTAATTAGAGTTCTTTGAAGGAATAACATGTGCTATGCATAAAGAGGAGCTGTAGATGTACTGTGCTTGGATTTCCAGAAGGCATATGTCATGTACCACATGAAAGATAATTATGCAAAATAGGAGCTCATGGTGTAGGGGGCAACATATTGACACGGATAGAAGATTGGACTGGATCTTCTGATTGGCAGGATGTGATGAATGGAGTCATGCAGGAGCATGTGCTGAGCCTTCAGTTTTTTATAAATTACATAAATGACTGATCAGGGGAGTAACATCATGGTAACTGAATTTGCAAATGACAAGAGAGATTTAGGAAAAGTATGTTGTGAAGAGAATGTTAATAGGTTGCAAATGGATTCAGATGGGCTGAATGAGTAGGCAAAAATCTTGTCAGATGAAGTATAATTTGGGAAAATGTAAAGTTGTTCACTGACAGGAAGAATAAAAAGGCAGATTACTAGAAGAGTCCTATAGAGATACAGAGGGACATAATTGGCCTAGTACATGAGTTCACAAAAACTTACTAAGAAGGTACTGCAACTAATTACGAAGGCTAATAGAATGCTGTACTGTTTGTGAGAGCAATTGAACGTAAAAGTAAGGATATTATGCTTCAGTTATACAGAACATTAGAGAGGTCACTTCCCAAATACTGTGTGCAATCACCTTGTTTAAGGAAGGATGTAGGAGTGCTGGAGCTGGTTAAGAAGTGATTTACTAGGTTCATACTGAGAATGAGTTGTCATGAACGGTTGGACAGACTGGGGCCTGTTTCCTTTGGAGTTTAGAACAGTTGGGGGTGCCTTGATTGAAGTTTACAAGGCATGTAAGAAAGACATTATTAGAATAATTATGGGGAATTTCAGTATATAGGTGGACTGGGAAAATCAGATTGGTAGTGGATCCCAAGAAAAGAAATTTTTGGAATGTGTAGGACTTGTTATTTTTGGAGTAGCTTGTGGTAGATCCTACTCGAGACAGATATTTCTGAATTTGGTGATGTGTAATTAAGCAGACTTGATTAGGGAGCTTAAGGTCAAGGAACCCCTTGGCAGTGACCACAATAGAATAAAATTTACCTTACAGTTAGAGAAGGAGGAGCTAGAATCAAGTATAACATTATTACAGCTGAGCAAAAGTAATTAGAAAGACACGAGAGAGGTTCTGGCCAGAGTTGATTGGAAAAGGAGCCTACTAAGTAAAATGGTAGAGCAGCAAAGGCAGGAGTTTCTGGGGGTAATTTGCGAGGCACAGCAGAAATCTGTCCCAGGGAAGAAGAAACATAATAAGAGGAGCATGAGGCAACCATGGCTAACAAGGGTAGTCATGACATTGTAAAAATAAAAGAAAACATATACAATGTGAAAAGGTTTAGTGGGAAGCTTTTAAAAACTTGTAAAGGATAACAAAAAAGGGGGAGAATATGAAATATGAGGGTAAGCTAGCTAATAATATAAAAGATGGTAAAAGATTTTCTAGATATATAAAAGATAAGGGAGATGCAAGCGTGGAGATTGGACCACTGGAAAATGAGGCTGGAGAAGTAGTAATGGGGAACAAAGAAATGGCAGAGAAACCAAAGAGGCACTTTGTGTCATTCTCCATGTTACAAGATACAAGTAGCATATCAGAACTTCAAGAGAATTAGGGGGCAGAGGTAAGTGTAGTGGCCATCACAAAAGAGAAGGTACTGGGGAAACTGAAAAGTCTGAATGTGAATAAATCACCCAAGAAGATAGGTGAGGAGATTGTGGAGGCATCAATGGTGATCTTTCAGGAATCACTGGAGACAGGGAGGGTCCAAGAGGATCCGGAAAATGGTTAGTGTAAGCCCTGATTAACAAGGGAGAGGGGCAGAAGATGGAAAATGCTAGGCTAGTTAGTCTGACCTCAGTAGTTGGTAAAATTTTAGAGTTCGTCATTAAGGATGAGATTGCAGAGTGTTTGGAGGTGCCTGGTAAAATAGGCTGAGTTAACACAGCTTTGTCAAGAGGAAGTCATGTCTGACAAATCTGTTATAATTCTTTGAAGAATTCGTGAACATGTTAGATAAAGGAGAGCCAGTGGATGTGAACTATTTGGATTTCCAGAAGTGCCTTTGACAAGGTGCCGTGCTCAAGGTTGTTGGATAAGATAAGAATGCATGGAGTTAGGGGCAAGGTATTGGCAGAAGGCAGAGAGTAGGGATAAAGGGGACTTTTTCAGTATGGCAGCCAGTGATCAGTGGAGCTCTGCAGGGATGGGTGTTGGATCCACAACTGTTCATGTTATATAGTAACAATCTGGACAAAGGAACTGAGGGCATTGTTGCTCAGTTTGCAGACACACAGATAGGTTGAGGGACAGGTTGTGTTGAGGAAACAGGGAGGCAGGAAAAGGACTTGGACAGGCTACAAGGGTGGACAAAGAAGTGTCAGATGCAATACAGCGCAGAAAGTATGAGGTCATGCACTTTGGTAGGAAGAATAGAAACATAGATTGTTTTCTAAATGGAGAAAGACTTTGGAAATCTGAAGCAGAAAAGGAGCTAGGAACCACAGTTCAGGAATTTTTATAGGTTAACGTGCAGATTCAGTTGATAGTTAGGAAGGCACATGCTATGTAAGCATTAATTTTGAGAGGCTAGAGTATAAGAGCAGAGATGTACTGTTGATCCTGTACAAGGTTCTGGCCTGACAGCATTTGGAATTTTGTAAGAAGTGTTAAGCCCTAATCTAAAGAAAGATGTGCTGGTTTTAGACCTGGTACAGAGGAGCTTCACAAGAATGAAGGGCTTTGAGGATTCTGCGTCTGTACTCGATGGAGTTGCGGAGAATAAGTGGGAAAATCATTGAAACTCACAAAATACTGAGAGGCCAGGACAGAGTCGACGTGAAGTAGATGTTTCCACTTGTAGGAGAGACTAGGACACAAGGGCACAGCCTTAGAGTGTGGAAATGATCTTTTAGAACTGAGATGAAGAGGAATTTCTTTTCAGCTGGAAGATGGTGAATCTGTGGAACTCATTGTCGCAGGGGTCTGTGGAGGCCAAGGTATTGAGAGTATTTAGGACAGAGATAAAAATGTTCTTGATTAGTGAGGGAATCAAGGGTTATGGGGAGAATGCAGGAGAATGGGGTTGAGAAACAAAGCAGACCTAATCAAATGGTGGAGCAGACTCAGTGGGCCAAATGGCCTAAGTCTGCTCCTGTTTTGTATGATCTGTATTGCGTTTAAAATCTCCCACAATTATTGTCATGCCTCTCTGACAGCTTCCCATTATTTCTTCCATTATGTTCCAGTCGACTGTATGGTTATAGTTGGACGGTATGTCCACCACTCCCACATATATCAGATATATTCATAATTGGAGATGTACTTACAAAAGGTTTCACTTTTGAGTGGCTAGAGGCATATTTATCACAATCACTGTGCTCTGAATGGAGCAAAGCAGTGCTGTCTTACTTTTATGCCTTCAGGACATCCAAAAGTATTGTTATTTCTTTATAGCTCTGGTTTTGTAACATTCTTATGAAAAGGTTTACATTGGTTCAATTTTTTAAATGCAAGCTTACAGCAATATTTGTTCAATAATGTTTCAAACTGTAGCTAAATAGAACTGCTATGAACTTCACAAATCTGATTAACTTCTCTGATACCCTTAAAATAACAGAAGCATATCACTTGGAAGATGGCCATCCGTCAAACTTGGAAGAAGTAAAAGAGCAATACATCAATTACTACAAGGAGCATTGGTACAGTATGACAAACATCACAGATATACTTATTATAGGAATAATTAATTCAGTGTGGACACCAAAATACTGCATTTTCTTCAAATGGGACCATTATTCCAGTTTAATGGTTTGAACTCCCATATGTGCTGTAATCTAAAGGAAGCAAGGCCTCATGGAAATAGAGATTTTTAACCTTGCCCTGTGAATATGCTTCAAGTTATTTTGGCCCATTATGAACAGCTCATTTTAACAGGTGATGTGAACTTCGTTATTAATTTTTGATCTTCTCATGTTTAATGATAGTCATAATCATAGCTCTGAATGCAAAATCTTGACTAAATTTGTTTATTTTTGTTATTTTGTGTGTTCCAGTTGGGAATGGCAGTCATTGATATCCATTTTGAGACAAACTTTCAGTATTTTCACATTTAGATGGGTGATTAAAGCCCATAGTGGTCATGATATTGGTTGCTTTGTTAACTTTGGTTGATATCAGCATCAGGCACCCATAGTGGATGAGCAGACCAGGAACCTGACGACTGATGGTCTGCCTCTGATCTGCAGGGGTCTTCGTTAAACAAGTTGTGATAACAGTTTAACCAGTGACCTGAACAAGAAAGCTCTTCTGGTTTCCTGCTGGACTGAACTAGTCAGAAGAACCATGAAGAGTTAGTTTTAAAATTTCATTACTTTCCTTGCAGGACAAGCATGCCCTTTCAGTACTCATAAAGAATGTTTAGGCCCCATTTCTCCAGATGCACCCTCTTGCTGTTGCTAGTCAACTTCCTGTGTTATGACTGTGACACCCTCAAATCTCTCCCTTACAATGTAAGTGAGAAAAAGGAATCATTTCATTGCTCCTCCTAGCAGCCTCCTGCCACTATACATTTTGCTCGTACTCAAGCGGACAACTGATTGGAGCATGTAAGTGAAAACCAAGGATCAAATTATCTTGGGTCTGACACATCAGAGGCCAGGGAAGAGATTCAGCTCTTCTTGAATATCACCCACCTGATTGCTGCCCCAAGTTGAATCAGAACTTTTGTATACTTTACTTGGTTTGCCTTTCAGAGTGCTGCACGCCAATATGTGTGTAAAAATTCAGTAATTCCTTTAGAATTTTGAAGGCAATGCCATTCAAGAGTTGTCATACTTTAGGGAGGAGATTGTTCGGGGAGTTTCAGTTCACATCAATGGCACCTAAAGCAATACAAGCAATACAAAAAGCTTCTTTGTTCTGCATGGGGAGGCATCCACCATTTAGTGGAGGGCAGAGTTGCTTTTGTTTTGAGGATGGCTTTGTACATCTTAGTGAAAGGATTATTAGGAGATAGAAAGAAATAAAAAAGATATTTACTACTGCCTTTGGTTCTAAAGCTGAAATTGTTTTGATCCACTAGAGTGGATTGGCAACTTGGTGGAGGAGGCATAAAGTTAGGTGCATAACAATGGCACATGCCATCACTTGTGATTTTATTCTCAGTGGGACAGGTGTGAAATGGCATGCTTGCTTGTGGACCAGTTGAGGCCTTTAATGGCTTTAAGGACCCCTTCTCATGCTGCTGAAAATTTACCTGCAATGGAGGAGCCTGGTGCCAAGTATTCAAGTGGTGAGTGGACTGGTGACCAGACAAGGAGGATGCCTGCTTTTCAGAAGCCCTGTGGCTTTTGGAGAGCTCCACTCCTTGTCAGCTCAATTCCCTTAATTCTACCAAAGTCTACCCAGACTCCTTGACAATAGCTGTTAGTCTGATCCTGATGAGATGATAAACTTACCTTTGTCTGGTTCTCCTTAAGGGGATTGCCTCCAATCCAGCAGTGGTCACTGCAGGGTGGGCTAAGCCTTATTTTAAGCTGTGAGGGCAAGGATACACCCCATCCCCCTTACATGCCAGGTGGTATAATTTGCAATGGTGTTCAGGTGGGAGACGCACCAGTCAAGTTTGGTGTGGTCACCTCATAGAACATAGAACAGTACAGCACAGAACAGGCCCTTCAGCCCACAATGTTGTGCCGACCATTGATCCTCATGTATGCACCCTCAAATTTCTGTGACCATATACATGTCCAGCAGTCTCTTAAATGACCCCAATGACCTTGCTTCCACAACTGCTGCTGGCAACGCATTCCATGCTCTCACAACTCTCTGCGTAAAGAACCTGCCTCTGACATCCCCTCTATACTTTCCACCAACCAGCTTAAAACTATGACCCCTCGTGCTAGCCATTTCTGCCCTGGGAAATAGTCTCTGGCTATCGACTCTATCTATGCCTCTCATTATCTTGTATACCTCAATTAGGTCCCCTCTCCTCCTCCTTTTCTCCAATGAAAAGAGACCGAGCTCAGTCAACCTCTCTTCATAAGATAAGCCCTCCAGTCCAGGCAGCATCCTGGTAAACCTCCTCTGAACCCTCTCCAAAGCATCCACATCTTTCCTATAATAGGGCGCCCAGAACTGGACGCAGTATTCCAAGTGCGGTCTAACCAAAGTTTTATAGAGCTGCAACAAGATCTCACGACTCTTAAACTCAATCCCCCTGTTAATGAAAGCCAAAACACCATATGCTTTCTTAACAACCCTGTCCACTTGGGTGGCCATTTTAAGGGATCTATGTATCTGCACACCAAGATCCCTCTGTTCCTCCACGCTGCCAAGAATCCTATCCTTAATCCTGTACTCAGCTTTCAAATTCGACCTTCCAAAATGCATCACCTCGCATTTATCCAGGTTGAACTCCATCTGCCACCTCTCAGCCCATCTCTGCATCCTGTCAATGTCCTGCTGCAGCCTATAACAGCCCTCTACACTGTCAACGACACCTCCGACCTTTGTGTTGTCTGCAAACTTGCTGACCCATCCTTCAATCCCCTCATCCAAGTCATTAATAAAAATTACAAACAGTAGAGGCCCAAGGACAGAGCCCTGTGGAACCCCACTCACCACTGACTTCCAGGCAGAATATTTTCCTTCTACTACCACTCGCTGTCTTCTGTTGGCCAGCCAGTTCTATATCCAGACAGCTAAGTTCCCCTGTATCCCATTCCTCCTGACCTTCTGAATGAACCTACCATGGGGAACCTTATTAAATGCCTTACTGAAGTCCATATACACCACATCCACAGCTCGACCCTCATCAACTTTTCTAGTCACATCCTCAAAAAACTCGATAAGGTTTGTGAGGCATGACCTACCCCTCACAAAGCCGTGTTGACTGTATTTGATCAAGCCATGCTCTTCCAGATAGTCATAAATCTTATCCCTCAGAATCCTTTCTAACACCTTGCAGACGACAGACGTGAGACTTACCGGTCTATAATTGCCGGGGATTTCCCTATTTCCTTTCTTGAAGAGAGGAATTACATTTGCCTCTCTCCAGTCCTCGGGTACGACTCCAGTGGAGAGCGAGGATGCAAAGATCTTCGCAAGTGGCGAAGCAATTGCATTTCTCGCTTCCCAAAGCAGCCGAGGACAAATCTGGTCCGGGCCTGGCGACTTGTCAATCTTAATGTTTGACAAAATTTTCAGCACATCAGCTTCCTCTATCTCTATCCATTCCAGCATGCACACCCGCTCTTCAAAGGTTTCATTCACTACAAAGTTCGTTTAACTAATTGTACCTCATTTACCTAATTGTAGCATCAGGCTGAGTTTGCTTTGCAGGCTGGTCTTTGCAGACAGTTGGATCCCTATCATCATTTTATAACTCTACATGGTGTAATCGGCCTTCCGTTCTTCAAGTTAAAATATCCTAAATGAGAATCTTTATGAAATGACAGAAGGCTGCCACTGAATACTATTACTATAATTATAAATGAGAGACATAGAGTGCCATAGTCCCTGATGCAACACCCTTAGTGGTGAATATGGGCAGGAGGAGAGATGCCATGGTCTCACTGGGTTCAAGAGGCCCTTAAGTACAATACTCACATGAATTGGGGGACCAATGAGGTTAATTCCTGAATTTTCTGAGGGCCTGAGAACAGTGTCATAAGATGTCAGATTACCCAGGGAAGTGGTCAAAGTCAAAAAATGAATTTTCGTATGAGAGAAGTTACCTACAATAACACCAACCATCTCATGTTAGATAATGCATTACATTGTTGTTAAAATTTCTTGGTAGTCAGGACTCACACTGACCTTTCCATCTTGCTTTTACGCACTTACCAATATCACCAATATCACATCCACTTCTCAATACCACCATATTCCTCTAGCTATTTAAATATGGCAAGAAAAGCACTGACATTCTTCCCTTTCTCTTATTGGACAAGGGTGGGATACAGTTGTCAGGAGCAGAGTACAACCGCTGGAGAAACAAACTCTTGAATCCTATGGAGGATATGATTGTCCAAATCAGCCTTACAAAGTTCATGATGCACACTATCACTCAGAACATTCAGTATGATTGTGTATTCCTATGTTATGCCCCTTCTCAAATCCCAGCATGCATTTATCCTGCTATTTGGCATAATGGACAAGCTACAAATGGACCTCTTGCTTTCCATCTCACCCATTTCTAACCTGCCCATTTGAGTTCTTGCTTTCAAATAAATAAGACCTGCCATGTAATTTAGCTTAAAGAGAAGCATTGAGAGCAAAACCACACTATTTGCTAAATCATTCAGAATACAAGCTCAGGCACTGACACCATGCATTCCTGATAGACTCTGTAGAGTTGGGATCAATAGGTAGTGAGTCACTGGGCAAGCTGGAATTATGCTGGGGAGGGGATGATTGGTGTGTCAGTTTACTGGAGGCTGAGGTAGCAGACAAGCCACTGCAGAGGACTCAGATGTGAACCTTGATAGGATGGTGTAAAGGAGGTCACTGCTGGTTGCGTGCATTAAGATACCGGCAGGTCTGCCTTGTAGTTTCTTATCTCTGTCAAGGAGCATGCAGAGGTTTGGCTCCAACCTTGTGCAGAGTTTGCTCACTTCACTGCCTCTCCATCATTCCCCTATTGTGCTGATGATCCAGAGGCACTGTTACAATTGTTTCCTTACTAATTACTGCCTTTATGTGGACAGGTCTTTTATACCTCTGCTCTCCCTGTGAAGATGCAGCAATTCTCTCAGGCAAACTCAGTAACTCACTCCAAAGTACTTTCAGATACTTTGACAAAACAGAAGTTCTTCAGATTCATCTGATCTGCAAATTGTGTGCCTGGCCCTTTAGTAAAGCTGAACATTTGAGCTGAAGTGAGTGAATATTCATTGAATGGACTCTTGTGGTTTGAATTTGGGAAATGGGCATGCATCAGCAGATAGGGCTATGTGACAGATAGGATGTCTTTAATTGGCTTCCTACACACACAGGAGATGCCTGCTTGAACATGCTTCTCAAGATAATGTGCCTTGTGGGCTTCATAGGAAATGGATGATTGCACAGCTCACAGACCCAGACGGTGTCAGCTTCAGTAATGAGTGGCAATATCACAAATGTATGAAAAGAATTCTAGGAGATGCATCAATTCAAAAGTGATTGAAATGCTGGTCTATATGACTTGGCAACTCTTGACCTTGAAGAAAGTTATACCAGAAGCTATATCGGTGGCAGTCAGAAAAAGAGAGCTACAGTCAGAGGAGCTAGAGGCTGAAGGCACCCGTACAGACACAGAAAGCCGGCAGAGACAAAAAGAGGGGCATAGTTGATTCTTGTCATGACCAGAAACAAGTCAGTTTTAGGAACAGGCCCAGAAGCAGAAACACATTGGACTAGAAATGCTAACCCTGTTCCTCTTTCCACAGAGGCTGCCAGACCTGCTGAGTTTCTCCACAATTTTCTGTGTTTGTGTCAGTTTTCCTGTTTGGGAGAAAAGGAGACTGGAGTTATTGGAGACATTGTAAAGTCTAAAAAGCTGCTTACATAGCTCAGGGATGGGTGATTTTCCAGAGTGCCAACTGTAAACTAGGGTGTTATTAGTTGGTCAGTTAAAATGAAACTCTGGAAAGCTACATCATCAGGGTTGTCATGACTGAGTGATAGAGGATTCAGAGAAGTATGTCTGGCTGATAATAATTGAACCTGTAAAATCTGAATGTCAAAGCTATCGTCAGATGAGTCCCTTGACCTATTTTACACAAATGGAAAATGGCAGATCGTGGAACTGTGTAACTGTGTCTTAGAACAGTTGTGCAGGACGTGATGCAAATGCTTGTGGTGTATAAGATATGTCTTTATTGTGTCAACTATTTGAGGTTTAATGTGCCCTTTTCTGTTTGCCTTTTAAATCATGTTTCATGTTTAATTTGCGTTGACCGATTTGTGTCAAAACTAAGAGAAAATTTAAAATGTTGGTAATTTCTGCATTTGCAGGGCTTTCAGTAAATTTACTTATTTTGGTATGTGATGTCCCCTGAAGAATCATAACAGTGTATGTTGTTTACTTGCTTTTCCTGCTTCCCGGTCTATTTGGATTTAAATTGACAGTTTGTGCATCTTGATTATAGTAGATTTAATGAATGAGAACCACCTTAAGCACTAGCTTAACATTTGTTTAATTTAGAGAGAACAATAACGTTGGAACATTGATATAGCGTTAATCAGTATATTGGATGGTAGTGCAATTTCAACAGATGTTACTATGCATATTGCTACTTTAACACGTAACAGGAATGCAGAATTCCCACTTAATACAAAGATCAGTGATGCTTTAGCCATTGAAGATTACGGTGAAATTCAGGGATTGTGAAGCAGATATTTTGGACCCACAAATCTAGTTTTATCTCTTGAAATATAAGAATCTTCATAAAAGCACAACTTCTAAAAATTTTGATTGAAAGACTATAATATTCTGATTTTCGATGACAAAATTACAACATTTGGAGAAATTATGTCCCTGAGCTTAAGGACTTTTCCATTCTTAACTATATTTTCTCTTTTTTACCTCTTAATGTCCATGACAATCTTCTGCCTTCACAGTGACCTGGCATCAGCAAACCTACCTGGTAAGACAAGGATGGCGCTTTGGCAATGGCTGAGAGAATACAGAGGCCATCCTGCAGACAGTGATCTGAAACCAGTTAATTCCCAGTCTCCTGTGAAATCTTCAACAGATCTCATAGAATTTGAAGGGTTAGTTTTGCACAGATCATAATATTGTGGAGTGAAAAATAAATACAAGTTAACCAAGTTTCTAGAATCATAGAATCCCTTCCATATGCAAAAAAGGCATTCAGCTCATCGAGCCTACACCAACTCCCTGAACAACATCCCAGACAGACCCAAACCCTACCCTATCCCTGTAACCCCACATTTCCTATGGCTAATCCACCTAGCCTGCATATCCCTAGACACTACGGACAATTTAACATGGCAAATCCACCTAACCTGCACATTTTTGGACTGTGGAGGAAACTGGAGTACCTGGCAGAAACCCATGCAGACATGGGGAGAGCATACAAACTGTACGCAGATGGTTACTCAAGGCTTTAGTCAAACCCGGATACTTGGTGCTGAGTGGATGCAGTGCTAACCACTGAGCCAGAGTGCCAACTTTTTTTTAAGAAACAGAATCATAGGATCACTACAGTGTAGACAGAGGCCATTCAGCCTATAGGATCTGCATCAACCCTCCAAAGAGCATCCTACCCTTTCCCTGTAATCCTACATTAACCATGGCTAATCCACCCAGCCTGCACATCCATGCACGCTATGGGTGGGGCAATTTGCCATGGCCAATCTACCTAACATGCATAATTTTTGGACTGTGGGAGGAAAGTGCAGCACCCAACAGAAACCCATGCAAGCACGGGAGAACATGCAAACTCCACACAGCCTCAATTCCAGAATCAGACCCTGCCAGTATGAGGCAGCAGTATTAAACACCTTGTTAGAAAGATTCTTCATGTAGCCTTTCTATTCCTCTTACCCTACTGATTCCTGTTTTCAGCAATGCTCCAACAGCACAGTATTGCTAAGATGAGGAAAGGATTCAATTCTTTATCTGTTGCTGGACAAACATGCCACTTTTTGATTAGAAAATGTTCAGATTTTCTGATATACATAGGCTGACACATCAGTAATTCGCACCATGAGTCATATGGGGAGTACAATTGTTTGTGCAGATTATGCTTTCCTAATATTTCCAAACTCTGAATTTAATCTGGTGTGGCTTCAAATGTCATTGGTTTGATTGGTCCTGTCATATGCCTCTTTCCATGTAATTATATTTCACGTTATTTGAATTCCTGGAGCAACGTAAATGTATTTATGTCTTCATAATAATCCCTAATTATCCTGGTAATCTCCCTAATAATAATAGTATTGGAACTCTGAGTTGTGCACTGCATTGGGAAACCCTATCATTTGGGATTCTGGATGTCTGAAAACCAGTGCAACCCATCACAAAAAAATCAGAGAACACAGGAGTATTAAGTGCAGGATAATAAAATGTGAGGCTGGATGAACACAGCAGGCCAAGCAGCATCTCAGGAGCACAAAAGCTGACGTTTCGGGCCTAGACCCTTCATCAGAGAGGGGGATGGGGAGAGGGAACTGGAATAAATAGGGAGAGAGGGGGAGGCGGACCGAAGATGGAGAGTAAAGAAGATAGGTGGAGAGAGTATAGGTGGGGAGGTAGGGAGGGGATAGGTCAGTCCAGGGAAGACGGACAGGTCAAGGAGGTGGGATGAGGTTAGTAGGTAGATGGGGGTGCGGCTTGGGGTGGGAGGAAGGGATGGGTGAGAGGAAGAACCGGTTAGGGAGGCAGAGACAGGTTGGACTGGTTTTGGGATGCAGTGGGTGGGGGGGAAGAGCTGGGCTGGTTGTGTGGTGCAGTGGGGGGAGGGGACGAACTGGGCTGGTTTAGGGATGCAGTAGGGGAAGGGGAGATTTTGAAACTGGTGAAGTCCACATTGATACCATTAGACTGCAGGGTTCCCAGGCGGAATATGAGTTGCTGTTCCTGCAACCTTCGGGTGGCATCATTGTGGCACTGCAGGAGGCCCATGATGGACATATCATCTAGAGAATGGGAGGGGGAGTGGAAATCGTTTGCGACTGGGAGGTGCAGTTGTTTGTTGCGAACTGAGCGGAGGTGTTCTGCAAAGCAGTCCCCAAGCCTCCGCTTGGTTTCCCCAATGTAGAGGAAGCCGCACCGGGTACAGTGGATGCAGTATACCACATTGGCAGATGTGCAGGTGAACCTCTGCTTAATGTGGAATGTCATCTTGGGGCCTAGGATAGGGGTGAGGGAGGAGGTGTGGGGACAAGTGTAGCATTTCCTGCGGTTGCAGGGGAAGGTGCCGGGTGTGGTGGGGTTGGAGCAGTGTGGAGCGAACAAGGGAGTCACGGAGAGAGTGCTCTCTCCGGAAAGCAGACGGGTGGGGATGGAAAAATGTCTTGGGTGGTGGGGTCGGATTGTAAATGGCGGAAGTGTCGGAGGATGATGCGTTGTATCCGGAGGTTGGTAGGGTGGTGTGTGAGAACGAGGGGGATCCTCTTAGGGCGGTTGTGGCGGGGGCGGGGTGTGAGGGATGTGTTGCAGGAAATAAGTGCAGATTGAGGGTTTATATTCTGATACTGCAGTGTGTAATGTTTTAGTATTAATAGGTTATTTTGGACCAAAGCTGGTGATAACATGATATTTATGATTAAGAACTTCGAATATTATACATGTTCCATAGGTTGAAGTGTCAACCAACTTCTAGGCTCCTCTTTACAGACAAATGCAAAAATTGGATGCTGAAACATGCAAAGTTGTTAGTTTTGAAATGTTTTTCTACTGTATTTTCCTTCTGACAGCTATTTGAATTTTTACAAAGAAACTGTGGACCTTTTAGTGGAGAACAGAATAGTGTCCATGGAACAGATCACCCTCCCCATTGTATCAAAAGCAATTGCACACCTCTGGCAGAACATGTCTGGGGAGAAGAAGACGGACATCTTCAAAAAATGTTCTCAAAGTGTGTGTTTGTCCCTAGGAGAGCAAATCTCCTTGCAGCTCCCTTTACAGATGGACTGTACTATAAGGGACAGAGCTTTAGACAGCCAAGGAGCAAGTGGTTCATCAGAATCCAATCATGATGAGGTACTGTATCAAGAAATTTCTATGCACAACTAGTTAAAATAAAATAATTCTACTTATTAGACAAATAAAAGACAAAAGTTTTTATTTGCCTCTAGTTTTCCAATTCCTATCGAAAACAGAACATGACGTTATGCTGCACAAAATCTATAAAGCTTGAGGCATGTCCTCTCACATATAATCTACTTCCCTCTCCCTGTTGTGGATTTTTGTGGCAAAATACCATGGATAATAAGGTGTTTAAAACTGAAAGGTGTTATGCTGATAGTAGGAACTGCCAATGCTGGAGAAATGTGAAGCTGGATGAACACAGCAGGCCAAGCAGCATCAGAGGAGCAGAAAAGTTGACGTTTCAGGTCGAGACCCTTCTTCCTCTGATGCTGCTTGGCCTGCTGTGTTCATCCAGTTTCACACCATGTTATCTCAGGGTGTTGTGCTGTTTGTATTCTTGAAACAAGCAAGGTACTAAATGTATCCAATCCACCCAGCAGTTAACATAGTGTCCAACATTAGATGTGATACTCAAAGCAGTTTCCCATGTCTTGTTCTAGGCACCAAAAGATTTGCTGATCTGAGCAAGCCTGAGGTGGAAGGACTGATACCACCTTCTGATACTTTTCAGATTGGATGGCTTCTTTCCATTGCAAATCTTGTCTTGTGCCTACTGCAGACTTAACTTTTTGGGAAATCTAAAAATCCAGGAGTATGGAATCCTGACGTATTTCATGTATCACCCACTTTTCTTGTCCATTATGCCTGGGACTCAAGTGTCCCTAGTCCACTTAGTTAAGCACTGTTGGAACCATGGTACTCTAGAGTAGCTTTGCTAATTAGATAACCTTTTTCTCTGGTATATGCCTGGAGCAACCATTGACATGCCAATCTGCTGAATCAGTTATTGTGTTGGTCTGGTAGTAGTCATGGAATTAAGGTTTTGTTCACCTATAATGTTGGGGCAATTTGTAATTCTGATGTTACTGGCTCATAAGCACCATGAAGCTATTTGATTATCATAGCCACCATAAGGCAAGAGCAGTATTACATTTTGCATTTGTATTAGCAGTTTTCTTAGTTCAATATCCCGAATGCTTCATGGGCATAAATATAAAAATGGATGTCAACAAAGGAGACCTTATTAGGAGGAAGGAGCAAAAGCTAGGTCAAAGAGATGGATTTTAAGAAAGAAATTGCTGGAGGAAAAGGAATTAGTGGGGGTGGGAGGAGACCAGCTAAGTGCTCTGAAACCACAGCTATTATAGGTAGGGCAAATGATGTACAGAAAGCCAGCATCAAGAAACAGTGAGTTCAGAAAAGGAGTTGCTGGGCAAAAGAGTTTATAAAGATACAGAGACATGCTGCTGTGAAAGGGTTTAACAATGAGAATGAGATATTGAAATTTAAGAACTTGAGGGTAGTAGACAGTGTTAGGTGACCCACACTTAGTGCACGTTTAGATACAAAGCAGGGTTTTGTCTGATCTGATGTTTACTGTCAGTAGGAGGCTGATAAGATGACCATTGCAATACTTGGGTCCGGAGGTGATATAAACGTGGATGAGATATTCAGCAACAGTTGGTTCGGGATGAAGGTGGGCGATGTAATGGAATATGAAGTGAGCTCTTATTGGGATGTGAAGGACATTTTTTTATTTCTAGAACAAACTTTGAAGGAAATAGTTTTACTGTTAATACAACTGGGCTAGAGATAATTATTGGAGGAACAAAACTTGTAGAAATAGAGATTGTGTAAGTGGTAGACCCTCAGAACAGGAATAACAGTTGTTTATGGCAAAAATCTGTGCATTGACATTTCTAATGTGACAGGAAGCTGTTGCAGTGCAGATACCACATGGGGTTACTGCTGACCAGGAAACTCTTGCACAGGTGTAGTAAATGAGATTTTATAAACGAAATTGCTTACAAAAATATAAAATCTGCAGTAGACATTTTGGATGCAATCTTCCACTTCCTAAAGGTGGAAAGAGGAAATGTAATTAAGCGAGTTGGCCCTGTACAGTAATTTGCCCTTTATTGCTCCTTTAGCATTTAGATACTGACTAAGAAAGTCCCAAATGATGGTCCATTGGACCTAAAAGAGGAGCCCCTGAATGGCTGGCAGGTTCTGGCAACCCAATACAATACTAAGGCATCTGATAGGCAGCATATAGGCCGGTTTTACATACGATTGGATGTCAATCAGCTGATATGGAGGCTATGTGGTGAGTTATGAGTGCCTTAGAATTTGACTTTGTTTATTCTTAGAATGCGTTCTGAGGTCATGGTGAATATCTGGTGAGTTGGCCTGATTTGAATAAGTTAAAGAGCTGTGGATAGGGGCCAGGCATGGATTGGCATTAGTTTGATCAAGGAAATTAACTATTATACTCCTAACTCCTTGCTTGTATCTAGTAAAGATGGAAAGTGATATAATTTAACTAAGCCCAATACTTTCTCAACGACAGCTGGGATGGGTATTAAATTCTGTACGGCCATAAAATATTCACACTTCATGAACTAAAACAAAATTATTTTCTTCCTTACTTGTTTGTCTTTGACAAGATGCAAAGCAAATTGTCTAATCAACCAGTTGGAAGGAGTACACCCATTTTATTCTGTAGCTGTAACTGGTACCAGTGTTATTTTGGAAATCCACAGTATTAAAAAGATTTGTTTTTATTATTGATTCCCAGCTTTGCAGTATTCAAGGATAAGTCTTTAGCTGAGAATGCCAACAGAATGGTTTAGATGGTCATACTTTTTATATGATAATGTTTCCTTGCATGGGTAATGAAGGTACTTGACTTTTTTCCTCCTCTTTGCAGATGCTTTTTGAAGATGCATTTGATTTAGCTTCTGGATTCATGGTAAAACCAGAGCTAAATGGTCTAACAGGAATAAAACGGGAAAGCAGGTAGTACATTTTCATTTTTTTTATGTCATGCTGAAAATGCTAATGTCCATGAAAAACAGTACAAAAAATCCTGAAGAATCATTGACATGTTTAGCAGTAATCAGAATATCTTTGTTCGCTATGTTTGTGTCTGTGTAGCTTTAGATTCTGCAACTAACTGCTGCATTTGATACATACATGAATCTACATTCCATTTACTGTCGGATACTTGTTACCAATCCAAGGGCTGTAGCAATCAAAAATGCTTATATGGTTCATCAGACACTGTAATTTCACTCAAATAACGACTCTAACTTAATGAGTCCCAAGGTACATCAACATTTTCCCCTTCTCACCACCATTCTCCTGTATCTGGGTCTCTCTCTTTTGAAGCTTTGGGTGGGCAGTACTGACAGCAAGCATTTCCTCAGTGATGGTACTGCTGGGTTTAGAAGACCTACTGTTGATTGGCTGGCAGATCTTGAAAGTGGAACATTCACCCCTCCCCTTGGGGTCCTTGATCAGTGGGAAAGGCTCTGTGCCTGTCCAGAGCCTGAGTGGCAAAATCCACATTGAACTTTCCATTAGCAGGGTAGCCCCCTGGTGATTTTGTGGATTTTCATTTTTCACAAACCTTATTTCTTTAAATCAAGGATCAGTCCTCATCCCCACTTTGCTTGGTGGTTAACACGATATTAGTCATTTTTTTTCTCGGCTTTGCATAGTATCCCCTATATGGGTTCTCTTTTATGAATTTCTCAGTCTGACTGAGAATCTTTAAGTCTGCATAGCAACACAACAAGCTGTGTCCTCCTTTATGTCAAGGTGTCAAAATTTTTATCTGACTTTAAATGATCATTTTGAATTTCTGTCTCCATTGCAAGCAGGTCACATGGGCTTGTCTCTGGGCATATACACTCAGTGCATGGGTACATAACTGTGACTCAGAACAGATCATGTAGGTGTCTCCAACTCCCTCTGCAAACTACTTTAGATTACCTTGAATTAAAGGACATAATTAAAAACAGAACCATCTTGTAGAATCCAGAATTCATGATACTTAACCAATGGAAAACTTTCTCAATGACTCATGTTCACCCTAGTTTGTTAAATCGTCTTGGCACTATACCCCTCATTCTCAATATTGAAAGACTGCTTAAACTACTGCAATTTCCTAACTTCCTTTCCTCTTTTAAGAGCCTTGTTGAAAACCCCATCCCCTTGACTAAGCTTTTAGTCATCCCTCTAGAATTTTGACTTCTATCATTTCATTCTTGGTTTGGTGCTTGTTTTGTTGATAGACATTTTCTTGCATTAATTACTGTATACAATTTCATACTTTGTATAAGTGCAAGTTGCTTCTATACTTGAATCATTTTGTTTCTTCGATTCCTGACTTTTAAAATAAAACTTTCAACTGTCAGGGCTTGCTATTTCTTCAGCTGAAACCACAACAGTTATCATTATTATTAGCAATGTTAAGTGTACTTTAAAGTGCATCCATTCAAATGTAAAAATTGAAGTTTGAAATCATACTGGTTTTTTTCACTAATATTTCAGATCCCTGCCCACTGTCATCAATGGTGAGATAGCAGCAGCAATCTTAACTTCCAGCATTAGCCATCAGATGTAGGGCTGACAGGCTGTCAGTATCTAAGTGGTGGTGGAGGCAGCTAGGCTGGAGCTAGAACAAGAAACATTGACGTTGAGTGAGAGCCTGGGCCTCAACAGAAATTCCTGCCAGGGTCCTTGCACCAACACATTGAACGGTTGAATCCCAACATCCACTCCCTCAGGGCCCAAGCTAGGTTCTTGGCATTCATTGATAGAATGGGCCCAGGATCCAGACAGCATAAAGCTCCAAACGTGTGCAAATGGACCATAAAGTGTAGGCCACCTAATCGTCAGACGGGATCTGCAGCAGCGTCTGGCAGCAGAAGAAATGCCCCAAAAGAGAAAGGACAGCAGAAAAGATTGACTAGAGATTCTTAGCCATTAGCAACAGGATTTCAGCTAGGTCATTAATGAGCCAATTGACGTTGATTAACCCTGTTCCCACCACAATTTAGTGGTAGCTCTGGGATTAAGTGAAGGTTGCATGATCTCCTGCACCATTGGTAGCCCACTGATAGAATCCCCTCCCCCTGCCTTTGTCTCTGATCCTGACCCCAAATCTTCACCCATGACTTGCACTATGCTTTACTCTAGCTCCAGCTTAGCTGCCTCTACCACCACTTAGATACTGACAGCCTGTCAGCCCTACATCTGATGGCTAATGCTGGAAGCTAAGATTGCTGCTGCTATCTCACCATTGATGACAGTGGGCAGGGATCTGAAATATTAGTGAAAAAACTCATATGATTTCAAATTTCAGTTTTGTGATAAGGGGGTCCTCTTGTCACTCTGTGCCTAGGGGAGTTGCAATATCACTGTCAGGCATCACTGCTGTGGGTGGTATTCTGCCACTGAAACCTCAAAAATGGATAAATTTGACAGTGACACCTAAGTGCCTAATGGCAATTGAAACTACTGGGTGATTCCCATGTACTCTTTAGTTGATGGGCATGACCTCTGTCAACCCAACAAAATCCTTACATAATTTTTTTAGGCTGTTAAGATAGTGGTAAATATAGACAATCAAATTTTAGCTTTCACAATTTGATTGTTTACCTGAGACCACAGATTGAGACAAGCCGAGAACATCAATGTGGAGCAAAACAGTCAGCTGCACTGAAATGACTATTTTATCTAAAGAAGTCAAAACCAGACAACCGAGTCACCATCAAGAAATTAGCATCCCTGTTTTAATGCACACTTGTATGATAATTTCACAAGTTGGGAGAAGAAAGGCTTGCGTTTTGGTAATTAGCTTGAAAAGACAATGGAGTCAGTCTTGGAGATATTCAAACAAAGCATATTTCATTTGCTGCTCTGGAGAGACATAGCAAAGTTGTGGGAAAATGATCTCTATCTTCATGTTTCTCTTAGAAGAGAACATCTAGTGAAAAAGAAAATTGAAAAGCAATCGTTCACAACATCCAAAACTCGAGTTACAAATCTGCTGAAAAACAATCATTCATAAAACACTTTGAAATATCTCCAAACTTCGCCACTCCTGAAGACACAACCTTAGGTTAAAAATCTAACACCAAGAACTTTTCAAGTGTGTAGCCTTTGTTTTGCCCATCAGTAGCAGACAATCGCTTCCTTTTAAACTTATTACCTGTCTTCGTCTGTGTGTTTGTGTGTTTGATGTCGCGTTTTGCTCTTTTTTTCCTCCGAGTTAATGGATAATAAATTCCTTTCTTGCCCTGGGAACACCTTGTAATTGGCTCCTTAATTTTGATTCGTACAGTGTTTTAAAAGAAGTGTAATTAGCAGTGTACTAAAATGAAATATAAGTATTTATTGTGAATGACCGTGAAGGGATTGAAAAAAGGGGAACTAAATTGCTATTCATCGCTTGGTTTAGTAGAATTAACAGTTTAACAAAAAAAAGGGTGAAAACATTGCGTTGCTTCAGTGGTAAATTTAAAAAGTGTAACTAGGATGTGGAATGTGATAATGAAAAATAACAGAACTGGACAGAAATTTGTGAAATGGTAAGATTTTTAAATATTCCACACATGATATTTTATTTGGAAGGAGAGTGAAAATAAAAGTTGTGAAAATACTATTGGTCACAGACATACTGGTGAACTGACTCCTTTGCCTGTATTTCCTTTGCGATTGGATCAAAAGCTCCATTTTCACTCATTGTTCCTCTGAAAGTCCGGAAGAGACCTGCGTTCTGTACAAGCAGATAATTAACTTTGTGATGTCTCAATCTGGTACAGTCATACATCACTCCGAGGTAGGTGTGCATAAATACTTAAATGACAATAGCTATGTTTTGAGTTTGAGCTGTGATATAAGAGAGAGAGCACTGAACACTGAACTGAAGGTAGGAATGAATGGTTCCCATTTAGAATACTTTGCCTGCAGTTATTTTCTTTTTGATATTTTTTCCTATTTTCTGCTACCTTCTTGGAGAGGTGAGAATGATTGCCCTTAGCATCCAGCAGCATTTGACTGTGCATGGCATCAGGAAATCTTGTAAAAATGAAATTAATGTGTAGCAGGAGAAAAGAAATCACTGGTTTGAGTCATACTAAGCAAAATGTTGGAGTTGTTGAAGGTCATGGACAGCTTCAAGGTATTGCTGCAAGACTTCCCCATAAGGCACTGCCCTAAGCAAAACCATCTTCATCTGTTCATCCATAATCTTTGTAACACCATACATTCAGAAGTAGGGATGTTCACTGATGACTGCATAATGATCAGCACTGTTTGTGACTCCTCAGGTATTGAAGCAGTCTGCATCCATATGCAGCAAGATCTGAAGAACATTCAGACTCGAGCAGATCATTTACAAGTAACATGTACCACACCAGTGCCAGACAATGACCATTTCAAACAAGAGAGAGTCTGACCATCTCCTCTTGATGTTAAGCAGGATTGTCATCACTGAATTCCCCCATCAACATCCTTGGGATTTCTATTAATCAGAAATTGACATGCATCAGCCATATAAACACTGTAGCTACAAGAACAGGCTTGAGATTAGAACCTCTGCATCAACTAACCTGCCTCCATATTTTCCCAAAGCCTGTCCATTCTGTGCAAGGCACAAGTTAGGAATGTGATGGAATATGTTTTATTTACCTGAGTGAGTGCAGCTTCAACAACATTGAAGAAGCCTTACACCATCCAGGAAGATAAAACAGCCTGCTTGACTGGCTGGTATTCCATTCACCACTAATACAGAGTGACTGTAGTCTGTAACGTTTACTGCAAGATTTACTGTTATGACTCATCAAGCTTACTTAAACAGCACTTCCAAACCTGAAACTTCAACCACCTTAACGGATAAGACTATGAATACAGAGAAGGATCATCACCTCCAACCTCCCTTCCAAGGCACACACCATCCTGACTTGAAACTAAAATGTTATTCCTTCACCAGACCAGAATCTGTTGCCCATCCTTAATTGCTGTCTGAGTGGCTTGCTCAGCCATTTCAGAGTCAACTGCATTGCTATAGGTATGGCATCACATGCAGGCTAGTTCAGGTAAGGACAACAGATCTCCTTCCCAAATAGGTATGAGTGAACCACATTTATTTTTAAATGACAATAAATGGTAACTACCACATTTACCATGTCAGAGACTAGCTTTTAATTTCTGATTTATTATTTAAACATTAAATTCCACCAGTTGCTATCATTGGACTTGACCTGTTCATCCCAGAGCATTAGCCCGGGCATCTGCATTGCTGGTCCTATTGCATTACCATAAGGCCACCGCCTCCCCCATATAGATTGTGGTTGTTCTCCAGTACATTTTCAGGAGCACTTAGAGATGTGCAACAAATACAGCGATGCTCAGATCCCATGAAAGAATAAATAAATGTGACTGTTTCATGTAGTGATACATGAGCATATGAGAAGTATACATTTCCTGGAATTGAGTGTAATCCCATTCTTTACCAAAATGCATGTTTGCACACATCCAAGCAGAAGCTAGTAATCTGCAGTAGAGCACCTACTAATTAATTCCTCACCTGAGGTTGGCAGTGAAACTGTTAGAATTTGAGTTAATTTAGTTAGTCACAATTGTCATCTAAGGCTATGCCAAGTGACAAGGTCATCATGGTCTTCCAAACATTGATGATCTTTTTGTGTTTCTAGTTAAGTCGGTCTTTTAATATTGTCTAGTTGCTTCTTTTTACATTGACCTTTCACCGCTCTCATTAATTTTTCTCGTGATTAGGCATTTCAAACCTTCTACATGGATTCTAATGTGTTACTGACAAAAAAAATCAATATCACTGTTAGATATAGCCTAACCGTATTGGATCATTCTTGGAGTCAAAGCTCGGATCCCCATGTCTGTCTTGAAATCTAGAGTTATTTTTAATCTACCATGTGATTTGAAAAGTACATTACTACATAAGTCTAGAGTAGGTAGGACTCTAAACTAGGTCAGAGGTGGGGATACTCCCACTACATCTCAAGAATCCTTTAAAATTGAGGTAAAATTTCAATAATTGACCTAGTACTGTTTTTCTACAGTACCTCTGGTAATTTTGTGTCCCAAAAAGATCTTACCCCAAACTTTGTGATGTATCGCACTGCTGTTTTCAATCAGTTTCAAGGGTAAAATAACCAAATTTTTTTTTCCTAAGACCCATAAGCAATAAGCCAAGGTCATATATTGTGATACTTCCATGGAACTCTGAAATAAACAAATATTCTAAGATTCAAACTTGTTACAAAGCTGAAACTTTACTCAGTATTTCTCATTCTGATGTGGAACTATTGTGGAATCTAAATAACCTAAAATACTTTGGAAAATTCAGCAGCTGCCAAAAATTAGAAATGTAAACACAAAATGCTGTGAATACACAGTAGGTCAGAAGCTTAGGTAGAGAGAAACAGAGTAAATGTTTCAGGTTCATGACCTTTCGTCAGCTGTAAAATGTTACAGAAGTAACACGTTTGAAATGAGTGCAGGTGCAGTGTGAGGGAGAAAGGAAAGAACAAAAGTCCTGAGACAAAGTATTGATTAATTCACGATCTGGATGATAGTGCAAAGGAAAATGGGGTTTAAGTGGAACAGGTGAAGAAAGAACAGCAAGTGGTGACAGCAAAATAATTGCCAGCACCTACTGTCTGAAAAAAAAATGATTACTTTGAAACCTGGACCCAGCATTGCCTATGGAATGCTGTGAAGTGCTTAATCAAATGGTGAGGTGCTGTTCCTCAAGCATTTGTCAAGGTTTATTTGAACAGTATAGGATCCTGCGGACAGAGGGTTCAGATGGGAGATGGGTTAGAGAACTAAAATGACACGCTTGTGACTGAATGATTCTCCAAAGCCATCTCTCAATATGAGCTCCTCAGTTTAGAGGAGACTATGCTAGAGACTAGATTGACAGAAGTGTGTTGTTTTTCCTGGTAGGAGCGTCGGGGGTTTTGGACAGTGAGAAGGGAATATGTAAAAGGACAGGTATTACTTCTCCTGTGCTTGCAGGGGAATGGAAAAGGATGGTGAGGTTAGGAAGTGTGCCACAAGTGACATAAATAAAGAACCAAAGAAAATTAGAAACCAGTTGCTGCACTTTCATGTGTAGCTGTTTGTTGTTCTGAATTGATCTCTCTTCCAGAGATAGACTCTGACCCATTATAGGTGAATGGTTTACATTACTTGCAGAAGCATATGTTATTTAGAGAATGACCATCTCCAGGATCCGTTCTGTGATGTATTGACCAGTTATGGAAAATACTCTGATATCTTGTGAACACAAGAAGTGTGGATAACATTCCCTACATGGGCCGTATGTTGGTTTGAACTAAAACAAACACCAGTTAACTGATCAGAAGGATGTTATTTACAGGCAGTTTGATCAGTTGTAATTGATTGAGCAGATTTCTTCCGCATTTTGGTACTAAGTGATGCCTGTCTCTGTCTGCAGGAGAGTTCGCCTAATGTAGACGATGAGACAGTTCTGCTGAGATGCACAGAAACATTCGATGATGATTTGTAATGAAGGGAATTTCTGAAGTAACCAAAAAAGCACAAAGCAAGTGATTAGTTTATGGCAAAATCAGCCAATTTCTGGTACATTGCACCATAAACTTTAAGTTAACAAAAATGTGATCTTTTACACATTTTGTTTCTGTATTTAATAATAAGGAAGGGCTAAGCCCCAAGCAAGATATATTTAACACAAATGAGCTGCATGCAAACTCTAGGCAATTCGGCTAAATGTTGTTATTCATTCTGTACAAGGAAACAAATTTCAGACTGGAATTTTTCTGCTCAATGACAACAGCCCATTGATTTCTGTGGAGAGGCGATGGGCAGCGTTTTGGTTATAATATTGTGAATGGCTGCTTGCAGCTAATATAGTTTACTTTAAAAATGAAAATATTCCATTTGAGGTTTTAAAAAGCTGTTTTATTGATGCTTAATAAGAAGACTGTGCAGAAGGTTTTTCTGAACTTTGGTGTGTTATTTATTTAAAGCTTTCTACAACTCGTGCATAATTTTAGCCCAGGGTAAAAGAAATAATTGTCACAATCTGGTGGCTAGATTCTTTGCAAGCTACCAATGGTCATCTCAAAAAGAGGAGTGCATCTAGTTTGAAGACTAGATTGTGTAAATGATTTTCTGTGTAAATAAAACAAGAAAATAGAATTGCTTTCGTCAAATATATTTTTTTAAAGAATTCTCAACTCAGAAATTACATTTTGAAGTAAACAATTTGTACAATATTGTATGTTTCAATTTTATATTGTGTTCATGTTAATATTATGCTGTTATTTATTTGTGAACATGTGCTAACAGCTGTGTTTCTAGAATCAAAGAGTTGTTGCCATTCCTTCATACAGAATATTTTAGAAACTATTTTACTCATGCCTCTCACTACAGTTTATTGTTCCACTGAACCAATAATTTTCTGGTACCTTGCCCAAGTTATCATACTTTGTACATGAGTCTTCACAGTGAGGACCAAGAGGCTGTAGCTGAACTTGATTGTGTCCTCATCCAACATTTATGCACACATTAATTCTTATCTTGGGTACTGGATCAGTCAATGCAGTCCAGATTGGAACACTCTGGTCTGTTTGCCTTAGCACAACAGTGCAAGATACCTTCAAACACAGGCATTGTATTTGAAATGTTACATTATGTGACTTTCCACATGCATTTTTAAATGAACTCGATAGAGATAATAGCAACATTACAGTTTTTCCATATTTATATCTCACATAGACTATGACTTTAAGAAGCTAATTTTTGACTAAAATGAGTGAAATTATTGCACATTGGTAGTTAATGGAAAATGTGAAATCAAACCAAAAGGTTTTTATTAAAATCTCTGGTAGTTAGATAAAAGAATGTTGCCATTGTGAATTTGGAGTCAGGCATCAAATTTGTGCCCAGCTTTCTGGAAGTACAAAAATACAATGGGCTGCAACTGTAGTTCAAGATGGGAATTACCCAAGAGAAATAAATGTTGTCTATCAATTTTAAAAATGAGACACATCTTTGTCAGCTTCTGCCCATTGCACACATTTATTGCATTGACCCTGAAAACCCACCTTATGCTGACCATTGGGTAAGAAAAGACGGATATCTTCTCAACAGATTTATTTTTAAATCGATAACAGAACAATTTTTTTTGCAATTTCCAAACCCAAATAGTTTCCCTTTGAAACTCCCATCACAAAGATAGAGAAGCATATTACTATTGTGAGTTTCATTAAAATAAAGATAGATTTCCTTCTTACATTCATTGTACATAGTAATTTGATTGAGGATGAGCCCTTGTTGGCTGGCTTTAGTGCAGAGAAACCTGTCACCTTGTTTTTGAATATTTCTATTTCTAAATAAGTTAATGAATAAATGTTTTGAACTCAAATCAGCAACCAGGATTTCCTTCCCCTGCTTTTGTTGATTGTATTATTTTGCTCGTTAGCTCTAAAGCACCAGAATATAACTGGCTAAGATGCAGAATACCTAAGACAGTGAACTGTTTTACTGTATTAATGTCTCTCAGAGGGTTTGTATCAGGATCATTAACATTGAAATGTTTTGAAACATAACTCACATTGTTTCCTGGTAAGTGCCTAAGAAGGGATAAATTACCACAACTTGTTAAGTTTTTTTGTATGTTTACTTATCTCTTGTACTGAGAAGTTTTATTCCAATTCTCATGAGCCTAAATTTTTTGATCTTAAAATATAGTGGTTTTAAAATGTTTGAAATAAAATCTTCAGCAGTGTGCTCCGTCTGTACTTGTGACATTTGTGGATTGTAATACTGTTCAAACTGCAATTAAATCCCATTACTGTTTATTTTAAATCATTTATTCTAAGCTCTTCTTTCTGTGTTCAAATCTAGCTGTTTTTCTGATCACACGGTGACAGGGTAGGGTTGGAAAGTCTCTAGATTGGGAGCGGGGGTCTGAAGGAAATAGGAGGATCCTGTAGCTTGCAGACATCTGAAGTAGAAGCAGAGACCCAGTACCAAAGCAGAATATAAAATGACCTGTTGAACTGGAAGAATTAATCAAAATGGATGAGAAGAAATGTAACCAAATGGAACAAATTAACAGCTTGGAATTGGATCTTCATATCCTTGTAACAGATAAGGAGCAAGATACAAGATCGCAAAATGAAAGTGATGTACATGTTAAAAACATCACAGATATAGGAAAGTGCAGGAAAATGGTGTTCGGGTAGAAGATCACCTATGATCTCATTGATGGCAGAGTGGGCTGAAATAGCTGAATGACCCAGGCCTGTTCCTGTTCTTGTTCCTACATTCCTGTTTTGTAACTACTTGAAATCTGAAGTACAAATCTAAGAGGGTCAGAAATACGAAGTGGATCTGACAGCATCTGTGGAGGGAAAACAGTTGAAATTGAAGGCAGCTTACGTTATGCTAAAACTGTGCAACAACATTGGGAGCTGGAGAACCAGAACATTAGTATGGGTGGTTGAGTGGCAGTGAATATCTGTTCCTTAAATCTAGGATTCCTTTGGTTCTAAAAGGGCCAGAATAAAATACCTTCCTTCACCCCTCGCGGACTCTGCAACATCTTTACATATGCAGCATTTCTTTATTAATTATCTTCTTGGTACACAAGGAGTGCAGTAGAGCAGCAGAACTGCCTCTGAAGTTAGCCTCTGGCTCACTATCTAGGATTTTTGAGATTCTATTCTAAAAGGAAGGATGCTGTATGAATATCAGACGTACATGAAAACACTCATGATCATCTCAGAAGTTGAAACAAATTGGTGGGTTCGTGGTGCTGTACCAATGTTATCATTAGTGACATGTAGGTGTTGGAATTCTGGGCTCACAATCATGACACAGGTTGCTGAAAAATTCTTTGAGATTCTAGCAATGATGCAAAGGATCCTCAACCCCAGTAGACTCACAAAACCACAATTTATTCAGACACATTTGGCCCACCACAGGGGTAACTCAGTTCTGGATATGCATGCAGCAAAAGGTTTCATTTTATTTCCACCCTTCTCCAGTTAATTGTATCACTATCAAAAAGTCTTTGAAAAAGTGCAGAAAATGGCAAAACTGGACCAAATATGAATTTCCCGATTGAGTTATTAATTTGCTTAAGCGAAATATTTAATTTCAGACTTCAAAAATCACAAGGTGCAACAGATAAGAATGTATATGTTTTAATGTCCATATAACTGATTTTTCAACATATGAGAATAACAAATGTTCATTTGTTTGGTTACAAAACAAATGTAGAGAAAAAGGAAGTTATAAACATCATATTTAAAAGAAGTATCGGTAGGGGTTGAATAGCATTGAAATCATATAATCATGACTTTAGCTAAGAGATGACCAGGTCTAGTTTTACCACCATTCCAAACAGGACTGGCATATTCTGATGTGGGATGTAATATTTAATATTAACAAGATATAAAATTCTCCTGTCAATAAGAATTATTATGCTGCTGCTGTTAAAAAAAAGTCAAGCTTTAATTTTTCTCTGATATTGACAAGAATAAATGCACTGAATTTCACATAAATATAAACTTGTATTCAGGACAGCATAGTTGCTTCGTGGTTAGCAATGCAGCCTCACAGCACCAGGGTCCTGGGTTTGATTCTAGCCTTGGGTAACTGTGTGAAGTTTGCACATTCTCTTTGTGTGTTTGTGTGGATGCCTCTGGATGCTCTGGTTTGCTCCCACAGGCCAAAGATGTGCAAGTTAGGTGGATTAGCCATGGTAAATGCATGGTGACAGAGATGGGGCAGGTCTGGGTGGACTGAATGGGTCAAATGGCCTGCTTACATACTGTTGTCATTCTATGAGCTATTAGCAAAACTCAAAGCCAAAAGGAACACTTGCAAATGGAAGAAAACATGTTGTTATGCTTCGCCAGGTAAAAAGTTTGAAAAAGTAAGGGCAAATTTAAGATTAGTGTAGCAACAAAATTCAACTTTGAAAAGTCTAATCTAATCCGGTATGTAGAAATTGGACTTTTGCTAAGATGCAAGTTAATAATCACGTGAAATTCAACAGTAATTGCAGCCATCCTTATCAGTGTCCAAGAAAAATTAAAGCACAATTGGTTTACAGCATCAGCATAATATTTCTTAGATTATCATTAAATAAGTTATTCCTATTAATATATGCTATGCCTTACTCCATTCATTATTTTTTCTTTGTATCTTGCAGCTCTCAATGGCTCTTATATTCGGTAGTTATTTTCAGAAAAACACTCCCCCTGTAAAAACGTTGTTGACCCCATAGTCTATCTGGGCTTCAACTATCACCTTGGTACAATAACATTGATATAGAGTGGGATGGTGGAGAATCTGTGCGGGTACAGTTGAGGAACTGCAACTGATGAAAGACCCTGATGGGAGCGATGTTTAGGCCCCCTTGTTGTAGTCAGGATGTGGAGCAGAAAATAAATCAGGAGACAGAAAAGGCGTGTAGGAAAGACACTACAACAATAGTAATGGGGGGACTTCAAAATGCAGGTGCATAAACAGGTACAAAAAGGACATATCATTAGCAGAGAATCAATTTTTTTTTCCTTAAATTTAGCTTTGAGTCATGTAGGCTTTGTGCATTAGTGAAAACAGGTGATAAAAGGTGACACCCCATTTTATAACTCTTCTGATAGCTGTTGAGAAATGCTGTGATATAATACACGTTGTTGCTTGAAAATCATTGATAATTGTGCCCCATTTTTGAGAGTGAAAGGGTATAGGGTTATGTTGGTTTAATTCATTGGGTCACCTATTGCTCCTGGTTCTGGTGAGGTAGTTCACTTCAAGCTTGGAATCTAATTACAACCCTTTACTTATCCAACTCATTTTCCAGTCCTCCTTGCAGAAAGACTAAATTTCATTAGCTTTTTTTGATTTTGTCTGTATCTATTCATGACATTCTAATGAGCTATGTACCTTGATTCCCAAACCTCTTTAGACCATCACTGTTTTCAGCTTTTTACAATTTAGAAAGTATCTTGTTTTATCCCTTTTGGGCCAAGGTGGAAGATCTCTACTCACGGGTTTCTACTCACAGTCAAATCTCTGAAATCAGTAAAGTGATAGAAGGGGTCATCTAAAGTGTTATGGGGCACCACTTGCAAAGCAATAATTTGCTCACTAACGGTTTGGATTCTGCCAGGGCCATACAGCTCCTGACCTCATTACAGTCCTGATTTGATGAGTAACAGAGAGTTGAATTCCAGTAAGGTAATACCGAGGTGCCATTGACATCAAGGCTGCATATGACTGAATATGGCATTAAGGAGCCTGAGCAAAACTGGAGTCAATGGAATCAAGAAGAGAAACCCTCCAACCTTCCAACGGAAGATGATTGTGGTTGTTGAAGATGGGTCAGTTCAATTCCAGGACATCTCTGCAGGAGCTCCGTAGGATAGTATGCTAGGCTTAATCATCTTCAGCTGCTTCATCAATGACCTTCCCTCCATTATAATATCAGAACTGGGGATGTTCGGTGATGATTTATATGTTTGGCATCATTTGCTACTTCTCAGATCTGATCATGTCCACATGCAGCTAAACCTTGACAATTTCTGGGTTTGGGCTGATAAGTGGCAATTAACATTTGCATCACATAAATGCCTGGCAATGAACACCTCCAGCGAGAACCAATCATCATCATCTGACATTCAATACATTACCATCTCTGAATTTCCCACTCTTGGTATCCTGTAGATTTCCATTGGCTGGGAACTGATCTGGACTAGCCATATAAACTGTGACTACACTAGCAGGTATGAAGCTAGGAATCCTGCAGCGAGTAACTCACTGGTCAGCGAAATGATGAAAGACGTCCCATTTGCCTAGATGAGTGCAGGCTATAGTAATGCTCAAGAAGCTTGACACCATCCAAGATTAAGCAACCTGCCTGATTGGCTTTACATCCACAAACACTTCATCCATCACTGACAAACAGTAGCTGTAGTATGTACCACCTACAGATGCATTGCAACAACTCACCAAGGTTCAGCATCTTCTAAACCCACAGCTGCTCAATGTAAAGAAACAATAAACATAGAAGCATAGAAACCTGGAGCAGGAATAGGCCATGCAACCTTATGCACTTGTTCCAGATGATCGTGGCTTACCTTCAAATGCCAAAGATACATGAAAATATCACCACCTGCAAGATTCCTTCCAAGCTATTTACCATTCTTTTACTGTCACTGGGTTCAAATCCTAGAACATCAATGCAAAAACGGAACATGCTGAATTTCTGCACTGCAAGGGGAAGAGGTTTACAGATTTTGAGGAGGTTCGACAGGAAATTGAAGCAGAGACGGACAGAGTTACAGGGAGCAATAAAGGAATCTTGCCAATTCCGATCAACCTGCGAGTGCATTCTCCAAATGGTGAGTGAGGTCTCCTTGATCCAAATCTAGGAGATGATTATGTGAGATCTTGAAGAATTGAATTTGTGTATAAAAGCTATGATCCCTTTTTGTCAATTGTACAGGGAGTCCACATTTAACCTCATTCCCTTTTAGCATTGCTGAGGTAATGGGTCCAGAAGCCTTGTTGAGCACTGCATGAAATGTAAGAATGCACAGTGAACTGCAGTATCTCCCTGACAAGGCTGCTTACAATTTGGCAAAATATAGCCCCTCATGATGCTGTGCTGTGGTCCATCTGCTATGACCCAGGTGCCACTGCTGCACATGCACACCCCACCATCACCTACCTCTGTGGAGAGGCTGCTGGTCTGTTGAGTTCCACAGCTCTCCCCATTGTGCCCTTTGTCTGCCTTGAACCCTGGCCTGGTTGATGGAATGAATAAATGTCTCACTTCTGCCTTCACTTTAGAGGACGTCAAACATGTTGCATGAATAGCTATGAATCAGCAAGTGGAAGGGAGGGAGGAACTTGATGAAATGACAGTTACTGTGGGAGTGAAGCAGTGGCTAACAGGTTCCTGGATCTTGATGGACTTTATTCTCGGGTATGAAAAGAAGGGACCAAATGAGGTGGAGAAGCACTTGTGTTAATTCTCCAAAATACATTACTTTCTGCAAATGTTCTTTCAGACTGGATATTCAAGAAGAGGCGATGGAGGTGGGAGTGGGTAAACTATTGTTCAATGATTTTGACATTGTGGGGGAAGGTCATTGAATTGATCATTAAGAGGGTTATAACCGGGTATTTGGAAAATCTCAATGTAACCAGGAAGAACCAGCATAGTTTTGTGAACAGGAAATCATCTCTTAGAGGTTGGTTTAATCTGGAGTTTAGAACAGTGAGGGGTGATTTGATTGAAGGGTATAAGAGCCTAAGTGACCTTGATAAGGTTGACTCAGGAAGGATGTTTCCTGTTGTGGGTAAGCCCAAAACTGGGGTCTCAGCTTTTAAAAACAGTCACTCTAAAATGGCCAACAAGGTTTTATTTTCTCTGTGGATTCTGGAATTTTGTGCCTTAGAAGGTGATGGAGGCAGGGTTGTTGACTATTTTTATGCTGGATGTGGATGGATTCTTCTTATGTAAGGGAGTCAGAGGTTGTACAAAATGCAGAGGAATGGGATAGTGGGAGATATAGCAGTTTGGATCGGAAATTGGCTTGCTGAAAGAAAACAGAGGGTGGTAGTTGGTGGGAAATGTTCATCCTGGAGACCAGTTACTAGTGGTGTACCGCAAGGGTCGGTGTTGGGTCCACTGCTGTTTGTCATTTTTATAAATGACCTGGATGAGGGCGTAGAAGGATGGGTTAGTAAATTTGCAGACGACACTAAGGTTGGTGGAGTTGTGGATAGTGACGAAGGATGCTGTAGGTTGCAGAGAGACATAGATAAGCTGCAAGAGCTGGGCTGAGAGGTGGCGAATGGAGTTTAATGCAGACAAGTGTGAGGTGATGCACTTTGGTAGGAGTAACCGGAAGGCAAACTACTGGGCTAATGGTAAGATTCTTGGTAGTTTAGATGAGCAGAGAGATCTCGATGTCCATGTACACAGATCCTTGAAAGTTGCCACCCAGGCTGACAGGGCTGTTAAGAAGGCATACAGTGTTTTAGCTTTTGTTAGTGGAGGGATCGAGTTCTGGAACCAAGAGTTTATGCTGCAGCTGTACAAAACTCTGGTGCGGCCGCACTTGGAGTATTGCATACAGTTCTGGTCACCGCATTTATAAGAAGGATGTGGAAGCTTTGGAAAGGGTGCAGAGGAGATTTACTAGGATGTTGCCTGGTATGGAGGAAGGTCTTACTAGGAAAGGCTGAGGGACTTGAGGCTGTTTTCGTTAGAGAGAAGAAGGTTGAGAGGTGACTTAATTGAGACATATAAAATAATCAGAGGGTTAGATAGGGTGGCTAGGGAGAGCCTTTTTCCTAGGATGGTGACGGCGAGCACGAGGGGGCATAGCTTTAAATTGAGGGGTGAAAGATATAGGACAGATGTCAGAGGTGGTTTCTTTACTCAGAGAGTAGTAAGGGAATGGAACGCTTTGCCTGCAACGGTAGTAGATTCGCCAACTTTAGGTACATTTAAGTCGTCATTGGATAAGCATATGGACGTACATGGAATAGTGTAGGTTAGATGGGCTTGAGATCGGTATGACAGGTCGGCACAACATCGAGGGCCGAAGGGCCTGTACTGTGCTGTAATGTTCTATGTTCTATGTTCTAACACCCTCATTAACAGCATTATGCAGCCAGTGAGCTCATTCCATATTCATAAATGAATAAAAGAAACCTATCACTTAAATCTATTTGTCACAATTTTGCTGATCCATGTAATCTGTTGATACCATTTTATAATTCAATGTTCCCATCTATACATTAACATACCCCATCATTTAAACCATTAATGGATACATTGAAAATTTGAAGCCTCAAGCCATATCCCAAGGGACATGTGTCAGATTCTGTTCATGTCCCTATTCTTTGTCTCTTACCATTCAGTCAATTTTCTAACAAAGTCAATAATTTGCTTTCAATTCTATGAGCTTCAACTTTAGCTATCAATCTCTATGAGTATTTTTATAGAATACCTTCTGGTGGTTCACATAACCAAAATCAATTACATTACTTTTCAGTGATCTCTTCAAACATTTTATTTTCATCAGGTGTAAATCCATCTTTGCTCTCTCTGGTCAGCTGAAAACTTTTAAGGCATTGAGTTACTCAATCCTTGATAATAGACTCCTGGGACTGATGTCTTAGACCCTGGGCAGGCAGACATGAAGACGAATGGGCATAGAATTTCATGCCATCAGTTGGGTATTTGGTTTCTTGGCTCCAATCCACCCTTGGACATTTTCAAGGAGAAAAGAAGGAGGGCATGGTGCAGAGGGTAGTCAATTCAGGCAGTTATAGTCCACTTATGATTTATAGTCTAAGGCCAATTGGGATTTCCCAGTCAGCCAGAGGCTATGGAGTACTTGAAGCCCTCTCTGCCTGCTTAACTTCAGCCTAGGTCAGTTAGTGAACAGCTTCTACCCATATTGTGTTAATTTGGTTCCTATGGCATTTTTTCAAAATTTAAAATATTAAAAATTAATTTAAAATATTAATTTCACCATTTGGTCAATTTGGAGAAAATCTCAGGTTGCTGACAGTCCTCAGTACAGTGCCAGAATCCTGATCACCCATTGAGCCACAATAGGACCCTGCCCGAGTAATTTCCAGATGACAGATGATAGGATATCTGATTTGTACCTCCCTGAATTTTCTCTCTTTTACCTTTCTTAAATAGTGGAGAAACATGCACAATTTTGTTGTCTAAAGGAATGGCTCGTGAACATATGGAACTTTGGAAAATTATGATGTGGAGATTCCGCTGTTGGACTGGTCAAGAGTCATAGACACCAGATTATAGTCCAACAGGTTGATTTGAAATCACAAGCTTTCAAACTGCTGCCCCTTTGTCAGCTGAAGTGAGGCCACTTCATCTGACAAAGGAGCAGCAATCCGAAAGTTTGTGATTTCAAATAAACCTGTTGGACTATGATCTGGTGTCTTGTGATTTTTGACCTTGAAAAATTATAGTCAGAACATTTACAATGTTTCCTACTTCCTTTAAAGTCTTAGAATGGAAACCATCCAAACTTTGGAGGAGGTGTACTTATTTCTTTTTTGTGACAATTATTTTGCTTATTGTCCATTTTGGTCAATCCCTGTCCCTGCTTCAGTGTCAGCTTCCTTGCAATGTCTTGCATGATATTCCTGTCCAGTATTGTAAATCGTGATAATTACGCAAATGGCCGTCATTTCCTTCAGAGTATCAGTGAAATCACCATTATCAATTTTCAAAGAGCATCCATTGTGCCTGACCACACTCTTTATCTTCAAATGTTTGTGTTGATTTTAATATCCATGCAAGTTGTTTATCATATTTCCTTTTTGTAGATTTTCCTACCTGTTTGTCACCCATCTTGTATCTTTCCCAGTTGCCTGGATGTGTTAATTTTTGCATGCTATCTCTGGGTCAATTACTCTTTAAGTAGTCAATGGTTTTGTTTTGTGATGTACAGCTTGTGAATCTTATGAACATTAACTGTGTCTATGTCACGTTTAAATCCTTTTGTGAATATTTCATCATAATCATGTGCCTACTTTATTGTGATAAGTCTGTGTCTCATCACATTAGAACTAACCTCACCCAAGTTTAAATCTGAAGTAGCTGTTTTGTGTTCCTCTCTTTCAAACAGTACATTGAACTCAGTTAATTACGATTGCTGCTAGATGAACGTTTGTGCATAATGATCACAAGGTATGTCAGCATATTCCCAAGTAAGGATGTGATTTTCCAACCTTTCTTTTCAAATTGATTGTCCTGTTCAGAAGCAGCAGCTGCACTCTACAGCACTATTGTTGTCTCTTCTCAGCTTTCCTCCATAAATGGCACCTGGAATAGGCAGGAACAAAACTGAAAAAAATCAAGCTTTTGATTAAATGTCATTCTTCTCACAGTGTGTAACTCATGTGGATCCCACCCATATCAAACAGTGCTCATTAGAATGAAACCTTGGAATTTTCACCTTCAGAACATGATAAAAATGCTTCAGAAGAGCACACCAAATCATAAACAAGCGCAGACACACGTTTTAACTGAAAGCACTATTTTAACAAACCTAGAATATCACTGGAGAAATTTGTATAATAATTCATGATTCTTAGAACTAATTAAAAGTTTTAATAATTTAACTTGAATGTAGGAAGATTTGTCAGTAAGTTTGTGAAGGATACAAAAATTGGTGGAGTTGCAAATAGTAAGGATGATAGCCTTGGATTTCAGGGGAGATAGACGCTAATCAGTTGGGCTGATCAGTGGAAAATTAATTCAAATAGGTGTGAGGTGATACACTTGAGCAGGACAAGCAAGGCAGGGGAATATGGAATGAATGGTAGGACCATAGAAGTCATCAAGGATCAGAGGGACCTGGCTGTGCGTATCCATCAATCCCTTAAGGTAGTGAGAAATAGTGAGAATAAAGTCGTTAATAAGGATATGGGATATTTGTCTTTATTAGCCAAGGCATAGGGTCTAAGATCAGGGGATTATACCTGAGCTGTAAAAAGTGTTAGTTCGGCCTCAGCTAGAGTATTGTGTGCAGTTCTAGAACGTGTATCATAGGTGGGATGTGATTGCACCGGAAAGGAGATTTACGAGGATGTTGCCTAGGATGGAAAGTTTTAGTTATTAAGAGAGATTGGACAAACTGGAGTTATTTCCCTTGAAGCAGAGGAGACTAAAGGGAGACATGATTGAAATGTATAAAATTATGAGGGGAAGAGATGTGTTGGACTGGAAGAGTGTATTCCCCTTCACAGAGGAATCAATGACCAAGGGCCAGATTTAAGGTAACGATTTAGAGGGGGCATGAAGAAAATTTCTTTCACCCAGAGGTTGGTGGGAATCTGGAACTCACTGCGTGTAAGAGTGGTATAGGCAGAAACCCTCAGAAAATTTAAGAATTATTTAGATGTGTACTTGCCAAGGCATATGAGGCTCTGAGCCAAATGCTGATCAGCACAAACTTGATAATCTGAAGATATAATAGGAACTGCAGATGCTGGAGAATCTGAGCTAAAAGGTGTAGAGCTGGATGAACACAGCAGGCCAAGCAGCATCAGAGGAGCAGGAAAGCTGACGTTTCGGGCCTAGACCCTTCTTCAGGAAAAAAAGAAAAGAAAGGGTCTAGGCCAGAAACATCTGCCTTCCTGCTCCTCTGATGTTGCTTGGCTTGCTGTGTTCATCCAGCTCTACACGTTGTCATCTCTCCATAATCTGAAGGACATTTTCTGTGCTCTATGATTCTAACTGCAAGTTAGCAAAACCTCACTTTGATCTTTGAATTGTGAATCACTGTTAATTATATTTGCTATTTATAACTTTATGGAAGTTAGATTAATCTATAAATTAAAGTACAATCAGATACAAAATGATTCTGGTAATTTCATTTTACACGCAAATTACCCTCTGTAATAGCATGCGTGAGATCACAGTATAGAAACGGGATTCAGATCTTTATTAGCTAGCAGACCTACCTGAACTTGAGGTGTCAACCTGGTGAAGCTATAACATAGAACTGCAAGCTTGCTAAACAGCGGAAAATGTATGAAATAGATCCAGCTAAGCAATCCCACAAACAATAGATCAGATCTAAGCCTGGCAGTCATGCCGCATCATGTCCATTAGCTGTAGGTAAATTCTAGTGCATGAGTTATAATATTTACGTTTCAGGTATTGAGGAAGGCCAATTAGATTGTAGCCATTATTATGAGAGGAGTTAAATTTAAAAATAAAAAATGTTTTGTTTCAGGCATTCAGGGAATTTTTAAAAAAATATTTTTCATGGGATGTGGATGTTTCTGCGAATTGGTCATCCCTAATTGCCCAGAGGATAGTTAGGATTCAATCACATTGCTGTGGTTCTGGAGTCACATGGAGGCCAGATTAGCTAAGGATTGCAGTTTCCCTTCCCTAAAGGACATTAGTGAACAGATTCTTTTTTCCCCTAATAATTGACAATTATCAATGACTTCATAGTCGTCATGAGAGTTTTGACTCCCGAATTCAAATTTCACTATCTGGCATGATGAGATTTGGATTAATAGTTTAGCAGTAATCCCAGTAGGTCAAAGGCTCCTCCCCATATCTTACCACATGTGAGATACTACGTACAATTTTGGTTTGTTTATTTATTTAATGAAGTATGTAAATTAATTGAGGACTATTCACAAGAGATTGATACGTTTGGTACTACATACAATGAGTGGATTGAGTTGCTTCCACTGGTGCTTAAAAGAGGAAAAGATGATTTTATTGAAGTTTACGTGATCCTGAACAGTATTGACAAGGTGGACTTGCAAAGAATGTTTACTATTGAGGGTAGGTCCAGAACTGGGCAACGCTGTTTTAAAATTCAGGATCACCCTCTTAAGGCAGAGCTTAGAGGTAATATTCTTTTCTCTCAGAATATTGTATGTCTTTGGAACTCTCTGCCTTGGCAAGTGGGAACATTGAATATTTTTAAGAAACTTTTGGATAGATTCTTGTTATACAAGTGAATCAAAGATTATTGGGGCTACATGGAACTATGGAATTTGGAACACAGTTAGATCAGCCATGATCTTATTGAATGATGAAGCTGGCTTGACAAGTCAAATTGCCTTTTTCTGCTTAAATTGGTGCACGTTGGTATATCGTCAACACAAAAGACAGGACAAATCCAACTTGGCCAATTACTGCCCTGTCAGCCCCCTCTTGATCATCAGCAAGGTGATGAAGAGGTCATCATTAGTACTGGAAAACAACAAAAGAACAACCTATCGTCCGATGCCCAGTTTGGGATCCGCCAGATCCACTCAGATCCTGACCTCATTACAGCCTTGATCCAAACATAGACAAAAGAACCAAATTCCAGAGGTCAGGTGAAAGTGACTGCCTTGACATCAAGAGAGAATTTGACCAAGTATAGCACCAAGGAGCCCTCAGTAAACTACGATAATTGAGAATCCAGGGAGAAGCCTCTGCCAATAGGAATCAATCTTAGCACAGAGGAAGGTGTTTGTGGTTGTTGTGTTATTGCTGGATACCCTCAGGGCAACACCCAAGATACAACTATCATAGAGTCAGAAGTGGGGAACTTTTTTTTAAATGCACTAATGCGGCATGGCCATTTTTGGCCCGGCCAGCATTTATTGCCCTTCCCTAGCTATTCTCAAGAACGTGATGGCGAGCTGCCTTCTTGAATTGCTGCAGTGCATTTGCTGTCAGTAAACCCACAATACCATTAGGGAGGGAATCCCAGGACTCTGATCCAGTGAAAGTGAAGGAACAGGATGGTGATGCCATTGGTGGGAACATGCAGGTGATGGTGTTTCCATGTATCTGCTGCCCTTGTTCTTCTAGATAGAAGTGATCATGGGTTTTGAAGGGGACACACTGGCCTAGTGGTATTATTAGACTATTAAGTTAGAAACTTCGCTAATGATCTGGGGACCCAGCAAAAATAGCCCTGTCACACAGTCCTCCTTACTAATATCTGGGGGCTAGTGCTAAAATTAGTAAAGCTATCTCCCAGACTAATCAAGCAACAGCCTGACATAGTCAAAGTCACAAAATCATACCTTACAGACAATGTCTCAGATGTCACTATCATGATCCCTGAATATATCTGGTCCAATCTGTGTTCAGTTAACTGTATCTCAGCTGGGCAGTAGCATCAGCATTACCTTTAGTTTAATTGGGCTAGGGTTAGGGTACGGATCTCAGCCATAGTTACAAATCACCACCCAAGAGTCATTTTGAGTTTGTAATCCTCCCTGCTATTTTTCCTTTATACACCTATCCACACAATTATTAATTCCCAAATACACAAAGAAAGATATTTCCCACACTCTAGTGTGACATCAACCAGTCATCCACAGTTTCTGTATAAATTATATCCTGGACTTTGCTTAAACAGATTGTATGCTGAACCTCTCAGATATGTACAAATCAGATTAACTTCAGGCATTGGATGAGCCTCTAAAGATTTTGTATTTTTCAGCTTTGAAGAGCAAATGAAAGAAATCAGAGCAGAATTTAAACCTTCATCCTGGGACAGATTAGGGGGTGGGAACATGTAAATTGGAGATCCCAATGCCTTCACAGCTTCTCACATTAAGCCTGGAACTAATTGAGGGCCTTGTCCTAACATTACCTATAATCAAGCAGCGATGGTCAGGGGCTATGCCATGTAAGAAGCTGTCTAGTAAACCCTTTGGACAGAACTGTGGTCAGCTGGGTCTCTCATTCTCAGGCACCTCTGCCTAATGGAGGGGTCCATTTGTGACTCCTTACATACTGATATAGTACTAATAGAGCAGCATGGTGGCTCAGTGGTTAGCACTACTGCCTCAGAGCACCAGGGTCCTGGATTCAATTCCAGCCTTGGATGACTGTCTGTATGGAGTTTGCACATTCCCCTTGTGTCTGTGTGGGTTTCCCCTGAGTGTTATGGTTTTATCCCATAGTCCTAAGATATGCAGGTTAGTGATTTGCCATGGTAAATTACCCATAGTGTCCCTGGATGTATAGGTTAGGTGGATTAGCTGTGGGAAATGCTAGGTTACAGAGATAGGATAGGGGGGGTGAGCATGGGTAGGATGCTCTTCAGTGAGTCGGTGTGGACCTGTTGGGCTGAATGGCCTGTTTCCACATTGTAGGGATTCTATGAACCTGGGCAATATCCAGGCTTGGGCCAGTGCTACGCAATGACCATCTCCAACAAGAGAAAATCTGACAATCAGTGTTTATTTCAATAGCATTACCATTACAGAATCCCCCACAATGAATATTCTAGCAGTTGCCATTGACCAGAAATTGAACTGCAATTAGCCATATAAATACCGTGGCTACAAGATCAGATCAGAGACGAGGAATGCTGCAGTAAGAAACTCACCTCCTGACACCCCAAAGCCTGCTCACCATCTACAAGGCACACATCAGAGTGTGATGGAATACCTCCTACTTGCCTGGATGAGTACAGATACGACAACACTGAAGAAACTTGACACCATTTAGGATAGAGCAGCCGATTTGATTGACATCACATCCACAGACATTCACTCTTACCATTGCTGATGTACAATAGCAGCAGTGTGTACCATGTAAAGATACATTGAAAAAATTCACCAAGGCTCCTTAGACAGCACTTTCTAACACACAATGACTACCATCTAGAAGAAAACAGGGCAGCAGATACATGGGAGCACCACAGCAAACAAGTTCTCCTCCAAGCCTATCACCATCCAGGCTTGGAAGTGTATTGCTATTTTTTCATTGTTGCTGGGTCAAAATCCTTGAACATCCTGTCTCATGACATTGTGGGCTTATCTACCAAATGGACTGCAGTAGTTCAAGAAGCTTTCACGACCACCTCCCCAGGAACAACTAGGGATATACAATGAGCGGTAGCCTAGTCAATGAAGCCCCCGTCCTTTGAATGAATTTTCAAAAAGATTATTAAGTAAAATTAGTGTATATAAAGGTTAGGAATGGATCAGAAATCACTGTTGGGAGTGATTTGCAACACCTCTAACAGCAGTAATTCCATTGAACAGTGTATTAAACAAAAAAGAGTGGACTTTGTGATAGCTACATTGTAATAATTGTGAGTGACTCAAATTTTCATATCGTCGAGACTAATTAAATTGGCAAGAATTATCTAGAAGATGAGTTGTAGAATGTGTTGTGGCATCAGGAATTGGAGTACATGAATAACCATGTTTTGTTACGACTGTACATAGTTTTAATTAAACATCACCAAAATACTGTGTAATTTTGGTCTCCATATTGAAGAAAGTACATACATGCCTTGCGAGCAATGTAATACAGATTGTCCACTAGAAAGGGAGGGTTGTCCTGTGATGAGAAGCTAAGTGAGTTGGTTTATTTTCTTTGCAATTTAAAAGAATGATAATTGGTTTCATTGAAGCATTCAAGATTTTGAAGGCTCATGACAGGTAGACATTAAGAAGTTGTTTCTGCTCCCTATGGAATTTAATACACAACTTCACTCAGGACAAGAAAATAATCATTTAGGACTGATATGAAGATAAATTTCTTTACTCAGAAGGATTGCAAATCTTCAGAATTCTCTCCTGCAGCGAGTTGTAGATGTTCCATTGTTGAGTATATTTATTTGCAGATTGGCAGATAGATTTGTGGTCTTTCAGGAAGTAAAGGTATGGGAAGCCAACAGGAAACTGTGTTCAAGCCCAAGATCAACCATGTTAATATTGAATAGGAGAGCAGGCTCAATAGATTGTATGATCTACTCCTGCTCCTACCTATTGTTGGTATGTTCAGTGGCCACTGCTACTCGTCATGCTGTCTCTAAATGCCAGCAGCTGTTAGATGCAGGATATTTCTCTCACACGAGCCAGAAACCACAATCGCAGCACTCATACTGCCTGCTTGGGAATTCATCTCCTTGGGGCTCCTAAAAATGGCTGTTTTAATAAGTATTGAATGGGACCATCATGGTGACTACTAAACTTTACATCAGTCTCTTCTCAACTTGAGAAAATATTTCTGATCGCGTGAACAGCATGACAGGAATTTAATGTAGACTGATTACTCATTACTAACTCCAGTCAATTTTCTGTGATCAGCCCCATGTAAGGACATTAGTTGACTAAAGGCCCAATAGAGGTCTTGCGGTACAGTGGGTAGTGTTCCTGCATCTGGGCCTAACACTGTTTGCAAACCTGATGGAAATAGAAGGTGCATTGACCATAGATTAATTATCAATCTCTAAAGCCTTTAAATACATCTATGGAAGGTGGGAAGAGCAGGAGAGCCACCCCTCACCCCCAGTCAGCCATGCTTGATATGGAGTGGTACTCTGGAAGTTATAGCCTCTGATGACAAGTAAGCAGCCTGTTCCATGAAAAAAAAACTAGCTAATCAAAAAGTCATCAGCACGCACTTTGTCTTGCTTATGTGTCATTAGATATAGGAAAACCAGAGTTCAATAAAACTCAATTTTACTTCCTGAAAAACTTACCTAAAACCAGATTAACTGCTTCTCTGATTATTACAAGAATTGTTTTCTACTGGCAAGTTACTAGATAAAAAACCTGAAACTCCCACATATCACTTTTCAGGCAGATAAACCACACAAGTAATCAGTCAATCAAAATCACTCATGCCATTTCTGCATAAGCAATTGGTAACAAATTAGTTTCATCTGGAATTTCTAATAAATCATTTGCAAAATATAATCAGAGGTAACTGATAACATGTGTAAGCGTTTACAGTAAGATATAGAACAGAGAACATAGAACATAGAACAGTACAGCACAGAATAGGCCCTTCAGCCCACGATGTTGTGCCGACCATTGATCCTCATGTATGCACCCTCAAACTTCTGTGACCATATGCATGTCCAGCAGTCTCTTAAATGACCCCAATGACCATGCTTCCACAACTGCTGCTGGCAACACATTCCATGCTCTCACAATTCTCTGTGTAAAGAACCCGCCTCTGACATCCCCTCTATACTTTCCACCAACCAGCTTAAAACTATGACCCCTCGTGCTAGCCATTTCTGCCCTGGGAAATAGTCTCTGGCTATCAACTCTATCTATACCTCTCATTATCTTGTATACCTCAATTAGGTCCCCTCTCCTCCTCCTTTTCTCCAATGAAAAGAGACGGAGCTCAGTCAACCTCTCTTCATAAGATAAGCCCTCCAGTCCAGGCAGCATCCTGGTAAACCTCCTCTGAACCCTCTCCAAAGCATCTACATCTTTCCTATAATAGGGCGACCAGAACTGGACGCAGTATTCCAAGTGCGGTCTAACCAAAGTTTTATAGAGCTGCAACAAGATCTCACGACTCTTAAACTCAATCCCCCTGTTAATGAAAGCCAAAACACCATATGCTTTCTTAACAACCCTGTCCACTTGGGTGGCCATTTTAAGAGATCTATGTATCTGCACACCAAGATCCCTCTGTTCCTCCACACTGCCAAGAATCCTATCCTTAATCCTGTACTCAGCTTTCAATTTCGACCTTCCAAAATGCATCACCTCGCATTTATCCAGGTTGAACTCCATCTGCCACCTCTCAGCCCATCTCTGCATCCTGTCAATGTCCCGCTGCAGCCTACAACAGCCCTCTATACTGTCAACGACACCTCTGACCTTTGTGTCGTCTGCAAACTTGCTGACCCATCCTTCAATCCCCTCATCCAAGTCATTAATAAAAATTACAAACAGTAGAGACCCAAGGACAGAGCCCTGTGGGACCCAACTCACCACTGACTTCCAGGCAGAATATTTTCCTTCTACTACCACTCGCTGTCTTCTGTTGGCCAGCCAATTCTGTATCCAAGCAGCTAAGTTCCCCTGTATCCCATTCCTCCTGACCTCTGAATGAGCCTACCATGGGGAACCTTATCAAATGCCTTACTGAAGTCCATATACACCACATCCACAGCTCGACCCTCATCAACTTTTCTAGTCACATCCTCAAAAAACTCGATAAGATTTGTGAGGCATGACCTACCCCTCACAAAGCCGTGTTGACTGTATTTGATCAAGCCATGCTCTTCCAGATGGTCATAAATCCTATCCCTCAGAATCCTTTCTAACACCTTGCAGACGACAGACGTGAGACTTACTGGTCTGTAATTGCTGGGGATTTCCCTATTTCCTTTCTTGAAGAGAGGAATTACATTTGCCTCTCTCCAGTCCTCAGGTACGACTCCAGTGGAGAGCGAGGATGCGAAGATCTTTGCAAGTGGCGAAGCAATTGCATTTCTCGCTTCCCAAAGCAGCCGAGGACAAATCTGGTCCGGGCCTAGCGACTTGTCAATCTTAACGTTTGACAAAATTTTCAGCACATCAGCTTCCTCTATCTCTATCCATTCCAGCATGCACACCTGCTCTTGAAAGGTTTCATTCACTACAAAGTTCGTTTCTTTCATAAAGACAGAAGCAAAAAACTCATTTAGGGCTTCCCCTACCTCCTCAGACTCCACACACAAGTTCCCTATGCTATCCCTGATCGGCCCTACTCTTTCTTTGACCATTCTCTTATTCCTCACATAAGTGTAAAATGCCTTTGTGTTTTCCCTGATTCCTTCTGCCAAGCCTTTCTCGTGCCCCCTCCTGGCTCTCCTCAGACCATTTTTGAGCTCCTTCCTTGCCTGCGTGTAATCCTCTCTAGCTGAACTTGACCCTAGCTTCCTCCACCTTATGTAAGCTACCTTCTTCCTTTTCACATGAAGCTCCACCGCTCTCGTCATCCAAGGTTCCTTTATCTTACCCCTTCTTGCCTGTCTCAGAGGGACATATTTACTCATCACTCGCAAAAACTGTTCCTTAAACAGTCTCCACATGTCTATAGTTCCCTTACCATGGAACAATTGCTCCCAGTCCATGCTTCCTAACTCATGTCTAATCGCGTCATAGTTTCCTCTTCCCCAATTAAATATCTTCCCATTTTGCCTAATCCTTTCCTTCTCCATAGCTATGTAGAATGTGAGGCAGTTATGGTCACTATCACCAAAATGCTCTCCCACCACAAGATCTGATACCTGCCCCGGCTCGTTTCCGAGCACCAAGTCTAGAATGGCCTCTCCCCTCATCGGCCTGTCAACGTACTGCGTTAGGAAACCCTCCTGAACACACCTTACAAAAACAGCTCCATTCAAATCTTCTGCTCGAAGGAGGTTCCAATCAATATTAGGAAAGTTAAAATTACCCATTACAACAACCCTACTGCGTCCACACTTTTCCAAAATCTGTCGACCTATGCTTTCTTCAATCTCCCTGCTGCTACTGGGGGGCCTGTAGTATCTTTTATGTCTCTGCTGTCTCATAAAATCATAGAATCCCTACAGTGTGGAAGCAGACCACTTGGCCCATCAAGTCCACTCAGGCCTTACATAGAGTTCACTCCATCTCTGTAACCCTCCATTTCCCATGGCTAATCCAGCTAGCCTGCACATGCCTGGACACTATGAGCAATTTAGCATGGCCAATTCCTCTAACCTGCTTATTTTTGGATTGTGAGAGGTCACCGGAGCACTTGGAGAATACCCACGCAGACACAGGGAAGATGTGCAGATTCCACCAGACAGTTGCCCAAGGCTGAACTCTTATAATAGTTAAAGGTATCTCAACTGGGTGCCATCCAGTATCCACACATCTTACTAAATCCGCAACTGATAGACTAAGATCAGGATTATTTTGTGTGTGATATTTCACTGTCCACTCAGCATATTATTTTGGCAGTTAACCTAATTTTACTATCTGTTTCTTCTGTCCTCTGCTAAAAAGCAGATTTTTGGGAGTTATTTACCAAACCACATGTAGAACAAGGAGGCCTGACAAATCTACCTGACCACTATAGGATTGATCTCTGTGCAGTGGCTGATAATCTTATCCACACATGTCCAAGTTAACCGGCCCCAACCTTTGACAGAACAACTTGTATTTTTCACAGAAGTGTTCTCAAGTTACATGTAAACGGGTGCATGGTGCAACTAGTGTAAATGAGAAGGGTCAATATTTTGAGTTTGAAAAAAATTTACGGAAACATTAGAAAATTAAGGCATGGAAAAAGGCTATTCAGCCCATCATGCCAGCACCTGCAGAAATAAATTAAGAAATGGCAAGAAGTATTACGGGGCCTCATGGTGAAAAGCCCACCAAAAACACAATATAACTCACATTTAGCCAAAATAACATAAGATACAACACTCAGACTCCCATGTAGCTTCAGCATTTTTTTTTATTTGTGAAGTCCTCTCCCTCAGTTATTTATCATTCAAGTGCATCTCTGTGCTTAGGATCTCTTAGTTCAAACAGTCTTCCTGCAGGGATAAGACCTTCAACAATTTCTGATTCTTTTCAATCAAGACATCAGGGTTATATTGAACAGTTGTATTGTCTTCAAAGAGCCAAACAAGATTCATTCTTCCTTCAATAAAGATCAACATCAGTGCATTGTCATTCTCTACCATTGTATTCTGAAAAAAAAAGTGAACATGAAATTTTGCAGCTGGTCACCTTCATCTTGGGGGCACCTGCCTTCTGCTCCACCCAGCTTGCTAGCAAAGTGAAATGTAAGATCTATGAAACCCTCCTGTGGTCCTAGGGATGGAGTTTCTTCAATAACGGCGAATTGACAGCGCATTGAATCAAGCGGAATGTAATTGGAGAATGAAGAACAGCCAAAGCCACACACGCTTTCCTTTCAATAAATTGCCTTCAATTCCATGAGCTATAACTTTAGCAAATTATCTCAGCTCTATAAGGTGTCTTCTGGAAGGCCACAGAAGTGCAATTTAGATATTCGCCATTTTGTTACTAAAGTAAACTCTTCAAAAAGTCCCATCAGAATTATCAGCCATAATTTACCTCTTACAAATTCTCCTCTTAATAAGAATGCCTTTACAAATTCTGCCCACCACTCACAAATCCGTGCTTCCTCTCTGATCAACTGAAAATTTTCAAAATGTTCAATTATCCTTACCAACAGATGTTAGATTTTTTTCTAAAAAATACACGTGTGGCTAAATGCTCTATAAAGTCCTTGTATTTTCTTCCTATTATCTTTTCAGTAGAGTAGCACACATAAATTTCTAATCGGAAAGAAAAGAGTTCCTAAATTGAGAAACTTCAGAAGATTTTAGTTAGAACATTGGCATTTTTCCCCCTTCCTTCAGTAGTGTCCAGCAGTTCTGTTCCTTTTAAGGATCACCAGTAAGGTGACTGTAGAGATGGCAAAATTAATTAGAGCTTACTGCTTAGTGACATGCAATAGAGTGGGGTTTTCAAACAGACATTAGGCCCTTTGACGTTAGCCTCTTTCATATGTTATCAATTTAAGGAGGCCACTAGGATGCTTTAATATTGCCAGACCAGAAACAGGTTTTTTTATGCATTTCAGATGCGTGGTACATAGCCCTTCAAAGTTAAACTCGTTGCATCTTCGCTTTTCATAATAATATTAGAGAGATCTTATTTTATATTACAGTTTGCTTTTCACAGTTAGTATCATACCAAGTAACTGATAAGACAAACAGATCCTCAAATCATTGGATATTGAATCCTACAATTGTGCCAGCATTACATTTGCTTGGGTCCTTCACACTTCCTCCACAAGGGGTGGTGAAGACAATAGACAATAGACAATAGGTGCTGGAGTAGGCCATTCGGCCCTATGAACCAGCACCACCATTCATTATGATCGTGGCTCATCACCCACAATCAGAATCCTGTTCCTGCCTTATCCCCATAGCCCTTGATTCTACTATCTTTAAGAGCTCTATCCGTCTCTTTCTTGAAAGTATCCAGAGAGTTGGCCTCCACTGCCTTCTGGGGCAGAGCATTCCATATATCCACCACTCTCTGGGTGAAGACATTTTTCCTCAACTCTGTTCTAAATGGCCTACCCCTTATTTTTAAACTGTGTCCTCTGGTTCTGGACTCACCCATCAGCGGAAACATGCTTCCTGCCTCCAGAGTGTCCAATCCCTAAATAATCTTATGCGTCTCAATCAGATCCCCTCTCATCCTTCTAAACTCAAGTGTATACAAGCCCAGTTGCTCCAATCTTTCAACATATGATAGTCCCGCCATTCCAGGAATTGACCTCGTGAACCTATGCTGCACTCCCTCAATAGCCAAAATGTCCTTCCTCAAATTTGGAGACCAAAACTGCACACAATACTCCAGGTGTAGTCTCACCAGGGCCCTGTACAGCTGCAGAAGGACCTCTTTGCTCCTATACTCAATTCCTCTTGCTATGAAGGCCAGCATGCTACTAGCTTTCTTCACTGCCTGTTGTACCTGCATGCTTGCTTTCATTAACTGATGTACAAGAACACCTAGATCTCGTTGTACTTCCCTTTTACCTAACTTGACTCCATTGAGATAGTAACCTGCCTTCCTGTTTTTGCCACCAAAGTGGATAACCACACATTTATCAACATTAAACTACATCTGCCATGCATCCATCCACTCACCTAGCCTGTCCAAGTCACCCTGTATTCTCATAACAACCTCCTCACATTTCACACTGCCACCCAACTTTGTGTCATCAGCAAATTTGCTAATATTATTTTTAATGCCTTCGTCTACATCGTTAATGTATTCGTAAACAGCTGCAGTGCCAGCACCAAACCTTGTGGTACCCCACTGCTCACCGCCTGCCATTCCAAAAGGGGCCCGTTTATAACTACTCTTTGCTTCCTGTCAGCCAGCCAATTTTCAATCTAAGCCAATATTTTGCCCCCAATACCATGTGCCCTAATTTTGCTCACCAATCTCCTATGCAGGACTTTATCAAAGGCTTTCTGAAAGTCCAGTTACACTACATCCACTGGTTCTCCCTTGTCCATCTTCATAGATACATCCTCAAAAAATTCCAGACGATTAGTCAAGCACGACTTCCCCTTCATAAATCCTTGCTGACTCTGATGTATCCTGTTACTGCTATCCAAATGAGTTGCAATTTCATCTTTTATAATTGACTCCAGCATCTTTCCCACCAATGACTTAAGGCTAACCGGTCTATAATTCCCTGTTTTCTCTCTCCCTCCTTTCTTGAAAAGTGGGACAACATTAGCCACCCTCCAATCTGCAGGAACTGATCCTGAATCTATAGAACATTGGAAAATGATTACCATTTAAATGCCCCAGTCCCATGATTTCTAGAGCCACTTCCTTAAGTACCCTGGGATGCAGACATCAGGTCCTGGGGACTTATCAGCCTTCAGACCTAACAATCTATCCAACACTATTTCCTGCCTAATATAAATTCCCTTCAGTTCATCCATTACCCTAGGTCCTTCAGCCACTATTGCATTTGGGAGATTGCTTGTGTCTTCCCTAGTGAAGACGGATCCAAAGTACCTTTTCAACTCTTCTGCCATTTCCTTGTTCCCCATAATAAGTTCACCCGTTTCTGACTTCAAGGGCCCAATTTTAGTCTTAACCATTTTTTTCCTTTTTACATACCTAAAAAAGCTTTTACTATCCCCCTTTATATTTTTGGCCAGCTTTCCTTCAAAGTTCATTTTTTCTCTGTGTATTGCCTTTTTAGTTATCTTTTCACTGAGCCTCGAGCTCATCCACCTTATTTCTCATGCTTCGTGCATTCATATATATGTGCGACTCGGAAGTTGCACTTAATCAGAATGAGGTCAGAAGGCAACCAGGCCAGTAGAGCGCATCTTGCTCATACATTAGCTCAAGCTGTTCAGAAACACTTCTTCCCCATAAGTATGCTCGACAGTTCATAATATTATTAATTTTCTGCTCCCTTTCCAACTGGACCAATGCTATCAATAGCTGGAATAAAAATTACTTCAGCTGCAACTTTCCTCACCTGGTTATCTTGTCGAAGTCCATCTGCAAATGTATAAGATCCGACATGAATCCAAGAACTGTCTTTGCAGAGATTTCCCACTCTCAGTCTCTCTTGGTCTGTGCCAGTAGCATTATATGGGGTTGAGATGACTGGAAACTCCTATATCAGTCTGCAGACAGTGATGTTTGGGTCCCTGCAGACATTGTGGAGGTTCTGCTGAGCTATTATTAAAGTTACTTCAGGAATCCACTAGCACAGCCAGCCAACCTCCGTGGTCAATGATAATCTTTAGGTCTTTTCATATTCTTATTTTTGCAGCAATTTGCTAATTCACATTAATGTATCATATATACCAGAGCACATGAACACAAAAGACAAGTTTAACTATATAAGTAAAAGAAGGACTGGCAAATGGACAATTTAATTAGATCTAAGATAATGAAGATAAGTGACCTTATGTGACATTTTCACAGTCACAGTATTTACTTATGTCTGAACAGATTTCTGAAAGTTCATAAGAGATAAGTGACTGTGGGTTGATTCCCCTCCCTGGAATGGACATAAACGTAAACCATTATGGAATTCACCCATTCCAATGTTTGTGGGCTGACCCAAAATTGTAAAGCTCTGGACTCCTTAAATTGTTGTTTGCAAACTGACGACTTAACAATGTGAGTTATGAAGAAACCAGATAAATTATAAACTGGGGATAAATTCCACATCCCTTCTCAATCACATAGCAACGGCTTCTAACACAATTATTTTCAGTGGATGGTAGAAGTATTGATCATGTGACTGGAATTGACTACAAATCATGTTTCTTATTACCCTAAGTGCTGGGGTGAAACCCGGAAGTCTGGAACGTAACATGACAGGACAGGCAATTCCTCCCCATGTTACAACATGTCAAATTGGGCAGTACAAGGGGATTTCACTTCTCTTCTGCAGATACTTTACCATAATTTCATTAGGAAATCTGGATATTTCTAACGTCCATCCTTTTTTAGAGAACCAGGAGAGGACAACTTATGCAGTCCTTCACTTTAAAGGATTTAATCTGAAAATTATTTGCTTCTGATATTCTGTTAATAATTTAGCTACATGCCTCAACCTGTAGAATCCAAGGTTACTTGAGCATATGTCTATGCAATTTAGGGAGTGATTGTTTTCATTAGATATGAATTCTGGGTTGTTATGTGAATAAAAATGATCCGTTCTTCTGATTTTAAAATGTACCTGAAACCCTGCTTTGTGTTTATTACTGAGAAAGCACAACACTCAAAGTTCAAAACACACCTACGTTGCACCTTATTGAAGACAAGCCAAAGATGAGGAGAAAGGAGAAACTTCTCGCATCATCTCCCTCTCTAGTTTATAACAGAAAACAATAAACATGAATAGAGAGACAGATTGGAAAGAATCCCTCACTAAAGCTTAACACACTCAAATGATGTAGTCATTGGCCCATTTAAAATTCAAAGAGGTTGCTTTGTCCAGTTTTCAACATGCCAGAGGGTAACTGGCTTAATGCCAGTGGATAAAAAAAATACATGCAGGAATTCAGTAGAAGCATATTAATTACAAACCTTTTGAATTACAATCTTTACCTTTTCACATTAAACATGTTTTAGAAACTTGTCACCAGAGGAAATTACCTTTAAAACTAGTGAAAAATTTTGCGTGCTATTATAGTTGCTGTATTACTCAGCAATGATCTTGTGCTACTCTTCTGGATAGGTTTTCTAATTCACCAACAGGCAAACTGTTTTTACTACAAACAGTTTTGATCATTGGCTTGATGACGTTATATCAATTTTCAATTTCCTAACTTTTGAACAGCTGTAGCATTTTAGCTCATGAAAATTAAAACAAGAAATACTCGTAACACAAGTGGTGGAAAGCAATTTTTATCCACTTGGCTGACCTCATCCTGAGACCAGAAATGGGGTAATTTATACATCAGGCCAAATGTTAAAGCTGCTTTCACACTGAGGGTCAGCTAGAATTTCAGAGGCTTTTCTTATTCATTAATTTGTTGTGGGTGTTGCTGTTTGGGCCAGCATTTATTGGCCATCCCAAGTTGCCCTTCAGTTGTCTCTTGTTGCTCTGAATTGTCATTGGATTACCTTCATTGTAGCTTTTGTCTTCTAGGTACTCAGACCCCAGCTCTGCCACTTATTTGGGATTCCATGATTACATTTTAACTGAGTGGGATTGGCAACTGAAACTGAGTAACATTACTTGTAGGAAAATTTAAAGGGGTATCTGCCACTGTCAATGAAAATGACAATGATTTATTTTCATATTAGTATAATAATGTTTTTCTAAATAATGCTTATTTCAATTGATGTAATGCTTCAGTTGAAATATTTCAAAAAAAAACTAATTTAAGTATAACATTTATCTGGTTACAGTTCTCTTAACTGAAACTATGAATTCCTGACAATAAAAAAAATTCTTAATGTTTAGACATTTCATGAGCAACAATCGTTCTAAAGCTACTCCCAAATGGATTTACTGTTAATCAATAAATTTTAAAAATGAGCAGAGTACAATGTTCCAGAAATTTCATAAAATGTAATTTGAATATTGAAGGCCAAATTCAAAAATAGATTAGCAGGAAGTTTTGAATGCGGAGTAATTAGTTGTAGTCAATGATTCCATCCTAATTGAATAAATCTTTTTCTCAGCTGACCCAAATAGAGAAGATTGTGTGATGAATGTTGTATGCACATGTTTGGTACATCTGACTTGCATTTTAACTTCTTTGGCTCACTTCCTGCAGATAACAACAATCAGGACCCAAGAACAAAATAACGTTTTATGTTCAATGTGAAGAATAATAAATCCAGCAAGTTTATTTGAGAGCTTTCAGAGATTATCAGCAGAATGTTTGTTTGATACAGGAACCTTTGTACAAAAACATACCCAGCTTGACCCATTGCGTAAAGTACAAGTTAGCAACGTACAGGATGGTTATAACACAATTCACCCAGCAGACACCAGGCAAAAAAGCAGATTAACGCACAGGCAGATCAATACACTGCACCATCTTGCTGCGTCCAGCATTTCTGCAAGTCTGGTTAAGCTTACCTCTCCCTAGTTATATACATAATTACATCATTTGTCCTTCAGTTTTAAATCTAACCTGACCAGGAAATGACTGCATCTCCCAACCAGGAGAAGACTGGTCACAGGAGACCTGGAAGGATTTTCATATTTTCCTTTGTGGGCTGGGAGAAGCAGTTGCATCCATTCGGGTCCCACAAAGAAAGTTTATCACCTTGTCCTAGATCCTATCTCTTCCTATACCACGAGATGTTGTTAAACATGAGTATTGGGCTTCTACCTGACTGTTTGGAGGAACAAATTTTTCACTGTGAATTGCCACAAGCATGTGACTTTTGGTATAGTTACTTTTTGTTTAAAGGCTGAAGCCACTAAAAAACAAGGAACATCATGTCAGAAGTGTGCTGCTGAAATTGTGTGAATTTTAATAGCTGCAAGAGAAACAGCTTGGAATACTTAGACTGTAGTCTGCAACTTTGTATTACTAGGTATTTCAGGATGTCTTTGCATTTTCAAGTCCCTGCTCCTGTGAAAATAAAAAGCAATGTGAGACAGAATTGGAACTTCTTCTCATTAGCAAAAATTAAGAGTTAAAAATGAAAATGGAACAAATTAGAGCAGCAACTCTGTTCTCATTCTGGGGAAACAGTGTCACAAGCCATGTTGCACACTAGACCTCACTAAGGAGCGAAAAGCCAGACTGTAGAAATTTTGGAAGGCCTTGAAGACACATTTTAAACCCCTAATGTTATTTCTGAACGGTTTGCATTTAATGTCAGAACTCAGGAAGAGAGGAAAGGTATTGTTCATTATGTGGCTGCATTAAGTTGTTCAGGTGAACCTTGTGTGTCTGCTTTACTGAAAAAATAATCTTGTCAGAGTTAGGATTGTTTTAGAAAGAGCTCCTTTTGTGACAGTGCATCTAATGAGAGAAGAAAAACATACTGTCAAGGAAGCTATTAATTTGTGCACAGTCTCTGAGGTTGTCAATTATCAGCCAGAGATTATAATTGGAGGACCAAATGAGATGATGCATTATACAGAGACCGTATGGTTTAACAAGAACAATGCAATAGGTATAAGTAAGAAATATTTCCAGAGGGGCCAGCAGAAAGACCAAGTGCACAGAATGTAGATACTGTGGAATGCACTTTGTGATAGGAAAAAGGTACAGAATGACTTCACACTCAAGAATTTTGATGGCAAGAAGCAAGCCTATAAAGCTGGCAATTAGAGAGTTAGACAATGATTCCAGATAATTACTCCATGCAGTAAAACATGCTGGCATCATCAGATCTAAAGGTGATAGCTTGTGACTTATTACTATAATAAAGACAGTATCATGTGAATATGAAATGTCAAATATACATTTCTGAAATATATTTCTATATCAGAAGTTTCACAAACACATGTGGACTGGCTCAATGTAGTGACCCAAACTGAAGCCATCAAAGAGTGATGGTGGAACATCTCACAAGGACAACCAGAACCGAGAGCCTAATGCAATGGGAAGAACAAACATGTACGTGTCCAGATGGTAAACATTAAGCAAATTTCAGATCTCTGCTGAAACGAGCCTAAAGCTTCTGCTGGTAACTTGAAAGGTACCAGCAAAGATTTGCTTCATTTCAAAAGGCAGCACATCATTGCTTGCTGAATAAATTCAAATAGATTAAAAAAAGCTTTTGCAGGCCTTGGCTGTCTTCCTGTTATATACCCTCTCCAAGTAGCTGTGGGTATGACAGTAACACAGCATTTGAAAAGCAGTGATCCAGCAGTGCGTATGTCCAGCCTGAAACACAAGATAAGGGAGCTGGAAAAGAAAGGTGTAATCAAGAAAGTGAGAACTCCTATGTGTTGGAGTAACAACATTGTAGAAGTAAACAAACCTGGAAATCTGAAACTTGGTAATCCTAGATCCAAAAGATCTCAACAAAGCATTGAAGTGATTTCATTGCCTCATGCCAAGTACTGAAGACATTTTGCCACAATTTGCCAAGCAAAGGTCTTTGCTACCCTCTGTAAAGGATGGTTATTGGTATGAAGTAAGATGAGGCAGCAGTTTTCTGACTACATTCTGGATGTCATTTGGTTTGACTTGGGCTAACATGAATTACATCAATTAAACAACTTAATTGTAAGGAGCACTTTCATTTCTGAATTTTTTAAAAGGACATAAACAGCTAATATAAGGACTGCTAGGTTCCCAGAAGCTGCACTGTGATATATATAGATGGTCACCAGGGAGAGTGAGATCTTCTGGAAGCAGGGGACGATGAGGCCACCGTGAAGGCAGTAGCTACTGGTTGTGGCAAAGGAAGCCAACGCCAACAACATCGTATACTGAACTTGGCCACAACTCCTGTGCATCTCAGTGGCACATAGTGGATGACACTGATTTTTCTGAATCCATTTTGCATTCAATAAATGAAAAACAAGAAATACTTTCATTCTTTCTAATTTTACTTGCAGATTATTTCATTTTTTTTCTACCCTAACTTATTAGCCATTTTATCTTTGTTGTTTTTTAAATATATTTTAACTCTGAGTCCACTTAGACCTATTTGACATAAATCTGTCTCTTCTACTATTTCTAACCAAAATAAAAACATTTAGTATAAGAATATTTTTTAAAGTTGGTTTTCTTGCTGTTTGAAAATCAAAAATTTAAAGGTTGATGCATAGCATCATTGGCATCATTAGCACAGTGATTGGCATCATTGGCACAGTGATTGACATCATGGCACAGTGATTAAAGGCATTGATTGTATCATTAGGCTTGTTGGTAGACATCAGTGCAAAAAAAACTTGTCTACAATAACGAGTGTTCAGCGAAGTCAACACAGTTTCCATGAGCTCCTCTTACACAACAAGAATGCTGCAGTGAGAATATTTCAGCAAAACTATCGGCTGTCTACATAGTTTAGTGATGTTTTTGTCAACAACATTACCCCAATGAGCACTCACTATTTTGTTTCATTTAAATAAATTGAGATTCATATTAGAAAATGTAAAGAAAAAAAATCAATAGTTATATAAAGTGGGCTAATTGAATGTCAGCCTATATTGACTATTGGCATGACAGTTTCAATCCTGCTGTCTCACAAATATTCAACTTATACTAGAACTGCACCTGACTTAAGTTCAGCCTGTGAAAGAAAGGACTGAGTTACTTGCATAACCTGTTAAGCCATCAAGGGGGTGCTTTCACAGTTGTGATTGTCCACAGTCTTTCAAGCATCGGCTGTACCTGATTTAAGCAGAAAAATCTTCTCAGCAATGCAACTAAGAGAAGTTGTTATGAGCAGTCTCAGGCAGGAAAATCTTCTGCTTCCAAACTTTTGTTGTGGAGCTTTTATCATGGAGCTGACTCAGGACGATCTTGTAGGTATCCTTAGGATGGATGCAGAAGATAAAATGGGAGGAAGAGAGAAAGTCTAGGATTAGATCATACTAAAGGAGAAGGTAAATAAGAAAGTACCTTTCCACAAAGCTATCCACATCTCTCCGCTCCTCAACGATATCTGCTTGAACAGCAATTCGTTCAGTAAAGAGAAGTAGAAGGCATTTGCTCCATGTTGCAAATTTGCCCCTAAGAATCCTATTCAGAACAGAAAACAAGAATCATCCTCCTTCACAACATTATATTTCATCATAAAACAATGATTCTCTCTGCATATATTTTCACTGTATTTTTTAATCATTTTGCCCAACTGTTATCGCTCCATGACTATCCTAAGCTGCTCCAGAAGGCCTGGGAGCCAATGGTCCCAATGCACTGTGGTATCATTGGTATAAATATTCAGCAGGCTCTATCGTTGCTGAATATATGGGAGCACCAGGTCCTTACCACCAACAAAAGGCAGCTGAGGGTGCTGTTGATTTACCAAATATCATGCAATGTCAACAAGAGAGTGGTTGTTTAAGTAAGGCAGATCCTCACTCGTGATGGCTTCTGTCTCTGTGTACTAACTGGTGCATAGAGGGGTGGATATGATGGCACTATATCAGTTAAGATCTTCACACCCTGAAGTATCAACACAGGAACAAAACTTAAATCTCACTAAACTGATACACAAATGGATAGCTGTCATTCTAAGGATTATTGCAATTGGTCTTTTGAAATCACTGTTATTTGATAGGTACAAGAATCAACGAATCAAATATTGCTTTAGGCTCCTGATACATTTCTGGAACAACCATCAAGGCAAACCAGATTTTAAGCATGAATTTACAAGTTGCTTGCGGCACTTGGAGGTGGTGCTGGGAGTTTGGTATGGAGTGTCCCGGGAGAACACATCTTCTCAGATTAACAAAGTAGAATGGGAATGCCAAATGGTGAATGCCATCTATGCACATTTACTTCAGTGTCAGATATGATTTCAAGGCCATGATTTCATTATCATTTATCTGGATGATATTGCAAAACATGCCTATATGTGCAATAATATTTGCATGTTTCTGAGCTCATTTTTACAGATGAAAATCAAAAGGCAGGCGGCACTAGCAGCAATACAAAGCGTGACGCCTAAGTTTCATGCCTGAAGTAACATCTCTGGTATACTGATGTACAGAAACGTCTCTGTTTTCAGCCCGGGCTTTCTCAGGGGTAAAATTGAATTTGTGGATCACAACAAGCAAACGTGCATTAGCACCAGTGTAGAAAATCCTCTCCATTTTTATCTAATAGTCCGTCTTTATCTAAATTCCAATGAAACCGTCATATTTGCTGTGCTTGCATATAACAGCTTACTTTTAATATAGCGTTCCCGTCACCTTGAAGTCTTGTACAGTAAGCCTTTTATTTTTACTCTGTTATAATAGAGAAAATGGGAGTGGCTGAATTGATTCATGAGAATCATTATAGAGCAGGTTTAATCTTTACAGTGGACTGAGTGCTTGAGAGTTCAGGATCTGTTCGAATCTGTACGATTCGTCGATGATTAATCAGACGACAGTTAATATTTGCTTGCTACCTCTGGGCAGTACTTCTTCAAGATATGACTACATATTTTAGTTACTCCTCTTCCTTTGCTGCAATCTCAAAGGAAAGATGTCATTCATCTAGAGGATTGTAAAGAGTTACTTTTTTGCGGGCAGTTAACTCCGGAGGTTGCGCAATAAGTTTATTTAAAAGAACAGTTCCAGTCCTAGTGATTATCTTTGAATAAATATTTGGTGCGTGCCCTCCTGAAGGAGTTGCTTATAAACGTGCACAGTTGTGCAGCTGGGTCTGAATTGCTATGTCTTCCGAGAAAGAAGCCCACTGGCTAAATAATTATGGATATATTGTAAGTATCAATCCTTTTCTGAAATAATGTCTTTTTCGTTATATTGTTAATATGATGATGTCCCAGTAAATATTAATGAAAAGTAACAAGAATCTTTCTGTTAATTGATGAAATATACAATTGTGGCTCACTCATACTTCTGAAATTAGCGGCTAGTTTTTTGTGCTCTTCGTCCAACTTTTTTTTATGTTAATATTGGAATCCATACATTTCGGTACATTCTCCGTGACGCTTTCTCAATTTGCCTGCCTGTTATGTACTGAATATGCTTAAGAAATCAGGACGATTTTCTGCTCGGTACAAAACCTTCAATCTTCCAACCCAATTTCCAATAAACCTACAAAATAATGTGGTGAATACTCAAAGCTAAACCCAACCATGAGGACATTGTTCACATACCAGTGATCAAGTCATAGGCCTTGTTTAATGTTGTCTTGAAGCTACAAATGTACAAAAGGAGCTTGTTCTCTCTCTAATGTTCAATGTTTAGGGAGGATTTAAACCAAAAAAAACTGCAATGCTTGTCAAAAAGCTTTTATTTTGTAATCGTGAACATGCTCAGAAAGGATCACTTCTTGAACTTCTGGTTAGGAAGTTCTTTCTGTGTCATTAAGGGGCCCTAACCCTAACCAAACCCTAATCCTGCATTTTCTTCTCAAACACCTCATGTGTGGTGATTATAGCAAGGTTAGCCAGGTTGACCTCATAGAATATGAGCTCCCTGATTAGTGCTGTTAATCTAGTCCAATTAGGGAGTCCTGGAGTGTCAGACATAGTGTTCAATCTGAGAGCTGGCTCAGTGTCAAGGACTCTCCATGTGTAAATAAAGGGTGACTTGGTGCTGGGATATTGTCCTCTGTGGAGTTATTTCAGTGGCAAGAGAAAAGCATGCTCCTGAAGAAATGCACGCATAACAGTCATCTTCGAGTTGGAGTAAGCACTGCTAGCATCATACCATTATTTGGGAAGCTTGACTCATTCAATGCTGCCGTCAAAGACTGGCACCCTGTATGTAGAAAGAATGCGGCTTTTTTTCTGGGCAAATGACATCAAGCCAATGAAACGGAATAAGTAATTCTCCTGACAGCTTGTGAACCTGCAGCTTTTTCGGTTATTAGGAGCCTCAATTTCTCAGAGAAGTTAGAAACCAGAAACTGAAACTTCCAAGAATTGACAGATTTAGTTAAGGAATGCTACAACCAAAAGCCTCCTCTAATTCTGAGACACTATTGGTTTTACTTAGCAATTCAAGAACGAGGGGAATCCAAATCAAGATTTTTGAATAGGTTAAGACAACTGGCAGAGCCATGTGACTTTAGTTTGACCCCCTTCATGAGATACTGAGAGACCATTTGGTATGTGGGATTAATGATATAACCGTGAAAAAGCACCTAATAGCTGAAGACCAACTGAACTTCAAACAGGCACTATAGCTGACTTTACCATTGGAAATGCAGCAAGTGGAGCATATGAGTTGCATATGAGATGGAAGTGGATACACTTGCCAGGGTAACTGAACTTGGACAATTGCATAGCCTCACTCAGGACATATCCTGAACAGAGAGACTCTGGGTCAGCCCACAGCAAAGCCCCAAAGCAAAGCCAAGCCTCGGCCAAATGGCAAGCCATTGTAGTTGCTGCCGGGATGTGGACTCAAGACAGTGTAAGAGTCCCATTCGAACTAAATGGAGTAAGAGAACTCACAGGCTGGCATCCAGGAGAGTGCACACCCTGGAATGCCCACCTACATCTGGTTTAGAACAGTTAAATTGCTTAGAAACATCCAAATCAGAATCAGTCAAAATAAACATCTGATGAAATGGTCACCTGGTTCCAGTGGAGGTCGATACTAGTACAGCCATTTTGATGATTACAGAATCAGTCTTTAACAAAATTCACACCGAACTGCAACCCTTAAGATCACACAACACCTGAGCTACACTGAGAACCTACATCAGAGAAGCCAGTTCTGAGGAAGGGTCACCGGACCCGAAATGTTAACTCTGTTTTTTTCCTTCACAGATGCTGCCAGACCTGCTGAGCTTTTCCAGCAACTTGGTTTTTGTTCAGAGAAATTTTACAGACTAAGGGTACAACTTTGGCTCTTGTCCCTTATGAGAAGTAGTCGGTTCAGTTATCGCTGATTGTAGTAAAAGGTTTGGTCTCAATCTTGTTGGAGCGAAATTGGTTGAAAAAGGTTCACCTGGATTGGGGCAACATTTTTTGATTAGGAAATGGCTGTCTGAGTGAAGTCCTAGTTTAAAAACCCAAACATTTTCAGGAAGGTCCAGGGACTATTGCTGGAGCCAAGGCCACCTTGCGTGTTGACCAGGAAACAATTCTATGATTCTGCGAGGCCCGCTCAGCACCATTTGCCTTATGGGCAAAAGTAGAGGCAGAAATCAGAGGCTGGAAATGGAAGGAATAATTGAACCAGTCCAGTTTGCAGAATGGACAGCACTGCTTGTACTGATTGTGAAGTCTGATGTATCGGTTCGCCTTTGTGGGTATTTTAAACAAACAATGAACCAATACCAAATCCCTCATATAGAGGATTTATATGCAAAGCTGGCATTGGGACTATCCTTCACAAAGCTGGACATGAGCCATGTGGACTTGTAATTCCCAGGAGTATGTTACAATTATTACCTATAAGAGTTTGTACCAATATACATGGCTGGCATTTGGGGTATTGTCAGCCTGTGCAATTTTTCAGCAGATGATGGAGAACATTATAAAAGATCTACTCCTTGTTGCCATTTACCTAGATGTTATGCTATTAACAGGGAAGACAATTAAGGAGGGCTTAGGGAACCTAGCCATAGACCTTAGACATTTCTTCCAGGTAAGTAAATGCCTCAGAAGGGAAAAATGTGTGTTCCAGGTACCCAAAGAAACCTACTTGGGCTACAGAGTTGACAAGACTAGATTGCACCAGGTGGAAGAGAAAATGAGGGCGATCAACTCCCATGTCTGTACTGGACCTTAGGTCTTTCCTTCGGCTGGTGAATTATTATGGAAAGCTCATACATAACCTGGCCTCCATCCTGGCACCTTTACATCAACTCTCGTAAAAGGGTCCGCCTTGGAAATGGTCACAAAGCCAAGCCATAGCTTTCAGGGAAGTGAAGAACCAGCAATCATCCTCTAAGGTGGTAGCACACTATATCTCAGGTGAAATTTGGTGTTGACATGCAATGCCTCCCCATACGATATCAGGGTAGTTGTTAGGTCATAGTTGGCCCAATGGAGCGAAACACACAATTACCTATGCACCTAGGACTTTAGCTAATGCAGAGATTAAATACACACAGGTAGAGAACAAAGGTTTGGTGGTTATTTTGGAATCAGGCAGTTCCACCGATACCTTTATGGGTGTAAATTTGTGATGATGACGGACCACAGATGCCTGCTAGGTCTACTTAAAGAGGACAAGGCAGTTCCACCTGTAGCTTTAGGCCTAATTCAATATTGGGCTCTAATACTATGTATGTATAATTACAAGTTGGAACGACATCTGGGAGGCCAAGTAGCAAATCATGATGCATTGAGCCGCCTCCCACTGACAGGTACATCACTGGTGCTACGCACCACTGAAACAGTCCCGAATGGGTTTTAAGTTTTCTGGCCACAGGTCTAATCACACCTGATAAAATCAGACGTTGGACACAGAAAGATCCAGTCCTGGCAAAACTGAAACAGCTGGTGGTGATGGAGAAACCAAAGGGTCATCACAACCAGAACTGAAACCTTTTTTGGACCCAGGAAGACCAGATCACAGCAGAGGATGGCATTTTATTACAGGCAACAAAAGTAATTATCTTGAACAAAGGTCGCTGCCAGTTACTGGCTGAACTCCACCCGGGTCATTCAGGGCTTTCATAAATGAAGGTGTTGATGAGAAGTTATGTCTGGTGGTCAGAATTGGATGCTAACATAGCTGTAGGTGGGGCAGTGCCTAGAATGTAAACAAGAACAAAAATTACTGCAAGCAGATCTACTACAATCATGACATTGGCCAGGTAAATCCTGGACATGGTTACGCATTGAGCTTATGGAAAGACCTGCGTAGTCAATGTTCTTAGATATTGTGGATGCCCACTCAAAGTTGCTGGACATGCATAGAGTTCATTTGTCAAACATGGGGATGACGATCGAAAAACTTCACACATCTTGTGCAATACATGGACTCCTGGAAGTGTTGGTCACAGATAATCATTTACCAGCAGGGAATTTGAATAGCTCCTAAAGTCGAAAGGAATTCGACATTTAAGGACAGTTCCATACCATCCATCAGGGAATTTGTAGGAATGTTCACTTTTTGTTATTATTTAGAATGAAGACGAATTCACTCATCAAACAAGTACAATGGAGAAGAATGAGGACAGCAGATTGTCTTCATCGAAGGAGAACGGGAACAAGATGACATATTATGTCACTGATGTTCCTCCTTGGTATTTATGCATACTTCTTGGCACTCAGGTAAGAAACAGAGAGAGACAACAAGAACCAAAACACAGAAACGTTATATTGCACCTTTCATGGCCTCAGCCTTATTGTGACTGTATTGTGTACCATCTATAGGTAAACTGTAGCAATGTGTTAAAGCCATTCTGCCAGCAACGGACCCAAACCTTGACTTCTGGCACCATGTATGACAAGACTCCCAAATGGAGAGGAAAACATTCACCTCCAAATCCCCTCTAGTCACACACCATCCTGATTCAGGCTGATTTCATTGTTGCTGCTTTAAAACCCTGGAATTCCCTCTGAACTGTTGGCGTACAGACACCAAACCAACTGAAACCATCACCTTTACAAGGATTACTGGTCCTTGTAAGATAAGTCTTGCCAATAATTTCCACGTCTTAACAATTAACTTTTAAAAATATGTCACAATGTGCTTCACAACTATTAAATACTTTCAAAATATAGCTACTGTTGTCATAGATACAAACACAGCATCCTATTTATGATAACACAGTGTGGAGCTGGATGAACACAGTAGGCAAGGCAGCATCAGAGGAACTGGAAAGCTGACGTTTCGGGTTGGGACCATTTTTCAGAAATGGGGGAAGGGAAGGGGCTCAAATAAATAGAGTGGGGGGCAGGGGTGGTGATAGCAGGTGGATAGTGGTAGGTGGGAGAGAAGACTGACAGGTCAAGGAGGCAGGGATGAATCTAGTAAAGGTGACTGTAGGTAGGAAATGGGGATGGGTCAGTGAGGTGGGAGGTGCCAGTAGGTGGGAGACAAGATGGACAGGTCAAAGAGGCAGGGATGAGAAGGGGGCTGGTCTTGGGATGAGGTCGGGGGTGGGGAGATTTTGAAGCTTGTAAAGTCCACATTGAGACCATTGGATTGTAAGCTTCCATGGTGGAATATGAGGTGCTGCTCCTCCAGTTTCCAGGTGGCATTGTTGTGACTCTGGAGGAGGCCCAGGATAGATATTTCGCCCAGGGAGTGGGAGCAGGAGTTGAAGTGGTTCGCAACTGGGAGGTGTTGTCATTTGTCGTAAACCGTGTGTAGGTGCTCTACAAAGCAATCTCCGAACCTCAGTTTGGTCTCCCCAATGTAGAAGACGCCACATCAGGAACAGTGGATACATTAGACCACATTAGCAGATGTGCAGGTGGACACCTGTTTACTGTGGAAGGCTTTTTTGGGGCCTTGGACGGAGGTGGGAGTGGGGGGCGGTGTATGGCAGGTGTAGCATCTCCTGCGGTTGCAGGAAAAGGTGTCGGGGTGGTGGGGCTGGAGGGAAGTGTGGAGTGGACACGGGAGTCACAGAGAGAGCGGTCCCTCCGGAGGGCAGATAAGGGTGGGGAGGGAAATATATCCTTCGTAGTGGGGTCAGATTGCAGGTGGCGGAAGTGGCAGGGAATGATGCGTTGAATCCGGAGGTTAATGGTGGTACATGAGGACACAGGGAATTCTCTCTTTGTTTTTATTGTGGGGAGGGGGTGTGAGGGCAGAGGTGTGGGCAACGTGAGACGTGCAGTGGAGGGCATTTTTAACAACTGAAGGGGGAAATTGTGGTCCTTGAAAAAGGAGGAAATCTGGGAGTGTCCGGGAGTGGAACGCCTCATCTCGAGAGCTGATGCGGCAGAGGTGAAGGAATTGGGAATAGGGGATGGAATTTTGCAGGAAGGTGGGTGGGAGCAGGTGTATTCTAGGTAGCTGTGGGAGTCGGTGGGCTTGAAATAGATATCAGTTTCGATGTGGTTACCAGAGATGGAGACAGAGAGGTCCAGGAAGGAGAAACAGGTGTTAGAGATGGTCCAGATGCACTTAAGGTTGGGTTGGGAAGGTGTTAATAAAAGTGGACGAACTGTTCAAACTCCTCATAGGACCATGAGGCGCCACTGACACATTCATCGATGTAACGGAGGAAGAGATGGGGGATAGGGCCAGTGTAGCTTTGGAAGAGGGATTGTTCCATGCATCCTGCAAAGTGGTAGGCATAGCTTTGGCCCATGTGGGTGCCTATGGCCACCCCCTTTGTCTGAAGGATGTGGGAGGAATTGAAGGAGAAGTTGTTAAGGGTGAGGACGAGTTCGGCTAGGCGGATGAGCGTGTCAGTGGAGGGGGACTGGTCGGTCCTGTGGGACAGGAAGAAACGGAGGGCTTTTAGGTCATCTGTATGGGGAATGCAAGTATATGAGGATTGGATGTCCTTGGTGAAGATGAGGTGTTGGGGTCCAGGGAATCTGAAGTCTTGGAGGAGTTGGAGGGCAATGGTGATGTCCCGGATGTAGGTGGGAAGTTCCTGGACCGGGGGGAGAAAATGAAATCAAGATAAATGGAACTAAGTTCGGTGGGGCAGGAGCAGGCAAAGACAATAGGTCAGCCAGGGCAGTTGGGTTTGTCGATTTTGGGAAGGAGGTAGAAACGGGCAGTGCGGGAATGGGGAATGATGCGGTTGGAGGCTGTGGGTGGGAGGTCACCTGAGGTGATGAGGTAATGGATGGAATGGGAGTTGATGTTTTGGTGGTCGGGGTGGGGTCATGATCATGGGGGAGTAGGAGGAGGCGTCAGGGAGTTGGTACTTGGCCTCGGCAATGTAAAGTTCAGTATATAGCTAACTTAAATAAAATCATTTTGGTAACCTTCCCCTCATGTTTTTGGTTGAGAATGCTAGGACATCATCTGTCACTAGATGTTTTAGATTTATTTAAAATTTTGCGAACAGTTCACTAGTCCTTCAATCCTGCACTAAAATACCAGCCACTGATGCCACTGCATCATGCACAGAATGCCATGGCAGAACTCTGAAAGAAAACATAACAGAAAAAGAAAAGTAAGAAAGAGAAAATTAAATGGAGAGGAGACACAATGAAAGCTGGTTGTTCAATGACCAGGGCTCAATGGTCAAACCTATTCAGTTCTCTTTCCTCTCTTTGAACATTTCAGAGATAGGAGAGAAGAAAGTAAGAGCTCCAAATCCACAAATAATGCAGTGACATTTTACAGTATTTGTTAATAAACAGGGAAAATAAAGGTTTGTTTTGCAAATTTTACAAGCGACAATGTTCCTTTGATACTAATATGCAAGAAGCAAAATAAGTTAGAACACAGTCATCAATGGCAATTTTCAAGAACCTTGTGAAGGAGCCTGTTTAAAACTCTTTGTTTTGGAATACCAGCTGTTAGCAATGATTCTACTTGCCAGTCACTTCTCCTTAAGAACCACTTTTTGTTTCTCTACATGTTGCATTGCTACCTCATTTTGATGAGGTCATCCTCTTAGTCATTTAATTTCTCATACCTTTCATTCTATCATGGACATTCCCTTCCCATCACGCATTGAAATTTACCAGTATTCTGTGCTTTCATTTTCAGGATCCATTATATTTTGCTTCTGAGTAAAATTCTATTTGTCATGACATTCCCTCCAGCATTATCTGACTGCTTTGGGCGGTACTGTAGCCATCCCCATCCTTCTGTCTCGGGAGCTCTGTTTACAACATGACCACATCACACAGAGCAAGCTGATCAGCACCATCTTCTTTGTCTCAGGAATATGCACGCTGCTTCAAGTTCTTTTTGGGGTCAGGTGAGACAGCAACACATTTCAATTTTCAAACTTTGTCAATAATCAAAATTAACTTTTGTCTATATTTATGACAGAACTTTCGTAAAATATGGCATAGTGACCATCAGTCTTAGACTGTTAGAATGTTGCAGTGTTAGCGTTTATATCTTCGGAGGCTAGAATACAAAAAGATGATAAGTTAAGCTCCAACTGTACAAAGCTCTAGTCTTGAAACAATGAGCTCAGTTCTGGGCACCATACCTCAGGATAATGTATTAGTCTTAGAGCTTCAGGTTGAGTGGAATATAGCCTGGATTCCAGATCTTTTATTCGAAAGTGAGATTAATTGCCCAAAATGTAAAAGGTTGAGTTGTAATTTAATTGAGGTGTTCAAGTTATAAAGGGAACCATATAGATTTAATAAAAGGAAATCCTACTTCTGTTAGAAAATCAGTTCAGCACTACAGGACGTAATCCAAAAGAAAGATACAACTTCAAGCAGAGAAGTTAGCAAAACAGCACTTCATGTAAAGAAGTGTGGAACTGTCTGTCACAAAACAAAGCAGATGCTACCTCAATTAATAACTTAAATCTGAGATTCATGACATTTTGTGACACAAACATATAATTAGAAGTGGAGGGAGTCAGGCTGAATTTAAGACAAAATCAGTCAGTATCTCCCTGAGTTGTGAAACAGGCTAACTGACCCATTCCTTTTCCCATTATCCTAGCAGGGATGGTCAGAACAATTTCAAAGTACACAATGGCAAGCAATTAAGCATTTTCCCATCAGTGCTGATATCTTTAAAAATCTGTTTATCCTTTTGTGACTCGATATCAATATCAGTCATTTACAACCAATGATCAATTGCAGTATCAGCAAGTTAGAGGGTGTGCCCTAGCTCAGCTAGTCCAAGAATAATTACTGAGCATCTAAGTTGTACTGAAATGATTGTCGGAGTGCTTGATTTGCTTGAGTTCAGATATTTTATGACTTGCTGGTATTGGCTGTGAAATTTATGGATCTCTTGCATTCCCCATGTAGTTTTGGTGGGCACAGGTGATGTGCCAATGGTGCACTTGTTAACTTTAAATAAAACAGGGTCAGCTGTAAATGTTTTTTGAGACCCAACAGAAATACTTACTCTGGGATCAATTTTTTAGGCTATTGTATAACATCAGCTTCCATTAAAAATTGCATGAATTTGTGGCACCTACTGTAACAAGGAGAGTTGACCAATTTGCTGTTTGTTTCAGGTTGCCAATTCTTCAAGGAGGGACATTTGCTTTCCTAACTCCGACCATAGCCATGCTGTCTTTGCCTCAGTATAAATGCCCAGAGTGGACCTACAACAAGACACTAGTCAATGCCAGTGATCCAATCTTTATTGAAGTTTGGCAGACACGCATACGTGAGGTACTTCTAAACACAGAATCCATTTTTCAGGAGATTGTCTGGCCACAGTGCATTAGTGACCTTTCATTTTTAGCACCTGGCTTGACTGTAGTCCATATTGATAAGCTAAAAGCTTTCTTTTGCAGTAATGGTTCTGTCTATGAGGAGAGTGGCAGATTTAACCTAGTTCCTACTGGGGACAGTAAAGAACTGCAGATGCTGGAAGCCAGAGTCAATAGATGTGAAACTGGAAAAGCACAGCAGGTTAGACTGCATCGGAAGAGCTTGAAAGTCAATGTTTTGGGCCGAAATCCTGGCAAGGGATTTGCTGTCCGACCTGTTGAGCCTTTCGGCTTTCCATCTATTCACTCTATTTACTTATTAGGCACCTAACAAACTAAACTACCTAAGAGATAACTCTTAAGACTCTGATGGCCAAATCTGTTGAAAGATTTTTGACTCTGACACCTCTCTCTCTGTCCAAAAAATCAGAGACCAAACATCAGTCCAAGCTGTTGTTGCCTACGTTTTCAGAGTGTGAAATATGGTATGTATATTTTTGATAGCTTTTGACCTGGGATCCCCTATCCCCATAGTAACCAAGCCACATAAGAATTTGAAGAAAGTCAGACGACCCTCTTCATTCCTCCATTTTATGTTAAAGATACTGTCCAAAATATAATCACCTTAATATTAACAATTTATTATGAAATAATGCTAATTAAGTTTATTTTTGATTTTCATTTTTAGAATGGCCTTGCTTAGTTTTTTGTCCTACAAGAGCAACCATGTATTCATACTGAAGTCTTAATATCCATCAGCAAAACATATCCTTCTTCATAGGTCCACAATATATATCAGTGACAAAGAAGACAAGTATTCTTGTCTTTTACAGCTATGAACAGAAATTCATTTTCATGGAAGATCTACATTTTTGGTTTCTTTTTAAATGGCTCAGGTTCCCCACTCACCATTATTGCTTCACATCCTAGTTTGTAATGTCACTCAGCTGCTGCTTACACTGTGGATTAACCTCTAGACCCACACATCCAGAATGTCGCTGCTTTCAACTATGTGCCACTGGAGGTCACTTCTGTGGTTGCAGTTTGGTTTGGAGTGCCTGGTCAGCCTGCATTGCTCAGATATTGAATGAGTCGGGGGAGCATAAGACCATAAGTCATAGGAGTGGAAGTAAGGCCATTTGGCCCATCAAGTCCACTCCACCATTTAAATCATGGCTGATGGGCATTTCAATTCCACTTCCCTGCACTCTCTCCGTAGCCCTTGATTCCTTGTGAGATCTAGAATTTGTCGATCTTTGCTTTGAAGGCATCTAACGTCCCAGCCTCCACTGCACTCCATGGCAATGAATTCCACAGGCCCACCACTCTCTGGCTGAAGAAATGTCATCTCATTTCTGTTTTAAATTTACCCCCTCTAATTCTAAGGCTGTGCCCACGGGTCCTAGTCTCCCCGCCTAACAGAAACAACTTCCTAGCTTCCCCCTTTCTAAGCCATACATTATTTGGTAAGTTTCTATTAGATCTTCCCTCAACCTTCTAAATGCTCATGAGTACAATCCCAGGATCCTTAGCCGTTCATCATATGTTAAACCTACCATTCCAGGGATCATTCATGTGAAACTCCGCTGGATACACTCCAGGGCTAGTATGTCCTTCCTGAGGTGTGGGGCCCAAAATTGGACACAGTATTCTAAATGGGGCCTAACTAGAGCTTTTCAAAGCCTCAGAAGCACATCGCTACTTTTATATTCCAACTCCCTTGAGATAAACGACAACATTACATTTATTTTCTTAATCACGGACTCTACCTGTAAGTTAACCTTTAGAGAATCCTGGACCAACACTCCCAGATCCCTTTGTACTTCTGCTTTACGAATTTTCTCACCATTTAGAAAATAGTCCATAGCTGTATTCTGTTTTCCAAAGAGCAAAACCTCACATTTGCTCACATTGAATTTCATCAGCCATTTCCTGGGCCACTCTCCTAAACTGTCTAAATCTTTCTGCAGCTTCCCCACCTCCTCAGTACGACCTGCCTGTTGACCTATCTTCGTATCATCAGCAAACTTCGCCAGAATGCCCCCAGTCCCTTCATCAAGATCATTAAGATATAAGGTGAACAGCTGCGGCCCCAACACTGAACCTTGTGGGACACCACTCATCACCGGTTGCCATTCCGAAAAAGAGCCTTTTATCCCAACTCTCTGCCATCTGTCAGATAGCCAATCCTCCATCCAAGCCAGTAGCTCACCTCGAATGCCATGGGTCCTCACCTTGCTCAGCAGCATCCCGTGAGGCACTGTATCAATGGCCTTTTGGAAGTCTAGATAGATAACATCTACTGGGTTTCCCTGGTCTAACATACTTGTTACCTCGTCAAAGAATTCTAACAGGTTTGTCAGGCACAACCTCCCCTTACTAAATCCATGCTTGTTCTAATCTGACCCTGCACTTCCAGGAATTTAGAAATCTCATCCTTGACAATGGATTCTAGAATTTTCCCAATTACTGAGGTTAGGCTAATCGGCCTATAATTTTCCATCTTTTGTCTTGATCCTTTCTTAAACAAAGGGGTTACAACAGCAATTTTCCAATCACCTGGCACTTTCCTGACTCCAGTGACTTTTGAAAGATCACGACCAAAGCCTCTGCTATTTTCTCAGCCACCTCCCTCAGAACTCTAGGATGTAGCCCATCAGGGCCAGGAGATTTATCAATTTTTAGACCTTTTAACTTTTCTAGCACTTTCTCTTTTGTAATGCCTACCATACTCAACTCTGCCCCCTGACCCTCCCTAATTGTTGGCATACTACCCATGTCTTCCACTGTGAAGACTGACGCAAAGTACCTATTAAGTTCTTCAGCTATTTCCTTATCTCCCATCACTAGCCTTCACTATCAATTTGGAGCAGCCCAATGTCTACTTTTGCCTCTCGTTTATTTCTTATGTATTGAAAGAAGTTTGTGCTATCATTTCTAGTATTACTGGCTAGCCTACCTTCATATTTGATCCTCTCCTTCCTTATTTCTCTCTTTGTTATCCTCTGTTTGTTTTTGTAGCCTTCCCAATCTTCTGATTTCCCAGTGCTCTTGGCCACTTTATAGGCTGTCTCTTTTTCTTTGATATATTTCCTGACTTCCTTTGTCAGCCATGGCTGTCTAATCCCACTCTGGATTTCTTTCTTTTCTTTGGGACGAACCTCTGTTCTGTGTCCTCAATTACGCCTTGAAACTCCTGCCATTGTTGTTCTACTATCTTCCCCGCTAAGCTCTGCTTCCAGTCGATTTCCGTCAGTTCCTCTCTCGTGCCCCTGTAATTACCTTTATTTAACTGTAACACCATTACATCCGATTTTGCCTTCTCGCTTTCAAACTGCAGACTGAACTCTACCATATTATGATCGCTACCTCCTAAGTGTTCCCTTACTTTAAGGTCTTTTATGAAGTCTGGCTCATTACATAGCACTAAGTCCAGAATAGCCTGCTCCCTTGTGGGCTCCATCACAAGCTGTTCCAAAAAGCCATCCTGCAAACATTCCATGAATTCCCTTTCTTTGGATCCACCAGCAACCCTTTTCACCCAATCCGCCTGCATATTGAAGTCCCCCATGATCACCGTGACCTTGCCTTTCTGACATGCCCTATCTATTTCCCGGTGCATCTTGCGCCCCCTGGTCCTGATCACTGTTAGGAGGTCAGTACATAACTCCCATTATGGTTTTTTTTGCCTTTGTGATTCCTTAACTCCACACAGACTCCGCATCCTCTGACCCTATGTCATTCAGTGCCATAGATTTAATTTCATACTTAACAAGGCAACCCCACCCTCTCTGCCCGCCTCCCTGTCTTTTCGATATGCTGTGAATCCTTGGATGTTTCACTGCCAGTCCTGAACTCCCTGAATCCCTCTGTGATGCCTCCCAAATCATAATCATTCAAGATGATTTGTGCTGTTAATTCATCTACTTTGTTGCGAATACTACAAGAATTTAGATAAAGTGTCTTAATGCTAACTTTCTTATCATTATTAGAGAGATTGGAAATCCTAAGATGTCTTAAACTACCCTCCCTTTTTGCTGTATTCCTAGTCTGCCTCGCGCTTAAACCCACCTGTACACATGGTATCCTGTTGCTAATCTTTCCATTTAACTCCATACTCCCTGTCTCTTTCACTTTCCCTTCTGCCCGACTCAGAAGTTTAAAGTCCTACTGACCACCCTATTTATCCTTTTCGCTAGAACACTGGTTCCAGATCGGTTCAGGTGGAGACCGTCCCAACGGTACAGATCCCCCCGATTCCAAAACTGATGCTAATGCCCCATGAAATGGAATTCCTCTTTCCCACACCAATCCCTTAGCCACGTGTTTACTTCCTTAACTTTCTTCCCCCTATGCCAATTAGCACGTGGCTTAGGCAGTAATCCGGAGATTATGACCCTTGAGGACCTGTACTTCAATTTCTTTCCTAGTGCTTGATAATCCCTGAACAGGCCCTCTACCCCTAGCTTTGCCTATGTTGTTAGTCCCAACGTGGACCACAACAACTGGATAGTCATGTCCCCATAAACTTTCTTTGTCCTGCACAGGCCTATTTGATGATCAGCTGAAGAACAAAATGCTGCAGATATACAATTATTGGGCAATGGAGCAGGGATAACTGAGCTGCTCTTGGAGGGATCTTGCATGGACACAATGGGCTGAATAGCTGCCTATATTCTAGTACTGTAATATATTGGTTACATGCATCAGTTCCAGTTAAATTCCTTATTGGTTTGTATTCACTCTCAGCTGGTTAAAATCCAAGACAAAAATAACACTGACTTTGCTTGTGGAACTTCAGCATGTTGATGACAATGTCATCTCTGCTGTCTCGCAAGAGAATCTTTAAGCTTTGCTGAACACATTTGCAGAAGCGTACCAAAACACTGTCTCAGCTGCTACCTGTAGAAGGCTCAATACTTTACCAACCTGTGCCAAGTCAAATTCTGGTCAATCCCTCCATTAATATCAATGGAAAACTGTCCCCTCAAGAATTGGAACAATTCTCTTGGTTGGGAAGCTACCTCGCACCTAAAGTTGGCATCGAAGCGGAGATTCAAAATCACATCCAATCTGTGAGCATGACCTTCAGGTGCCTAAGGATGAAATTCTGCAATGACTGTAGCACTTCTGCCGATACCAAGCTTGTGTATCAGGCAGTCAGCCTTCCATCTCTTCTATATGGCTCCAAAATGTCAACAATGTACAGATAATAGACAATAGGTGCAGGAATACGCCATTCAGCCCTTCGAGTCAGCACCACCATTCATTATGATCATGGCTGATCATCCACAATCAGTATCCTGTTCCTGCCTTATCCCCATAACCCTTGCTTACACAATCTTTAAGAGCTGTATCTCTCTCTTTCTTGAAACTATCCAGAGACTTGGCCTCCACAGCCTTCTGGGGTAGACCATTCCAATATATCCACCACTGTCTGGGTGAAGAAGTTTCTCCTCAACTCTGTTCTAAATGGCCTACCTCTTATTTTTAAACTGTGTCCTCTGGTTCTGGACTCCCCATCAACGGAAACATACTTCCTGCCATTCTGGGAATTGACCTTGTGAACCTACGCTGCACTCCCTCAATAGCCAGAATGTCCTTCCTCAAATTTGGAGACCAAAACTGCACACAATACTCTAGGTGTGGTCTCACCGGGGCCCTGTACAGCTGCAGAAGGACCTCCTTGCTCCTATACTCAATTCCTCTTGTTATGAAGGCCAGCATGCCACTAGCTTTCTTCACTGCCTGCTGTACCTGCATGTTTGCTTTCATTGACTGATGTACAAGAACACCTAGTTCGCGTTGAACTTCCCCTTTACCTAACTTGACACTATTTAGATAGTAATCTGCCTTCCTGTTCTTGCCACCAAAGTGGATAACCACACATTTATCCACATTAAACTGCATCTGCCATGCATCCATCCACTTACCTAGCCTGTCCAAGTCACCCTGTATTCTCATAACATCCTCCTCACATTTCACCCTGCCACCCAGCTTTGTGTCATCAGCAAATTTGCTAATATTACTTTTAATGCCTTCGTCTATATCATTAATGTATATTGTAAACAGCTGTGGTCCCAGCACCAAACCTTGTGGAACCCCACTGCCCTGCCATTCCAAAAGGGACCCGTTTATTACTAGTCTTTGCTTCCTGTCAGCCAGCCAATTTTCAATCTAAGCCAGTATTTTGCCCCCAGTACTATGTACCCTAATTTTGTTCACTAATCTCCTATGTGGGACTTTATCAAAGGCTTTCTGAAAGTCCAGGTATACTACATCCACTGGCTGTCCCTTGTCCATCTTCATAGTACATCCTCAAAAAATTCCAGAAGATTAGTCAAGCACGATTTCCCCTTCGTAAATCCATGCTGACTCTGACGTATCCTGTTACTGCTATCCAAATGAGCTGTAATCTCATCTTTTATAATTGACTCCAGCATCTTTCCCACCACTGACGTCAGGCGAACCGGTCTATAATTTCCTGTTTTCTCTCTCCCTCCTTTCTTCAAAAGTGGGACATTAGCCACCTTCCAATCCTCAGGAACTGGTCCTGAATCAATAGAACATTGGAAGATAATTACCAATGCACCCACGATTTCTAGAGCCACTTCCTTAAGTACCCTGGGATGCAGACCATCAGGTCCCGGGGACTTATCAGCCTTCAGACCTAACAGTCTATCCAACACCATTTCCTGCCTAATATAAATACCCTTCAGTTCGTCCATTACCCTAGGTCCTTCAGCCACTATTGCATTTGGGAGATTGCTTGTGTCTTCCCTAGTGAAGACGGATCCAAAGTACCTTTTCAACTCTTCTGCCATTTCCTTGTTCCCCATCATAAATTCATCCGTTTCTGACTTCAAGGGCCCAATTTTAGTCTTAGCCATTTGTTTTCTTTTCACATACCTAAAAAAGCTTTTACTATCCCCCTTTATAGTTTTGGCCAGTGTGCCTTCGTACCTCATTTTTTCTCCACATAATGCCTTTTTAGTTATCCTCTGTTGCTCTTTAAAACTTTCCCAGTCCTCCGGCTTCCCGCTCATCTTTGCTATGTTATACTTTTTCTCTTTTATCTTTATAGTCCTTAACTTCCCTCATCAGCCACGACCGCCCCTGCCTCCAATTGGGATCTTTCTTCCTCTTTGGAATGAACTGATCCTGCACCTTCTGCATTATATCCAGGAATACCTGCATTGTGTAGATGCCACCTCAAGGCACTTGAGAAGTACCATCGATGTTGTTTGAGATGGATTCTCCACATCAGCTGAGGGGATAGGCACAGTAACATCAGAGTCCTGGAAGCAGCTAACAGCACCGGCATCAAGGCCATGATCATCTGAAACTAATTCTGCTAGGCCAGCCATGTGCTTATGATGCCTGAGTTCTGATTGCCAAGGAAGGCACTCAGGAGGATCAAAGGAAACATTACAAAGACTCCTTGAAGACTTCCTTCAAGACATGCAACAGAAATGGCAGTGCATGGGAGACCCTTATTCGGAGAAACTGATGTCGAGGAACTTGTTGTATGAAGGGACACGATTCTTTGAGAACATTCATCGATGAGAGGAAGTATAGAAAAGGAATGCCAGCAAACTCAATGCCAAGGACTAATGCCCTCTCCTGGAAACACAAACAAATGTGTGGTTGGAGATATGGCTCTAGGATCAGGCTCATTAGGCACACAAGGACCCACAGGAATTTCCAGGGTAGATAATCATACATGTTAGCTAGTGAGTGCCAATGACAATGACAATTGTCACCATAGAACTTACTTTACCCTGCGATGACAGTCCGTCCAGACCAACTGAAACATGAAGCAACAAACTGGTAAAGTCTGACAAAAACATATGCTTTTCTCTCGCAATCTGACTTGCAGAAGTGGAAGCCACACAGGGACATGACGATCAATGCGCACACAGTGAAACAATGCGGTGTGGCAGTGAGATCAGCCATCAAAAACATACACAGCATGGGAATGTGGAGGGGGTGAAGAGATCAACTGGCAGACACTCTGTGATCAACCTAGAGATCCTGATTTGTATGCTGGATGTCATGTTTCTGAAGAGGGTTTCACTTCATCTACCACTATCGGCAATTAATCTAACCCCATATCTTGAAGAAGATTAATTGTGTTCTTGGTTTCATCAGACAACAAGGTTAAGACTTCCACATGGGGCACAAAATGCTGTAATTGTGATCTTGTCTTTTCTGATAACAAATGCATTTTAAGCTATTATTTCATCAAAGGTACAACCTCTGGTTTTAGATTTTCTACAGTCTTCAGTTATTTTTAAATTGACTCATGGGATATGGGTGTTGCTGACTGGCCAGTATTTATTGCCCATCTCTAGCTGCCCATAAGCAGATGGCGGTGAGCTGTCTTCTCGAATCACTGCAGCTAGTTCTGTATGAATTTGCACTATAGATGGAGGAGTGAAGCAGCTTGTGACATTTATGCTATTTTACCTCATCCAGTGTCCCAAACCACAAGCTTATAATCATTTTCCCCATTAATCTTTACTTGACAAAATGCTTATTTATTGAACCACGAGATTTTTACAATGTCTGAAGAATGTGAAGGCTTGGTCTTAATGAGGTTACTTTAAAACATTACATTTTTCTGTGAGTTCAGCTGAAAGTAATTTATTTTGTGTGGCATTTCATACTTTTCGACTCAACATGAAATACGAAGTGTAAGCAGAAAGCATATTTCCTGTTCCATTTCTCCAGTCAATAAATAGAATGATGTGTATTTGTGTGACATTGTTCGTGAGCACCCGAAACCTTATGGAATGCTATTGATTTTTGAAATACACGACTGCGGTAGTCAAGATGTGAATCTGATTTGTGTATAGTAAGATTCCATAAATGGTGTTCTGATCATGACCAGGCAATCTGTTTTTGTGATGTTTATTAAAGGGTAAATATCAGTCTGGACACCAGAATAACTCACCTGCTGTTCTTCAAATAGAATCATATCCAACCGACCAAACATGTGGGTGAGACTTTGGTTGAAAGATGACATGCCTGACAATGCTGCACTCCCTCAGCACTTCACTGGAGTCCATCCTTGATTCTTGTACTCAGGTCCTAGTGTGCGATTTGATTCCAGAGCTTTTCAGAGGCGAGAGTGTTCCCAACTGATCTTCTCATGAAGATTGAATTAATGATTCTCAGAATGTTGGAAATTCACTTTTCATGTATTTTAAATACAGTCATGGTAATCTGATAATCCTATTCTTTGCAGATCCAGGGAGCAGTCATGGTGGCAGCCTGTTTCCAAATAGTTGTGGGATTTTCTGGTTTAATTGGAATTTTGATGCGGTACATTGGTCCTTTAACAATTGCTCCAACCATCTCCCTGATTGGATTGGCTTTATTTGATTCAGTTGGAAACGATGCAGGGATCCACTGGGGCATTTCAGGCATGTAAGTGATTGTTACTATTATTAAAAAGAAAGGCAATATTACTTTGTGCAATCACTTCTTAGAAAGTTTGTTACTGGTGAAATGATAAATATTAATTTGTATCAACAGAAACAGTAACTGTAAATAGCAGAAATGGATATTAACTAAAGTATTTATGACAAGGATGACATATTTATTACTAGAAATGTAGACAATGGCTGCAAATAGGTAATAAATACCTGGTTAAGTTTTTCATTCTAGCATGCAATATAGGACTTGCATCCCTATGGCCATACTAGTCTGAAGATGCGCAATCCCACCTGCTTTTGGAAGCTAAGCAAATCCAGGCCTGGCTAATAACTGAATGGAAGCTCACCTGGCAATATCAGGTGGGATAGGCTTTGCCCCTTCTGTGGGACAGTGATAGTGTCCCTACCCCTTGATCAGGAGCCCTGGCTTTAAGTACCGTCTGCTTCAGAGGTGTATAATAATTGGTTGATTAGAAAAATAGTTGAACAAAAAACTTAAGGAAAAAATTACAGGACTTGCTCGAACATTAGCATGAATATAGGCTAGAGTAAGCATACACAGAATAATAAATACAGGGACTAACTAATGAATTCTATTACTAAGTGATGCTATAATGTGGTAGGCTGTAACTATTTACAACAAATAATAATGCAATATTGAAACCTCTTACGCAGCATAAAAAGCAATTGTGAAAGTGTATTTTGTTAACGGTGTTAAAGTTGATAATTTGGTTCAAGTGGTAACTTGGTGGAGATGGCAAAGGAGATAAAGTTTATGATTCTGGGTATTTTTTTCTCTACCATAGCTGCTGATAGTTGTTTTTCTTTCATTCCTCCAAAAGTAACTTATTGTTACTTTACTGATTTACACTAGATTGACATGCTAACGAATAAATTTAATCAGTTCAGTTCAAACAAAAACAAGTACATAGGCAAACAAACAAATAAATAAGAAACAGACAGACATGGCCGTGTAGCATCTGAGAGTTTGTGGAAAGAATTATGATCCCAGGCTGTCTGTGGTAATTAGCTGCAGCTTGAAGAACCTTGAGTGGTGACATTGGAAACAAGATGCAAACATTAGCAAGCATCAGCGACAGAAAGAGTTCCTTGGAGAACCAAAAGAACTGCGGATGCTGTAAATCAGGAACAAAAACAAAGTTGCTGGAAAAGCTCAGCAACTCTGGCAGCATCTGTGGAGGAGAAAACAGAGTTAACGTTTTGGGTCCAGTTCTGAGGAAGGGTCACCGGACCCGAAACGTTAAGTCTGTTTTCTCGCGCAGATGCTGCCAGACCTGCTGAGTTTTTCCAGCAACTTTGTTTTTGTTCCTTGGAGATATTTTCTATCAACATATACAGAGATGTTATGACACATTTCCGGAGCAGGTGGGACTTGAATCTAGGCCTCTTGGCTCAGAGGTAGGAACATTATCACTGTGCACTTTGTTTCAGGAGGTAGTGAAATCCTTATGTTAATTAGAAGAGTTGGTCAATGATCAGGAATGAGAGAGTGTCACTGCAGGCCAGGCAGGGATGGGGATTCAGGATATGATAATGGAGGATCCTCAGCCATTGACTTTGCCCATCAGGCTCATGGTTCTTGCTATTTAACACAATCTGCCTTTTGCAAATCTATGCTGGTTCTCCTTAATTAACTCCAACCTCTCTAAGGGCTTGTTGATATATTTCCCCGATTAAGGATTCCAAAGTCATACTCACCACTGATGACAACCTAATTATCCAGTTGTTGCTGGAACTGTCCTTTCACTCTTGTTGATTAAGGATGCCACATTTGCGACTCTGCAATCCCATTGCACTTCCACCATTCCCCCACCACTCAACGTCTAGGAAGATTGAAAAATTAAAGGAAAACTGTATTCAACCTCTCCACTTCCATTTCATTTAGCAACCTGGGATGCAAATTATCTGGATGTAGAGACTTTTCTACCCTAAGCATACTTTCCAATTGCTCTTCTCTTTCAATTTTCACAATCTCCATTGCCTTCACCATTTCCGAATCTACCTATACTTTATCACATCCTCTTCTTTGGTAAACACTGACATAAGTATTAAGTATTGTAGCCTTGTCCTTCTCTTGATAATTTTTTCACCCTTTATGTCCCTAACATGGTCTATTCCACCTCTAACTGCTATTTGTTTGGAAAATACATATGTTTCTGGACTTCAAGTATGCGAATAAAAAAACTGCAAGATATTGAGCTGTTTGGACACTTACTAGAATAAAGAGAATTTATTGCCTCTAATTGTTGGAATTTCTGCCTTTAGAAGAGGTTGTGGGTCCTCTGGGCTGATGTTTGCCTAGGAAATCTGGCTGGATTTGATTTCTGCTTCAAAGGGTGGTCAGAAAGGAAAAAGAAAGATTCAGCAATAAAGCTGCAAGATCTCTCTTTCTCTTTCTACAGTTAAAGTAATTGGAAACCTGATAAAGTTTCTATATCTCAGTATTTTCAATGACTTTGATGTCCTCAGAAGCTGAACTGTGACCATTTTACAAAGCACTGGAATCAACTTGGTTTCCATCTGAATCATTGTTTGCTTTGAAAGTGTTCCATTGGTGCATGTTGTCAGCAACTCAGTTTTGTCAACAAGAAGCGTGAAGAACTGTGAGAATTCATTCGTCTCCACCTTTTGTTTTACAAGACCATTGGCTAATAAGGATGGGTTGAATTTTACCAAAAATGTCAGCTTTTGGGGGAGTTTCATGGAAGATTTGTCTCTGAGGCCTCTGGCAAGTTCTCTTATGCAATTTTATATTGTTCACCTCATTATGCTCCATGCCTCTACGGCAACACTGTTGTGCCCCCCAATGTTGGAACTATTCTCTGCTGCCAGGAGTTTCATGGATTCCTGTCATCTGCACAATATTTAAAATCAGGTCAATTATTGCAAGTCAGGAACCACCCTTCACAGTTGCAGATGTGGAAATTACCTGTAAATGGACAACAGTGGCAAGCTGGCACCTCAATTTAGTGGCAGGACCCCAGGATTCCTTTTAAATGGAGTGGTTGGACCACCACAGCACACCAAGACATCAGATCAGTCCAGCCTAGTCCGAACTTGCCACTTGAGTCAGTGCAGTATCTACAGGATGGAAGAATGCCCAGCAATGCAAATGTAAGTGGCACCATCTTCTATCTGATACTTGACTGTAACTCCGCTTTTCAACCTACCTCCCACCAAAGCCTATGGTCCACCACTGTCAGAACTGCATGCAGCATCTTCCCGCTCTTGCTCTTACCCACCCCAATGCTACACCACAACCCGGTGTGGTCTGTGTGCGGCCTACTCACTCATTCAGGATGCCCCACCACTTGCCCCCCACCTGCACCAGCATTACATCTGTGCCAGCCACTTGCATCTCATCCAATCCCTCCTTTGGTTTCAGTCCAGAAGAAAACAGCATAAAGCCAGGGAGAGAGCCAAGACAGGGATGGTACATGAGATCCATCTCCTAACCCACTGCCAGCAGCAGAGTTTTCCCTAGTAGGGGAAGAGTAGACCTCCATGTCCTGGCTACCAAGTAAAATTCAGTGACAGTTGTTATGCTGCTGTCCCATGACCAGCACTGAGAATGTATACTCGACAAGTACCAGCGGCATTTGCACGTCTTTGCCATAAAGAGACCAGCCTCTCAGGACATCAGCTTCTTCCCCTCCTCTGAGGAAGAAGCCATAGATCCCTCAGAGGAAGCACCAACAAGACTGTCTCCTGCAGACTTCATCAGCTCAGGTACTTTACATGAAGTAGAATTAGGAGCACATTCAAGTATGCTCACTGAAGAAGAAATGAACAGGTCACTGGCACTCAGAGGACTTGCAAAGATCAGGTACCTGCTTGGCCTCTGGTAGGTGAAGACCCCCATGGTACTGTTCGTTAGCAACTTCGTCCATGTGCACAAACAGAGACAGGAGCAGCAGGCAGTTTTGACAGAGGCACTCAGGAAGCAGACTTAAAGTTTGGAGGACTCCCCCCCACCCCCTCCCCCAAGCACTATCTGTGCTGTGCTGCCTCTTGCATGTAAGTGTCTGGCTGCCTCCATGGACAGATTGGTGGCTGCCATGGACAACCAGGCCCAACACACTCAGTGTCAGCAGGATATACGTACAGACCTGCTTCTAATTCCTTCATCCATTAATGCTCAGCACTAACAGCAGTGTGTCAGGGGGACAAGGGACCTTGACACCATCACCCCTTCAACAAATCTGTGCAGGACAGAAGGCAGAAAGGTGTAAGGAAAGTGAGGAGCCAGTGATGCGAAAGGTGTAAGGAAGGTGAGGAGCCAGTGATGCGAAAGGTGTAAGGAAAGTGAGGAGCCAGTGATGCGAAAGGTGTAAGGAAGGTGAGGAGCCAGTGATGTGAAGGTGTAAGGAAGGTGAGGAGCCAGGGATGTGAAAGGTGTAAGGAAGGTGAGGAGCCAGTGATGTGAAAGGTGTAAGGAAGGTGAGGACCCAGGGATGTGAAAGGTGTAAGGAAGGTGAGGAGCCAGGGATGTGAAAGGTGTAACGAAGGTGAGGAGCCAGTGATGTGAAAGCACCTCTGAGAAAGCCCAGGAACTTTTCCTCAGGCCAGAAGGAAGGTCCTGAAAAGATGGAAGTGATGTCTGGAGGCCTCAATGTTCCCATTGTTATAAGATGGAAATCGTCAGGCAGATTGCTGAAAGTTTCAAGATTTATCAGGATACAGACGGTCATTACAAAGAAATGATCCCTGACTGAGAGTATGACAGACCGAGTTGAAGTTCTGACTGAAGCAGACAAACACTGTTACAGTGCAGGGCAAGTAAACTGAGAGTTACAGGGAGCTCCTGCTGACAGGGAAAGTAACTCATTGCTTCCCCAGTCAGACAAAAAAACCATTAGTTATACTTCAAGATAAAGAGGCCACTCACTGGTGGAACAGGAATCTTCAGCATGACTTCCACAGACACAAGCAGCTTCAGAAAAGTACTTTGAAATCCTCAAAAAAATGATCTAAGCATTGTCATTCATATGCTCAAGATCGGGGCAAAGGACTGTAATTTATACTTTTTGCCACATGGGATTCTCCTAATGAGTCAACTGCTTTGTCCTTTTTGAATTAGTTTATGGTTTTGAGACAAGGGGACCTCAGAAACTAATGAAAGAAGTGTTTTAAGGACTGAAGGACGAGTCCTCTGTGTTACACTTGTTTCATGTTTAAGTTTACAGACACCTTCAGGATAGCTCTTGAACACCTTACACAAACCATTGTGAAATAAGACCTAGCTCTGAGGAGTCTCCATGTTGCTCAAGACCAAACAGTACCTGAGAGCACAACCAATGGGCTCCAGCCACATTCATCTCTCATCCATGGACATTGGCATCTGATACTTGCTGGCCAGTCATGACCATCATGGTACCTCTCTTGCAAGACACCAAGGAATCAGAGAACTGCATTGCAAGGTCCACTAGCAACTAGCATTAAAAAGTTGCTGCAGGTCATTTCGTGCACATGGGTCACCCTTGTTGGAATTGAGGAGACTACACTCAGGGCTGCTAATTTGTTCTCATAACACTCACTCACTTTACATTTACCTGCTATGTTCACGGCACCCATGTCTGTCTTGCCTTGCCAGTTTGTATGTTAGTGCTTCAGCCAGATCCAAAGGCTATCAATACCTCTGTACTGTCAGCTCTTTGTGAAGTCGGGTTGTCAGTAGGAATCCGCCCACGGTGCGGCTCGGCTGGGAGATTTTGACATGTAGCACACTGAGATGTCAGTTTAACATCTAACAATTGTGCCAGCTCCCTGCATAGCAAACACACTGCATATTTACTCAACCAAATGGCTGTGTCTGAAAGTGGATGGGGACCCGTCCTCAGCCCAGATAAAGGAGGTTCCAGTACCATTAGTCACATGCACAGCCCACACATGGTGCAGGGGCTTGGTCAATGTCAGTTTTCAGCCATGGACATCATGGTAAGGTGATGAGTCTGACTAAAGTCCAGGAAGTGGGCAGTGAGCAGTGGTCAAGGCCAGCAGTCAGGAGGATTATGGACTGTCAGTCAGGGGGCTGCAAACATGGTCAGTCATGTCTAGGTGTCACTTAGTGAAGTCAGTCAAAGGTCTGGAGAGAATATACAGTCTTGGGGATGGTTAAGGAGGATGCAAAGGAGGGTGGGTGTCGGGTCTGTAAAGTCAGCAGGGTGGTGGTCAGGGTTCGGGGAGTCAAGGTTGTGGATGAGGGAAAGCAAAGACAATTGTGGAAGTGGGAACACAAAAGGTGATTGTGGAAAATTCAGCGTATTTGGTTGGGGGTGGGTGTGGAACAACATCAGAGGGCATGGTAGGCTAGAGGTGGAGGATTATTGGCAGTGACCACCACCATGGTTTCCATGAGGGGAGCAAGGTGGGGGGGCATCATTAAGGATTAATGCCAAGGTTTGGGGACAGCGAGGACTGATGTAGGTGAAGCTCAATGTTGAGCGTCTCCACAATAAGGGAATGGTGGAAAGAGGTTGGGATAGTCTAAGGAGAAAGGGGACGTGGTGGCTTTGGTGCTGAGGTGGTGGAGAAGTATACCCAGTGCTGTGTCCATCACAAACTCCATTTCCTGTCTTCATTTTCCGTTCTCTAGATGCACAAATGTGGCTGGAAAATGGCTGGGACAGAGTGGGGGTGGGTGGAGTCAGCACCATTTTGACGGATGAAAGCATGGGATCCACATCTGCTGGATTGGAGAACATTAAAGAGCCAAATACATGAAGCATGCATTTGCAAACTCTACCTACATTTCATTTGAAATGTTTCTTTGCAGATATGCAATGCACACAGAATGAATGTGTGTATGCATTAGTTATTGGTCAAATGCAGATTATACCATGCCACTGGGGCTAGTTAAATGAGTATTGACATTTCAATGATGCATAAGAACCTTTCAAGGAACTTCCAAGGCTGCTGTGAGACAAGGGGATATTGCTGCATCATACATCATGTCAGTATGATAGTGGGCTCTAATCAATTCATTGGTGGGTGAAATAGTCAAAGGTCTGAGATGGGAAGGGGGCTGGAGAGGAGCAGGCATACCCTCTTTCATGTAATGTGTTGGTCACTCAGCCACTGGGGCATTTTCATCAAGTTGCTGTGACACCATGCTGTGGTGGTACAGACAGCGGAGCTGCTAAAGATATGGTTGGTGAGGGATTGGGGGGGAGCGGGGTCACCCGTCTATTCCGGACAGACTGTGCTGCATCATCTTGATGTGTTGCACTCTGCACAACTGGAGGCGATGTGACAGATGCTAAGCAATGGGGGGGAAGGGGAATTGGAACAGTCTTCTGAAGAGGAGTATGAAGACATTCAGCTGAAGAAGCCCTTCATGTGGCTGACAGAGCTCAGTTGTATTGTTTCCTACAATGAGGGAGGACCTGTAGATGTGAGCTGGATTAAAAGCCCATCGTGGATTGTTAAGGTCAAGACATCTGCATTTGGTTCACATTGTAGGTCTGAGCTGCAGCTTGTATTCATTTTCTTTGTGCCCCTTCTTGCTCATGTTTGCACTTGTCTGAATGCTTGTCTACATATCTTGTTGCTTGTTGGACAATGACTAGATATGGGTGACCATTGGGAATTGGTGAAAGAGTGGTAAGGATGAAGAAATAGTCCTCACAGAGGATGTACCCAAGAAAAAGTAAAGTATGTGGCTTAGTAGTTAAACAGTGACAATGATGAAAGAATGGAGTTGAAAGTATGAGGAAGTTTTTTGTTCGTTTCGTCAATAACTGGGCCAGCATTTATTGCCTAGGGTGGGGCTTGGCAGGGTCATTTTGACATGTAACACACAGAGAAGTCAGTTTAACATCTAACAATTGTGCCAGCTCCCTGTGTAGCAAACACATTGCATATTTATTCAACCAAACGGCTGTGTCAGAAAGTGGATGGGCACCAGTCCTCAGCTCAGATAAAGGGGGTTCCAATACCATTAGTCATGTGTACATTGTGCAGGAGCTTGGTCAGTGTCAGTTTGCAACCATGGACATCATGGTGAGGCGATGAGTCTGACTGAAATGCGGGCTGTGGGCAGTGGTCAAGGCCAGCATTTAATCTGAATAGCTTGCCAGAGCAATTTCAGCAGGCAGGTAAGACTTAAGCATATTGCTATGTGTCTGAAGTCATGTTTCGGCCAGACCAGGTAAAGATTGCGGATTTTCTTCCCCAAAGGACATCAGTAAACAAGGTACATCTTTATAACAAACAGTGATGGTCACATGGTTACCATTTGGGGTGGCACAGTGGTTAGCAGTGCTGCCTCACAGCGCCAGGCTCCTGGCGTTCAATTCCACCCTCGGGCGACTGTCTATGTGAGTTTACATATTGTCCATGTGTCTGTGTAGATTTCTTCCAGGTGCTCCAGTTTCCTCCCACTGTCCAAAGATGTGGATTGCCTGTGCTAATTTGCCCATTGTGTTCAGGAATGTGTAGATTAGATGGGTGATGAGTTTGGGTGGGATCCTCTGAGGGTCAGTATGGACTCGTGAGGCTGAAAGGCCTGTTTCCACACTGTAGGGATTCTGTGAGTAGGTTAGCTTTTAATTCCAGATTTTTTTTAATTGAAACATCACCGTCTGCCCTGTCGGATTTGAACCCATTAACCTAGAACAATGGCTTGGGGTTCTAGATTAATATTGCAGTGATATTACCATCATACCACCATCTTCCAAATTTGCCATTCATGAGGACCTCGCGATGACAATATTCATTTGGACTGAATGCATTGAGCAACCGTCAAAACCAAGCAACAAGTTTCCAGCTCCTCAGACCAGGATTAATACAATTGTTTTCACAAATGTTTCAAACACATTTAATTCTTAACATTCCTTGTTATTGTTACTTTATTTCAGGACTGCAAGCTTCATCATAATATTCTCCCAGTATTTGCGAAATGTGCCGGTACCGCTTCCTGCTTTTAATAGGATTAAAAAGTGTCACATTTATTGGATTAACATATTCCAGATATTTCCGGTATGTATGAACAATATTTACTGTTATAGTGTTGTATTAAAATCAAACAAGCATTGTCATGCACGCACTGCAATTTCTAAACTATGTAAGAAAAAAACATCATGGCTCTTACTTCTTTTGATAACATTAATGCTCATAAATGATGGATATTGGGACTGGGAGACTTTGCTTTTTAGGCATTTGTATTCACATTAAGCACTTCACTCTCACATTTCACTGCAAAGTAAGATTCCTTATACTCTGATTAAGTAATGTTGCTTATCTTCAACCTGAGAAAAATATCCTTTACTTCAAGAGTGTGATTATCAATGATTCCTCCGACTGGGAATACAATGGCTTCTCTGAATGAAGTTTGTAGTTAAATGTCTCTTTGCAGCAACATATTGCAGCAATTCAATACTGTGGGCTCAATTTTACAAGAAATTTAGCTTGACACTATTCCTATTCATTTCACATAGCACTCCTACAGGTAACAAAAGCACAATATAATTATTTCCCTGTAGCCTTGTACTTTCCTCTGTATCAAATGTTTATCCAGTTTTTGTGTGACTGGAGCAATGGCCTCTGCCTTTGGCAAGCAACAACATATCAACTAATGAAATTCCTGTTTCTTCATTTGCCTAGTAGCATTTTTAAATTGATGATATGTCATTGCCAAAAGAACATAGGACTTAGGAACAGGAGTAGGCCACTTGGCCTTATGAGTTTGTTGCATCATTCAATAAGATTAGATTAGATTCCCTACAGTGTGGAATCAGGCCCTTCAGCCCAACAAGTCCACACCGCCCCTTGAAGCATCCCACACAGACCCATCCCCCTATAACGCACACAACCTGAATACTACGGGCAATTTAGCACGGCCAATCCACCTAGCCTGCACATCTTTGGACTGTGGAAGGAAACCGGAGTATCCGGAGGAAACCCACGCAGACATGGGGAGAATGTGCAAACTCCACACAGTCACCTGAGGCTGGAATTGAACCTGGGTCCCTGGTGCTGTGAGGCTGTAGTGCTAACCACAGAGCCACCGTGCCACCCCATAAGATCCTGGTTAAGTTGATTTTGTCTCAACTCCACTTTCCTGTCTCGACTACCACCTTTCTTTATATGGTGAGCTCCTCATTCCAGAAATGAATTGAGTGAATGTTCTCTGAACTGCTTCTAATGCAATTACAGCCTTTTGCAAATAAGTGGTCAAAAATGTACACAGTGCTGCAAGTGTGGTCTCACTCAGGCCCTGTACAGCTGAAGTTAAACTGATTTTATCTTCAATCTCTTGCAATAAACATCAATGTTTGGATACCTTCCTGATCATTCACTGTACCTGCATACTAAAGTTTTGTGGTTTATCCAGCAGAACACCCAGATCTCTGTGTAACACCAAGCTTTGTAATCTGTCTGCATTTGAAGAGAATATTGCGTTTCTACACTTCCTGCCAAAGTGTACAAGTTCATATTTCACACAAATTTTAGCGCACTTAGTGAGCTTGCACATATTCTTTGTAGATTCTGTACCTCTTCTTGACAACTTACTTTTCTGCCTATCTATGTCATCAGCAAATTTTGCTCTCATACTTTTAGTCAATTCATTAGATTATTAATATAAACTATAAATACATGAAACCCCAGAACTTGATCCCTGTGGTACTCCACAGTTGCAGTTTGCTAACCCATTAGATACCTATTTAACCCTATTCTCTATTTCATGTTAGTAAAACAATCCTTTATCCATGTTAATATGTTATTCCCTGCACTACATGCTCTTGTGTCATAAACGTAGATGTGGAACTCTGAGCATACCACATCTAAATGATCCCCTTTATCTATCTGTTACTTTCTGAAAAATGAATAAATTAGTTGAACGTGACTTCCCTTTCAAAAAGCCACATTGACACTGCCCGACCACTTAATGACTTTCTAGGCATCTGTGATAAGGCCCTTAATAATAGATTCGAACAAGCTCCCTATGAAAATCAGTGGCATTAATCTTTCCCTAATTGTTAAAATCCTCAACATTTTCAAATCTCAATCAAATCAGGATTTCTAACTATTATGAAAACAGCCTGATTTATTTCATGCCCAGGTACTTCTAGGAATTGCAGTTTCATGGATTATTAGTGTTCTACTGACCTATTTTAATGTGTTTCCTGATGACCCTGATGCTTATGGATATCATGCAAGAACGGACATAAAGAGTGATGTTATCACGCATGCTGATTGGTTTCGGATCCCATACCCTGGTAAGTAAAATAAGAAGGAAAAGAAAATTATGAAGGTCAGGCATAATTTGCGTAGTAGGGATGTGAGGATTGAGGAGTGTCTGGTCTTAGTTGTACAAGTTGATAGAAAATGGCTTTCAAAGGTGATCTAAACATCTTCCATTACATCCAAGTCCTTGATGCTTGACCTCGGCTCTGACCTCAGAGAGGATGTACCCCGTCCCACCGCTCTTCTGCGCTTGAGTCTGGGTCGCCTCCTGCTCCTGTGGATACAGGATATCATTCCTTTCCACCTCCTCCACCATGGCCTACAATGCAGCCCCCTCTCTCCATTGCTTTACCATTTTGCAGTGTTTCCCAGGTGAGTCTCCCCTTCTGGATGCCTATGAGCACCCACTCCAGCCATATTACACCTCTTCTTTCAAAGATTTGGGCTAACTCTACACAGCACAGCATAACACAGCTCTACAAGCTAAGCATAACTTGTGCTAGTCACTCACAATAATGTGTCCTGGCAATTCTCCCAGTCATTACTGGATGCTGAAATTATTAAAAGAACAGGCAGATGAAGACCTGCTCTCTCCCTGAAGGTTCAGAATTTAACCTGTGTTTTTTTAAGAGTTGAGGCTGAGCACCAGTGATGTCACTGGGGCTGTCAGTGACACCTGCAGAGAGACCATAGTCAAGCTTTCATCCCAGGCAAACTGAGTAGGAAAAGGGCTCGGGACTAGAAGACACCCGTTATTACAAGTCACCTTCCTTTTTGTGGTGATAATGGGAACTGCAGATGCTGGAGAATTCCAAGATAATAAACTGTGAGGCTGGATGAACACAGCAGGCCAAGCAGCATCTCAGGAGCACAAAAGCTGACGTTTCGGGCCTAGACCCTTCATCAGAGAGGGGGATGGGGTGAGGGTTCTGGAATAAGTAGGGAGAGAGGGGGAGGCAGACCGAAGATGGAGAGAAAAGAAGATAGGTGGAGAGGAGAGTATAGATGGGGAGGTAGGGAGGGGATAGGTCAGTCCAGGGAAGACGGACAGGTCAAGGAGATGGGATGAGGTTAGTAGGTAGGAGATGGAGGTGCGGCTTGGGGTGGGAGGAAGGGATGGGTGAGAGGAAGAACAGTCAGGGAAGCAGAGACAGGTTGGACTGGTTTTGGGATGCAGTGGGTGGAGGGGAAGAGCTGGGCTGGTTGTGTGATACAGTGGGGGTAGGGGACGAACTGGGCTGGTTTTGGGATGCGGTGGGGGAAGGGGAGATTTTGAAGTTTTTTAACATTACCTAGGTCTTGAGTTTAACAGTCCAGCAATAATACCACTGGCCCACCGACTCCCACAGCTACCTAGAATACACCTCCTCCCACCCACCCTCCTGCAAAAATTCCATCCCCTATTCCCAATTCCTCCGCCGCATCTGCTCCCACGATGAGGCATTCCACTCCCGCACATCCCAGATGTCCAAGTTCTTCAAGGACCGCAACTTTCCCCCCAGTGGTCGAGACCGCCCTTGACCGCATCTCCCGCATTTCCCGCAACACATCCCTCACACCACCCCCCCCCCCCCCGCCACAACCGCCCAAGGATGATCCCCCTCGTTCTCACACACCACCCCACCAACCTCCGGATACAACGCATCATCCTCCAACACTTCCGCCATCTACAATCCGACCCCACCACCCAAAACATTTTTCCATCCCCACCCCTGTCTGCTTTCCGGAGAGACCACTCTCTGCATGACTCCCTTGTTCGCTCCACACTGCCCTCCAACCCCACCACACCCGGCACCTTCCCCTGCAACCGCAGGAAATGCTACACTTGCCCCCACACCTCCTCCCTCACCCCTATCCCAGGCCCCAAGATGACTTTCCACATTAAGCAGAGGTTCACCTGTACATCTGCCAATGTGGTATACTGCATCCACTGTACCCGGTGTGGCTTCCTCTACATTGGGGAAACCAAGCGGAGGCTTGGGGACCGCTTTGCAGAACACCTCCACTCGGTTCGCAATAAACAACTGCACCTCCCAGTCGCAAACCATTTCCACTCCCCCTCCCATTCTTTTGATGACATGTCCATCATAGGCCTCCTGCAGTACCACAATGATGCCACCCGAAGGTTGCAGGAACAGCAACTCATATTCCGCCTGGGAACCCTGCAGCCCAATGGTATCAATGTGGACTTCACCAGCTTCAAAATCTCCCCTTCCCCCACCGCATCCCAAAACCAGCCCAGCTCTTCTCCTTCACCCACTGCATCCCAAAACCAGTCCAACCTGTCTCTGCCTCCCTAACCGGTTCTTCCTCTCACCCATCCCTTCCTCCCACCCCAAGCCGCACCCCCATCTACCTACTAACCTCATCCCACCTCCTTGACCTGTCCGTCTTCCCTGGACTGACCTATCCCCTCCCTACCTCCCCACCTATACTCTCCTCTCCACCTATCTTCTTTTCTCTCCATCTTCGGTCCGCCTCCCCCTCTCTCCCTATTTATTCCAGAACCCTCACCCCATCCCCCTCTCTGATGAAGGGTCTAGGCCCAAAACGTCAGCTTTTGTGCTCCTGAGATGCTGCTGGGCCTGGGGTGTTCATCCAGCCTCACATTTTATTATCTTCCTTTTTGTGGTGCCAGGAAGAGCAGGAGTGCCATCTCCTGGTCAGTTTGGGAAGTGTACCTTCAGACACTGGAATGGCTCCTGGCCACTGGTCATGCTGTTCTCACCCTTCAGGCAGCTGCTACTTCAGTCTCCCAGGCCTATCGAGAGCAAAGACGGTATAATTAATTGTCCACCTGTCCTAGACACCCTGTACAACTGCCACCAGTGTTAAAATCAGACTTTAATATGCCACAACAGAACACTATCACAGGCTGCGAGATCATAAAATGGGATGCCATCTTGTCCAATGTTGGAAACTGTAATGTCATTGCCTTTGTCTTTTTTCCCCACACTTAGGGCAGTGGGGATTACCAACAGTAAGCCTTGCTGGTACTTTTGGAATTCTGGCTGGAGTGATCTCGTCAATGATCGAGTCTGTTGGAGATTATCATGCCTGTGCTCGGCTTTGTGGTGCGCCACCTCCTCCGAAAGAAGCCATAAACCGAGGGATTGGCATCGAGGGAATCGGTTGTCTGTTTGCTGGAGCCTGGGGAACAGGAAACGGAACAACGTCCTACAGTGAGAACGTTGGTGCTCTGGGGATTACAAAGGTATAAACTGGACTCGAAAGCTGTTTTCTCAATCTATAAATACAAAGAAAAGGTTTTTATTTATTTTAAAATTAACTGAAAGGTAATCATTGTTCCTCATTTTTATTCACCATGCCTACTTTGCTGCTCCATGATTAGCTTTTAAAGATGCACAAACATAACTCTGAGATTCAAGTTTTCATTACTACATAAAAACTATTGTGAGGATTTGAAATTAAGTCCTTCTTGTATTTTGTATTTTTTTGTGGAAAGTGAACCAAGAACTTGGGTCCAGTTCCTATACAGTAGACATCAAACACACAGCTTCTACCACTGTGACATCCAACTCTATGGCATTAACCTTGCGGTGTCGCTGAAACCGGGAACATGGTAAAATAGGACGTGAAGCAGAATTCATTCCTGTTCTGTAGTATTGAACATTTAGTCCTCTATGAACCAAACTGGTCAGTGATAAAAGGTAACAGCCCAGGAAACTAGCACTTCGTTACTACTTCTTTTCTGTACATTTTTCAGATGCCATAATATAACTAGAACAATTTATAGCAACAACTTAAAATGATGATATAACGCATCAACAGGGAAGGAAAATCCCAAGATGCTTCTGAAATGCAAAGGGAAAACACTAAACCAAATGAGGAGACATTAGGTTCTCTCATGCTCAATGCTCGGGTACTCTGCCCCTAGATTTAATTCCGTTTCAGGCGCAGGGCATTCTGGGTGGCAGGTAAAATTCCTGGAGCAAGAAATTGAGGCTCGGCAAGCTCAGTCCATCAACATCCACTTTTAAATGTATTAACAGGAACTTTTCCTAGAGCTCCATAGGCACACAGATGTCCTTTCCTAAAGTTATCTTTTCATCAAGTTTTCAACCCAGTTTTTCAAAGGTAAGTGTTGAACTACACAGATGATTATGTAGAGCAGTGGGTTCCAACTCAGTGGGATGGAAGTCTTATCTTCTGCTCTGTAAATCTCCAAATTAATTAAACTTGGAGCAGCCTGAAACTGGTTCCAAGTGTAGGACAAGACCATTGTACAGAGTTAACAATGGATTGATAATAAATTGTCAGTCAATCCCAGCAAAGACTGGCTGGAGTAAAAAGTGGAAACTGTTGAACTCTCTCACTCTTATTGATTTCAGGTTGGAAGTCGCAGAGTTATACTTTTCAGTGGATGCTTAATGCTTCTTGTGGGACTGTTTGTAAAAATTGGAGCAATTTTCAGTACCATCCCACAGCCAATAATTGGTGGAATGCTGTTGGTGATGTTCGGTGTCATTACATCTGTTGGGATTTCAAATTTGCAGGTATTGTCGATTCAGTGGCATTTTCCTTCATGCTTCCAAATCATCAAATGACTTCATTCTAGAATCCAAAGTTTCATCCATCAGATGAGGAAAAATAGATTCCTTTTCCTGTCTGCATTTCTGATTGTAATTTTTTCATTCTATATCTCATAACTGCCATTGATTCAGTGAATCGGACAAGGGAACATTTCATGCTCAATAATTTGACCATTTGGTTGCTTTTCCTACAAAATACTCTGATCCTTCATTTTGCCAGCAGTCACTGATTTATAATTACACAAATCCTAGATAGGGATATTGGCTGAATCTAATGGGGTTTTGTTTTGGTTAAGTACCTTAGGGTCTCAGCGGTTAGCACTGCTGCCTTACAGGACCACGGACCTGGGTTTGATTCCAGTCTCGAGCAACTGTCTGTGTGGAGTTTACACAATCTCCATTTCTGCGTGGGTTTCCTCCGGGTGCTTCGGTTTCCTCCCACAGTCCAAAGGTGTGCAGGTTAGGTGGATCGGCCATGGTTAAATTGCTCAGTGTTTAGTGATGCGCAGGCTAGGTGGATTTGCCTTGGAAATATGGGGTTACAGGGATAGGTAATTAGGTGGGTCTGGGTGGGATGCTGTTCAGAGTGGACTTGATGGGCAGCATGGCCTGCTTCCACACTGTAGGGAATTCTAGGAGTTTACTGGTTTCACTAAGTTTCTTGAAAGGTTTCCATAGTTCAGGCATCGCTTCATGAATCTTGAGCATATCACAACGTTACAGTCAATACTGTCGATAGAGTTAACCCTGGAGAGCTTTATGAGCACCATGATCTCTGTGTGATACCACACTGCCCCACTGATTTTATTTGACATGTTATGAGTGGCCAATAGTTGTATCTGGACATTCAAATGAACACCTTTTAAACTTCTTTAATATTTTAAATAATTTAGAAGAAAAGGATAAAAAGTTATATTTCAAAACAGTATCAAGTCTTTCTTTTCATCGAATGCTTGACCTGTGGGGAAAAATGTTTAGGTCTCACCAAGGCCCCCAGGCAGATGCAGCCTACAACATACTAGCACCAGCCAGCATATCAACTTCTGACAATATTACTGGTGCTGACTAACCTAAGGGAGACATGTTTAGGTTCATTAGAGACTCGTTCCTGAGAATTACAGGCAGTCAACTGACCTTTTCCAGTCAGCCACCATTTTCCTGATAGAAAATGTAACAATCCATGCTCTGAGGCACACACACAGCCAGGGGCTCCCTATACTGGGATTTCCCTCTTCCCTTGTGATGGACTGCCTTTCATAGGGTTGAATCAGAAACTGGTAATAGAAATTCACAATACCCTTTGGTTATTTACTCAAATGTTCTACCAGAGATTGATCACTGGAAATTTGACTATGGTCATTGCTGAGTGAGTCATTTTAATATTACTACGTGTACAAAACTGAATTTACATGACTATCACATCTGTGTAACTCAGCTGAATCAGCTTTGGAAGCCTGCCTTTATCAGTGTGTAGCTTGGATTGGCAATATTGTACTTGGTAAGTGGCGATGGAGGGAAATCTGGAAAAGGAGCAAGCAGGAAGAAACGTCAGGAAAGGCAGAGATTGTAGAGGAAGGTGAAGCAGTCTGGATTGACCAACATTCTCTGCCTGGATGATCCTAGAAGAGTGAGAATGCTCCTCCTGTTTTCATATTCAAGAAACATGGCAGACTGAAGATAATGTGAAAAAAAATGAGCAGATCCATATTGAGAGGGAGAACAGCTATGCTTTTTTTAAAAAAGGTATGAGATTACCAAGTGTAGATGCACAAAGAGGCTTGGGAGTCCTCCTCAGTTGTCGAGCTAATGTGCAGATGCTGCAAACTATTAGGAAGGCTAATTATAATTTATTTATAAGCAACTTGTTCAGAGATGATATTACGAACATGATAAGACTAAAACCCAAACTTTCTGCCCCAGAGGGAGAGGCAATACCATTGCATACACAGGGCAAACACCCACCCCTCAGGATAGCTAATGTTTATCCCTATAGCAAGAGGATGCAGGTATGGGAATGTGTTCAATTGTATAGAACCTCAGTTGATCTTCTCGTGTAATGGTATTGACACTACTTCTGAGCCTGGAGACCTAGGTACAAGTCTTAACTGATTCAAAGGTGTGATTAGACAATATCTAGAGCCTAGGCCAGACTGTGCTTGGCATACTGTGTGCAGTTTTGGTTCCCTTACCTTAGGAAAATACTATTGCCATGGGCTGAGTGTAACAAAGATTCATGGACATGTTCCTGGGATGGCAAGACTGTCCTATGACAGGAGGTTAGATTTCTGGATTTTTTTTAAAAAAGTTCGAGAAATAAGAAATGATCTCATTGCAACTTTCAACATACTTTAAGGGATAGGTAAAGTAGATGTAAGTAAAATGCTTCCCCTAGTTTGGGAGACTAGAACCAGAAGTATAATTTTAAAATGAGCAGGAAGCCACTCTGGACTAAGATGAAGAGAAATAATTTTTTTTACTGTGTGTTTGGAATTGTCTATCCCAGATGGCTGTGGAAACTCAGTAATTATGGTTAAAGCACGGATTTACAGATTGCTAAATACCAATGACAATGTGACATTAGTGATGTGGAGATAGTGTAGGGAAAAAGGCATTGAAGTAGGTGAACAGCCACGATTGTAGTGAATAGCAGAGTGGGTGGAATGGTTTGGATTGACTCATCATACTATGTTCCTAATGTAAAGTTCAAGGCAAGTTCAGAACAGCAAATTATGGATACAATCTGAAAGTGTGAAGTCAAGCATCGTTTTCACATTCCTGCTTTTTTTCTGATTGCAGTTATATTTTCTCTCCTTTTAGTTTGTCGATATGAATTCATCAAGAAATATATTCATTTTTGGATTTTCCATATTTTCTGGCATGGTCATTCCCAACTGGATGAATAAATACCCACATGCTATTCAAACAGGTAGGAAATCAACTTATTACTCCAAATACACCTGGATCAATAAATAATTAGGTAAGCAGACTGAAGAAATTTGAATATCTTTAGCATTATTAGCTGTTGGCTATGTAGGTATAATATTGTAACTGTCTCATTCTTACAATGTGTTATTTTTCTACCATTTTTGTGCCTGGCCCTTGGTAGGAGGGGACATGTGCAAGAATTTTCTGGATTGACTTTGTTAAACTTCTTTTGCATATCACTATATTATTTATATACTCATCAAGAGTAAAAATATCACAGTTGGGCAGAGAGACATGTTTATTATTTCCCCTTGTCTGCATTAAGCACTGCCTGGGTATCTTGCATAACAACTAGTTGCAGAGCAATAATGTTGTACCAATAAAACATGATCCACATTCAGAACTACACTATGGTAACATTTTTATTTCTTAGATCAGTCATTTTGTGGCCCGAGTGAGATTACAGAGTTTAGCACCAAGTGAGAGAGAGTTTGGAGATGGTGTAGGTTCCTATCCAGTTGAAACTAGATTCAAACTCTCCACACTCAGGCAAGGCCTTTTGCAACCAACAGATAGATGTGAATCCAAATTCCAGACTGAACGGTCAATTTCTGACTAAGCTACACAAGTATCTTCTCTATTTTACTCAAGTACTATTTGGTCTCACTTATTCCTCTAATATTCGAACCACACTCTAATTTTGGTGACTTTATCTTTCTCCTGGCTCTCTGCCTCTTTAAACTGTTTTCCACTTAATACAAAGCAATGGTAATTTTAAAATTAAGGTTTTGTATACTTAATGGAATCTGGAGGAATTTTACTTAATCTCAGTCAGGATTAAATGAAAATGATATAAACTGATATAAAGCTAAAGAAATGTTGTGTTTCACAGGAGTACTTCCATTAGATCAAGTCATTCATGTCCTTTTAACCACCAGTATGTTTGTTGGTGGATTTTTTGGATTTTTTCTGGATAATACTCTACCAGGTAAGCTTCCTCTCCCTGCCATTCTGCTACAGTATTTTTCATATTTATTAGAGGACTTGCTTATTTCTTGTTGTAAGTTAGAATCGCCAGAAAAACCATTATTAAACTTTTCAACACCATAGATACTGCTAAAATGACTAAGTCTGATAATTATGTGACATTCTGACCAGGAGATAGCTGCAAATGTTATTGCATTTACTTTATAAAGGTTGGACCTTTGTAGTTCAGTCCCAATGCTCATGGTTTCAAGAACCAGAAAGCCAGCAGTGAGAAAGTAACAAAGAAAAGCTGGGAATTGGAAAGAAGAAACCAGAGGTAGAGGAACTTTGATTCCATCAGTAACTAAATAACTTGCTGAAAATGCACTGATAACTATCAGTAATGCTGGTAACATCAATTCCCCCTCATAACCAACAGTAGTACAAATCACTGAGCCTATACTAATTGGGAAGGAGTAGGTCTGATATCCTACTTTGCTACTGCTACCCACCCATAATGCCAGCCAAAATCTCCTGGCTTTGCACAGAATAACGAGGCTCCCTTATTGATACTACTTTAACAAGCCTCATCTTTTGCTAACTACTGCAACTTAAAATTTTTAAATCTCTTGGCTGCTGATAGCAATTCCTGGGAGATCCACACTCCATTTGGTTGATAGCAGAGAGTCAACCAAGAAGATCGGCAAGCTTACTTACCCTTCAGAATGAAGAACAGAAACACATTTATGTATCTCTGGGGATGATCCACATTATGATATTATATACTTTGTGGATAAACACAGAAATCACTGGGAGTCATTTCCAGTAGATGAAAAGGCAACTCATATGCAAAGACAGGAGTCAGAAGTGAATACTAATGTTTTACAGGTACAGAGAAAGAACGTGGGTTAATCGCATGGAAAGAAAATAACTTGGAAGATGATGACAAAGGAGCAAATCAGAGTGGCTGCTACAATTTACCTTTTGGTATTGGCACAAAATGTTGTGCTGGAGCCTGGAGAAGTTACATCCCCTTCTGCCCACAGCCAAAATCTCCTGAGAAAAGGGTGCAAGTGAAGACTCAGGAAATTCTTAATGAGACTCTATTTTAACAGCATTGGGTAAACTCTGAAGAGACCATTCTTACATCAGACTTTGCCAAAAATAGAATTAATATGTTCATTTCATTTCTCGGAGACTGATTTTCAATTTCCGTTGTAACAAAGATATGCTGGAGATGTTGAGAATATATTGGGGTGAGGGCTAGAGAGGATCCTTCCTACAAAATTACAAATGGTTACGAGAGAATATTACTGTCATAGCTTTGGAAAATATATTATACTTTCATTGAGTTCACTTATTATTTCAAGGCTTCTTTTTGTTTCAATGTTTAAAATTGATTGCTCCAATGGCTTCCTTCCAGTGGCCACTGAAAAGTCAAACAAACACTCCCAGAGTGTCAGTGTAAAACAATTGCACATCAGTGAAAATACAATTGAGTTGAACACTCAAATTTAGAAATAATTCAATGCTATTTACACAATTTTACTGTAAAGACAAGCACCTGTAAGAATTAGATTCAGACCATCTCAAAAACATTTCATTCGTACAACTTAATGGTAGCAAAGATATTTTTCTTCTATCTGTCCTGAGACTCAAACTGTGGAGGGGAATGTCTGCAGTCCTCATGCCATAAAACGTACTGCGGAGGACATAAACCCAGTTTAAACGAGAAAGTGAAATGAGGGTAGGAAATAAAGAAGATATAAAGCTTTCACTCAACTTCTATTACGCAAGCAAAGCAGCTAATTGATAAGTAGTTGGTGAGCCAGGATTAATAGAAGTAGACAAGTCAAATAAACAAAGGCTTGGCAGAGCATTTCAGTCCCTTGGAGTACATTTCCTCTTTCATGTAGGATATCTGGGATACTTCTCATATCTTTGGCAACCGTACTTGGAGGTTCTGAAGATTGAGGACCAGCTGGTGCCACTGTATGTAACTACAAGCCTAGGCTTCATGTAGAGCACATTTCTGCAATTTGAGAGAGTGCAGGTATTGATGAAAAGGCTGTCTACCACATAGATAAGGAAGATCACTCATGGCCTTGGAATGGAGTACTGGTGACAGAGATAGCCTCTCTGGGGAGTGTAGTCCAAGCTATCTGTAATACAATTATCTCATCTGTTAGTTGTATAGGCACCAAAAGCAAGAATGCTTTGTAATATTAATCAGGGATGCTACAGTTTGTGGAACAGGCAGACATTTCTATAAAAGGAAGATGTGAATCCAGATTATGATGCTGCATCCTTGGTTTCTGGACCAAAAGATGCCACGGAGCAGCTACAGGGAATTTGGGGAAGAAAGAAGGGTGTTCAACAAGGAAAATTAGTAGTTGTGGTTTTTCCTTACATTCATGAGGATGGTTTGCAAGTGATAATAGGGAAGGTTAAAAGCAATTCAGGGGAATAAACCAGGATAAATATTAGGAAGGGAAAAAAAATCAAGTGAATTGACAGAACTGAGCAAGGCAGACAACATAAGAGAAAGAAAATAATAAGGTATTAGGTGAGATTAAAAAATGAGGGAATACACTAATCTAAATTATGTTTACAGTGCATCTATTTGAATACACAGAGTGCAGTAATGAAGGTTGGTGTGCTGCACGTACAGATGGCTGTGCAGGAATAGGATGTTGTCATGAGAATAGAGATGAGGCTCAAAAGGAGGGAGGGATTGAGCACAAAATACTTCTGGATGCAGGGTGCTCAGCAAAGATAGGGAAGGAAGAAAAGCCGGAGGGAAGGTAGTATTAAGGAAGATCAGAACAGTAATAACATAGGGAAGACAAAGTCAAGAATTGCTGAAATAAAGCATTTGCAGGTGCTGAAAATCTGAAACAAAAACAGAAATAGCTAGAGAAACTCAGCAGGTCTGGCAGCATCTGTGGGTGTCCGGACTCAAAACATTGATTCTGCTTTCTCTCCACAGGTGCTGCCAGACCTGCTGACTTTCTCCAGCTATTTCTGTTTTTGCATTGAACGTAGGAAAAAATTTATATATCTCAATTAGATCTCCCCTCAGTCTCCTCTGCTCCAGTGTAAACAAACACAGCCTATCCAGACTCTCCTTGTAACTGAGACTTTTCCAACCCAGGCAGAATCCTGGTGAAGCGCCTCTGCACCCTCTCCAGTGTAAACAAGTCCTTCTGATAGCATGGTGACCAGAAACACACAATATTCTACCTGTGGATTAAAATGCTCCATAAAGTTGCAAGACAAATTCCCTGCGAAGGCAAGCATCTTTGTACGCCTTCTTCTCTACCCAGTGCTGATAACTTCAGGGATCTATGGACTTGTACAGCAAGGTCCCTGCATGCACTTTAAAAAAATCCACTGTCTAATCCTTTCACACTAATGCAATCCCTAGCAAAACTGAAATCCCCTATAACCATAACCCTCCTCCTCACATACCACTCTAATTTACCTACAGTCATAGTCATATGACATGGAAACAGACCCTTCGGTCCAACCGGTGCATGCCAAACATAATCCCAAACTAAACTAGTCCCACCAGGCTGGTCCAGGCCCTTATCCCTCCAAATCTTCCCCATTCAAGTACTTATCCAAATGTCTTTTAAATGTTGTCTAATGTGCCTGCATCCACCACTTCCTCAGGCAGTTCATGCCATGTGAACCACCCTGTGTAAAATATTTGCTCATTATTTTTAAAATCTCTCTCCTCTCACCTAAAAAACGTACTCCCTTGTCTTAAAATCCCCCATCCTAGGGAAAGCACAACTACCATATCTGCTCCTCTATCTCCCTCTGACTGTTGGGAGGCCTGTAGTACAACCTCAGCAAAGCAATCGCTCCTTTTTTATTTCTAAAGTTCTACCCAGCTGGTGTCATTTAAGATCCTCCTTGGATTCCTCCCTCATTACTGCTGTGATGGTTTCCTTTATCAATGATGCTATGTTCGCATCTCTCTTACATCTCCCTTATTGCACCTGAAATTTCTACACCCTGGAATGTTGAGCTGCCAGTCCCGTTCTCCCTTCAACAATGTCTCAGTGATTGAAACAATAAATTCTCACATGTTGATCAATGCACTAAATTCATCTGCCTTACCAGTCTGGCTCCTTACACTAAAATAGATACCAATTAGCTTTCTAGATCTCCCATGTGCCTTATCATGCTCATGTCTTCTGTGCCTATTGACTATCCTGGCAATCCTTCTATATCTGATGGGACCTTGCTCTCAAATTTACATCTGCTCTGTGCCCCGTATCTCTGCCAGATTAATTAAAAACCCCCACGATAACACGAGCGAACCTTGCAGCAAGGATATTGAGCCCAATTACTGTTAGAGTGTAATCTGTCTAGCTTGTACAGGTTCAAAACTACCCCAGAAGCTGTCCCAATGATCCAGAAATGTAAAATCCTCCCTCCTAAACCATCCCTTTAACCTTACATTCAACTGACCTATCTTCCTATACCGACAGTCAACTGCACGTGGCACTGGAAGTAATCTGGAGATTACATCCTTAGTAGTCTCTCTCTTTAATCTACTTTCTAATTCTGTAAATTCCTGTTGCATGACCTCAATTCTTATTGAACCTAAGTCATTAGTATCCACATGCTGACTGTTTACCCTTCCAATTCAGAGCATTCTGCAGCCGCTTCTATAAATCTTAATTCAAAGGATGGTGTATATCCAGAAAGCTGGCCAAGCACACCATGTCAGAGAGGACAAAGGCAGTGATCAAGTACACCAGCTCCCAGTGAAACACCGTATTGTACTGAAAATAAAACCAAAGAACCACCTCAGCTCACCACACCTGAGCCAGCCCTTTATCTGTATCATGGTCAGCAACTTGTGTTGGGAGGCTCAATACTGATAACTTACCACTGTGTTACCATTCTGCTTTTCCTTTGTGCTATAGATTAAAATATTCAAGTTTTCTCATTCCAAAAACTTGATGGCTGGTCTTGTGTCACAGTAAATTTTAACAAATTGATTAAAAGTGATGTAAAGAATATGGTGTGCAGGTTGTAATTAGCAATGAGAGCACGCCAACCATGCCAAGGCCAACAGTGGTGGATTCAGTGCCACTCAGTACGCCACTTAATTTTCACAGATTCAAAATACCCATTCTACAGAAGGCATGTAGCATTAGACAGATAACCAGACAAAACATCAGGTGCATAACCTTTTCACCTCAGACCCCTTCCAGATTGCTACAGAGGAAATTATCCTATCATCTAGCTTGCAGTTTACAGTTGAATAACTTTTGTTTTAAGAACAAACCAGTATTTTATTTGGACAATGGACAGCATCAGACCAATAAGCAAAGCACATGGGGATTTTCAGCAAAGTTCCTCCTGTCCAGAGTATAACAGACAGAAGCAAGGAGTTTACAAGTAGGAAATGTTTTCACTCCATCTGACTTCAACTGTTGCATGATAAGCCACAACAGCATACGAAATCTGCATCGGCAGACAGCACCTTTATCCTGGAACACTCCTGCAGTGACTTTGCGTGACTCTTTCACCCAATCAGCAACATCAGAGGTTGGGCTGCTACAAAATACCCCCAACATCTCTCCACAACCCACCATATCTGAACCCACCATATTGTACAATCAATGTTATAAGATCATTCTATATTTTACTGATTTTTTAAGAAAATAATTCAATACCTTTTTTGCTCTGAGTACTCCAAACAATATAGCCTACTGAAATGATTATTTGCTGCACTCTGCACAATCTAGCAACACAAAAGCAAATAGCAATTTTGTAGGACATAATTTGAGTTATGCTGAGAAAATGAATTTTGTTGAAATTTTCATCTTGCATTCATCAGGGCAATTCAAATACCCAAGTAACAGAAAAACCACCGTTATACCAAACGAGAGGTGACTGCTAATTGGCTAGCAGTTGAATTCTGATTGCTTGAGGCATTACCATGGAAGATGTACCAGTTAATGACAACTGACAGTTAACTGGCAACATTTAGATTTTAAACAAGACTGGTTGATTCTGGTTAGAGCGCTGTCCTAAGAAACGAACTAATAATGACTGCCACCTATTTCGATATATTGAAAGATTCCATATGTGTATATATTCTGTCTGTTTGCAAAGTACAGGGTCCAAATGTATTAATACATATAGATTCCACTATATGGTATGCCATACTGCAAGCCTGTCAGACAACCTTAAATGATTATTAGCACAATCCTTTGTGCACTCAGGATTGTGCAGGAAATGGTGTCCCATTGCAGAATCATATGTAGGACACTGTCCTGTGAATTTTACAAGTGCACCAGGTTGGGTATGGTCAGCACCTTGGTTGTTACAAACCACAAAAGGATACCTATTATTTGATACAATCCATCAGTCTTTGAAACATACAGCTTGTGCACTAAGCAGCACACTGACAAATGGAAACACACATTCAAGAACTGTGCCTGTTGCAATGCAACAAAATAGGTGATACCCTCTGGTTCATCATCAGGACAATACTTTGTGTTACACATAACGTTTTATATTTGATATTGCATGGAGGACTTACCTGGAGTAGTTTCTGTAAAAGAAGTCACTGAAAGTTCACTTTGGAGATTTTGTTTCAAAACCAAAGATTCCTAGTAATTACATGACCAATTACCATTGCATGCTTTGCTGCAAATCCTGGCTGGTTTGAACAATGACTGGCTGATAAAGAATTTTGCTTTTTGGATAGCAATTAGCTCAGTTGGCTGGACAGTTTGTTTGCAATTGATGAGATGTCAAGAGCTTGGCTTTAATTCTGGCACTGGCTGAAGTCATCACGAAGGATTCTCCTCAAACTCGTCCCCTCACCAGAGGCATCGTAACCCTTCAGGTAAAACCACCAAAAATCATCCCTTCTTAATGAAAGAGCAACCATGTGGTCTGGTAGGACAACGGTATCTTTACCTTTCATTTGGAAGAGAACAGAGATGTAGTAAGGATTGCTGTGAACAAGCTGCCCAGCTCATCTCTCCTCTTTCTGAAAATAAAACCCTCTGTATCAGAGTTCAGGGTGTAACCTATTTGGGCTTTTAAAGGAACGTCAAGATTCAGTAGGCTATGTCTGCATGATTTTGGAGGCAACTGTGCATGATTAGTGACTTGATGATGTGCGTCAGAACATCAGAGCAATGGACTCGAAACAACCTTCATTTTTCTCACCTGATATACCTTATTGCTGTACTTTCTCCAACTGGAATTGTTTTTATACCTCTAAAACATCCTTTTACCTTTGTGCTTCTTTTTACAGAAAAAGAAGTGTGTGCACGCTTCTACATGTGCATGTACATGCATTTTGGGAATTTAGAGAAATAAGCATTCGTCCTTCTATATTAACAACTATGCATGTTAACCAATTACTGCATTATTAGTGAATAATTTCAAATAAAAAGACAATAAATCCACATTTTTTATTAGAAGTGGTTCATCTATCTTAAGTTTTTAAACTTAAAACCAGATATTGATATTTAATTTGTCATCTTGGTTACTGGAGAAAGTACTTTTATGTTGCGACCCGTAGAGTAATTATCCTGAATGAGAAGGGGTGAAGGGAAGACGTTGTGTGAAAATAATCCCAGAGCTTTGTTTGTATCAGAACAGTTTAATTCCTGTATCGCGTGTTTGCAAACCTGACACCCACATAAAGCATGCCAAGATTCCAACAGCAACAATTCATTCATCACCTTCCCCCATTCAACTGGGTCATGGTTGGTCCCTTCCTCAAGTCCTTTCACTCATCTTGGCTCCATAACCCTCAACACCCTTAACTAGAAAAAAAAACAAGCAATCTCAAATTTAACATAATTAACGAGCTAGCTTTTCTATTTTGGTTCCACACTTGAAGTAACCTTTGTATGTAGGACTTCTTCCAAACTTCACTCCTGAATACTGTATTTTGATTTTAAGGTTCTCTTTCTTTGTTCTGCATTTGCCCAGCAGGAAAAATGTTTATTTCAACTTCATTTTAAATCCTTAAAAATGCCTCAATCAAAATCAACCTTCAACATGATCTTCCTTATTCCAGAGACTACCAAGCTAGTTAATGCAATCTTTCACAAGTAAAGCATTTGAGCCTTGTTACAGTTGTGACGGTATTTTGTAAGTTTGAAGCAGGAAAATATCGATATGTTTCGAAATCTTAGAGCATGCTCCTTCTTTACCAGTGCTTATGGAAATCCATAGCATAACATCAAAAGAAAATGCTAGCAACCATTATCAGAGGAAAATGTTTTATTTCTATCTTCAAAGTACCTTTTCTCAAGATGAAGGATACACATGAAAAGTACTATCCCTGAGAACAGAAACAAGATGAGAGTTCTTAAGTCCCCTAGTAATATACCTGCTAACATACCTTCCGATCAATCTTGTGTTCTGATTGATCTATTCCCTACACCAGTCACCCTGGATAATTTTCTGAAATAAAAACACCTACTTAAGTTGGATTGCCACAGGGATTTGTTAGTGTTGTTTGGTAGTGATGTGTTGTTAGTGTTTGAAAAATTAATTCTCCACAAAATGACCTCAACACAGGAAAAACAATTACATGAAAACGGCTCTATTCCCTCCTTGCTGACTTTCAGAAAGTAGAAACAATGTTAATAAATGGAGGCCTTAGGTTCTAGGTCACTGCATTTAAATTAGAATCAACATAAACTTACTGCAAATCTTAAAATTATGGAATTGTGGTTAAAAGAAATATAGTCAAGAGAATATATTTAACACAACCACTTATCTTTCTAATTTGTTCTAAGCCCTATGTCATCAGGATAAAGAATTATTTTTAAAAAATTCACTGGCTATGGTTATTGCTAGCAATACCAGCAACTTTTGCTGTTTTGCCCTTGAGAATGTGGTGGTGAACCACCTTCTTGAACAGCTGCCATCAATGGGTGATAGATACACCCATTTTAGGAAATGAGTTCCAAGACTTTGACTTGATGACAGTGAAAGAATAGCAATGTATGACTAAGTCAGGATATCACATGGCTTGGAGGGGAACCTGCATGTGCTGCTGTTCCCATGCATCTACTGAGCACCTTCTGGCTGGTGGAGAGGCAATTAGTTTGGAATGTGCTGTTGTAGGAGCCTTGGTGAATTGGTATAGTGCTTCTTTTACTTAGTAACTAATGCTGCCATTGTACACCAATAGCGGACAGAATTATTTTTCAATGTGATGAACGGGCGTCAAGTGGCTTGCTGTGTCAAGCTTGAATGTGCACTCATCCAGACAAGTGGAGAGTATTCCATGAGACTCCTGACTTGCATCTTGCAGATGACAGACAAGTTTTGAGGAACTAGGAAGGGAGTTACATACTGCAGAATTTCTTGCCTCTGACCTGCTCTTGAAACCACAGTTTTTACGGCTGGTACAATTCAGTTTCTTGAAAATGATAACCCTCTTCTTTATTATAACCATTCAGTATGGTGCAGTCGGTACTAAGTGATTAATAATTCAATAATTCTGAACAAACAGGCCAACTCCTTTAAGAAGGGGACAGTCCATCTGAAAATTCATTTGTTATCCCTTCTAATGTAATTTGCCAACCTAAAACTTTTTTCTAAAATTATCTTGCTCTTTAAAAGATGCTGCTTGACGTTCATCTCTTTGGCAAGCCTCTGCTCATGGTTCCCAATGTCTCCTTCATTAGTTAGGCATCCATTTTTTTTTGTCCAATAATGGGGAAGCAGTGACCTAGAGGTATTAATGCTGGATTGTTAACGCAGAGACCCAGGTAGTGTTCTGGGGACCCATGTGAGAATCCTGCCACAACAGTCTAATGATGGTCACAAATCCATTGCTCAGTGTTGGAAAAACACATCTGGTTCATTAATGCCCTCTAGGAAAGGAAACTGACATTCTTACCTGGTCTGGCCTACATCTGACTCCAGACCCCCACAATTTGGTTCTCTCTTCACTGGCTTCTGGAATGGGCAATAAATGCTGGCCTAGCCAGTAACATCCTCACTCCATGAATGAATCAAAAAAATCCATGGATGTAACGTCAGGGTCAGGGTCAGGGTTAGGGTTATGGTAATATGTAATTACAGTTTTGTTGAATCGAGCCAGCATTGTGATATTACACCAGACAGTTAGGTTGGAAAAATACAACATAAAATCAAATTTTTCTTTGATTGGCTCACAGGGCATGGCCTTGGCCCATTCCAAATTGCCCTCGAGAATGCAGTAGTGAGCTATCTTGGCCAGTAAGTGGCTCAGTCTAAGAGTATCCTCAGAGAAAAGGCTTTGGACTGGAAAATGACAAATTTTCTTGGTTGATTTACCACACTTGTCAGGTTATAACTCCTTTAAATAGTTCCAGGAACTTACACAGACAACTCAAGTTAAGTTGGTAAATATACATTCTTGAAGCTGGAACTTTATATTTCAGAAATAGTTTCCCCCACAAGCACATCAAATTAGAGATTTCCTAACATTGTTTACTATCTCAAAAGTCCTTTCGCACAATTTTTACTTTGATTTTATTTGATATCATATCAATTTAACAACCCAAAGATCATTTCTGATTCAATAATGACAGAATTAAAAGCTGTGTATGAAGAACTAAAAAAGGGCTATTCAATAACAAGGACATTGTGTTGAGTTGAGAAATTGTGGGATTTAAAGATGTTCAACTTCTGGCCAAGTCTGATATCAGTGAACCCCATCACATGTTTCAACAGTGATCCAAAATACCTACTAAACAGTCAGTAAATATATAATTTTCTATGATTTTGAAATCTATTTCAATATATCACAAAAAGCTGCTAGTTAGATTTGAGTCTTGAAAATGAAGAATCAGGTCTGGACTGGAAGATAAGAAAGAACAAAATATTTTATTCTTCAGCTAATAGTCCAGATTCAGCACAATTTTCACCTCAGTGCTAAGATGCAACTGGTAATTTGCAAACACTAACATTTTATTGGTAAAGATGCCCAGTTTTACATGTTTTCGTCAATTTCTTTTTCTTTTGATTCAGCTTAAAGTTAATATTTCACAACCTGGGGAGAATTTTATTTTAACAACTGAAAACATTTTCTCCCTTATTTTCAAGTAATTACACTTTGTTTTATAAAGTTAATTTATACTGTTCAAATAGCTTGCCACCAGTTTTAGATGATGTATAATACCTCTGCAAGCAATGGACTTCAGACAATTCAAGAATATATGTGCAACAGCCATTGTTGAATTCTTACCGGAATCGTTCATTTATTGCTTATATTTCCTATTTAGTTCAATTTCAGTATCAACCCACTTATGAAGCAAATATGCTTTTTTTTAATATTAGAAATACATTTACATTTCTCAATTCATTTTTTTTGCTGCAGAAAGTGTGCAATTTAAACATAATGATTCAAAAATTAAGATTCATTACAACTACAGTAATATTACCATTTACATTTATTTAATTGGTCCCATGAGTAGAAATGATTGGTTTCTCCACTAGTACACCTCACAGGTTTCTGCTAATAACAGAAATGATCACGTTCCCAACACGGTGTACTGAAACCTTCATGCTGTTCAATATCCACATTTCATTTTCCTACAGACTACATACTTCTAAAAGTTAACAAGTGTATTTTGGCATATAATCATCCGTTCAAAGTACCAATAAACAATTCTATATTACAATTGCTTAACAGACCCCAAAAAGTGATCTGTTCCAGTAAACAATTCATTCAAGAAACTGCACACTCACTTTCTCAGAGTTCAGAATAGTGTTTTAATTAAACAAACACCTTTTCTTTAAGCAGGAAGCAAAACCCAATTCATAAGAGCACTTCTTTAAAGCTGTGGGATTTATTCATATTGTAATTTATATCTGTATAGCGTTTTAAAAATTGAATATTGCACCCTTTTCCCAAACTAACTAAAGTTCTAGATACTTAATACTTTTCTGCCTAGTTTAAACTAGAATAAAAATCGCATTCTAGTGACTGAAAAATAATTTCCTTCTCCTAGTTCTGAGTTTTTATTCCCTCTTTATTTAAAGCACAGTATTACCTGAGACAGTGACTCTGGGAAAACTCAAGTGGTAGGAGCAGATACAGATGTCAGCAGATGCAATTTAAACACCCAAATGCTGCAAAAGGTTTCCATCTTAAATGAATATTCTTTCAAAGTATTTTGATAATCAGTGGTGTTAGACATCCAAATGTAAATCACTTCTGAAAAGATTAATATTCATCTAAATTATAGGGTTTATATCCAGTTAGGAGCCGTATCGATCCTGTAAAACACAAGCAAAAGGTCTGTTGAAGCATTAAGTTTCAATAACGATTGTAAGAAGTTATTGTTATCATATACAAATACAGGTAGTTCTCCTATAACACAATAGTTGTGTTCTTGCATGACCTTACACTATAGAAAATCGCCATCGAAAAATCATGTTATAGGGAATCAGTATAGAAAAATCATTACACCCATACAGCAGAAAGTTCACGTTATCAAAACAGCATCCACTGTTCGTTACAGCCAATTCACGTTAATGAAACATACATTACAGTAGAACTATCTGTACCCCTATTTGTAGCAAACCAAAACAGTTATCTTTTCTGCTCCTTAAGATAAAATGTATTTCTTTATGCAATCTTGGAGCTCAAAAACACTTTGCTATACTGTTGTAGCATCATGTGCTAGAGTGGCACAAGGCCTGATGCACTGAATCTCTGTTAAGGTGAATCATTTAACTAGAAGTGCAAATTTTCTCACTTGGGAGAAAGAAATGTTCAATTTCTACACATTTCTATACTTCTGGTTTAACGAAGACCTCATTCATGCAGACTTCTGAATGAATTTTACTTTGTCAACAACACGAGACCAGTATTCTTACAGTGCACAATTTGAGTAAATTTTATTTTTATATCTAATGCTTGTAATTGAGTTTTAACATAAAGTATAAGCAAAGAACAATGGCCTAGAGTATGCACTTGTAACAATTCTTCCAGTGTTTGCCATCTTTACTTTGTGAAGCTGACAACTTTTGGTCTCCACGCATACACTTAAATGTAGAAATTCAGATGTTTTCATCAATGATTTCCTGCTCCTTTATGGAGTGTGCTGTTGAAGCCCTCATTGTGGATGCTCATTTCTTGAATACAGAAGTCAGAGATCAGTATATATTTGGATATTGCAGGAACTATGGGTTTCTGGTATGGTCAGGGAAATTGAAGCAGAATGCCATCCTTGAGAATACTAAATTGCAAGTCAGGACCAATAAGTTACTGAAGAATAATTTTATATTTGTGGAATGTCAAATTTCTCCATTTCATAGAGTTTTAAAATATACATACTTCAATTTCTATCTAATTTTCATGTTTTCTGTTCCAAGTTTTCCTTTGATTTGTGTAAAGCTGTTAAAAAAAATTATGACAAGACCAGCTTGCTACTTCTTGATTTGCTGACTGTGACAATTCTTCAATGTGACTGGTTGCTAGGCCTGTCTGATGACATCAAGCTTCCTGGATACCTCAATCCCTAAAGATGGAGCCAGAATTAAATTTATGTTGTTAACTGACTGGATCTCTGTGTGCAGTTTTCAAAGTTACAGTCATGTGCTGTGACTTCTCCACCAAAAATGATGTCTAGCCTATTGAAGTCATATCCCACCCAAGCTGCTGTTCATGATAGGCATAAGTGAAAGATTTGACACCTGTAAATCCACCTAAGCATAACTAACAGACAGCTTGAAGAGTCTGAAGATGAACTATACTTTGATTGGTATTTCAAAACATCCTACTTGTCACCCTAAAGTTCACATGAACAGGTACAAATATAATCTAATCCAAATATGTGTCTAAGACTTTCAGTCTAAGAGGATCATCCATTGCCACTAAAAGGTTGGGAAAAATCACAATTTTGTCCAAATATTGGGTATTTTGTGCTCCTGGTGAACCCATGAAATTATGAACTATGAAACCACCCAAATTAATTTCTTCCCTTACTTTTAATGAGTACACAAGTAAAAACCTATGATAAGAGAGTGATGTGTTAAACCACTGGTTAGCTGAAACTCTAGGCAACTATTTTTAACTTAATGTTTTAGTGCATAGCATTTATTTATCATTATCATTCTTCAACAATATTAGTTCTTATTTCAGAGATTTAACTGAACATTAACATAGATGTCAAAGTGTGACTACCTTTATTAAAAAATAAATTTTGATTAGCATTGGTAGATCCCTTGATAGCCTAGGGTCTGCTTAACCTGACCTATCTCTAAGTGCTTTTTGTTGGAATACAACTGCTTGGAATTGCAGATGAACTCTCATTGCTTGTAACACCAGAACTTTTAATAATGGCTTAATTGATTTGCTGTAATGTGTACGATATTCTTTTGTTGAATGGACACATACCTAAAGCAAACCCTTTGAAGATAAATAGCAAATTTATGAATAGATTAGACACAGATATTTACATGATGACATAAAAATATGCCAACCTGAATGGAATTCATCACTCCATTGGCCAGAACAGACAGCTTCCCAGCCACAGATCTAACACCTTGCTTAAACTGTGCCATGTCCGGAGCTGATGGTAGCACGTTGGTCAGAGACACGTTTGCTTAAGATAATAACAAATCAAGTAATGTACATATATTTTATGATCATAACATTCATTTTTAAGTAAAATACAACAAGTATTAAAGAGTGAGGAAAATTTAACTGAACAGCTAAAATGCATGAGAGATAATGGGAACTGCAGATGCTGAAGAATCCAAGATAATAAAGTGTGAAGCTGGATGAACACAGCAGGCCAAGCAGCATCTCAGGAGCACAAATGCTGACATTTCGGGCCTAGACCCTTCAAAATGCATGAATTTCTGGGTTCATTGATGTGGTTACTGGTAAATTTCTACAAATGAAAGTAAAACTTTTCTTCAAAGAAAACTCTGATTTAAAAGTTAGCAACAGTCAATTCCAAACTGGTTTAATTCAAAAGAAAAGTGGAATTAAATAAACGTTTCATAGATAAAAGATATGAAGCATGAAACCACTTTGTAACAGAGGAAATATGAATAATATTTTAATATAATAATATAAAAACTGTTTTAAAAATGATAACTTTTATTTAGTCTGCTGGCCTCTTACCTGATGCTTGCTTCTTTTCACCCTCAAATAGATCAGATGAGCTAATAGATGAACTTCCAGCAAATCGTTCCAGTCGAGTTTTGGCTTCATACTGGCAGATAAAACATCCCAACACTTAAAAAAATGCTTTATCGGCATTAGGTTTAACAACTATCAATAACATTACTTTATACAAGTTAGGTCTAGGGTAAAAGTGAATAATATAATATATTATCAATAGATAATCCTATTTAAAATCTCTTGAAAACAAAAATATTAGTTATCAAAATAATTGCCATTTTTCCAAAGGATAATCTGATAGAATAATAGAAGAGTTTGTTGGAGTCCGAGTTTGTAATCCCACTTTCTAATCCATACTGGAACAAAAACCAAGGAGAAGAGGGATCCAAATAACCTGATGGTTTTAGCTTCAAGATTCTTCAGGCTCAAGACAATCAATTGGACACATTCCATACAGTTGCAAAAATCTCAACCTTTGAAGATTATCTCAATTTGCCCCATCAGGCCTCCACATGGCTTAAGTGGAATCAACAAATGAGTAACAAGAAGTTGTGTGTTTTGGGCTCCAGCTGCTTCAACTCATTTTCTGCAACATCTTTGTGTTTGGTAAAGAACAAACCTCAGGAGTGTTTGTGTACATTTCTGAGAGGAGATTCTGCTCAGGGCTCTCTCAAAATTGTGGAATTGTACTTCCATTCTGACTTCTTTTGTAGTGCAGAACGGTCAGAGGCAAGTAAATTATGCCCTCCTGTCACAGCAGCCAGCTATTGTATTCTGAAACTTACAGATCCTGAGAGCCACCTTGAAACTGGCTGCAAAGGGCAACTCTATAAGGCAAGTAGGACAGTAGGATGATGGGAAGTTAGGGTGCCAAATGGAGAGGGGTCAGGGAGCCAACTAAGTAGAATGTCAAACGGGCAGAATGCTTTCTAAGGAGATAGGATGATAAGTGGGTAGGGTGCAGGTAACAAGATGGCAAGGTGGGGAGGTAGGTTACAGGTAAGTTTTGTTGTGTTTACGGTAGTTTGGAGTTGGGATGGGTTGGGTGGGAGAAATGAGCTCTGGGAAAGGGTGGGTGGGATGGGTCTAGGGTAGTTATCGGGTCTGGGTGGGATCCGGTCTGGCAGCACAGGTTTGGGATCAGGATATGTCCAGGGTGGGGTTTTGTGGTGGTGGTGGTGGTAGGGGATAGTGGACTGGTAGGAGAGTGGAAGGGCTGGGTTGGGTCCAATGGCAGAAGCGTGGGTGGTCAGGCCCAGGGTGGGGGAGTTGTAGTTAGGGATTGTGTTAGGTAAAAGTGAGATCTCTTTTTAATAGTTTCTCAGGAGATAGAAGATTAACTTCATCTAACTTTTCCTGAGTAACTGTTCCACTTAATTTATCAGAAGCATCTGAAGCCTCTGATTTTAATGAAACTTTCAGGAGTATCCCAGTGGAGATGAATTGTCCAACAGAAAATTCAATTTTCCAGGCAATGTCTGTGGTGTATGCTATGATGGGAATTCCACAGGGTCATCAGGCAAAATCTCCTTCATGTTTGAATTACGACTGTCTGGTCTACAGTAATGTTCTTTAGTAAAGACAAAGGGAAAAACTTAATTATTTATGATATGTGGCAAAACAGTTACATAAATATTACATATCAAGTCAATCAATGGAAGGCAAAGTTTTGTTCATTAATGTTCCTACTGACAATGATCTCCATTTGAGGTACAGCAACCAATCTTGTGTTGAACACGCCTGTACGTTTCTTAGAATATGTGACTATACACAGTTCACAACAGGTTTCAGTCCAATTTCATTGCTAAGAAATGGATTAACTGATTTGATTTGTTCTGCATTGTTGAAATCTGTTTTGACAGAGAAATGTTATTGTTTTATATTGCTAATCCTAAAGGCCACATACACATAAATAGTTCGTATCCAGGTAACTCAAAAGATCATAACTATTCAGAAAATATTGTAAAACATTCACCTCTGCAGAATCCTGTTTTCCAAAATACATATCTGAAGAAATGGCTTTGACATTCCCAAACTTCTTCTGTGCATCCTCGGAGACTACTACATAGTCCAATTCTGGTTTACGACGTGCCGGCCTGGAAAGATAACACCAATGTTAAAACGAGCATTGATCAGCATTAGAATCATTGACTCAAAAGTGGCCATCTATTTTACTTTAGCATTGTAAAGTGAATGCAAAGTAGTACAGAATTACAGTCAAACACTAAAGCAGCAAATAATTTGCTGCAAATACAATGGTCAAAAATAACCCTATGAAATATAATAAATGTACAGGCAAAGAACAAGAGCTAAGTCTAGGCTGAGTGTAACATAAATTTGTTTTTAAGTTCAGCACCAAACGTGCAAAGTTAAGAGAAAAAGTATGATTTAAAATTAATTGGTTGAAAATATGCAGTCATATACACAGTAATAAAAAGGTATAAAAGCAAGTATTATACCTGTCATTTAGTGATATTTTTGAAGTAAATATGTCCTTCTCTCTACTGCTGCTTTCTGTTTTCCAAAAGGAATCACTATTGTCATCCCATTTTGAATATGTACTTCCCATATCCAGTGGATCATCAAAATATCTAGAGTTTGAAAGGAGAAAATGGGAATTTTAGTCTTTCAAAATATCTAATCTTCCAATACAGATGTGAACAGATCGGATCCTGGATGCATAAACTGATAGGTATGGGTGGCATAACCCATATCTATCGTCCAGTTATTTCCCCATATTGGCATTTAAATGTAGCCAGCGTCAGCAACTGCTGTATATTAAATAATGTCAGCAAAACAACAAAGTACCACTTTTCAAAAATGCACTAATATACAAAATAAGTTTCAGAACAGAGTCTGGTTGAAAGATATCTTTTCCCCAACAATCAGGTGTAATAATCATCATGGAAAGCACATAAACTGAGCTGACATCATTATCAGTGATCATGATAGACTATGTAATAAAGCTTTGAACTAAATCTTATAACGTGGTGAGCACCAAATGAGTCAACATAAGCCACTGTGATAGAAGTGAAGCCCAACATGGCTCTGCACCTCCTCTTGACAATTCTGCACTCGCTGACAATGCTCACATTTGGGGCACATTTTCCATTGAACAGTTGTGTGGCCCAAACATAGTTACTGAGCTGAGACTACAAGAGCCAAAGGTTCCAGTGGCTAAAGATAACCGGCCTGTTTAAACTGTAGTTGCTGTCTTGTTAACCTTTTTCAGCCCTTCAATCTTTCAATATATCTGCACTCCTTCAATTCTGGCTTCCTGCACATCACCACTGGTAGCTGTGGCTCTCACTGCCTCAGCCCTGAACTCTTCTGAAGGTCTCTAACTCTTTATGTCACTTTCATCCTTACAACATACAACTAGCTCTTTGAATAAACCTTCGGCATCTTCCCTAATAACTTATATTGGTTTCATATGTTGTTTCACAATACTTCTACGATATGCATAAATGTGTTTTAGTTGAGTGGAAGTGTTACATAAACAGATGGGATTGAAGAATCGTATTTGGGCAAGATGCTTATAAATTTGTATTTAAGTTTGTTGACATGGATTCACCAAGTTTTATAAAATTATTACATTTTAATACAAATGAGACAACCAAGATAAAAATAATTATGGAGATTACTCCTGCTAACTAATTGTATTGACATTGCAAATTGAACAATCTTCATTTCACGATTTTCCAAATTGTTTACACAGTACTGATTAAACAAATAATTCCACTCAGGTACCTCAGCAGTACTACTTCTACTTCTAAAAATCACAGATTCAGAGAATTGCCAAGACACAGGCAGCAGCCATCAGGCCCATCAGTGCCTGCACTAGCTCTATTACTTATACAGGCAATACAGGAGAAAAGGCTCACAGATCTGAATTTCATATTTGTAAGCCCAAGTTGAACAAAAGCCTGGTTTACTGAAAACACCACCAAACACAAAAAAAACCAAACCGTACAAGAAAAAACATCTGGTCCAAACAGGGCAAAGATCAGGTAAAGTCCCCAATTCACTCTACACTACATTCAGTGTCAGGCACAACACAACACAACAATTAACACCTGCTGTTCTTGGGTTAGTATGACAATTTTTCAATACCTGCCACACATCACTAGAAGTCTTATAATGTTTTACCAGGAATAATCCACCTAAATTCAAAAGCAAAATATGCACTTAAAAATTCTGTTCCGTATTAATACATGAGAATTGTTTCCCTCAAAATCAAAGTTACACAAAACATTATTGTTCTTATATGTAAAAGGAGCGTGTCACTAGTATTCCCAAAGTAAGCCCAAAGGCTTGCCATTAAAGCTAATGAGGGCAAATGTATTTGGACCAATAGGAGAAGTGGTAAATTACATTGTAAATGCTACAAGTGACTGAAAATGATTGCTTTAACATTTTACTTTACAAAAGTTGGCTTTTATTTAGTTTTTCCACTTGATTTTGCTTTAGGACAACAAGTATTTATTGTAATCTTACATCTCACAGTTAAATTACTTTAAGAGACATGTGCATAATAACATCACTGCATATGGCATGTGACCTAACAGCATAAAGATCTCATACTTTATCTTACCTTGGATTACTTGAAGCATGACATTCTACTGGTAGAATACTCCTCTGTTGCAATGTAATAGCTTAATGTTAGCCACAAAGAATGTAATACTTGCACATGTCTTCTAGATTCTTCAATACCCCATTGTTTGTACCTCGTTTTTTTTGTTATGTGAGCTAACATAAGCATTGTTGTATTGTGTAAAAATACTTTTTTTGGTGACAAACACACACCATTTCCCAGGTTTTGGTTTTACTCTTGCTTTTCTCTTCATTTTGATTCAGTCAGGTGTTCTTCCTAGCTCTACCATATACACTTGCTCTTTTATTTCTTTACGTATCCCATTATCACTTCCTTTAGTCTTGGGCCATCATATCTTGCATTTGATTTCTCCAATCTTTCAGGCTCTCACCAGTCTTCACCTTTGTTTCCCTCTCCCCCACCCAGGTCCACCCCAGGGCCCCACATATCTGTTTGCTTACAAAAATAAGAAACGTAATACATTGTCAGTACAAATGAAAAGACATAACCTGAAATGTTAATTCTGATGCTCCCCGATCTGCTGAGTATCTTCAGAATTTTCAGACTTCATTCCAGATTTTCAGCATCTGGAGTATTTTATCTTTTTAACTTTACTTTTTTTTTAAAAATGAAGACATCGGAGTGGCACATCATCAGTTGTAACCAAAATCCAGTGATAACTGGATCAGTTCCAGCTAACGTACCAAAAGGTATTACTACAACTGACATCCAGAGGCTAAAGTTGGCAGCTTAGATATAGAAGGGTGCAAGTCCCCATTGAAAATAAAACCATGCATATAACTGGTTTGCTGTCTGAAGAATTCATTTCTTTCCTGAACAAGAAGTTATTTTATATTCATCTCGGTTTCTCTACCATCCCTGCATCAAGAACTACACAGCCAAAGAGAAGTGGATGGACCACCAGATTAATGCTACTCCAAACCATGGATCTGGACAGCTCTCACCCAAGAATTGATCTTTGCTGCTGACGATCTCTCTCAGACTGACATGAACAAATACGTGGCAAAAAATTTTCCTGATGTTTTCTCAACAAAATCATTTTATAAACCTCAGAGATAAGAATTCTTTTTGTTTGTTCAATGATGAAAATATTCCAATGCTCAAGGGGAACAAAATTATAAAACTATTGAACTATACAGGATAATCTTTGGACCCAATGATTTACAGTACTGCTAAAACACTTAAATCCTTGACTGCATTCATGAGGAAATAACCAGCAGCAGCCCTAACACTTCAAAATCGTATCTTTCTGGTTACTGAATGATCTCTCCCCCACACAATGTAACCTCACACTCTTCTTCAAGATCAAGCATAGGAAGATACGATGATTACCTGGAATGAGAAGTAGTAAAAGTAGGCTCTTCATCTTCTTCATATTTTCTCCTGGAAGATTTTGCAATTGTGGGTGTCTCCTGTTCTATAGTTTGCATATCTGATAATACAGAATGGGAAACTCCCCTACAAGGAAAAAGTGAGAAAAAACATAAGAAAACATAACGCAAGCTATGCTTAATTACATTTAGCATCTTATTGGCAAGAACTGATGGGTAAATTCAAAAATGTAAAAAACAAAATTAGCCAGATTTAGACAAAAACCTTTTGCAACATAAATTAAATATCTTGCAATGAAAACCTTCTCCATGACCACGTTCAGTATAAGAGTTCAGGCAACTGGAAAATTTTAACATACGTTATGCAATCACCACATACAAACACAAGAACAAAGGAAGTTCTGAGGCAATCATGGATGGAGCAGAGTGGCTAGATACAATACAATACAATGCTTTTTAAAAAATATTTGATACTACTTAAACATCAAAATAGATGGTAACATTAAAAGAAACATAATTAAAGTTGGTTCAACTAGGAGATTCGCTACAGTAAAGGCTGAGAGGCATAAAAGTCATGTACCACAGACCTCCAATAGCTGGAAGTGTAATTATGACTCAACCTATTACACTGGCAGCTTCCAATATAATTATTAATATAAATAAGATGGAACAAAAGTGATATAAATGTATAACATTATGAAGAAAATTTCAAACATTACATAAAAAGATACCATTCTGGGCCACTTTTCCAGGGGAAATTACATTCTATACCCTTGCAGCCAGTCGAGTCCTATCAGAATGTTACACGTTTCAGTAAGATTCTCTCTCGTTCTTCTAAACTCCAGTGAATACAGGTCCAACTGACCCAATCTCTCCTCAGACCACAGATCTGCCATCTGAGGAATCAGTCTGGTGAACTTCACTCCACTCCCTTGTTGGCAAAAGTATCTCTTCTTATGTAGGGAGATAAAAACTGCACACAATACTCCAGGAGTAGACTCATGGAGGCCCTATACCCCAGCAGTAAGAATTCTTTGCTTTTGTTCTCAAACTCCCTTGCAACGTAGCCAACATCCTATTTGCCTTCATAAACAACTTGTTGTACCTTCAGGCTTACTTTCAATGACTGGTGTACAAGGATACCTGGGATCATCTGTACATATCAACCTATCCCAATCTATCATTTAAATAAGGATCTACTTTTCAAATTTTCCTATCAAAGTGGACAATTTCATATTTGTTTGCATTATACTGAATCTCCCATTGGTTGTCCACTCACTCAACATTCCTTCTAAGCCACACAGCAGCTCCGAGGGTCCATGCATACTGATCATCATGCTAATTCACTCACTGTCTTCAGCTGCTGCTGCATGCAGAGGTGTGTTCGGCAGCTGGAAAATTGGAAGGAACACAAAACTGAATTTGTGTGAATTACCCCGAAGCCTCTTTACGTCCTCCTCACCACTCTGTCTAATCTTTTGTGTCATCAGAAAAATTGGAAATATTAATTTGAGTTCTTTATCCATTTTGTTGATATGGATTGTGAACATCTGAAATATATTGCTAAAATAAAACTGCATAAATGTGAGTTATTAGCCTAAAGGACTGTTAGGTAAAACAAAACACCACCACAACTTCGTAAATAAGCAAAAGATTTTACAGATTAGGTATCTGTCAGCAATTGTGAAGAAAAATACCTGCTCCATGTCAATTAATAAGAATGTACAAAATATGAGCAAGGGTTAGTCATGTGGCTCTTTGGGCCTGCTCTGCCATTCAAAATAATAACAGCAGATTAAAAACATAGTGGCTCACTTTATTTGAAAATCAACTTATAGAATGAAATATGAAATAATGGTAGGCTGGCCCAAGGATTTAAGTTACATGGTACCCACCGAGAGTTGGTAAGTTGGATACAAAATTGGCTTGGTCATGGAAGGCACAGAGTAGTTGTGGAGGGGTGCGTTTCTGACTGGAGGTCTGTAACTAGTGGTATTCTGCAAGGGTCAGTCCTGGGACCTCTTGTTTGTAATTTAAATAAGTGATTTTGATGAAAATAAAAGTGGACTGATTAGTAAGTTTGCAGATGACAAGAAAGTTGCAGATAGTGAGGAAGGTTGTCAAAGGATACAGATCAGCTGAAAAGTTACACAGAGAAATGGTTGACTGAGTTTAATCCAGACAAGTGTGAAGCGATACATTTTGGGAGGTAAAATGCAAGACGAAAACATAGTATAAATGGCAGAACTCTTTGCAGCATTGATGTGCAGACAGATCTTGCGTTGCACGTCCATAACTTTCAAAGTGACAACATACGTGGATAAAGTGTTAAAAAAGGCATACCTGCCTTCATCAGTTGGGGGACAGAATACAAAATTTGGCAAGTCATGTTGCAGCTGCAGAAAACTTGCAGTTAGACCGCATTTGGAGTACTGAGTGTTGTTCTGGACCCCACACTAGAGGAAGGGTATGGACGTTTATTAGCAATATGGAGTGGCTGGACAAACGTGAATTGTTAGGCTAGAGTGAAAGGTTGAGGGGTAACCTGAAAGAAGTATATAAAATTATGAGGGGCCCGGATAGGGTGGATAGTGGAATCTTTTTCCCAGGATGGAAATTTCAAATACTGGGGGCATATGTTTAAAGTGAAAGGGCAATTTTTTTTTCTATTCATTTCGTGGGATGTGGGCATCACTGGCTGGCAAGCATTTCTTGCCCATCCCTAGCTGCCCTTGAGAAGGTGTTCATGAGCTGCCTACTTAAACTGCTGCAGCTTGACCCACTATGCTATTAGGGAAGGAATTCCAGGATTTTGACCCAGCGACAGTGAAGGAATGGCAGTATATTTCCAAATCAGGATGGTGAGTGACTTGGAAAGGAACTTGGAGGTGGTGGTGTTCCTATATATCTACTGCCTTCGTCCTTCTAGATGGAAGCGGTCTTGGGTTTGGAAAATCCTGTCTGAGGATCTTTGGTGAATTTCTGCAGAGCATCTTCTAGATAGTACACACTGCTGCTATTGGGCGTCAGTGGTGGAGGGAGTGAATGCTTGTGGGCGTAGTGCCAATCAAGCGGGCTGCTTTGTCCTGGATGGTGTCAAGCTTCTTGAGTAGTTGGGGCTGCACTCATCCAGGCAAATGGGGAGTGTTCCATTATGCTCCTGACTTGTGCCTTGTAGATGGCGGAGAGACTTTGAGGTGTCAGGAGATGAGTTATTTGCCGCAGCATTCCCAGCTTCTGGCCTGCTCTTGTAGCTACTCTGTTAATGTGTACGTCCAGTTGAGCTTCTGGTCAATGGTAACCCCCACAATGTTGATAGTAGGGAATTCAGTGATGGTAACACCATTGAATGTCAAGGGATGGTGGTTAGTTTGTCTCTTATTGGTGATGGTCATAGCCTGGCATTTGTGTGGCGCGATTGTCACTTGCCACTTGTCAGCCCAGGTTTAAAGGAGATGGTGCAAGACAAGTTTTTTTAAGCAGACAGTTGTAGATGTCTGAAATGTGCTGCTAGGGGAGTTGGTAGAAGCAGATATGATAACAACATTCAAGAAGCATTTAGACAGCCACACAAACAGGCAGGAAATAGAAGGAAACAGACCATATGCAGGAAGATAGGATTAGTTTAGAATGACATCATGGTTTGCACAGATATGATGGGCCAAAGGGCCTGTTCCCTTGCTGTGCGATTTAATGTTTTATATTTTAAGACATTTATTGAAGCTTAGATTTTAGAATCTCTGGTCGTAGTCTTATATACTTGTTATAGTAGGAATAAGGTGGTTTTACTCAAGGCTAGATAATGCTTGGGGGCAAGGCAATAATTAGCTATTTCTATTTACAAATTCTCATTACTTGCTATTTTAGTTCTTCCCTATGTGAAGCATTAGTTTTGCTGACTTGGATGAGCAAAAAAGTGCAATCAAGTTTCGATTATCCTTAGATTTTGCATTGCAAGGCACATGCAATTAACCAATACAATGCAGACTTTGTCTTGTCCTAAGATCTTCCATCTCCATGAGAAAAACCCACCTCTCTTAGCTCAAAGGCAGAAGTTACAATTTTCCATGAATGCCCACATTTTATTCAAAGTGATTCAATACAAACTTGCTTCATGTGTATTGTCCGCCCAGATGTGGGTCTGAGCCACAGCAACCATAACCAGCAACACTGAAAGGGAGGGAGGTTCCAAATCCAGCCCACCTGGAATGGGGATCAAAACCCTTGCTGTTGCCATCAGTCTGATCCATGCCAGGTGTCAAGCCAATTAAGCCACAAGTAGTCAGAGTTACTGTGGCAACATTTGCTTATTATACATATGCATGTTCTACTCTGGAATTACACATAATTATGGCAACAGGCTCTAATTTCTTTCCATCATAAGTCTGATTACGAATAACTCCCACTCGTAACGCCTGCCATTGGTGTGCGCTGAAAGGATTTGGAAGCTTATTCTCAACCAGTTTGGCCATGTTATGTTCTTAGACAAATCATAATCCTCAAGTGGAACACAGACTCTGAGCTTCTGGCTTAACAGGTAGGGATGTTACCCACTGCACTGCAAGACCTCCTACAAACTTACTATACCATTTAGTTTAAACATTCTTCCCAATTTGCTACTTTTTGTCTCCATCTTCCAAAGTAAGCTGTGATATAGTAAAAAGGTACTTACGCTCTGCTACTGAAGCCCATGCCCAGTCGCTCTGCTTGCTCTTTCTTCTTGCCTTCCAACTTGTTCAATTTCTCATCATCTTTCTTTCTTTGTATTTCCAAGTCTTGGTATGCAAGTCGAAGAGATGAAACACTGTAATATAACATTTCTTTGCTTACATTTTAAACTTTGAAAACATGATTATCCAACTAAACAATTAAGAATCTATTTCAGTGCAACAGCAAAACCCACAAAATTATACTAAATTTTATGATGCAAGTTATACAACATATGCAAGCTACTCGACCTCAAAACAATAACAGCTCATTCAAAAATTGTAATCGAGAGATGGCTTTATGGTGGTACTTCTTTGAAAGAAAGACTAAAATCGTCATAATATTGCCTTTAGCAAAGCAAAATTTCTGATGCAATGCGACAACTCAAATATTCCAATATGTGAAACCAGCAGAGATGAGATGCAAGTAGGGTAAGAATCTTGCGGAAGTCAAGGCTTTCACTCTGACAAGAAAGTTGCCTAAATTTCCAAAGGTCTGACCTGCCCTGCCTGGAACATTCCATGAAGCTTACTGTCAGAGACTTGTGGGATTTAACATGCCCTGGAAACATTTTCCTTCTTAGCACGTGGACTCAGTAATTCAAATACCATAACTGAACACCTCTCCCTTGACAGCCAGACTGCCTACCTAATGAGAAAAAGATTCCCTGGCCATCCAATAACTTTTTATACATCCCAGCATTTACAGGAGGCAGGGAAGTAGAAAGGATCAGCAATTTTCTGCTGTATTTTAAACATTTTTTAAAAAAGTGACTTCATTATGAACTTAACAACTTAGCAATATACAGCATTTGAATGTACGGTGCATAACGTCGCAGCTTTTTTTCTAGCTTTGCATATGGATCCTAACTAAAGTTCTAAGTTGTTTGGAATGGAAAAAAAAATCTGATTTTATTAACATATATTAATAATGTTCCAATCTCACTCTTTGTTTGATCACTTGACTAGTGAATGGAGCACATATCCTTTTAGATGTTAGATTATCAATTTTACTATGCTGTTCATACTGGAAGATACTTGTCCTCCCTTATTTCAGGGAGTAGGGAAGTCTTATTACAACTATACAAGGTATTGTGGAGGCCACATCCGAAATACTATGAGCAGTTTTGGTTCCATTATTTAAGGGAAGATATCATCTCATTAGAGGCAGTTCAGAGATGGTTCACTAGAATGATCCCTGGTATGGAGGCATTGTCATATGAGTAAAGAAAAAACAGGTTAGGACTCTACTCGCTAGATTTAGTAGAATGATAAGTGATCTCATTGAAATGTATAGGATTCTTAAAAAGCTTCACAAGGTAAATGCTGAGAGAATGTTTCCTCTCATGGAAGGGTCTAGGATAAGACAGCATGGTCTCAGAATAAAGGGTTGCCAATTTAAGACAGGGAACTTCTTTTGAGAGTTGAGCGTCTTTGGAATTCCCTACTGCAGACAGCTGTTGGGACTGTACATCTGTATAAATTTAAGGCTGTGATAGATCTATTCTTGATTGGTACAGCTATCAAGGGTTACAGGGAATGGATAGCAAAGTGATCGCAAGGAATGTTGAATCAGTCATGATCCTACTGAACAGCAGAGCAGATTAAAAGGAGGCAAAAGCCCTACTCCCATTCCTATATCTTAGATTGTTATATATCTTAAAACAGAACAGAAGCTCAGGTGAAGACATGCACCTTCACATTACTGGCTTGATGAAAAGCTTTGAAGTAGACTGCTATGCTGATGAATGCTTATACACTTATAGTACAAACAAATAGAGAGGAAATCTGATTCTATCCAAAACCTTCATATTTTTTCTCGTGCTGCAGCACCTCTAAAGTGGAGTGATCAGAAAACCTACTCCATTATTACATTTTTCACCATGATTGACATCTTTATTGAATTGACAATGATCATACCTTCGGCTCAAATATCAACAATTTAAAATCTTTTGTGCTCTTCTCCCAGAAGTTTAGTTATACTAATTTTATATACCTAAATAAATCACCTCAACCCACTTGTTGCAAAGAAAACCTCAGCTAATACCAATGATACCTCATATCTACATTCTCCAGTCATAGCAGCATCCATTGTGAAGCTCCTTTCTTGCTTCTCTGGTGCAACCAGGCTGTGGTTTAACTACCATTTGTACTGTTTTAGCATTACCTCCGAGTGCTTAAAACCCATACCCCAACAAATAAAGTAATCTTTTAATCACCTTATCTACCTCTGCTGTTATCTTCAATGATCTCAGGTCATTCACACTAAAATTTCTCAGTATTCTACCATTTATTGTGCATTTCCCTATCTTGCTTCACCTCCCCAAATACATAACTCCACAACTCTCCGGACTGAACATCATTTGCCACCTCTCTGCTTATCTGGTCAGTCCATTAATAGTTTCCTGCATCTACAACATCTTTCCTATCAACAATGCAACTGGCTTAGTGCAGTTATATTTAAATGACGAAGTGTTTAAATATTTGTGAACAGAGAAGGACTTCACATCTGAATACCATGGAAAGTGCAAGGGCCTACTGAATACAAATTGTCACAAAGAAAATGAAGATTCAGTTCAGGAGAAAATTCTTAAAGAAGCAGAAGCACATAATCGTTTGTGAAATGTATTAACAGAAAATAGGTAAACACTAGATTCTGAAATTAATTACAGAACTGTAAGGAAATCAGTCAGAGGGACTAAATTTGGCCTCATAAAAAGCTACATTCATAGGATTCCCTTTTCTCATGATGACAAATGCCAAACACTTGGAATACCAAAAACTGACAAAAGCACCAAGGGTAGTGTAAAACACTAAATTGTTCTGATGTTAAGCTAAAACAAACTAGAGTAGAATAATGTGTTTCTGGAAAGCTAACAGCAAATTATGTTAGGGCTCCTGTTATGAGCATGTCCTAGTAACAAATTTGATAGGAATATTTCAGTTTTCACTCTTTCACTTGTAACACAAAGTACTGCTATTATTTTAAAATATAGCTTCATTTTAATGCTCAATACTCAAAACAGAATTTGTTTACACATTAAGTTGTTGAAATAAGTTGCGAAAAAAAATCATTAGAAGGTACAACACAATACTGTAAATGTTTACATTCTCAATTCTCATTTCAATGACCTTTTCAGAGACGCAAATGCTTTTGCAAATTAAAGATTCAAATATCCATTTAGTCCTTTTCTAATTTAAATCAGAACAAGGCTTGTTTTTTAAGTGCACAAACATTAATAGACAGGAAATTATACACTGTCCATTTGCATTAAACCGAACTGGAGCTAATGTTCTTGCAAGTCACCTAACTAGGACAGAGTTTTAATTTAAACAGTGAGGTCAAGGGATCAAACTTGGAAAGATGTGGAATATCAAAGAGTAGAGACTAGGTAACGGGGAAAACAGTAATATGGGAACGGAGGATAAAGAGAGGAAAAAGCTAAGAATATCGACAAATCAAGGTTAGCTGTTATAAGGATTATAAAAAAGACAAAAACCAAAAGCTCTGTACTGGGGTGCGTATCAAATGCAGAACAGAGTAGACATATTGATTTGTCTACACCAATGTGCACTATCATTACAGAGACATGGCTGTAGGATGATAACCTTCAATACTCAGGACCCAAAGTTATGAGACACTCGAGAACCAGGTGCCAAGTAAAAGGTGGCAGGTAACACTGTAAATCAAATTGCGCAACAGTTAGAGATGACCTAGGTTTATGACAACAGTACGCAGATTTAATTTGAGTGGAGATATGGAATACTAGGGAAAATAAATCACTAGTGACAGTGTGGTTTACAGGCTCCCTACCAGTTAACAATGCTAACAAGTCTAGAAGAAACAACAGCTGATGCTTGTGGTTATTTCCGGGCCTTTACCATGGATGACTTTAATCTACATATTACGGAAAGGACATCAGAGGTTCCTTTACTCCATCTAGAAGGATATTTGTTATGATAAGAGGGTAGTCTTTGGAACTGAGACCAAAGAAAGATCAGCCACGATCCTCTCGAATGGTGGAGCAAGCTCGAAGGGCCAAATGACCTACTCCTGATTCTTATGTGCTAATTAGTAAGCTTGGAGAGGCTTCAGAAGAGATTTACCAGGATGTTGCCTGGAACAGATGTTGCAAATATAAAAGTAGGCTGGATAGGTTCAGATCTTTTTCACTGGAGTGTAGGAGGTTGAGGGGTGACCAAAGGTTTACAAAATCATGAGTTACATAGATAAGGTGAATAGCAAGGGTCTTTTCCCGAGTGTGGCGGAGATCAAAACTTTTGGTGGTGGGGGGGGTATATTTTTAGGGTGAGAGGAGAAAATTTTAAAAAGAATATGAGGGCAACTGTTTTCTACAAAGGGGTTCATGTGTGGAATAAACTTCCAGGAGATGTGGTAAATGTAAGTACAGTTACAACATTTAGAAGGCATTTGGACAAGTACGAGGGATATGAGCCAGGCCCAGGAAAGGGGGACTAGTTTAGTTTGGGAACGTGGTCAGCATGGGCCAGTTGGACCAAAGGGTCTGTTTCCATGCTGTACTACACTATAAGCTTCCAGAGAGCAGGTTATACTACACTTCATACTGTGTAATGAGATAGGATTGATTAATGACCACAGGGTAAAGGCCCATTTAGGTAGCAGCAACCATAATATTTATGAATTTTATATCCAGTGTGAAAGGGAGAAGAGTAGATCCAAGATTAGTATTATAAGCCTAAGTAAGGGCAACTATGTGGGCGCGAAAGCTGAGTTTGGTGAAGTGAACTGGCATACCAGCTACAGGATTGATCAATAGAGGTGCAGATGTAAATATATATTGCTAAATTTCAGAACGCTCCGTGTAAGTATGTTCCTACCATAAAAAAAATGATAAGGTGAGGCATGACGCCCACAGTTAGCTAATGAAATGAAGGCAACATCAAAAGCAATGAAAAAGCATTTAACCACATAAAGACGAGTGGGTCAGATGACTGGTCCAGATATAAAGGACAGCAAAGAATGACTTGAAGGTTAATCCAGAGAAAAATATTACGGTATGAAAGAAAACTAGGTAGGAATGTAAAAACGAGTAGCAAGTTTCGGCAGGTACTTAAAACGGAAAAAGTAAAAAGTGAGGGTTGTTTCATTAGGGAGTGCAAATGGGGGATGATAATTAAGAGAGGATGAAATGACAAAATATTTTGATTCTTTCTTCACTGTTCAAAAAAAATGTTCCAGTCATGGTTGTAATCCAAGAGGTGGGAGAGAAACTTAGTGAAATTATGATCATGTGGGAAGCAATACTAAGCAAACTGGTCTTCCTAAATTCTTCCAAGAAGTTGCCGATCAGGTAGTAGATCTGTAATTTTCCAAAACTTCCTAAATTCAGGAAAGGTTCTCTTGGACCGAAAGATAGCAAGCTTAAATGTTCTATTAAACATAGGGAGAAAGACAGAAAACAGGAAATAATGCCTGCTGAGGGGAAAGTATTAGAACTGATCATTAAAGAGACTATAACTGCACACTTAGCAAATCCCAAGGTAACTGGGAATGAAGCAGCCCGGTTGTGTCAAAGAAAAATCTCACGTAACCAGTTTACTGGAGTTCTTTGAAGAAATAGCATGCACTATGGATAAACGGGAGCTTCCAGACCTACAAAATTAGGATTTCCTGAAGGCATTTCATAAGGTGCCACATCAAAAGGTTATTGAAGAAAATAAAAACTCTTAGTATAGTGGGTAACATATTAGCCACTATACAATGGATCTGACAGGCAGGATGTGATGAGTGGAGGCCTACAGGGGTTCGTGCTGCGGCCTCAACTTCTTATAATTCACTTGAATAACTTCAAATGAGGGGAGTGAAGAGATGGTATCTAAATCTGCAGAGACACCAAGATAACTTGTAAACTATGCCATAAAGGAGATGCAAGGAGGTTGCAGGCAGATTATACAATAGGTTAAGTGAGTGGGCAAAAACTGGCAGAAGGAGCATAACGTCAGAAAATATAGCAGGATGAAAGAAAAAGCAGACGAGTACTTAAATTGGGCAGCTGCAGGGATTTGGGTTTCCTGGTGCATGAGCCACAAATGGGATGTTGTTGTATAGGAGACTAATGGAACAGAAAAGGATGGTATGTGTCAGTTATACTTTTTTTGAAAATTCATTCACGGGATGAGGGCGTGACTGGCTAGGCCAGCATTTATTGCCCATCCCTAATTGCCCAAAGGGCAGTTATGAGTTAATCACACTGCTGTAGGTCTGGTGTCACATTTAGGCCAGACCAGGTAAGGATGGCACATCAGTGAACCATACAGGTTTTTCTGACAATCGGCAATAGATTCATGGTCATGGTTAGATTCTTAATTCCAGGTATTTATTGAATTCAAATTCCCACCATCTGATCTGGCAGGATGAACCAAGATCCCCAGAACATTACCTGGGTCTCTGGATTGACAGTCCAGCGATATAGTATCACTAGCCAACTGCCTCTGCAACACACGGCATTAGTGAGAGGAAATCTCAAATATTGCACACGTATTTGGTCTCCTTATTTAAGGAACATTGTAGATTAATTGGTGGCAGTTCAGAGGTTTACTAGATTGTTCACTGGAATGAGTGGGTCGTGAAGACAGTCGAACATGCTGGTTCGCTTAGCCGAACCCGTCCTCACCCCCAACAACCTCTCTTTCGATTCCTCCCAGACAAAGGGGGTGGCCATGGGTACCCGCATGAGCCCAAGCTATGCCAGCCTCTTTGTCAGTTACATGGAACAATCCCTCTTCCGTACCGACACTGACCCTAAACCCCACCTCTTCCTCTATTACACTGATGACTGTATCGCCGCCGCCTCATGCTCCCACGAGGAAGTCAAACAGTTCAACCACTTCAACACCTTCCACCCCAACCTTAAGTTCACCTGGACCATCTCTAATACCTCTCTCTCCCCTTCCTGGACCCCTCTGTCTCCATCTCTGGCAACCACTGAGAAACTGATTTCCATTTCAAGTCCACTGACTCCCATAGCTACCTAGAATACACCTCCTCCCACCCACCTTCCTGCAAAAATACCATCCCTATTCCTAATTCCCGTGCCTCCACCACATCTGCTCCCAAGAAGAGGAGGTATTCTACTCTCGTACATCTCAGATGTCCTCGTTTTCTGAAGACTGCAACAACCCCCCTCAGTGGTTGAGAACACCCTTGACCACGTCTCCCACATTTCCCGCAACTCATCCCTCACCACCACCGCGCACCCCACCCCTACACTGCTGTAATAACAACCAAAACAGAATCCTCCTCATCCTCACGTACCATCCCACAAACCTCAGGATCCAACGCGTCATCCTCCAACACTTCTGCCATCTGCAATCCGAACCCACCACCAAAGATATTTTTCCCTCCCCACCCTTATCTGCTTTCCAGAGGGACCACTCTCTCCGTGACTCCTTTGTCCGCTCCACATTCCCCTCCAGCCCCACCACACCAGGCACTTTTCCCTACAAGCGCAGCAAGTGCTACAGCTGCCCCTACACCTTCCCCCTCACCCCCATCCCAGGCCCCAAGAAGACTTTCCACATCACGCACGTGTGCTAATGTGGTATACTACATCAGCTGTTCCCGTTGTGGCCTCCTCTACATTGGAGAAACGAAGCGGAGGCTTGGGGACCACTTTGCAGAACACCTACGCTCCGTTTGCACAAAACAACTGCACCTCCCAGTCGCGAACCATTTCAACTCCTCCTCCCATTCCACAGACGACATGTCCGTCCTGGGCTTCCTGCAGTGCCACAACGATACTACCCGAAGGTTGCAGGAACAGCAACTCATATCCCGCTTGGGAACCCTGCGGCCCCATGGTATCAATATGGACTTCACAAGCTTCAAAATCTCCCCTCCCCCCACCGCATCCCAAAACCAGCCCAGCTCATCCCCACCTCCCTAAACTGCCCTTCCCTCCCACCTCAAACCCTACACCCATTTCCTACCTACTAACTTCATCCCGCCCCCTTGAACTGTCCATCCTCCCTGGACTGATCTATCTCCTCCCCAACTCCCCTCCTACACGCACCTTTACTGGCTCCATTCCGCCTCTTTGACCTGTCTGTCTCCTCTCCACCTACCTTCTCCTCTATCCATCTTCTATCCGCCTTCCCCTCTCTCATTTATTTCAGATACCCCTTCCCCTCCCCATTTCTGAAGAATGGTCTAGGCCCGAAATGTCAGCCTTCCTGCTCCTTTGGTGCTGCTTGGCCTGCTTGTGTTCACATCCAGCTCTACACTTTGTTATCTCTGAGCATGCTGGTTTGGAAGAGTGAAGTTTGACATGATTGATATTTGCACAAGATCCTAAGTGGTCTTGACAAAAAGACACATGGAAATGTTATTTCCTCTGTGGGTCAGTCCAGACCTTGGGGGCTACTGTTTTAAAAATGGAGATCACCCTTTTAAAGACAGAGATGAGAGGATTTTCTCTCCGAGTGCCATTTGACTTTGGATCACTGCCTCAGAAAGTGATGGGAGTGGAGTCATTAAACAGTTTTACAGCAAAAGCATATGGATTTTGTTGCCTGACAAGAATCTCCAGTTATGGGAGGTAGATGGGAACATGTAGTTCAAAACAGATCAGCCATGATATTACTGAATGATGAAGCAGACTCAAAAGGGCCAAACAGTCTCAGCTACTAATCCTAGTTCATATATTCATTAGGAAAAGAGAGTTACCTCTCGTATCCTGACCATTATTTATCCCTTTAATCAAAATCGCAGAAAACAAATGATCTAATCATTGTCACACTGCTATTTCTGGAAATTTGTTGAGCAACCGTCATTCGTAAAATTCCTTGGAATGCAATACTTTGTGTCATGAATGGGTTTTTAAAAAAATCTGTTGCTGAGAAATCATTGCGATATAAAAATCATATATAGAAAGAAAGTTTACATACATCGATTCTTCTTTGTTAATTTTCTTCTTGTTCAAATCTTCCTGCTCTTTCATTCGGTCTGCAGCCTGAGCCTGTTTATCAATTTCAATGAAGCTGTGGCTAGTTACTTTCTGTGCCCCTAAACCAGCCTTCTTAGCCCCTAACTGTTTAACAAATAGGAAGAACAATTAACTTCTTTTACAATTTATTTCAACAGTAGCATCTCCTATAACTGAACAGTCATCATTTATTTTTCTTTCGGTTGATTTGACTCATAATGGATTTGAATTAGAAATAATTACTGACATAGCACCAAACTTATTTCACGCAAGTACCGTTCAAGAAATTAGAAGACTTCATATAAAAGATTGGGTTTTAATGACTCAGCAACACAAATGATTTCTGAAGCCCAAAGTAAAGAGTAAAATATGCACTTAAGTTAGTAGCAACACCACAGAACATTTGTCAGCAAGCAGGATACAGTTGCATATGGGTCTGCTGAGATATTACTCATGATGTATTAAATGGTAAATTATTTTAAAACAAGAACAATATCACAAAATGAATTGTTCTGACACTCTGGTGCAGACAACCAGAAACTAGTTCCTCTAAACAGACATCTTGAGGTCCACCGAGGATTCAATACCATTGTGGACAGAATCAGTATCGTTGGTGACAGAAACTTGAAAACTGGTAGATGGATGTGAATTATTAGATCTATTTTCTATTATAGTTATTAAATATCAGAAGTGTGACATTGAATGCAAGGACAGACAAGGAGTAAACAGAAAATTAATTAGGGTTCTCAGTTTGGGATTACTAACATGATTTTGCTGTAAGCGCATAGTTGGCTAGCTAGTTTACATATATACTTTTCAGTTAAGGGAATTAAGAACAGAATTCTAAGAAGGACACAACAAAGTTGCTCAACTAATCATTCAGCCACGCAACATTGTACAATAGAAATAACTCAAAATACACACCATTTTCTTTCCTGCAGTAGGCTTCTTTTTTGTTATGATGGAGGACTTTACTTCTGTCAAAAAATCCAAATTAGTAGTTACTGTATTTTCCAATTCCAGAATTAACTCAATAAATAATGCATTTCACAGGAAACAGATTATGCCAAATTTACTGAAATGATGTTTTGCCAGCTATTAAATTCTAAAATGCACCCATGCACAGCAACTTTATCATGTTATGCACAATGTCCAAGGAACAGTGTGTGTATAGATTTATAGGTCAATTTTATCACCAATTTATACAATAAAAACACTTATGCAAAATAAGCATTTTGTGTACAAGCCTCTTGCACAAGTAATATCAGCATAACGTGAAAAAAGGTGCTCAGTTATGAAAATTAAGAGATGCAAATTACTACAGATAAAAATTAAAAGAGTAAGCATTTCAATAGTTAGTTTTAAAGGGAAAACAGCATGGGCAATGATAAAAGTGAATTAAGTTAACTCTTTCCAGCCCACTTTAAGAAAGCATAGATCATGACTCTTTCCTAGACCTATTCTAACTCTGTTGTGCAGGTGAATAATACATTACAATGAACCAAGTAAGTTAACTATTAACAGTAAAGCATATAGTGAAATGATTATAATATTTACACAAAGGTTGATGAGACACAGTGAACAACAGGTTAGAACTACTGTTCGTGATGTCTTGCTTCTGCACTATTAGGGGTATTAGACAGTACTAAATGATGCACGTCAAATGATGTTATATTAAAGCATTTACTAACTTTGTTCAAATAAGACAAAGCTACGTGGCTGGAGAAAAATGAGAGGACAGCAGAGAAATGAGAAAGTGCATGGTTGGGAGGGTGATGAAAAGAAGGAGAGAACAAGTCAAGAAATGGAGACTGCAAGAAATGGAGAGAAGACAAATGGGGCAAGAAAAGAGAAGTTAACATGAAAGATCAAGACAGGAGAAAGCAAGAATCAAAAGACATTGATTCACCTGGATAAATAAATTCTGTAAGTGATGGCTAAAATTATTAAGACCGGAACAAAAAGCAAGCTGGAAAGTGTTAAAGTAACCAGTTGACCCAAAAGCTGTTTATTTTTACTAAAAATAAAATTGTAAACAAACTAAATAAATTAATTTAATGCATTAAATCAATGGTGTTAAAAGTAGCTCTTCACATGTCCATCTGTATACTTTGGCTCAGAACATCGAAGCAGCCAATGGCAGATCACAAACACCTTAACAATCACCTTTGTTAGGTGTGACTCCTGCAGAAACTAAATTCATTGAGTCAGCTAAAATAGGGGAAAAAAATGAGAATTTCTGAGTAACAGCCAAAAATATTTCTTTACTTCATGTACTGTACTAAGTTCCACACATTCTACATTAGAAATTTAAAAACTTTAAATTACACATGAAAAAATTGAAATAAAACTTAACCTGAAAATAATCAGAATAGAATTCAACATAACTAAGCACCGGCCTTTAAGCACATTTTCCCAAAACTTCTGCAATATTCTGATGGAAACATCTTGATTGTAAACAACTTTGTCTTTTTATTTGTTTCACTCATGGGCTGAAGCTAAGATTTTCAACAATTTCAATTAAAACAAAATAAAACTTAATAGCTTTCCCACAGAGCTGTTTTAATTCCAACTAAAATAACAAGGCATGGAGCTGGATGAACACAGCAGGCCAAGCAGCATCAGAGAAGCAGGAAAACTGACGTTTCAGCCCTAGACCCTTATTCAGAAATGGGGGTAGGGGAAGGGGGTTCTGAAATAAACTGGGAGAGCGGGGAAGACAGATTGAAGATGGATAGAGAAGAAGATAGGTGGAGAGGAGACAGACAGGTCAAAGAGGCGGGGATGGAGCAAGTAAACGTGAGTGTAGGTGGGGAATTAGGGAGGAGATAGGTCAGTCCAGGGAGAATGGACAAGTCGAGGGGGTGGGACGAGGTTAGTAGGTAGGAAATGGGGGTGGGGCTTGAGGTGGGAGGAGGGACAGTTTAGGGAGGCGGGGATGAGCTGGGCTGGTTTTGGGATGTGGTAGGGGGAGGGGAGATTTTGAAGCTTCTGAAGTCCACATTGATACCATAGGGCTGCAGGGTTCCCAAGCAGAATATGAGGTGCTGTTCCTGCAACCTTTGGGTGGCATTGTTGTGACACTGCAGGGGGCCCAGGATGGACATGTCGTCTGAGAAATGGGAGGGAGGAGTTGAAATGGTTTGCGACTGGGAGGTGCAGTTGTTTAGTATTATTTTGAGATTCTTGAAATAACTTTAGTTTTAGTTTTGGGCAAAGGTGCTGAGGCTGAGCCAAATTTGTGCGCTAAACACAAACTCCATTCTCCAGACCTGAGGAATATGGTACACTTATCTTGACAGGCCTAGCGTACGTAAAGAATCAATTCTGTGCAATCCTACAAATTCTTGAGGAACATACTTAGCAAAGATGGTCATGGCACTGCTATCATGAAGGGACTTTCTCCTTTCACTATAATAAAGAACCTATGGATACCTTTTAAATGTGGATATTTTAGAATATCACGTACATCTGATTTCCTACAGAACTTTTGTGTTTTATGTGATTTCAAATATATATTTAAATATTAGTTAGTTATTTTTCAAAATACCAGTATGCAGATTTATGAATTGTAGAAGTTATGTAAAGAAATGAACTCAAACAGTAAAACAACTTCAAGGCCAGTAACATACCTAATGCTTCCTTAGGGGAGATACTGAGGCAATCAACATTTGGTCCACATGCAGGCTCATCTAAAAAAAGGAAACATACATTTAAAAGCACAAAACTGTAACTGGATAGATTACAAGTTCAAAAGGCCATAAAACACATGGCTTTCTGGTTAGTTGCAACAGCTTGCAGGTTTTCACAATGTAATAGATGAGGATAGACAACTTTTATTTTTGAATCGAAAATTTATTAAAATATACAGTTCTTGCTGGATGATGCTTTAATTGCCATTTTGAGGTAATGATATCCTGACTGGAGGTCACCATTTCCCAGGCAGCAAGTTCATAATATTGGTTGAATTGCAAGCAGAGGGATCAATTACAGATTCAGGAAAGAGGTTAAGAGTACCTACACATTCAAAAGTGGGTTAATTCAAGTCCAGGGGATTGGAGTGCAAATTGTGCTTGCAATGTTTTTTTTTAAAAAAGCCTTTTCTGCATACTAGTGAACTTTACGATTATTGGTGAACTTTATTGAACTCTACAATTATTTTACTGCTCTGTTTAAAAGCGAAGAATAGTCATCCCAATTTCAGTTGGGGGTATTTCAAAAACTCTTCCTGTAGCACAGATGGTAAATTTAGTAGCAAAAGGCAAATATGCCACAAGATCCATGGTTCTCACTTGCAGAAAGTATTCACTTCAGCTATAATGGTAGTAGGAACACTAATTATCCTCAATGCAAATCTCGTTTCATATTTTACTGACCTATCCTAAAACCAAAGTCATACTTCCATGACCTCACCAGAATACTCCCTTGAAAGTAGGTTGCCTAAAATGGTTACAACATTATAACTGTTGCTCCTGTCAGAGTTAATTAATGGCTTTAACATACAAAAAAAATTATTTTTTAATTTTGTACTGTATTTCATGGCCCTCGATAAAAGAGCTTCACATTGATGCAGTGCTGCCAATAAACAGTCAGCAATGGATTTCAACTTACAGTATTGGGCAACTCCAAAACTTACTATCATTTTCTTCTTGCTTTGTGTTTTCAGGTGAGGACTGCTCCAGAAGGGCAGAATCAAGGGTCTGATCTGATGACTCCATTCTGGCCGACTGGAATTAGGCATAAAGATCTCATGAAATCATAGCAGAAATACAAATGAACTCATTATGAATAATGCACTGAAGTAATTATGAGTGTTTTGTTGAATGGTAAAGCTGTATAATAAAATTAATAGCATAACAATTTATTTATATAACTTGAACAAGTAAAAACAAAATCAAAGTCTACAGAGACATTAAATCAATAAACATGGAACCACAGCAGAATATTTCATGAGATACCGCAAGCTTTGTCAATAAGATAGGTTTTAAAAGAAGAAATTAAAGGAAGTTGGGTGACAACAGAGACGAAGGAGGAAATTTCAGAGCATGGGGTATGGGCAGCTAAAACCATCACTGCTTTTGGTATGGGAAATGGAGGTGGGAGCACAGAATGATGCAAAATGGAGGATCATAGTTTGAGGAGCGTCACAAGTTTGCCAGCGGTTACAGTGAAAATCCTCATGAAATCAGTATCTTCAGAACGTGAGGTGAACATTAGACACCTGATGCTTCCTTCTCTCTCTCAGATACTAACAGACTGACCACATCTAAGACATCAAATGGACATTATCTGTCTCAAAAACCCATCTCCATGGTAATGTGAATTATATGGGCCTTGTTCGAAGTTAGAAGTGTTAATTAACTATATTCAAGACCCTGAATTTCATTCTACGTTGGATTTAAATAGACAGATTAAACTATTACTATTTACAACACCCGTAATTTTAACAGCTGTCTGGAACTTGGAGACAGAGTATCCACCATCAGCACATCCTCTCAAGTCATTATACAAAAGTGTTCCCTACTAAAGGATGTGTAACCCCTCCCATCTTTAATCTTTAGCAACTAAGCCACAAAATTTATCTTCAGCAGAATTTACAAGTCACATGACATCACACCACAGTTGTCCACAGCGCCATTCAAGTTGGAGAGAAGAGGAAGATGTAGTTATAATAGGGCACAACATAGTTAGGGGAAATAATACGGTCTTCTGCAGCACAAGAGAGGCAGGTCTAAAGGCTGTATGCCTACTCAACAAACTGTAGGACAATTATTCTAGGTTGGAGAACTTGAAATTGGAGAGGGGAGATTTGGTTGCTGTGGTCCATGTGGGTATGAACAACATAGGTACAAGTAGGAAAGAAGGTTCTGTTGTGGGATTACAAGCACTTCAAGGCTAAAGTGAATAGTAGAACCATGAAGTTAACCATATCACACAAGAGGGAGAAGGAGTTGGTCAAGAGGAAGGAAGGCCTTTTTTGACTTGCATTCTGCTCTATCATTCACTATTCCATTTGCTTTGTTGACATATTCAGTTAGCATAGAACCTCTCAAGTTCTTTGTTTACAATGCTTCCTACATACTTCATCTATTGTGCATTAACGCATTCATTTTCCATTACATATTTGCCTAGCTTCTTTTCTATATTCTAGGCAGTTTCTTAGATTCAGATTGCCTTATCTAGCTATCTGAATTTCATCAATTACATTCAATTCTTGGATTCAGGTAATAAACATCCTGGTCAACGTTTTCTACCATCCAAACATAATTGTATGAATAAATGCACACTTCTTTCCATGCTGTAATCAAGTTCTTACTAATCACCAAGTATTATTGATCAAATCAACTAATAATTATTTTCATCACTCAGCTCCATCCACAGTTAGCTGCAGTATTCAATCTGAAGAATCCTGTCAATATCCTTTCCTGTGCTAAACCTACTAGAAAAATACAAAAACTTACATTAGTATGTGAGGCAAAGAAGTCTTCAACTTTACTCGTAGGCGATAGAGGTGGGTTTTCTGTATCATCAATCCACAGCTGGAACATACCAATAAAGAAGAACATGGAACTCCTAATTTTGCTGCTGCTATATACTCAAGACAAGCATTTGTCTTTACTCCTGTTGGTATTTCTCCTTCAGTTGTGACAGGATTAATTGTTTAAACAATAATCTCTTTACAGTTCTGTTTTGAATAATTTCAAGACAATCCCAAATTTACTGGAAAGGCATAGCAGGTACATTAACATCAATAAATTGAAGAAAAAGAAAAAGTACACAATGCTGCATGTTCATGCTTTGTCAGAATTGATGACTGAAGAATAAGTATTTTGATTATTTAAACAGGGCAGATGAGTATGTACAAAACAGAGGAATCAAATTAAAAAACCTGTAAGGCACTTCACAGAAAACTTCTGAGACAATGTATTCCTGATTTCCATTTGTTACATTTACATTGTTAGTTTGATGCCAAGGTAAAGTCATTAAGCTTCCAGTATAATTCGAGTGCAGACTCAGCCCAATTCCAGGATAAAAGGTGACACTAGACAGGAGGTGCAAATGAAACGTGTTCTCATTCCTTATAAAAGTACTCAGGAAATCCATGGAATCTACACACTGCACACTCTATAAAATACCTGATCTCAAATCAAATGCTTCGAGAGAAATTCTCCATTTCCCCACTTATCATTTACATTTTCATTTTTCTGGACAGAGCTTTCTGCTAAACACAGCAGTTACACTTCAACATGTTAGTCAGATAGCAGTCAATAAATAAACATATTCTGTTAGGAATCCAAACTGTTGCCACAGGTCCCAGACTACAGGTTACTTCATTAATAACCTTCTCACTAGCATGTAAATCACCAGTATCCTCTTTCAGAAATTATTCTCCAACAATTTACTGAAAATATTTCCACGTTTAATGATAATTATCACCATTGTTTGGAAATGTTACAAGGCTCAAATCAAAGACAACTGAGCTTCATGGAATAGAAGAGACTGACTTTAATTTTAAAAATGGCCCAACAGAAAACAAGCCACATTTGGTTGCTTTGTACAATGTTGGATTGTAGATAATGACATTTCTTGGAGGGTCAGTGGGAGAATTACTGCTTTACTCAATGTTTCGAAAAAATTGATTTTGGAATATAGACTAAAATTTGAAATCTGCTAAAACTGGAAATCTGGGAATGGAAATCAATGAGCCACAATAGGACATCTATGGTCTAGATAAACAGGCAGACAGTTAGCAGCACAAATTTGAAACACGAGTAGAAGGTGAAGAATTTATACAGAAATGACAAAGGGAAGTACTACAGACTAAATGCTACAGTTTGAGTGAGCTGCACGTACAAAAGGAACTGGAAGCTGAGGTTGGCAAGACATATTGAAAGAGTGGCCAGCGAAGCAGGTGGGATCTTAGGTACACAGTTAGATGTTCTTGAGTACAAAGAATGGACGTTGTGCTGTACCTGTATAAATTTCAGGTTATGCCACAATCAGAGTATCAGTTAGCCTAATCATCAGTTCAAGGAAGCACATGAGGATCCTTGAAGGCACAGAGAAAATTCACCACAATGATTCCAGGGATAGCAACGCTAACTACAAAGGTTAGGTTAGAAAAGATGAGGTTTTTCTCCTTCGAACAAAAGTAATTGAGAGGAAATTATATACAAGTGTACAGTGCTCTGCCCAGTTAAGTAACATAAACAAAGAAAAGCAGTTCCCACTGACTGACGGTACAAGATGAATGGACACAGATTTCAGGCTTTCCAAAAGAAATGCAGGATAATGAGAAGAATTTAATTTATGTAGTGAGTAGTAATAACCTGAATTGATCGCTACCTATGAGTGATAATGGGAACTGCAGTTGCTGGAGAATCCAAGATAACAAAGTGTGAAGCTGGATGAACACAGCAGGCCAAGCAGCATCTCAGGAGCACCTCCTGAGATGCTGCTTGGCCTGCTCTGTTCATCTAGCTTCACACTTTGTTATCTTGATCTCTACCTATGAAGGTTGTGGAAGTGCAGACAATGGCCTCAAATTAAATTTGCTAGGCATGTTAGGGAAATGAATACGCTGGGACACAGAGATAGATAGGGAAAGGGACTAACCAGTCTGCTCTACTCAGAACCATCATGGACTCAATAGGCTAAACAGCTTTCCTTGGTGGCAGAATGACTGTTAGAAAAGCAAAGTACCCAGTTCACTAAAGAAAATAATGATATGGTGATAAGCACTGAAGCTAAAAAGGTGACCTGGTAAACTAAGGCAACTATCCTATTATTATTGATATTCTCTAATGTTCCTGACTTAAAAATAACCTTTCATATTAAATTTCAGTCAAATTTTTAAGCTTACCTTAGTTCCATATTTTCTAGTTGCAGCAACCGCCAGCGATCTTAGCTTCTCTCGATAAAGTTGGGCAGCACGGCTATTGTATTTTGCATTTGTGTCATTGGTGCTGCAACCATGTTGACGGAAGAAAGCATTCTATTGAAAAAATAGCATGATTTATATATGAAAGATGCAAAGTAAAGAAAACATGGATTTTATTTGCCATTACACCTGATGGATACAACACTAATACCTTCTAGAAAGGTTGAGAGTGCAAGCTAAGTACTGAGTTTGTGAAGGTAAAATGATTCAAACTAACTTGAAGTTTACAGCAGGTGGTACTATGCAGTGGGATTACCACTGACTTGTGCGATTAGAATGCTCACAGTTGGAATTTTTTTATGCTCTTGTGGGATGTGGCATTGCTGACCAGCCAGCACTTATTGCCCCTCCCTAGTTGCCCTTGAGAAGGTGGTGGTGAACTAACTTCTCGAACTGATGCAGTGCCATAGATAGGTTTACAATGCCACCAGGGAGGGAATTCCAGGATTTCGACTCAGCGACAGTGAAGGAACGGCAACATATTTCCAAGTCAGGGTAGTGAGTGGCTTGGAGAGGAACTTGCACATGACAGCATTTCTATGTATCTGATGTCCTTGTTTTTCAGATGGAAGTAGCTGCTGTCTAAGGATCTTGGGTGAATGTTTGCACTGCATCTTGTAGATTGAGTGTTATTGGAGTCGTACTCATCCAAGCAAGTGGGGAGTATTACATCACACTCCTAACTTGTGCCTTGTACATGGTGGTCCGGCTTGGGGAGTAAAGTGGTGAGATACTTGCTGGAGTATTCCTAACCTCTGACCAGCAATGGTAACAGCATTTGGATGTTGAGGTGTGGTGGTTAGATTGTCTCTTATTGGAGAAAGTCACTGTTATTTGTCACAATGTTACGTGTCAGCCGAAGACTGGATATTGTCCAGATGTGCTTGCATTCAAGTAAGAACTGTTCCAGTATCTGAGGAGTCACAACTGGGGCTAAACATTGGCAAACATCACTATTTCTGACCCAAGATAGAAGGAAGGTCATTGATGAAGCAGCTGAAGATGGTTGGGCCTAGGACACAATCCTGAACTCCTGCAGAGATGTCCTGAAGCTGAGATGACTGACCTCCAACAACCACATCCATCTTCCTATATGCTAGGTGTGACTCTAACCAGCAGACAAGTTTGCCTTCCGATTCCTACTGATCCTAATTTTGCTAGTGTTTCTTGATGCCACACTCAGTGAAAAGCAGCCTTGATTTCAAGGACTGCCACTTTCACTTCACCTCTGGAATTCAGATCTTTTGTCTCTGTTTGAACGAAGACATAAAGACATCAGGAATTGAGTGCCCGGCAGAACCCTATCTGAGCGTCACTGAGCAGGTTGTTATCAGGCAGCGCATGCTTTGCAGAGCTGTTGATGACACCTTCTATCACTTCACTAATAATTGAGAGTGCAGTGACAAAATGGTAATTGGCCATTTTGAATTTGCCCAGGCACATCCTGTACACAAAAAGCAGGACAACTGACCATATTGGTCCAGCACTGTAGTTGCACTGGAACATATTGTCTAGGGAAGCAGCAAGTTGGAGGGTATTCTCCAAAGTCTGGGCTTTGGTGAGTTTCTGCACTGCAACTTGAAGATCCTGAGTGTTATTGGAGTTGCACTCATCCAGGCAGTTGGGACACAGATACAGCCCTGGATGCATTTGACAGACAGATTGGTGAGGTTCAGGTCATGTATGTTTTTTCCTCATTGCTTTCTTCACCTGCCGCAGTCCCAATCTAGCAGCTGTGCCTTTTGGGACCTGAACTGCTGCTGGGCCACCCTTGGTGGTGGACATTAAAGTTACCCCACCCAGAGTACACTTGTGCCCCTGTCACCCTCAGAGGTTCCTTCAAGTGCTGTTCAACATGTAAGAGTACTAATTCAAAAGCTGAGAGCACATGGTAATCAGCAGAAGGTTTCCTTGCTCACGTTTACCTGATGCCATAGGACTTCATGGGGCCTAGAATCAATGTGGAATACTCCCAGGGGCAACTCTCTTCTGGCTGTGTCATCACTCCTGCTGGGCCTGTGCTGCCAGTGGGACAGGGCATATCCAGAGACGATGGCAGTGGAGTCTGGGACATCGCCTGTAGGGTATGATTCTTTGAGTAGGACTTTGACAGGCTGTTGCTCCTCTAGTCTGAGACTCCGAATTTTGGCACTAGCTGCTAGATGTCAGTAAGGACGGCTTTGCAGCGTCAACAGGACTGGGTTTGCTGTTATTTCCAGTGCCTAGTTCAATGCCAGGGAGTACATCAAGTTTCATTTCTTTGAGAGTTTGTAGCAGCTGACACAACAGAGTGGCTTTGCTAGGCCCTTTCAGAGGGAAGTTGAGAATTAACTATGTTGCTGTGGGTCTGGAGTCACATTTAGGCTAGACAAGGTGAGGAATGACAGATTTCCTTCCCTGAAAGACACAAGTGAACCAGATGGACTTTTCTTGACAAACGACAATGGTTTCATGGTTAATTTTGGATTCTTAATTCCAAATTTTTTTTAAATATAGAATTCAAATTCCATCATCTGCCGTGGCAGGATTTAAACCCGGTGTCCACAATATTAGCAGAAGTTTCTGGATTGATTGTTGAGCCATCATCTCCCTTGATTCAGTTGCAAAAGATAGTTATTTATCAAAAACTTACAATTTTGACACCAAAGCTGTTGCATTTCTATTAACGTTGTCATATGCTCATAGGATAGTGAATTACAGGATATACAGTGCTTTTATTTGTGAAAACACATTGTAAGACAAACAGGTTTTGTTATTTCTGATTTATTAGCTCTTGGGTTGCATCTACAGACACCAAGACTGTCAGTTAGAAAACACTTAGGTCAAGTTATGGTTGGAGATCTTTCATGGGCAACTGTAGAGAGCGCAGTTTCACGTAATGAATACAGACCATTACATTAGAATGATGCAATATCGAAGACATTGTCTTAAGTATGACTTTTTCCCCCTTCAGCATTCTAGTGTGAATAAATTAAGTACTATGACAATAATATTACTTCAATAATTACAGTACGTAAGAAACCTGTGACAAGCTTTTTAAAAAACCTCCCATATCAAATTTTTGTAGAAATTGTTCAAAGATAACATACACGCTTCTGCTTTTTATACTTTACATTGGTATCTTTACATTTACATTAAGTTAACTCAACCACATTAGGGGCATTTAAACAGTCCTTGGATAAGCATATGGATAATTATGGGATAGCTTAGGGGGAGGGGCTTAGATTCGTTCACAGGTCGGCGCAACATCAAGGGCCGAAGTGAGATGTTAATGTGATAACATCCCATTGATTTCTATGCTTCTATAAATTAAAGTCCTTTATCTGCAATTGATTCCTATGCAGAGACTTTAATTTATAGAAGTAAACTCTTATCTACCTACACAGAGGTATGCAAGCACTGCCCTGAAGCTTCCTGCCAGCTAGGAATTCAGTGTAAAGCTTTTGTCACTCTTTTTCTTCTCACACATCGGTATGCAGACTCTGTCTTAAGCTTCCTGACTGAATTAAAATTAGAATCAAACTGCATCCCAAAACCAGTCCAACCTGTCTCTGCCTCCCTAACCTGTTCTTCCTCTCACCCATCCCTTCCTCCCACCCCAAGCCGCACCTCCATCTCCTACCTACTAACCTCATCCCACCTCCTTGACCTGTCCATCTTCCCTGGACTGACCTATCCCCTCCCTACCACCCCACCTATACTCTCCTCTCCATCTATCTTCTTTTCTCTCCATCTTCGGTCCGCCTCCCCCTCTCTCCCTATTTATTCCAGAACCCCCACCCTATCCCCCTCTCTGATGAAGGGTCTAGACCCGAAAAGTCAGCTTTTGTGCTCCTGAGATGCTGCTGGGCCTGGGGTGTTCATCCAGCCTCACATTTTATTATCTTGGATTCTCCAGCATCTGCAGTTCCCACTATCACTGTTTCAAATAGGGTTAGGTGGGGAAAATTTGTAAAGGTGTGAAACCTCTAAAGCATGCAACTTCTGTCGCTGACAAAGGGGCCAGGGCACTGACTTTGTTCTAGCCAGACACACTGGCAACTTGAAATCAGAATCTGTCCCGGACAACAACTCGAAATCGCCTCCTGCCATTAGCAGCTACTTCACGAGCAATCGATACTATACCCTGGTCTTGGTATCCTGTCTTTGTCTGCTGTAGTAACTGTTTCATGAATCATGTCTTTTGTAAATTGTGAAATTGTTTTCTGTATCATGTCTTCTGTAAAGTATAAAAAGCGGGGACTGTCTGCTGCTCGGGGAGAATTACTTGCGAGACTCTGCATTCTGTGCCGGGTTGAGTACAGTGATTCTCCACAGCTTGTAATTGCTTGGTAATAAAAGGATTTGTGTTTTTCTAAACAGGTCAGTGTCTTGTTATTGCAGCAAGTCCGTGAGGATCTCTGAAAACGAACCTGACATTTGCGAGCAGGGTTCCAACAGGTACAGCAGTCTCACGTGGAGGACTGAATAAGTGATCGTTCAGGTGTCGGTGGAGTGAGACGGACGGGCCCGCAAGGTACGATTCACCTTGGTCTCTCTCACTAACCTGCCACCCGTGCGACCCCTCATCCCTGCGTGGCACTGTACTGACGGAACCCGAGACAACTCACGGTCTTGAACACTGCTAAATCCTAACGCCTGGAGGATCAAGTCACCAGGTAAGTAAAGAAATCCGGGAGGTTCAAGTCCCCTGGTGGCCAGGGTTAGAGTCCGCAGGTCAGTTAACTGGTAATTTTTAAAATCCAGGAGGATAGATTCCCAGTGACCGGGGGTAAAACCCTGTGTCGGGCAATAGGGAAAAGGGAGGGGGATTAGTATAAGACCTAGGTATAGTGTAGTTACAGTGTCTGTCTGTTTCAACCACCCTGCCTTAGACCGGTTGTTAAGAGGGGAAATCCCCCACGCAAAGGTCTGGGCCCTGAAGTGGGTGTTGAGACTAAGGACACTGCTGTAGTATTTAGAGATAGTAAGAAGTGAAAGCGCTAATAAAAAAAAACAGCAAAAGGGAAAATGGGACAAACACTGGATAAGTCGGGTGTCGGCACTCCTTTACATCGATTATGCCGGGATGACCCCGAAAATGAAGTACAGTACAGACACCTGTCAGCATGCTTAAACAAAAGTTGGGAAATGAGAATTGGCCATTGTGGGAGAACGTGGGATATAGATCTATGTACTAAAGCAGAAGAGGCACTGGAAAGGGTTAATGTCATTCTGGAGAAAGAGAGCTGAAGAGCTGACTGAAAAATCAAAACTGGCCAGTTGGGTGGATAATGCACGTAGGAGAGGGATCAGTGCCTGTGATAACGAGGGGAAACCAAAAACTTGGGAAGTTTTAAAACTGCAGTGTGAGGATCATGAGACGAACGAAAGGGAAAGAGTTAACCAAGAAAGGCAGGAGAGAGAACAACGAGACAAAGAACAGGGGCTAGAGCAGCAGGCCGCCTTGACAGAAAACGAAAAATCGGAGGTACCTCCTGACATATCTGGCGTGCCGATGTTGTTCCAATTTAATGACACAGATGAGCAAGACGAGGAGGACTGGGGAAGGCATCCCTCTACCCCATCGGGACCACTACCCCCTCCTCAACCCTACCCATCCTTGGCCAGTCTACATCTGCAGGCACCCCAACACTGCCATCAGTCCCAGCAACCGCCACCGTACGCTGCCCAAACTAAACCTCCCATAGAATCTCCAAGCCCTTCAGTAGGCAGCCCACATGGATCACCTGACAAACCCACGGCTTGTGCAGACCCTATCTCTGGTCGTACCAGATCTAAAACTAAACAAACAGGAAACAGGATGCAGACCAGGCCGTTAGTGAACAAAAGGAGGGACGACAGGGTCTTTTTAAAACCCATAAGAGAAGCCCGGGAAAACAAAAGTCCTGGGTGCAGCCTACTTGACCCTCTAACACCTGTTTACAGTTTCCAGGCAACTCCACAAGTAGCGAAGAATATGATAGTCCCAACTCACATGCAGAGGATAGTGAATGTGAGGACAGAGTTTGGAAGGGACCCTCGAATAGCCATCCCCTAAAGAAGGACCCCTGTAAGAAAACAAAATCACCAGCAATTCCCTAATCGCACGGTCCCTCACCCGAGCCCAACACAAGGGGGTCAAAATGCAATACAAGTCTGTGCCCCTTGGAAGCCACAAAAGATGTGTTTAATTATGTCAAGGGCCCCCAATCGAAAGACTAACCCAGAAGATTTTATAGATTACATCCTAGGCACTATTCAAGTGTACCAAGCTAGCCCCCAAGCTCTCTTTAGCCAGTGCTGCATCAATTCTGCACTCTCCAGCCTCGGGGTCAGTCCCAGGAACTTGACCTCCCTCAACCCTATCTGTGCCTTCTTAGGGTTTACCTTCAACCCGCTCTTGCACAGGAGTTGTAACAACTCTCTAAGTAGGGGGCCATGTTCCTCACTATTGTCTGTGAACAACAGGATGTCGTCCACGTACTGTATAAGCCAGTCAGGCTCACTGAAATCTTTTAAACAGTCTGCCATACACTGGTGGAGAATGCTGGGGGTATAATGGAAACCCTGTGGCAGACAACACCACGTGTACCGTTGCCCTTTAAAAGTAAATGCAAATTTGTACTGGTCCTGCCAAACCAGGAGAGACCAGAAACCATTCAAGATATCCAGCACTGTGAAATTCCACCCACCCCCACCGCTCTAAAGGCAGGAGAGCGCCTTTCCATCAATGGCACTCGCCATTGTTTTAAAATTCACGCCCAATTCTCCAGGTAATGGATACTTCTTGAAACTGCCGGTTGCCGTTTCTCCCACAGCTGTGGCCCCGGCGGGGGGGTAAATTCACGCCCAATTCTCCAGGTAATGGATACCTCTTGAAACTGCCGGTTGCTGTTTCTCCCACAGCTGTGGCCCCGGCGGGGTTCACAACCACTTATCCAGGTAATTGATACCTCTTGAAACTTGCTGTTACTCCCACAGCTGTGGCTCCGCTGGGTCGTAGGGCCCACCTGCAACATTAATTCTTTCTTTGCCCAAGAATTTTTGTGTATGGTACATTTGGTGAATTTTTTTTAGCATGTATAAATCCAACTCTTGCTTTGTAATTTTTTAAACGAACTAGAGTTTTCTTCCCCTCCTGCCACTCTCTCTCTAAGTTCAGGACACCATTGCAATGTTAGTGCCCATACTGCCTCGCTGGTTCAGCCTGGTAAATGGGATATAGTGACACTGTGCAAATGAGACATGACAGAGCAGAGATTCCTCCTGTGCACTCACTCTGTTGCCCTTCCTCCTGACTGATAGCAGTCATCATGCGGAGTGGGTATTGAAACTGCCCTACCCCATGTGGTACTACATCACTTACACACGCACAGACATCATACTGAAACTGACAGGTTTACAACAGGCCCTTTAAACTTGAATTATAACGACCAGTTGTCTACTACTCCACTTGTCTGGACACTGTAGCTCAGGGATTACCCCCCTTGTTCCCAGATTCTCCCTGCGATTTGTTCCTTATCCCTGTGATTTGTTCCTTATCTCTTCCTGCTCCACTATTAACCCAGCCACATTTCTGAGTGAACCCCCACATGACTGCCTGCTGGGGAACCAATTTCTAACCTCTCCCCGCCCGGCCCTTACTGATGCCCCACTCCCTTCTCCGGACCTAGTGTGGATTTTTAACGTCCTCGGGTACACCCATCCAGGATTCCCTGTCTGTTGAAAACCTCTAGGCAATCCTCCTCCCTAACAGTTTCATACTTAAAACTAAAAATTGGCTATTATCAAATGCGCTGCCCATGCCTCTGCTAATTCTACAGTTACTCGGGGCAACGCTTGGGCTGATCTGGCTGCTAAACAGGCTGCTGCAGACCAAATTTTTATTATACCTTCTATGAACAAGCAGACGGTAAATCGCACGCCTTCAGACAAGACGGGCATGCCAGATATGGTCACTGTTCGGCACTTTCAGGGGGACGCCTCTGCTTCTGAAAAGAATATTTGGAAGGCGCATGGATGTTTGCATTCTGCGTCCTCAGGGCTTTGGGTTACCCCAGTCGGCCAAGTGTGTGTATCTGATACTTTATCACCTATGCTTGTTGACTGTCTGCATTCTGACACCCACCTTGGCAGGGAGGGAACGAGTGGTATTATGCTCCGTCCTGGTGGCACCCCAGACTGACTGAGGCAGCCCAGTCTCATACAGCATCTTGTCTCACAGGCCAATATGGATCAGGGGGTGAGATGCTCACCAGGAAAAACACCCTTGACAGGTGGACCATTTGAATGTATTCAGCTAGATTTTATTGAACTGCAACGCGTAAACTGTTACAAATATTGTCTTGTCATTGTAGATGTATTCAGTAGGTGGATAGAGGCTTTCCCAGCGACAAACAACAAAACCTCAACAGTAGTAAAACTGTTATTAACCGAAATAATACCAAGGTTTGGAGTGCTGCGACAAACTAGTTCGGACAACGGCCCTCACTTTGTAGGGAAAATTAATAAGGAACTGTGAGATACATTACGCATCCAACAACAATTCCACTGTGACTACCACCCTCAGGCAGCAGGGATCGTAGAGAGAGCCAATGGAACACTTAAAACTAAACTGACCAAGTTGACATCAGAAACTGGCCTTAATTGGTTAAAGGTTTTGCCATTAGCCTTGTATCACAGGTGAATAACACCCCATTTTACTACTAGGCTCTCAGCAGCAGAAATAATCAATGGCCGACCCAGCAGAACACCCTGGGATGCCAATACCAGCCCACCCACCCAAATTGACCTAAATGTGATGGGAGAAGAAATGCAAAGGTACTTCCGACAACTAACATCATCTTTAAAGTTTCTCCATTTGCAGGTGAAGTGCACCTTCGGACCACCTCCGCAGACACTGGAACAATACCTCGAGATTCAGGATCGATCTTCGTGGCTGCAGATTGGAGATTTTGTACTTGTCCAGGACTGGGGTCGCCCTAAGCTTGGACCAAGGTGGAAAGGACCGTACCAAGTGTTTCTTCAGACTCCGACAGCTCTTAAAGGACAGAATCGCTGGATCCATTTAAGTGACTGTAAACGATGGATTTCCTCATCGGCGTGCAGTTTACCATTGGACTGAATGTTATTCTGCCCATGCATGGCCAGCAGGACCATCTGTTTTATAAAACACACATCCGGCTGCACGGGAAACGGACAGCATGTTACCCACTAGCAGGTCTGTAGAAGCATTATTTGTGGCAACGTCTGCCTGGAACCCTAGTCAGCTTTATGAAAAAGAGTATTCCTGTAAGCCTTGCCGAGGGGAGAGGGGAACGTGGACAAGGGGTGTGCAGGGTACATGTGTGAAACTGGTAGTTAGTGGCCTCCCTGGTTGTGGGGACACTAGACCTGGGCATGGTAAGAAAGGGGATAACTGTACAGGTCCCAACATCTATCTGTTTTGCTTTACTGGAACTGGGACTTCTTGTGTGCCTACTTGAGTTACTAACCACCCCCAAAATGTTTCCTGGCCTCATCGGTGCAAAAAGAGAAATTGCACCACTAGAGGCAGATTGTTGAACTGCCCCTGCTTGAAATCTAAGCCCATAACTGTGACCCCGGGCACACAGTGGACTTCTGGGGACTGCAATGGCACTCATGTAAAAAATGACTATGGCTCATTTCCACTTAACTCCGCAAATTTCCATCCACATAAGGGTCAGTCCTCATGGCACAGCTATCAAGAAATACGGGAGTCTGTTACCGGGCAAAAAAAGGGATTTGTTTTCCTCCTTAACGGGACCTTCACTACTGCCACTCCAACTCTGCCAGTGCTGTTTGCTGTTGGGACCATTGGGCCCCTCACTGTCCCTTGTCCCCAACAAGCCCGAATTCAACGGCGAATTGTCACACGCTTCCTGAGCCGTGAGTTTTGCGCTGCATGGCAGAACCCAGTTGCCTTGGGATCTTCCTGAGGATACGGCTTCCTGGGAACTGTCAGCTTGGGAGGCTCCCCTGGGGTGGTGGCCGCAAAGAAAATCGGAATTGCCTTATATGTGAACTCACCGCCCTGGGAAACAGCACAATGACGGCATTGGAGGCAGTCAACCAAGAATTGGCTGAACTTCGGCTCTATGCTCAGCAAGCCCGGTATGCAGTGGACTATCAGCTGGCTCAGCAAGGAAGAGCATGCACTATTATAGGGGACAAGTGCATTACCCACGTCACCAACGAATCCTACAACATTACCCAGGCTATCCAAGCCATACAGGGGCAGTTGGAACAGTACAGTGAGGGACCCCGGCCTGGAGAGGGTTTGTTGGGATGGCTTATGGGCAGTTCTTGGGGCTCATATTAGCTGCATGGGTTAGTTGTTCTAGTGGTTGTCATTGCTACCTGCTGTACATTTATGGCATGCCTGAACCCTTGCTGCAGATTTGTGTTTGACAGGCTGGCAGCTCCCTTCTCGGCCCCGTTATAGGTTATCATGAAATGATAAAAGGAGGGAATGAGATGTTAATGTGATAACATCCCATTGATTTCTATGCTTCTATAAATTAAAGTCTTTTATCTGCATTTGATTCCTATGCAGAGGCTTTAATTTATAGAAGTAAACTCTTATCTACCTACACATAGGTATGCAGGCACTGCCCTGAAGCTTCCTGCCAGCTAGGAATTCAGTGTAAAGCTTTTGTAACTCCTTTTCTTCTCACACATCGGTATGCAGACTCTGTCTTAAGCTTCCTGACTGAATTAAAGTTAGAATCAAACTGTTTCAAATAGGGTTAGGTGGGGAAAATTTGTAAAGGTGTGAAACCTCTAAAGCATGCAACTTCTGTCGCTGACAAAGGGGCCAGGGCACTGACTTTGTTCTAGCCAGATACACTGGCAACTTGAAATCAGAATCTGTCCCGGACAACAACTCGAAATCGCCTCCTGCCATTAGCAGCTACTTCACGAGCAATCGATACTATACCCTGGTCTTGGTATCCTGTCTTTGTCTGCTGTAGTAACTGTTTCATGAATCATGTCTTTTGTAAATTGTGAAATTGTTTTCTGTATCACGTCTTCTGTAAAGTATAAAAAGCGGGGACTGTCTGCTGCTCGGGGAGAATTACTTGCGAGACTCTGCATTCTGTGCCGGGTTGAGTACAGTGATTCTCCACAGCTTGTAATTGCTTGGTAATAAAAGGATTTGTGTTTTTCTAAACAGGTCAGTGTCTTGTTATTGCAGCAAGTCCGTGAGGATCTCTGAAAACGAACCTGACAGAAGGGCCTGTTCTGCACTGTATCGTTCTATGTTCCATGTCTCAGTACGATCAAAGAAATTTAAGATCTCTGCCACCTTCTCAATCGGAATTTAATACTTCCAACATGATTCAGGGACTTGAGCTGATTGGTATTGTTGTAGGCAAGATACCTCACATCTTCCTTGTGCTACTGTTACAGCAATACAGTGTAAAGAAAATTAGGCTTTGTAAGTGTTTCTGCAAACCTTCTGTAAAGTACAAGCCTCCAAAAGCAAAATAGTTATCAACCAGCAGTTAAGAAATTATAACACAAAAGTTTTGAAAATGTAACTTTTTTAAATTTTACTTACAGCATTTGCATTTCCACCAAGTTGCATAGATCTTAGCTGAAACCAGGACCAATTAGAATCCAGTTCTGTAGATCTGGAAGATCAAGTAATAATAAAATAAAATTAAAGAAAAGCAGCCCAACACTGCTGAGAAGCAGCTTCTCTTTATGGGTTTTTTAAAAAAAATCACCAATGGACATTGTATTTTAATATTTACTTTGTTTTCTAAATTCCTAGCCTCATCTTATTTATTTCCATAAAAGACATCAGCACAAATGCCACAAAGAATAGAATTGAATGTCCAGATAAAAATCAAATGCCTGCAAATTATAGCAAAGTGTTGGAGACATCCAGCATCAATGAACAAATAAGTCAATGTTTTCAGGTATAACCTTTCACATCCATGCTGAGTAACATGGGGAGTGCGTGCTGCTGTTTCATTCCTATGAAAAACTGGAACCCTTTTAATTTTTCCAGCTGTTTTGTTACAATGTTGGTCCTAATTTATCACTTACCTCAGCAATTGACACATTCTCCATTTTGCTAACTTCTAATTATACACTACTTTTCTTTTTATCAGATTACAGACCAATATTTCATGCTTTCCTCTTTTCAACCTTTGTTCTCAATCTACTTTAATGCTTCATCCTCTTCAACAAAATATGGCTTAAATGTGAATAAAAACTTCATTGAGAAGTCTCGAACTTCAGCATATTACAGAACCACAAACTCTGTTTCCTTCACCACATCTGATCTAAAACTGGGTCACTTCCTTTCACCTAGGCAATCTCATCCTCCACTACCATCAAAACTCAAATCCACTCTGGTACCACAGCTGCAGCACTCCAGTGACCCCGATCATACAAGGAGTAAAGCACTGGTTGACAAGCAAGCTTTTCAAACTGGAGGTGTCCCTTTTTGTATGGATAAGTAATCACAGAGTTCATCCATAAACTATTAATAATGAAAGACAGGCTGCAAGTGATGTGTTTTAAGAATGATTTTTAAGAACACAGGTAGCACTGGTGGGTGTGTCAGTTTCTTACTGTAGAATTGTCCTATTCTTACTGGGAAGAGTGCAAAGTACACTTCTGGTCACTGCTCACTCATTCTCGATTGTGTTGCTCACCTGCAGGCTAGCTCTCCATCAGCCTACAGACACCAGCTCTATAATTACTGGAGTAAAGCTGTAGCTGCATGGCAAGATGGTAGCACTGTGGTGACACCACTGATGCAGTAATTCAAAGGCAGACTAACACTATGATTTCTATTACCATGATGGCAGCTAGTGTAATTTTACTGCAATTAATTAATGTGGAATATAACTCTCTCATGGCGACCATGACCATGTTAGAATGAAAATATCCGATTCACTTAGGTGGCCGGATTTCCTGAGCAGTGACAGTGACAATCACATTCAGTGGAGTATAATAAAGCATGGGTTAAGTTTGCTTATTTAAATACAACGTGTGAAACCACATTGTAAAACAACAAGATTTTGTTATTACATAACAAGGTGTAGAGCTGAATGAACATAGCAGGCCAAGCATCTGAAGCTGCTTGGTCTGCTGTGTTCATCCATCTCTAGACCTTGTTACTTCAGATTCTCCAGCATCAGCAGTTCTATCTCTGTAACAGATTTTGTTGTTTCTGATTTGTTCATTCCTGTGTAGCATGTTGAGAGATCTTGGGTTGCATCACATATAATTGCCCATCCTTACCTGGTCTGACCTACAGTTGACACCAAACCCACAGCAATGTACTTAATTCTTAGCTACCCTCTGGAATGCTCTAGCAAGTTAACTAATTCAAGGACAATTTGGGATGGGCAACAAATGCTGGCCTTGCACTGACACCCATATCCCATGAACAAAAGAATGGTTACTCCGTGCAATTAATCGCTGACTCAACATCAAAAGGTTTGCATGGTATTTCAATGTTGCATAGTAGTCACCTTTGCTGGTGCATGATTGCCAACTGAACATATCTTAAAACAGGTCATTTTATTTTTAAAAAAAGTTTCATTAAGCAAATGCAATATTTACACGAAAGCAAGAAATAACCAACCTAAAGATTCCTAAAAAGGTTAAACTTATTCTTGGTATTTCATATTCTGTACACTGCATGTCCTGGAAGGCATAGTACCTGATAAAACTCAAGTGAACACCAAGTGATCGATGCGTCCCCGAACAGTCAATACAGAGAAAGACGCCATAGGTTATACTCGCCCAGGTTGGGTTCTTGGCTGAACAGTCAAAGCAGGCCTGCAAAATTAAAATTTAAAAAAGTCAACACAAGCTATTGCTGTGTATCTTAATTACTCCTAGAAAACACTTAAACAAAATCTCAGACCAATGTCCCTAAAAGCTTTTGTGCTCCTGGGATACTGCTGGGCCTGCTGTGTTCATCCAGCCTCACATTTTATTATCTTGGATTATCCAGCATCTGCAGTTCCCATTATCACTGAAGCAAATCAACAGAAATAGCTGAGGTCATTCTGATTTCTGCCAAACAAGAACATTTTTGTTGATTTGAAGGAGCATTATCATTTAGGTTAGAACTTAATCCATAATCTCAAAACTGTTTGATTGTAACCTAATTAACACAGTTACATTTTGCATTAATATTCATCAATTCATGGACAATACTTGTACGTTAGGGACTATCAATGTGAAATGAGCAAATCAGCTTGGGTTTCTTACTGAATATTGAAGTTTTAGTTGATGTAAAGCAGATAGGGCTCAAGTATTTAGAACTGATGTCCAGAACGTAGGCCTCAGGCTCCAGGCACACAGTTTTCAGATGAAAGAAAAAGACAAAACAGTAACATGCTAAGAACCATTAAATTCACAAAAGGACTGGTGGGTATCTAATTCTTCACCTGCAGTTTTCTGAAATAATGGAGCTGGATTTTCTGAGTCTTGTCAATCAGATTCAGATTGCCACTCCACTCCTAATTTTTTAGTTATGACAGTACTCTATATTTCTCGCAGGAGATTCTGACCACCACTCCTTCAAAAACACAGTATGTCTGAGATCCAATATGTCCCTTGTTGTGGAGGATAGTTGGGGAAAGTCAATATGCATCTTTATCATAGCCTTATTCTATAATTTAAGTGTACATCAGCATAGATACCCTTTCACTGGAGTTGTCAAAGTGGCTAAGTAAGAAAGATAAGGAGGAAGGGTTAGAGATAATGGGAACTGCAGATGCTGGAGAATCCAAAGTAACAAAGTGTGAAGCTGGATGAACACAGCAGGCCAAGCAGCGTCTCAGGAGCACAAAAGCTGACGTTTCGGGTCTAGACCCTTCATCAGAGATCTCTGACGATGAAGGGTCTAGGCCCGAAACGTCAGCTTTTGTGGTCCTGAGATACTGCTTGGCCTGCTGTGTTCATCCAGTTTCACACTTTGTTATCTAGGATGCAGGGTTAGGTTAGGGGAAAGGGAAGGAGGATGTCTGGAGATGGGGAGCAAGCAGAGAGTCCCAGTTTAGTTTCTCAGGGCTTTGAATATAGCAGGACCCTCCAAGTGCTCAGATTTAAATGGATTCGTTTGGAGGGCTTGAGGTTCGGGGGTTTTGCCAAGTGAAATCTTCAAATCCCATGCCACGCCCTTGAAGTCTGTTACCATGGGGATTCCACAGGTTCCTGAGACACAAATTCTATCTAAGCTGCAGAAACAACTGTCTGGCCAGCAGCAAATGCAGGCCATGATTTCTGACTTCAGTTTGCTTGATATGGAAGAAACACCTATAGTTTTTCCAAAACATGTGTCGCTTTATAATCGCATTCGACAAAGCTGACAAGAACATGGTACATTGACTTGTGCTTCCTGGTCACTGGGAAATATCTGGCGTGTACTCAAAACTTCTCCCAAAATTTAATCTCTGGACAATAATAAAACTGACTCTTACCATTGAGTAATACATGCAACAGATTAGGCCACCAGAAAATACCAACCAAAACGAAACAAAATAAAAACAGCAGAGAGCATATAATCTTAATAAGGTCGGAGGGAAGGAGCAGTTGAGGGAGGAGAGGGAGTGAATGCTGTCACTTTGTAACATCTCTGATAGAATAGCAACAGTGGACCAAGCTCACTCAAATCTGATGCTTCCTGACACACCATGTTCAAATGATGAGAACTGGGTTTTATTTCATGCAATTGTTTCCAGCCCAGGGTAGTTAATATTTCACAATTATACCCTCTGACACATTCTTGGCTAATATAATTATAATCAGGTCATTTTACCTTACTCATTCACAAAATAAATTTGAAATAGCTGAATCTTACATCACAGCAATCAATGCATTCCTACGGTACTTTCTCCATGGCAGTGCTTTGTACAGCATTTATTAGTGAACTCAGAATCACATTCAGACAGTAGGAGGCCATCCTTACTCCATAATCAGGCTCCCTGCTTTAGGAAACATGTTGCAAAACTTGAAAGGATTCAGAAAAGATTGACAAGGATATTAGCAGGATTGGAGGGTTTGAGCTATAGGGAGGGGGTGAATAGGCCGGGGCTTTTTTCCTTGTGTGGTGGAGGTTGAGGATAATCTCAGAGCTGTATAAAATCGTGAGGAACATAGATAGGGTGAATAGCTAAGGTGCACTTCCCACTGCAGGGGAGTCCAAAACTAGAAGGTGTATGTTTTAAAGTGAGAGGGGAAAGATTTAAAAGGAACCTGAGGGGCAACTATTTCACACAGAGGGTGGTCTGTACAGAGCAGGTGGAGGTGGGTACATTTACAACATTTAAATGGCATCTGGATGGGTACATGAATATGAAGGGTTTTGAGGGATATGGGCCAAATGCTGGCAAATGGGACTAGATCAGTTTAGGATGTCTGGTTGGCACAAACAAAGAGTCTGTTTCTGTGCTGTACAATGCCTTGACTCTGTATGATAGAACTATCTACTTTTGTTATTAAGTATCTCTGCAACACAGTTCTGTTGAATCTAACATGGATTGCAAATTAACAATTATAAATCCCACGATTTCCTTTCTCTCCGTCTGTCGAGACCACGTTTCTTCACGAGTGCATTTATGCAATTTGCCAAAAGCATTCTGGATGTGATAGTGGATTTCACTCGAAAGTTCTACCTTTGGCCCAAGAATAAAAACACCCATCATGCCTCTTTGCCTGGTCCCATCCACAAGGGGAATTAATCCTTCAAGTTTCCCATTTCATTGATTAGTTTAATATCTATACAGATTCCAATTTAACAACACTTTATAATCCCAAACAGAATGACGACAAAAGGGAAACATTCTTATAGTTATATACAGAAAAGAACCTGGCCAATCAGCATGAGGTGTCAGAGACCAGGCATCTCCAGAAACAAAATCAAAAAATCATGCTGGAACTAAAGGTAAACCTAAAACTATTGCTAGCTGACATTATGCAAATAGGGTCTCAAATTCTGATCAATTAAACAAAAATCTGCTTTGTTCCTTTTTATAAATTTAAAATGATGGATTTGCAGTGAAAGTTTATATGCAAAAACGTCAGGTTTTTGAATTTGGCAAGAACAACAAGAGGACTGATATAACTGATAGTCACACTGGGTAACAAGGAGAACAGAAGCTGAGAGCAACCAAGAAGTTCAAATAAGTAAACCTTTCAAAACTTCCTCTCAAGACTCATTAAAATCTATTTCTTTGACCAAGCTTTTGTCTGCTCAAACGTAGCCTTGTATCTCAGAGTCAAATTCAGCTCAACAACATTCTTAAATAGCACCCTGGGAGGTTTGTTTGAGGTGCTACATAAATAAAAGTTGCTTCTTTAGGGATAATGGGAACTGCAGATGCTGGAGAATCCAAGATAATAAAATGTGAGGCTGGATGAACACAGCAGGCCCAGCAGCATCCCAGGAGCACAAAAGCTGACGTTTCGGGCCTAGACCCTTCATCAGAGAGATGAAGGGTCTAGGCCCGAAACGTCAGCTTTTGTGCTCCTGGGATGCTGCTGGGCCTGCTGTGTTCATCCAGCCTCACATTTTATTATCTTGCTTCTTTAGGAGTCTGCATTAGGAAAGATGCTAAGGCCAGAAAGAGAGAATTCTGAAGAGATTTATTAGTATAAAAATTTGAAAGGCTTTAGCTACCAGAACTGACTGAGTAAACTGGAGTCCTTTCAGGAGAACAAGGAAGATCAAGTGGAGATGGGACAGAGATGTTCAAAATGAACAGGTATGGATAGTGAAAATGGGGAAAGATTATTTCCATTGGTCAGGAAAGGGAAGATAGAACATTTATTCTGTTTAGCGGCTGCTGGTATGGTCTACCAGAACATTTAGTCAAAGCAGAGTAGCTTTTGAAAAGATTGTGGATAAATATTTGGGGAAAAAATATTGATGTATACAGGGAAACAGAAGAGAAACTGGACTATGTGGAGTACTCTTTCAGAGACCCAACAAGGCAGAATGTATCGAACACCCTCCGTTTGGTGTTGTAACATTCTAATGGTAGCCATCATATATGGCAAATATAGTTACTCGGTGTGGTTTTCAGCAACAGCTGCTCTCTATTTCAGGCAGCTGTTTGTTGAAACACAAATAACATTAGTCATGATACCTTGTATGGTATCATATGCAACATATGATAGAAATGTGCAAGTGACACATTTGAAATTAGGCCAGTATGGCATTGCTTTTATGACCCCCATGGAATTTATTCTTTTCATCTTTGAAGTGCACATGACACACAGCATCTCTGGCAAGGGTATAATTTGTGTCACTGTTTCTTTGGGAAAGGACAAGATGATTGATGGGCAATACATGCTAAATCCATATAATTTTTTTTAAAAACTGGATTATCTTCTGTCAGTACAAATAAGCTGAGTCTTACTGATATTTCTACAATATTATGATGCAACTTGGTCAAACAGAAAGTCCTTTAAGTATGACCCAGTTGGTAAGGGTGAACTGACTAACCCTTTGCAAAAGGCTCCAATGTATAAATAAACCAATCTTATATTTATTATGTTTATTCCATGTTGAGATTACTTCAGCATTCACAAAGTACAATATATTTAACTAAATGACAAAGATGAAAAACTGTCATTTGCACAATAAGGCTGATCACTATCAAAAACTGAATCAACATATTAGTCATATACCTGAAAAGACAATGAACTTCATCTTTCTTTACAAGAGAACAAGTTATGGGATTCAAGACTGGTATAGTTAAATGGATGGGAGACAAAGAATTTTTCCTTTCTTTAAATCTTGAGCTTTATTCCTAGACACTTATTTCCAGATGTCTTGCAATGTTGCTTTCTAGCTCATCACCAAATATTGTAAAGATTGAAGCCCGCTGCAAACACTGCTCCCGAGCAAATGATTGTATCACTCTCCCTACAACAATGTGAGATTAAGTCAGTCTGTTCTCAACCTGGGTGTCACATTTGACCTCAGGGTAAGTTTCCAACCTCATCTGTACCATCACCAACATTGCCACTTTTCACCTTTTAACATCACTAGATTTCACTACTGTCTCGGCTCATCTGCTGCTGAAACCCATGATCATGCCTTAGTGTGGTCTAGAGCTAACAATCTCAATACATCCCTGGTTACTTCCCACATTCTGTTCTCTGTAGACTTGAGATTATCCAAAACCCTGCTGTACATATTTTATGTCATTATCAAGTCCCATTCCCTCAGACTTGCTGACACTGACTCCCAGTCAGCCAATCAATCTATGCCTTGATGTCAAAATTCCCAACCTTGCCTTGCACCTTCCTATCTCAATCACCTCCTTCTTAATAAGCAATCCAGACCGCGACCCTAGGTAGTTGGTGGCAATTTTTATAATACATCGATGAAGCACTTCAAGACATTTTATTAAGTCAAAGACACATTTTATGAACAGCATTCCTTTTTCGCCGCATTCTTTCTTTCCTTGTGACTATGTCTTCTTCAGAAGAAGGGTCCAGGCCCGAAACGTCGGCCTTCCTGCTCCTCTGATGCTACTTGGCCTGCTGTGTTCATCCAGCTCTACAACTTGTTATCTCAGATTCTCCAGCATCTGCAGTTCCTACTATCTCTGAAGCCTTGTTGTTTAATGTGCCTGCATCTACCACTCTCTCAGAAAGTTCATGCCACATGAACAACCCTGTGTAAAATATTTGCCCCTTTTTAAAATCTCTCTCCTCTCACCTAAAAATGTGCTCCCTTGTCTTAAAATCCCCAATCCTAAGGAAAAGACAACCAACATGTCTGCTTCTCTAGCTCCCTCTGACTGCTGGGAGGCCTGTATTATAACCTCAGCAAAACAATCGCTCTTTTTTAAAAATTTCTAAGTTCTACCCAGCTGATCTCATTTAAGATCCTCCTTGGATGTCCTCCCTCATTACTGCTGTAATGGTTTCCTTTATCAATAATACTATGTTCCCATCTCTCTTACATCTCCCTTATTGCGCCTGAAATTTCTATACGCTGGAATGTTGAGCTGCCAGTCTTGTCTTTCCTTCAACAACGTCTCAGTGATTGAAACAATAAATTTTCACATGTTGATCAATGCTCTAAGTTCTTCTGCCTTACCAGTCTGGCTCCTCACACTAAAATAGATACCACTTTGCTTTCTAGATCTCCCACGTGCCTCACCATGCCCATGTCTCCTTTGCCTATTGACTGCCCTGGTAACGTGAAGGATTACATTTATAAAGACAGACCTAAGAAGTTGGGCCTTTGATCTGCTGAGCTCCAAAAAACAAAGTGGCATCAAACAGGCGTCTATAAGATGAAGTAGTAGTGAGATTATTTTAATTGACTCAAGCAACATTAAGGAAAATAAATTTAGGACCAGTAGAAAATAGATTCAAGTGACTACTTGAGGGGTGTGTGGAAAATCTGGTTAACAAGTGGGTAAACATAGAATTCTTACAGTTGCTGAAATTAAGTTCCCCAAATTCTTTTGAAATTTGTTAGCCACTTAAAAAATATAAAGAGCAAGGGGAGAAATTTGAAAATAGAATTAAACTAATTTGTGAGAAACAGCAGCACACAGTTGGATGGGAGGAAATGACCTGCTTCTGTAACATAACAATGATTCAACTTGGAGTGTGTAATAATTTTGAATTTGTTAAATAACTGTAATCAAAACTTAGGACCTGATGAATAATTTGCTGTTCAACATCTGAATTTTTAGCAATTTATTTCCTGTTGCGAGTGGCTTTGTGGCAGGAGATGCTTTCCTGAAAAGTTTCACTGTTTGGGTTACCATTTTGTGAAAGCATGGCTCTGTTTTAAAAAGAGCCTGGTTAATTTACAAGTTTTGACTTTTTTTTTTACATTTGGAATAGCTACTGTTTAATTCTGAAAGGCTGTACTGCTTTTCCAAAAAACAGTCACAATGAATTAGAATATATGATTCAGTAGTGATTCATTGGGTGAGCCATTGACGTGGATTCAATTTTGTTTGAACCCTGGAATTTTCCACATTCATACACTTTCTGTAATTCTACAGTGTTGATCTGAATTGAAGCTTCAGTACAATGCAATTTAGAAAGCTGTAATACACTTGTAAGAATCACCCAATACTTGTATTTATATTAAACCATTATTGTGACAAAATGCCCCAAGGGATTTCATGGGAATTCTAAATCACAACTTGCCACCTCACTTGTTTCAGTGTAAATGACCAAAAGCTTGTGCAAAGAAAGGTTGTAAAGGTATGGAATAACTCGGGATGCCTGACTGGAAAGGAACATTGTTCATTGTTGAACACCAAAATAGAACCACTACTCATAGCCTACAAAGGTTCGTCCCAGCCCAGAAAAGACTGGTCTGCAGACCCATCCCTGAGTCTTCTTTATAAAGGACTCAAGTAATGAGTCCAGCTGGGCAGGCCATTGTCTTGCTGCCAGGAGAACTTGTACTCAATGAGCTCCATGGGGGAATGCTGATTTCCCATGGGCCCTGTAATGGTTATCACAGGGTACTTTAAAGAAAAGAAACGAGGGGCAGAATTGCAGAGCTTTGAGCCCAGGTAACCAAACTCCTCGTCACTGAAGTTGGAGAAATTACAACTGGAATGATCGAGCATATAAATATGCTAGTACTGGGAAGGGGCTGGGGATGAGATCAGAGATGGGGAGGATGGGGCTTCGCAGAGATCTTAAAACAAGGACGAAATTTTAAAACTGGCTACCAAAAATGCAAAACCCAATGTAGATTAGCAAGCGCTAGGTGATAGGTGAATGAGCTTTGATGCAAGTAAAGACAGGAGTTTTGGATGCAGCAAAATTTCACTGGTCACGTGTTTGCCTTTCTCAAAGCTGCTTATCTGTGTGATGTTTTGTACATTTTAATCTACTGCAACTTAAGTGTGCGTTTGTGTCTGGTTTCCCGAGAGTAAGCAGATGCATTGCTGGCCATTTTTGCCATTTGAGAGTTAGACAGTAGTCAGAATTAAAACTGTCAACTCTCAAGATAGTATAAGCTTTATTTTATTCGCTCATGAAACATTCACATCGCTGGCTGGCCAGCATTTTATTGCCTGTCCCTAGTTGCCACAGATGAGACATTCAACAGATGAACTAAGGCAGAGTGGAACTGTACAAGGTTAAGTGTTTGAATATAGATGTGTATTTGGAAGCTCATCCTAGGGTCAAATGTGTCTGCAATCTTCATGTCAACCCGTTCAGGCAGTTGCTAGAGAGAGTGTGGAGTCAGTAGCTAGCGAGTGTAGTTTGTGGCAGAGAACAAAACGAATGGCTTGGGTATTCACAAAATGTTGTCCAGTACAGGTTATCAACGTGTGGTCTAATAATTAAATAGCAGGGGAAGAATCAAGAGAAGTGGTGCTGAGTCAGAGCTTTCGGACAGTGTACATCTGCAAATTGATGGGATTTTTGGATGTTGCTGGGGGCAACGTGATGAGAAAATCAGAAGCCAAGGATAAATGCCACACGAGACTCTAGAGCTACCGGTGTGGAAACAAGGAATGAAGAAGTCTTTGCTAGTGATTTTGTGGAAATGATTAGATAGATAAGATTAGAACTGGTGAATGCAATCTAACTGAATGATGGTGGCAAGGTGTTGCAGAAGGATGATAGGTCCAAGCATGTTAAAGGCCGCTGACAGGTCAAGGAGAATAAAGATCATTTTACTTTTGTTGGAAAGTTTGGTTTTGTGTAAATCTGATATTACCCCAAAAGATTAAAAACAAAATTAATAAGATTCATTGAATAAATGATTACACATACAAGTAATAGAGCCTAGCTTAAAATCAAAGCAGCAGGTCTCCTCTTGGCTGAGTAAATTTAGTTTATTAATAACCAAGACCAGAGGGCAACTGATACCTAAAAATTAATATCCCAACGTGGACTGATAGTTGAATGACAAACCAAATTGCAAAGAGCAGAAAGTATGGCTTTTCTTTTCTTCATGTAGAAATCATACCCAGGCATTTTGCCAATGATGTGGTAACAGAATTTAGGTGTCTCCTAAATGTAATTCCCTACTTTTGCCCCAGAGTGACATCATTTTGAGCCTTGAAAATAGTTGCAGTTCTTCAGTTGTAACTTTATCTGAATTACACAGCAGGTATCACTGTCTTAGAGATGTACAGCATGGAAACAGACCCTTCGGTCCAACTCATCCACACGAACCAGATTTCCTAAATAAATCTGGTCCCATTTGCTACCATTTGGCCCATATCACACTAAATCCTTCCTATTCATATACCCATCTATATGCCTTTTAAATGTTGTAATTGTACCAGCCTCCACCACTTCCTCTGGCAGCTCATTCCATACACGCACAACATTTGTATGAAAAAAAAAC